>NC_138866.1:20121239-21321239 GCF_965194805.1 Balaenoptera borealis
ACATCTGAACACGGTGTTTAGTGGTACCAGCCAAGGCAGATCACAGGAATGTCATGCCTTAGAGATAAGACTGGCAGAACTGATGTAGGCATTCCCCTCTCTCTGTGTGTTTTATCTGATCACCTATTTCCTTCTTCACCTTCAGTCTTCTCTGGTATATTTCACTTTTGTTACTGGCATTTGCACAGCCAATAACTGCCTTGGACCATGGCCTTGGTCTTGTGATAAGGATAATATATTTTCACAAGGATGAGTTCTTCTTGGAACAATTTATCCAGGGGATTAGACGCTCCCACAGCAGTGCTCAGCAGGTCTTCCTGTTTCAACTGTCTACTAGTCTAAGATTTATTAGGCTCTACTCAAGGCACTTTTCACCAGGTATATTTCATTTTGCAGGCTTCCTGATGTTCTGCAGGCAGAATATAGTGATTTGTAAATGTTATGTCACACTTGTTGATACCTTCTAAGTGTGCATGCTTTATAAGAAACTAAATGAATTTCTAGTGTTACTTCATTAACTTTCCCTCAAAATTTTACAATGTACATATTAGAAAAAAAAGGAAAAAAAAAAAAGACAGTGTATAAAAAAATATACACCAAAGAAAATACTCAACTGAAGAAGTGTTTTCCCCGTTGTTTTTAACCTTGATGTGCTGTTTATTCTCCATTTGTTTCACGCACTCATCGCTCTCAATCCATTCTTCACCCTTCTCCTCCCTGCTTTCTGCCTGCGACTTCATCCTCCCCAGGATCCTTTAATCTGATTTCTGGTTGGCTTTGTCAGATGTGAGGCACTAGAAACTTTTCAGAGGATGGAGTATGAGAGAGGACCAGTATGCTTTTCCCTGGATCCTTTCTGACTTGGTGTTGAGCTGATGGCAGTGGCTGTGCTCTCCAGGATGCAGCTTCTAAAGGCAGCTCCCTTGATACTTCCATTTCCTCCTCTTAGCCTTCAGCCCAGGAGGGGTAATTGCTTTCTGCTATTGCTAGTCTCTAAGAGCCTTGCCTCACCCTTTCTTGTTGGGTCCCTCAGAAAAAGTCTTTTGTACCATCTGAGTTTGAATCCTTTTCCTGAGAGCCGTTAGCAGGTAATTGTTTTTTACATTCTTTTGAAGAAACAGTTTTATCCATTCATCCAAAGGGTAAGGTGTTTATAAGGATTGCGCATTTCAGGTGTGCATGCCTAAGCAATAGGAGAGTAAATAAACTCTTAAGAGTTTGTGCCAAAAAAAATTGTTTTCCTTTGTATTTACTGGTTTCATGAAATGAGCATGATTTTAGAGACTGACACATTATTTGTTTACATAACTCACAGGATAAAGCAGCCTTTGGCATAGCTCCCTCACTCAATCAAGTTAGTTCTTTACACCTACTCTCCTTAACTCATCTAGCATGGATATTGACTGGCTAACAACAGAACATGAATTATTTGGATTGAAAAGATTTATTTTATTTGTAAACATTACATAAATAATCTTGAGAGAGCCACAGATTACTCATTAGCTTTTATGATTTGTTTTTGCAATTTTCTTCTACAGGACAAAAATGCTTTGGTGAACCACATTAAGTGGTCAGATTATGTTGAGAAATAACTAACTATTCACTGATCTGTTTCCTGCCAAAGTGTTTATTTTCCCATTATGTAAAGGTAGGCCAAGCAAAACACCACAGTCTAGAATTTTCTAGGTCACAAAAGTCATTTTAATGCAGGCTCATTCTGGAGGTCCTGGGAAAAGGCCAAGACAGAAGTTTCTCATACATCATAGCCCCAGAGGATGATGTTTCTTTAAAGTTTCTGAGTGGTGGTAAGAGAAGTTTTCATTTAGAAATTATCCAGAAATTCAAGCTTATTTTCAAATGTTGAGGTTGTTACACTGAATTAAGTGAGGAACACTTGAGGGATAGAGGACAATCAGAGGTACCACATTGTGTAATGACACAAAACTAAGGGACATGTATTATATCATAATGTAATATGCAAACAGCACCGCAGAGTTGTTCAGTGTACAATCTAAATGGTCGTACATCTGTGAAGGTCCTGATGGCAACCATGTTGTCCATGAGACTAGACCAACTAACAGAGAACAAGTTCAAAGTAAGTGATCAATGCCTATTTATTGAATTGCATTCAATTCAATTAAATCAGGGAGTAAAATCTACTATCCAGCTTCAGATGTTCATCTCTAGTTCTGAGTTATTCAATTTAATCCATCAAATCATTTTCTTTACCATGTAAATGCACCAGTTCTTTTATGGAAACTATTTTCTAGGGCAGAGGTCAGCAAGCTTTTTTTAAAGGACCAGATAAATATCTTAGGCTTGTAAGCCATATGGTTTCTGTCTCAACCACTTAAAACTGCTGTTGTAGCAAGAAAGCAGCCATAGACAATACATAGACAAGTATGTGTTCCCCCCCAAAATTTTTATTTATACAACTAGGCAGTTGGCCTGTAAGCAATAGTTTGCCCATCACTGATTTAGCGAATACCTCTATATTTGGGTATCCAAAATAAAACACCATTAATATTACTTTTTTTCTCTTGTCAACCTGGTTGTTTAAATAGATAGATGATAGATAGATAGATAGATAGATAAATATTCATTCATGAACTCTACCTCAGACATAATGAATCTGATCCTCTAGAAACACAGCCAGGAATCTATATTTTTATACAGCCCCGCAGTGACTCAGTTGTCCAACCAGGTTTGGCAATAACCACTGTAATTAATTCCAACTCCACACATTAATTTTTTGGCTTGAATTATTTGAATTACCATGTATCTAGATTAAGCTTTTTGGAGACATAGTTCTATCCTTTTAATTGCTTAGTTCAAAACCTTTATTCTTTTATGACTCTCACATACTACTTCCACTTTATCAGCAGATGCAGCCAACACACTCTTCAAAATGTATCACTTATCTGATTTCCTCTCACTCTTTCTACTGCTATCACCAGGGTCCAAGCAACCACCTTCTGGATGTTTACAACAGCCCCCAACTGGATTTACAGTTCCTACCTTTGCCCTCATATACTCTACTCTTCATGCAACATCCAAACATCCCTTTAAAAAAAGATTATGTCAGTTCTCTGGTCAAATCCCTCCTATGGTTCCTATCTCACCCACAGTAAAACCCAAATTTCTCATTAATACCTGCAATGCCCTGTATAATTTGTCCTTCCTCTTGCCCCATTTGCTTTCTGACATAATGCCCCACTGGTCTCCAAGCTGTTCTGTGAATACAGTGGGTATATTCCTACCTCGGAGCATTTTCACCTGCTCTTCTAAATGTCCATCGCCAAATATTTACAAGGCTCATTCAAGCACTTCTTTCAGATGGTTTCTATAACATCTCAGTGACAGTGACACTTCCAACTTATAAGGAAGTTCAACTCCTTTCAGCTTTTCTTTGCAACTATATTCTTTTTCACAGCATGTTTCCCTACATAACACATATTATTTCCCTCTTTTTTTTAAATTTGTATATTGACTCCCTCTCCCACTAGAATGTAACCACGAGGGCAGGCATTTTGTGAATTGAATGAATGAAGAAATGACTGTCAACTACAAATTGGCACTTGCCACTGGCACTTGGCATCTACCTCTACAAGGATTAAATCATGAGCTGCTGCAGCTGCTGACTTTCAACACCCCTGAAAGGAGTTCAGGGTGGAGATCAGAAAGGAGGCACTCTGTGCTCTGGGAAAAACTGGCAAAACACGTCTTCAGATAGTTAGATATTTTCAGGAGATGATTTTACAAGCCCAATTCCTGTATCTCCTCATATCTAGAAAAGCACTAAAATCCTTCATGGTGATGTCTGTTCCTCGTGACTAGCAGTAACCTTCACGAGACTAGCAGAAACCGTCTGCAAAAAATTTGTGCTTGATTGCGTGTATTTGCCCTTCACCAAAATCACATATATACTGACTTTCCCCCTTATGTGTTTGGAGCAGTTTTTCAGAGCTATCTGAGATGCTATCTCCCAGGCTATAGTCCTCATTTTGCCCCAAATAAAACTTAACTCACAACTCTCACATTGTGCAATTTATTTTTAGTCAGCATGACTAAATGTGACTTTATGCCTTTACTCTGTGACTCCAACACTGTCGTGAGATGTTTGGTTTTAACAGCATGCTCCCATATAAAACTTTATTCCTCCTGACCCAGTATACTGCAAAGCTGTCTTTCTTATCTTTCCACTATGGTTTTTGTATTTAAATGTGAGAGCAGGAGTAAAATATAAAATCATTTTCCCAAAATGGGAAGGTGATTTTTAGTAAGATCTCTTTAAATGCCAATAAATTGTAATTTTTGGTTGAATATATATTTAAAAAATGCTGAAATGCTATTATTACTCTCCGGTCTTCAGCAGAATTTTAAGTTATTACTTTCAATCTTTGTTATTCCAGCTTTCCCACTGAATTTAGTCTCTGATACTCTGATAATAAAAATGAAAGGTAAATTTAGGCAGCAACTAGTTTGTAAATCCTCACAATATTTCTTCAGTTTATATATTCCTTTACTTTTTCTTTGAACTCACTCAATATTAGCATTGGAAACTGCAGGAAAAAAAGAGGTAAATATATAAGTAAGATAATAGTGAAACCAAATGATACACATTCTCTCAGTAGAGAATTTAACTGACTAATTCCTGAGCAGGAGATCTTGGAATTCTGTTGCTCACCTGCTATCACCTCTTATGTGAATAGTGAAGGCTATAAGATCTATCTATTGATGTGTTAATGTTACTTTAAATTCTTTCAGGAAGTAAATTAACATTATTTTAACAGTACAAAGACTCTTCACCTAAAAAAATAGGGCAGAGAAAATGTATTAGCCTCTTTTTAATTCTAACTTTTTTTTAATTTAGGGTGAAAATAAAAAGATATTTGGAGTAACAGAAAAAAAATAGAGGGAAAAATTAATTGCCCAAAGACAATTAATACAGTAGAAAGATATAAAAATTCTGAACCTAAATGTACCTTACTACTTGGCAAAAGTTATACAAAGGAGAAATAAACACATCAAATAATCATACTAGAAGGCTATTAAACTCCTCAATCTGAAACTGATAGAATAAACAACCCAAATCTTTGCAGGTTAAATTATTTCAATAGTAATATATATAATTAATATATACAGAACCTTTCAAACATAGTTAATAAGTAAAACATATTATTTCACCCATATTTTAGATGCTATCTCTAAGAACAAATACCAATAAGAAAGAAATACACTTACTATGCAATAACAAAGATAACCTTTCAAAAACACAAATATACCATTGGAAACTAAAAATTCTACTTCTAAATAATTACATATTTAAAAAAAATACTGAAAATTACATGGCCTTAAAAATTAAACCACAAAAATGCACAAGGCTTATCAAAACTAGTGGGATGTAGGACTACTCCCAATCATGAAGGAATAACTAAAAGGGAACTTTCCTTACCTTTAAGGAAACTAGAAAAGTGGCCAAAATGTAAGAAACATCTGTTTTCAGACATTGGGACAATGGGCAGAACAGGACTATGTTCCTCAAGAGAACAGAAACCAAGTGAGCTTTACAATTGCTCTGGTTTTCTGCCGGGAGGCAATTTCTGGACCTAGGCTTAGAAATGAGGAGGGCAAGCAGAGAATGATGGGATTACTGATTTGAAGAGGCATATTTATGAGGAGGCTGAGGCAGAGGGAATTGGCAGGGCAGAGACTTAACTCCTGAAATCTTTATTGGGTCCCCTTGAATTTCTGACTTCCTACTAATTTGTGCAGTAAGGTTGAAAGTCTATGAATCCAGGCAAATAACAAATGCAGAGGGCTGTAAGTGAACAATTTCCAGACCTCAAGAAGGGCTGAGAGACCTCTAAACTCCAAGCAGCCAGACTGTGGAAATCTCACTGAACATTCAGGGCAATCAACAGAAACTGCATAAGAGTCAATTTAAAGAGTAAAACTAGACTAGCCCCAGCACTTTAGTCTTGCCCTAAAAGAAGCTTAAAAACAAGTCTTGAAAGGATCAAACCTGACAAAACAAACTTCAACACTTTTTAAAGGAAAATAACAAATCCCATACACTCAAGCATGAATCATTCATTATGTCAGAAATTCACTAAAAATTACTAGACATGTGAAGCAAATATAACCCAAACAGAGTAGAAAAATTGGCCAACAGAAATAAACCCAGAGAATGTAAATTGGTGCAGCCGCTATGGAAAACAGTATGAAGGTTCCTCAAAAAACTAAAAATGGAGTTGCCATAAGATCCAGCAATCCCACTCTTGGGCATACAACTGGACAAAACTGTGATTCAAAAAGATACATACATCTCTATGATCATAGCAGCACTATTCACAATAGCCAAGACATGGAAACAACCTAAATGTCCATCAACAGATGAATGGATAAAGAAGATGTGGCACATATATACAATGGAATAATACTCAGCCATAAAAAAGAATGAAACAATGCCATTTGCAGCAACATGGATGCAACTAGAGACTATCATACCAAGTGAAGTAAGTCAAAAAGAGAAAGACAAATACCATACGATATCACCTATATGTGGAATCTAAAGTATGACACAAATGAACTTATCTACAAAATGGAAACAGACTCACAGACATAGAGAACAGACCTGTGGTTACCAAGGGGTGGTTGAGGTGGAGGAAGGATGGATTAGGAGTTTGGGATTAGCAGATGCAAACTATTATATAGAGAATGGATAAACAACAAGGTCCTACTGTACAGCACAGGGAATTATATTCAATATCCAGTGATGAAACATAATGGAAAAGAATATGAAAAATAATGTATATATATGTTTAACTGAATAACTTTGCTTTACAGCAGAAATTAACATACAATTGTAAATCAACCATACTTTAATGAAATAAAGTTAAAAAAAAAGAAATATACCCAGAAAGAGCAAGATGGTGGACTGAACAGAATAGAACTTTAAAACAGTTATAAACTACAATTAAAAATATGTTTAAGACTTAAAGAAATCATAATGAGGACATGGCTAGAAGATACATAAAATAGACACAAATTTGAAGGTGTATCAACAAAAAGTAAGATAAAAACAAACCTCATAAGGAATGAAAAATGAACATAGATACAGATCAGTAGAGATTTTTAAATTATAAAAATAATTTTATAATAATACAGATGAAAACATAATTAAAATGAAAATTTCTCTAGAAAGATCACTTACAAAAATTAATTCAAGAAGAAATAAAAAACCCAAACCAATAACAAAGAAATTGAATTGTTAATCGACAATCCTTGACTACCTCCACCACCTCCTAGCAGAAATAAAACACAAAAACTAAAAATATAAAAATAAAACAAAAAAAACCTCTCAATTTTTTCCTCATATGAATTTTACAAAACCCACAAGAAACTGAAAACTCTTACCTTACCCAAATGATTTCAGAAGATACCAAAGAAAGCTTCCCAATTCATTCTATGAAAGGATGAATAAAACAAAATTATAGGTCCATCTTCTATTAATACTTCAACTCCATCATTAAATACCTATATTAACTTTGCTAAGTTATTTAACCTCTGAGTGTCTATTTTCCCATCTGTAAAAGTGCTTATAAAACCTACTGAGGATAGACAAATCACAATCTGAAGGCTCATCTCCCCACTTTAGTCAGTAGAAATGATGAGGTCTACATTCAGTGAAAGAACAAGCCCCTGAGCCTCAAACACCTCCCTTTCTAACAAGGCCACATCCTCCATGACCTTGATTAGGGAACTTCCATTATTTCAGAATCACACCCAAGTTTCTTGTTTGCATCCTTAAAAATACAGATGTAGTTTCTGCTGGAATCCTGGCCATGGCACATGCAACCTGGCTTTGCCAAGTGTAAGCTTATCTCTCCATGGTATACTGAAAGCTGGGATTCCATGTGTATTCTGCTGATTCTCTGTTTATTTGTTTGTTTCCCCCAAGAAACACTGTTTTCAATTTGAGTGTTTGACAATAGTGTGGTGTTAGTCTATTGCCCCTTGTGAGCTAATTGCTAATATGCTAATTGTGAGTCTTAAAGAAGATATTAATTGAATTTATTATTATTTCATTAGCTATTATTAGTTATATCTTACCGTGAAAGACTCCTGTTCTTTGTATTTTGCCACACCAAAATAATGATTTTAGATTCCTTTTTAAACTAATAATTCTTCTTGCCTTTGACATCCTTCCATTTGAGCTTTTCTTTCTATTCACTTTTATGTATTATATAAAATTATTTAAATTTTGGACTCAAAATTTCAGAATGCTATATGCTGATATGTAACTTAAAACAGAATTGGACACATAGGGCTGAATATTACCCAACTTGAGCAAGAAGAAATTTCCCTACGTTATTACTTTGTCCTTCACTGACAGTGCAGGGCCTGAGATATATGTTTGCACTATGTTTTCTGTCTGCCTTGGATTGCTATAATGAGTTGAGCTGTCAGTGGTGAGTATGTACCAAAAGGACTATGAATATGTAGAATGCAGCAAGATAAGATGAACCTGAGTATATAATGTTGACTCCAAGGACACTGTATTCCTGACTGACACCATATTACTAGTATTAAGAAGCAATATTCATTTTTCAAAGGTTTCTTCATTGATTTTCATGAACCCTTCCTAAGGCAAGTATATAAAAGATGTTGATCTTGATAGTTGCTGACTTAAATCAAAATTATAAAGTAGGGCAAAGGGAAATAGACATGTATGGAGCACCCATTAGTTACTTTCCACATCTTTTTCCATTGTCTTAGCTTTCTTTTTAGAGCTTTGTCCTCCACACCCTTCCACTACCCAGTTTTTCAGCTGATGCTCCATTCAGTATACAGAGAATTAGCTGATTTTTATGAAATCATCATTTTACTACAGTCACCACATCAAAATTTCTTTGTGCCTCATTCTCTCTGAAGTTTAAATGGCAAAGAACTACTAACAAACTCTTTTTAGAGCCCAAAAATTTACAGAGAATTGTCACAAATTGAATTTTAATCCATTCTACTGTGTGACTGATAAACTCATAATAAGATATTAAGGTTGATCATGAGAGCAACACTTTACACTTTTAACTGGAGCTTTTTTTTTTTAACATCTTTATTGGAGTATAATTGCTTTATAATGTTGTGTTAGTTTCTGCTGTATAACAAAGTGAATCAGCTATACATATACATATGTCCCTATATCCCCTCCCTCTTGTGTCTCCCTCCCACCCTCCCTATCCCATCCCTCTAGGTGGTCACAAAGCATGGAGCTGATCTCCCTGTGCTATGCAGCTGCTTCCCACTAGCTATCTATTTTACATTTGGTAGTGTATATATGTCAAAGTGGCTATATATTAAAGGGAACATTTGGGGGGAGGGTTACGTATGTGTTAGCAAGGTACTTCTGTTAGGGCTACCTCAATTTGAGTTATATTTTTTTCAGGACAGTGGGGAATGACAGAATCCCAGCTATTCCCCATTTCTTTACTATGAAAAGTAAGAACCAATGTTGCTTAGACCTTAACAGTTTCTGAGAACCAATGTTGCTTAGACCTTAACAGTTATTCAAGTTTCACATAAATACCTTATGTGATTGATGAGCTTTAAAAGTATACAAAGAATGTATGTCAACACTGATTTCACTAAATGCTCTGTAGAGTTTTAATGCTTCTGATTATAGACATCCAGAGAATCCCTCATGGGAACTGGAAAGATGGAACCACTAATATTTTACTCCAACTTTTCAATGTCAAAGGAAAACAAGTAATCAGTAAAATCCAGGTACCTATTTCATTGTTTCTTGGCCTATAATTCTGAGAAATGTTAAGCCTTTGCCATTTTTGTCATTCTAAGTTAAACTACTTATAACAATCCAAGTCTAAACCTCAAGAAGGGGAACTCCCTGGTGGTCCAGTGGTTAGTACTCCGTGCTTTCACTGCCGAGGGCCCACAAGGCGCGCAGCACAGCCAAAAAAAGGAAAGGAGTTATTAAACCATGTCCCTCAGTATCCTTTGCAGGGTTAGGGTTGTTGTTATGAACACATAATGACATAAATATGTATAAATGTATGGACGTGTGTGTGGAGCTATTTCTTTTTGAAAAATGTAGCTATAACCACATGTGAAAAATTCATTAGGTTACATATACATATGTCTATTATATAAAACCAGTTGAAATTACCACAAACAGTGAAAAGAGTGGTAATAAAAATATATTTTAAGTTTGACTTTGGGATAATATTAAAAGTAAGCAATAATTTTACCTTATTTTTCTATAATACTTTTAACTTTTCAAAATACCTGTATAAACTCTTTTGTTATATATTCAGAACAACAAAGCCAGGTATAACTTTACATGTTGTAATTATGAAAATACTAAAATGAAGCAAAATTCTACCACTTGGTTTGACCATAGGCACAACTTATGTCAGAAACCTCCAAACAGGACCCAGATCCCATGTTTCTTTTGGCTTCTTTTCTATCAAATAATTAAACTTTTTGGAAAATACTAAAGAGAAGAATATTTTGAAGATACAGATTCAATAAATGAGCAGAGCAAGTGGAAAAAAGCATTTATTTAGTGTAAGAGATTTTTGGTTTGGTTTTGTTTTTTTCCTGCTTGCAATATAGAAACCCAAACATAAAGCATTCCTTAATGTATTAATATTCATTAAGGCATTAACAAGTATTTTTGAGGGTCTAGACTGTCTCAACAACATTTAAGCATTAGGGAATATAGTGGGATATTTATCTTAGGGGTAACAAGACACACCAAATCCTTCCTCTCATGGAGCTTATATTCCAAAGTTATGGGAACAACAACAAGCTAGGAAATAAATAAAATCATTCTGGAAAATGCTAAATGTTGTGAAAGACATAGAACAGAAACTGTAAACAGTGTGGATGTGTGCACATGTGGATGTGTTTGCACACACATGCAAACTTTAAATAGTATCATCATAGGGGTATGAAGAGACAACATCTGAGCTATAGTGAGGATATATAGTTAGGCAGTCATCTAAATAACATTTAACAACACTCTTTCAATTAAATTTAATGGGAATAGCTCAAATATGTTAAAGATACCCAAATATATTATTTGATACAAATTATGGTTAATGGTCAATTTAAATTACTTTTACTGACTTTTACATAATTTTGACATTGTTACAAACAGATATGTCTACTTTATTCAATAGGTCATGGAGTATCTTGGTCTCAATATTTATTTATTTATTTCTTTATTTACTTCCTTGTGCCTGTTCTGCCATTATTAGAGATCTGTTGATTTCATTGTCTTGTCAGCAAAGGAGCTGGCAAGAAGAACTGAAACAATTTTCTGAATTAACTGAATAACTGTTTTGAGCAAAATAATTGACTTTCAGTGTTAGTAGCTAAATGTATGTATATTTGTTAGATTTTTGGCTAATTTAACTAGTATAAATATTAGAACTGTTATTTTCCTTACTTGGTGTTCTGTTTATCTATTTGTTTGGTAGGAAACCACCTTGATACTTTACTGTCATAATACAACAATTTATTGTTAATTTCTCACAGATATGTGGCTTCACTGGGCTCAGCTGGGCAGTTTTCATATGGGATTTCTTACATGGTTATAGTCAGATGCTTGGCTGAGCTGCATGTCCAAGATGGCTCAGTCACATGGCTGGTGGACGACAGTGGCTGTTAACTGGGTGTTCAGCTAGGAATATTGCCTAGAGCACCTGCATCTGGCCTCTCCATGTGTCCTTGGCTGCTCACATCAGGGAGACTGCTTTCCAAGAGAGATTACCCCAAGAAGAACAGTGCAAAGGGATCAAGTTGGAAACCTGAAAGCTTCTTCTGACTTGGCCTTGGAAATCCTCAAACATCACAACAATCTATTTTCTTGACTCAGAATTCAAGGGGCAACCCAGATTCAAGAAGAAGAAAGCACAGGAGTGCAGGAATACTGGAAAGAATAATTGGTCTGATGGCCATCTTTGGAAACCAGCTACTATAAATGGTCTTCTACCCATGTATTAAAGATGCTAGAAGATTCTGTGGGAAATCCATAGACAGAAACCACACATGAGAGTTGTAGTGAATGTTGGTCTGTTGGCTTGTTTACCATATAGATGTCAGAGGGTAGTAACAAAGCATGACACTAGTTGAAATGATAACATAGGTTTCCAGTGGTAGGGAGATTAGAGAGTACAGATCAGAACAAGTTCAGCAATATACAACCCTTTTGGTCTATTGATTTTCTACTGAACTATTATGAAGTGAGACTGATGACATGTACAAAGAAAAGAAGAGCCAGAATAAAAAAATTATTCTACATGAATATGTTTAAACTGAAGGAAATGCTTTGAAAAATAAATTCTGTATTATTAGTAAGATTAAGGACAGACTTTTCATATTATGACTTGTTGCTTCAAGGATGTCAATGACTAAATATCAATTTGGAATTTGATTTGAAAATGTATGTGAAATTGGCATAGAATGGGTGTTCAAACGCCAATCTTATTTTTAATTTTCCCAATGCTATACTTTGACTATAGGTTAATGTGTGATAGAATTTATCTTAAAGACAAAATAAAGTTTATATTACAACCCAAGATATAGAGACTCACATATGTGTGAGTGAGTGTATACGTCTTAACACATATGTAATCCTGAATCATACTGTATATTTTATGTAAATAATATTTTTTCCTTCTTACTTATTGTCACATAAATCTTGCCTCAATTATTCCAAGATAATCAAATATTTTCAAATCTAGAATTCCCTATTTCTAAAATTTTAAAAATTGCTATGCTTAAGTTATAAAATAGTTGTAAAAGTGAGGTAAAGGAACCTCTTCAGAAGCTATACATCAAGTAATATTTATAAATACTTCAGTGGTTTTTTGACATTCTTTATTTCACACTGGATTGCTGGCTTTAGTCTTGTCTAGTAATATATTTATTTGATTTCATCCAATAGCAATATTGTCAAATATTGCTCTCATTCGGAATGAATCTGCTTGAATACTGGCACTTCTGCAAACTTCAGTAATGCCTTTATTTTCTTCCTACATTCCTAGCAAAGTCACGTCTGTCATGGAAAATTATGCTGATTATATACCATTGCACCTGTGTTGACTTGTTTCTGAGAGATGATTTTACCAAGATTGTGTGCCAGTGCAGAGAATAACTTTTGGGTGGGATTTCTGTTTAAATGTTACAGTCCCTAGAGGGCCTTCAAGATGGCAGAGGAGTAAGACATGGAGATCACCTTCCTCCCCAAAAATACATGAAAAGTACATCGACAAGTGGAACAACTCCTACAGAACACCTACTGAACACTGGCAACCTCAGACTTCCCAAAGGCAAGAAACTACCCATGTACCTGGCCGTGTGACTGACAGGGTCTTGGTGCTCCAGCAGGGTGTCACCTAAGAGTGGGAGAGCTGACTTCAGTACATTGGACCACCAGAGACCTCCAGGCCCCACAAATTATCAAATGGCAAAAGCTCTCCCAGAGATCTCCATCTCAAAATTAACACCCAGCTCCACTCAACGACCAACAAGCTACAGTGCCAGACACCCCATACCAAACAACCAGCAAGAAAGGAACACAACATCACCCAGAGAGGCTGCCTAAAATCATAATAACTTCACAGACACCCCAAAACACACTACCGGACACGGTCCTGCCCACCAGCAAGACAAGATCCAGCCTCATCTACCAGAACACAGGCACCAACAGTCCCCTCCACCAGGAAGCCTACACAACTCACTGAACCAACCTCGCCCACTGGGGTCTGATGCCACAAACTACAGGAACTACGAACCTGTAGCCTGCAAAAAGGAGACCCCAAACTCAGTAAGTTAAGAAAATGACAAGACAGAGAAACACACAGCAGATGAAGGCGCAAGGTAAAAACACACCAGACCAAACAAAGGAAGAGGAAATAGGCAGTCTACCTGAAAAAGAATTCACAGTAATGATAGGAAAGATGATCCAAAATCTTGGAAATAGAATGGAGAAAATACAAGAAACATTTAACAAGGACATAGAAGAACTAAAGAGCAAACAAACACTGATGAACAACACAATAAATGAAATTTAAAATTCTCTAGAAGGAATCAATAGCAGAATAACTGAGGCAGAAGAATGGATAAGTGACCTGGAAGATAAAACAGTGGAAATAACTACCACAAAGCAGAATAAATAATAAAGAATGAAAAGACTTGAGGACAGTCTCAGAGACCTCTGGGACAACATTAAATGCACCAACATTTGAATTATAGGGGTCCCAGAAGAAGAAGAGAAAAAGAAAGAGACTGCGAAAATATTTGAAGAGATTATAGTTGAAAACTTCCCTAATATGGGAAAGGAAATAGTCAATCAAATCCAGGAAGCACAGACAGTCACATACAGGATAAAACCAAGGAGGAACACGCCAAGACACATATTAATCAAACTATCAAAAATTAAATACAAAGAAAAAATATTAAAAGCAGCAAGGGAAAAACAACAAATAACATACAAGGGAATCCCCATAACGTTAACAGCTGATTTCTCAGCAGAAACTCTGCAAGCCAAAAGGGAGTGGCAGGACATATTGAAAGTGATGAAAGGGAAAAAACTACAACCAAGATTACTATAGCCAGCAAGGATCTCATTCTCCTGTAAAGGAGAAATTAAAAGCTTTACAGACAAGGAAAACCTAAGAGAATTCAGCACCACCAAACCAACTTTACAACAAATGCTAAAGGAGCTTCTCTAGGCAGGAAACATAACAGAAGGAAAAGATCTACAATGACAAACCCAAAATAATTAAGAAAATGGTAATTGGAACATACATATCGATAATTACTTAAATGTAAAGGGATTAAATGCTCCCACCAAAAGACATAGACTGGCTGAATGGATACAAAAACAAGACCCATATATATGCTGTCTACAAGAGACCCACTTTAGACCTAGGGACACATACACACTGAAAGTGAGGGGATGGAAAAAGATATTCCATGAAAATGTAAATCAAAAGAAAGCTGGAGTAGCAATTCTCATATCAGACAAAATAGACATTAAAATAAAGACTATTACAAGAGACAAAGAAAGGCACTACATAATGATTAAGGGATCAATCCAAGAAGAATATATATCAATTGTAAACATTTATGCACCCAGCATAGGAGCACTGCAATACATAAGGCAAATGCTAACAGCCATAAAAGGGGAAATCAACAGTAACACAATAATAGTACAGGACTTAAACACCTCACTTTCACCAATGGACAGATCACCCAAAATGAAAATAAATAAGGAAACACAAGCTTTAAATGATACATTAAACAAGATGGACTTAATGGATATTTATAGGACATCCCATCCAAAAACAATGGAATAAGAAATTATTTGTCTGTGTCAAAATTTCTATTCAAGGATGTATTTACTCAACATTGTTGTAACAGATCATCAATTCCTCAACTACACAATAGGACAACTGAACTAGGTCTCCTCTAAATATCTGTTGTTTCTTTGTCTACATTGCACAACATTTGACCTATGATTTGAAATTAAATAACCTAAGAAGGAATGCAAGCCTACTCAAAGTTGTCACCATCATCATCATCGTCATCATCTTCATGTTTATGAGTAAGTCTAAATTTTGGCATAATGTAAACCATCTGTAACAAAGTACTTTACATTGAGCAAGATGGCCTTAACATTCCCCTCAGCTCTCCTAAACTTTAGATAGGTTTCTTCTTCACTACAGGATCCTAACCTCCCTTTTCTTAGATCACTTAGGTTAGAAAACTTGCAAATGTAAATTTTGTCTTTGGTCTTTTGAGATGTAAATCTTCTCTCAGCCTCCTGCCTATTTTACACTTCAGGAATGTCTTCCTCAAGGATCTGCAAGTCATGACAGGGTAGGAGCCTAATTTAGATAAACATCAAATAGCAAACACAGATGGCCTAATCACCCTCCTCATCAGCCCTCCTCAAGTCCTACAGTACTATTCCACTAGCTCACCTCAGCTCCTAAACACTCTCCCACCATTTCTTTCAACAGAGCTGAGTTTGCAGGGGAGGAAAATGGATTCTCTTAGGAGCCCTGGCTAGATCTGAAAATTAAACTGACAAAGAGAGATTAACAGAAGAAAAGCATACAAATTATTTAATGTAAGTTTTACATGACAAGGCTTTATAAGGAAATAAAAGCCCAAAGAAAAAGTTGGACCTGTGTATTTCTATGCCAGATTTGATGAAGAGTAAACAGTTGTAGAGGAATATGACAGGTGAAGGAGTAAGGTATTATAAACTGGGAGAAACTTAGAAAGGCCTGTTAGGATTCTTCTTGGCTTCCCTTTGTTTTTGGAAAGAAGGATGGGAAGGCACCTCTCTCTGGAGGATATTATGACCTGTTCAAAGAAGAAGGGTTAAGGGAGAAGGAGGGCAGAATGACCATCCTGCTCCTGACATTTTCTCAAACTCCTTCAGCTTAAAATATTCAATATGCCAGGATGCCGTATTTGGGGATAGCATGTACTGAACTCCATTAAGTTCAATCTCTCTTCCCTATTTCAACAGTCTCAAATAAAATCTTCCTTGTTTGTTTAATTTGTTCAACTCAATATTTATTTAACCATATATATTATCTCACTGTTATATTTCCATATAACAATGGAAAACAGAAAACTGCATTATTGGCTATAGTTTATATTTGAGGGAACACAAGATTAGATCACAGGCTCTGCCTCTCAAGATAGCTCATTTGTAAAGTGGAGTAGTTGTGAGGGTTAGAGTTAGGAATACTCATTAACATTTATGGAATGGTTATTGTGAACCAGGCATTTTTTCAAGTGGTTTACATACATTAACTTATTCAATGCCTCAATTAAGTCATTAATAGCTAAATTATCATTCCCATTTTACAAATGAAGAAACTCAAAGTAGAGAGAAGTTAAGTCATTTGCACATACTGACACTATAGGAAGTGATAGAGCCAGGATGGGAAAGCGGAGAATCTAACACACAAGCCCATGTTCTTATCAGGCTGGACAGCATCTCTATAGTGAGAAGTACCCAGACCCAGCACCCGGATGTAGCATACAGGGCATAATCAAAAAGTTTAGCACTGCTATCATTATTTACCATTTTAGTAACATGCAGACAACACGTCATTCTTGTTAGAATATCTCAATAAAATATAAGCGTGGATTAATTGGGGTGGCATTTATAAGATAGGAAGCTCTTTGTATTGTCCATATATATACATATATGTGTGTGTGTGTGTATGTGTGTGTATATATATATATATATATATATATATATATATATATATATATATATATAAAATATTCCGTATATTTCTTTATCATGTCAGCCTCCTGGTAAGAATCATCTGTCTAGGCAGGAAGCCCAGGTTTAGAACAGGTGGGTATGCGAGTAGTAGGGTTCCAGAGAAATGGGAAGCTAGCACATCCCATCTTACCTAGGATATCTGACAGAGAGAATTATTTAATCAAAATACAGCATCCATTCCTGACGGAAGAGTAACAAAGTATGAGCCTGGATATTGAGGAAGAGGAGGTTAGATTGGAGATGGGAATGGAGAATAAAACCAACACCCGCATGTTGGGGCTACTTTTCTCCCTTCCTTCAAGGTATCATTTAACTAATTTGTGACATTATAATAAACATAATTCCCCCCCCCAATACCTTGATGCAATGAAAATAGATCAGTTGTATAAAGTCTTTGGGTATAAAATCGACTGTCAAAAATCTCAAAAGGAAGCTATAGGGACCTTTGGTGGATGTCTCCTTGCAATAAAAGAG
Organism: Balaenoptera borealis; assembly: GCF_965194805.1. NCBI lineage: Eukaryota > Metazoa > Chordata > Mammalia > Artiodactyla > Balaenopteridae > Balaenoptera > Balaenoptera borealis. Next base: position 20,139,061 of record NC_138866.1, read on the forward strand.
TATGATATTCTTCAGTCATGGAGAATGGAGACTATTCTCAACAATGGAAGCATCATAATTTCATTTATCGTACATTCAAGGGCATGAAGATAATGGTTATTTTAAATCTACTAATGAAAGAATTTAAAAAGCTAAGAGAATTTCAGTAGTGCCTAAAACAGACTGGATAATTAAAAAACTATTTGAAAGCTTCACAGCCAAAAAAAGCTTTTGTTTATATTCCTGTTTTACTCTTTGTGAAGACCTCACACTGACAAACAAATAAGCTCATGACAAATCTTCTATTTTTCCAGCAACACATTTTCCTCTTTGTCAGACTGTTTGTCTTTTTATCATTTAAGGACTAACATTGACACCTTATGAAATCAGCTTATTGTCTTAAGCCATAAAAATAAAGCCCAATATTGTTTGTCTGATGAGAGGGCTGTTACTGCTTGTTTATCAATCATTGTGCTCCTTTTTACATACATACAGAACTCTTGCTGGCTTGGTCTATTAAAACTGAGAACCAGAGAAAAGATAACACTCTGAATAGTGTGCAAATATTTCAATTGTTTTTTAAATTACCCACTGCAATCTTTGGCTAAAGGTAAACAGAATCTGGTAATTATTTTTATTGATATGTATGTTCGCTTAGCAAGCGTTATTTCCAAAGGTTAATTATTTACATAACTTCTCTGAGTTATGTCTCTGGCTGACTTGGAATATATCTCAGCACAACTTAAAATCAAAAAAATCTAAATCTGCCTTTCTGTAGTATCCAAGAGCTATGTGATATGGTTGATTAAAAAGGAAGCAACTTGGAATTTGTTCAAATTTTTCATGAATATCTGATGAATGGTCTCCAAATCTTTGGAGAATCAGCTCCTACTTAAAATTTTAACTCTATCTTGTAGATAAAGACATTTTAGACAATCTTGAAAAGTAAAGAAATAACTTTTCTAAAGTATATAACACATTCAATATGGATTACTATATGTAAGATTATTACATATAAGAAACCCTAGATATTGTTTGGGTCCTTTGTTTATTTAGCTATGGCTTCTTTTTTTTTTTTTTTTTGGCTTCTTTTAAAATAGTTATTATGGAAGCCATTCATTATATTAAATATTCTGTTCATGTGGTAAATCAACTCTAAGCCCCCTATGATCCCCACCTCCTGGTATTACTTCTGGTTTTATTCTCTTCCCATTGAATATGGGTGAGACCTGTGACTTGGTTCTAACCAGTGAAACATGGCAAAGATGCTTAGATGTCATTCCTGTAATTACATTATATAAAATGTCATCTTACTAGCAATGTCTATCTAAAGACTCTCAAACTCAACCTAGAGATTCTTCTTTATGGCTTGATGAAGTAAGCAACCATGTTGAAGAATCCCAAGTGGCAAGGAAATGTGAGTGGCCTCTCAGAGCTGCGTGTGGCTGGCCTTCAACCAACAGCCAGCAGGAGGATGGGGCCTTCAGTCCCATCACCTCAAGGAAATTAATTCTGCCAGCAACCTGAGTGAGCTTGGAAGTAGATTTTTCTCTAATTCAGCCTCCCTATAAAAACACAGCCCAATCACCACCTTGATTATATCCTCGTGAAAATGAAAGCAGAGGATCCAGTTGAGCTTTATCTGGACTCCTGATTTACAAAAAAAGTTTATGTAATAAATATGTGTTGCTTTATGTCACTACGTTTGTAGTAATTTGTTATGCAGCAATATTAAGCTAATACACTTCATTTTTTGCTACTAATTAAATGAAAATTCAAGCACCAAAGTACCAAATTCAAAAATGTATACGTGCATGTAATAAAAATAATATAGAGAACAAAGAGTGCATGATGAAAATGTCTTTCTCATAAGAAAATAAGTTCTACTTCCAAAATGTAACCATTATTAAAGCATTCCTGTGTAACCTACCCAAAATATTCTGAACAATTTCAAGCAATTCATTAGGATTTTATTTCCCCATAATTTTTCCTGAACATATATACTTTAAAGATTATTTTATTCGAGTAAAAGAAATACAGTAGTAAAAGGTTAATTTTTCATTGTTTTAAATCTATCAGTGAGATTAGGATATCTGTATCTGTTCAACTGAAATTTGACTGTCCTTTCTTCTGTGAATGATCTGTTTGCCCAGTTTTATTCAGTAGTTTATCATTTTCTCATCAATTTATGGACATCATTAGTATATTACTAACAGCAACATACTGTTTCTCACAAATGTTTAAATTGTTTTATAATTTTCTGATATGTTTTTTGACTTAGTTTTGGACATCTGTTTCTCTGGAGAAATGTTTAAACTTAATACAACCAAATCTGTAATGCTTTCCCTTTATGGTACTTCTGAAACAAATGTTTTATAATATTTACCAAGTATGTGTGTTACATATGCTGATTTTCTTCTTATTTAACTTCTTTGAAAATGCTGAGAATGACCTACTAAATTGATTTTTTTTCATAGTTTTGAAGTTAAAAATAAGTTCCTATTCTTTTCAATGAATACCCTACATATTTATTAACAGCATAAATCCACTAAACTGACAAATCGTTATGTTATTATTTTTCCTCTTGAAATATTAACAAAAACAGAAAACTTTGGAGTATTAGAATTACAAGAGACCCCTACTGACTTGGTTGACTGACACTATGGTTCTATGTTGTATTTTGTATTTATATAAATTACATACTATCATTATTTTATACAATGAATATGCATATCCATACATGTATTATTTGCTCTGTTCATTGTTCCATGCATCATCACTAACTTATCAACTTGGATCATTTTCCATTTTTTTCTTGAGATAAATTTTTTATGGTCTCATGATTACCATCCAGAATTGATGAGACTATTAGATGATATGCAAAGATAAATGACTGGTGAATGATAAGTTATTAATCAACGTTTCCTCTCTATCCCACTTCACAATCAATGAAGCATTAGTGATAAAAAAATATAAAAATTAAGATCTGGAACTCAAAAGAGAAACAGGCTTTTTCAGACTCCAAACATTCCTAAAAATGTTAAGAACAGCCACTGGGATTTAAGATGTCAAAGCACTATGGAGATCAACTTTGACAAAATCTAGTAAATTTGAAGATGTAGTAGAATTTTGCTTCAACCAATATTCCAGTCATATACACACACACACACACACATATATATATATATATATATATATATATATACATCCACCCTTGTAAAAATCTTGCACTTGTGTCCAAGGAGATGTACACGACATTTATTGCAGCATTGTTCATAAGAATGAAAAATTTTTTTTTAAATGTGTATTAACAGAAGAATAAATAAGTAATTTTGGTCTATTTATACTTGAACTCGAGCAATAAAATCAATGAGCTACAACTGTAAGCATATTAGTCAGAGGAACATTATATGGTGTGTATAACAGCTCAAATATTCTAGAGCTTTCTTTACTCACATGTTTTCTCTTCAGCTGTCAGATTTTCCCCAAGTGGTATTCTAGGGACTAGGCTTATTCCATCTTGTGTTTCCATTATCCTCTAAGACTTTGTCATCATTTTCATCCTGCAAGCAGAAATGGAAAGATGTCAGGGAGTACACTTGTTATTTAAAATTAACTGACCAGAAATATACCATCACTTCTATTCACATTCCATTACATAAAATTCAATCATATGACCACACCTGTCTTGTTTTATGTTTATTTTCTATTTTTTTAATTTTCTTATTAGTCATCCATTTGTATGATGTGCATCCATTTTATACAAATCAGTGTATACATGTCAATCCCAATCTCCCAATTCATCACACCATGACCCCCACCCCCTGCTGCTTTCCCCCTTTGGGGTCCATACGTTTGTTCTCTACATCTGTGTCTCAATTTCTGCCCTGTAAACTGGTCCAGATGTACCATTTTGTAGGTTCCACATATATGCGTAAATATACGATATTTGTTTTTCTCTCTCTGACTTACTTCACTCTGTATGACAGTCTCTAGATGTATCCACATCTCTACAAATGACCCAATTTCATTCCTTTTTATGGCTGAGTAATATTCCACTGTATATATGTACCACATCTTCTTTATCCATTCGTCTGTAGATGGGCATTTAGGTTGTTTCCATGACCTGGCTATTGTAAATAGTGCTGCAATGAACATTGGGGTGCATGTGCCTTTTTGAATTATGGTTTTCTCTGGGTATATGCCAAGTAGTAGGATTGCTGGGTCATATGGTAATTCTATTTTTAGTTCCTTAAGGAACCTCCATACTATTCTCCACAGTAGCTGTATCAATTTACATTCCCACCAACAGTGCAAGAGGGTTCCTTTTTCTCCACACCCCCTCCAGCATTTGTTGTTTGTAGATTTTCTGACGATGCCCATTCTAACTGGCGTGAGGTGATACCTCATTGTAGTTTTGATTTGCATTTCTCTAATAACTAGTGATGTTGAGCAGCTTTTCGTGTGCTTCTTGGCCATCTGTATGCCCTCTTTGGACAAATGTCTATTTAGGTCTTCTGCCCATTTTTTGGTTGCGTTGTTTGTTTTTTTAATGTTGAGCTGCATGAGCTGTTTATATATTTTGGAAATTAATCCTTTGTTGATTTGTTTGCAAATATTTTTTCCCATTCTGACTGTTGTCTGTTCGTCTTGCTGGTAGTTTCCTTTGCTTTGCAAAAGCTTTTAAGTTTCATTAGGTCCCATTTGTTTATTTTTGTTTTTATTTCCATTACTCTAGGAGGTGGATCAAGAAAGATCTTGCTGTGATTTATGTCAAAGAGTGTTCTTCCTACGTTTTCCTCTACGAGTTTTATGGTGTCCGGTCTTTCATTTAGATCTCTAATCCATTTTGAGTTTATTTTTGCGTATGGTGTTAGGGACTGTTCTAATTTCATTCTTTTACATGTAGCTGTCCAGTTTTCCCAGCACCACTTATTGAAGAGACTGTCTTTTCTGTCTTTTCTCCATTGTATATCCTTGCCTCCTTTGTCATAGATTAGTTGACCATATGTGCGTGGGTTCATCTCTGGGCTTTCTATCCTGTTCCATTGATCTATATTTCTGTATTTCCCTATATTGGATTTCAATATGCAGGCAAGAGACAGGAACAACTGTGTAAGTCATTTCAAAATAATACCTATTTAGAATATATGTCTGATAAAACCACAAATATCGATGTCATATGTGAAGATGGGCAGGTACAGAGAATTATTCAATTCCTTCTTTATCTATTGAATAACTATATATATATATTTCCTTCTCTATATAAGAGAATTTTATATTTAAAATTTATCTGTAAAAATTATTATTTACTTCAACAAAGCTAACACAATAGTACATAAAGGTACAACAACTGCCATATATTCTCAACACAGAGTTATAGGAAGTAAATAAATGTGATTGGTTTAAAATAAATTGATAAACTGTGAATATTGTTCTTAAGACTAGAGATATACATGATTAAAGAATATTTGTTGTGGGCTAGCCAAATTTATATCGAGTCTGAAAATGAGATCTATGAATGTAACTATATGAATATATTAAAACAAATTATTTGAGTAGCTAATAATAAGAGTAAATATTTCTTTGACATATTAAAATAATTATCTTTTTCAACCACTAGAATGTAAAACCCACAAAGGCAAAACTTTTTCTGAGTGGTTTCTTGTTATATTTCCAGGACCTTGGACAGTGCCTGGCATAGCCGTTCAATGTAGTAGTTAAAATAGTATATTTGTCACTTATATATATTTTCACATTTATAATTATAACATAACATATAGTTATTTAAATATATATTTGTCTACATAGTGTAAAAATATTTTATCAAGTTACATATCTTAAATGTACTATTTATCTCTACAAATTTTATATTTCTACACTTCAATAAGCCAGGAGGAGACCTTCAAGATGGCGGAAGAGTAAGACATAGAGATCACCTTCCTCCCCAAAAATACAACAGAAATACATCTACATGTGGAACAACTCCTAAGGAACACCAACAGAATGCTGGCAGAAGACCTCAGACCTCCCAAAAGGCAAGAAACTCCCCACTTATGTGGGTAGGCCAAAAGAAAAAAGAAAAACAGAGACAAAAGAAGAGGGACAGAACCTGCACCAGTGGGAGGGAGCTGTGAAGAAGGAAAAGTTTCCACACGCTAGGAAGCCCCTTCACTGGTGGAGAGGGCAGGTGGCGGGGTGGGGGGGAGCTTCAGAGCCACAGAGGATAGTGCAACAACAGAGGTGCAGAGGGAAAAGTGGAGAGATTCCTGCACAGGATTGCTGCCGACCAGCACTCACCAGCCCGAGAGACTTCTCTGCTCACCCACCGGGATGGGTGGGGGCTGGGAGCTGAGGCTAGGGCTTCGGAGGCCAGACCAGAGGGAGAGGAATGGGGTTGGCTGCGTGAACACAGCCTGAAGGGGGCTAGTGCACCACAGATAGCAAGGAGGGAGTCCGGGAAAAAGTCTGGAACTGCCCAAGAGGCAAGAGACTTTTTCTTGCCTCTTTGTTTCACGGTGCACGAGGAGAGGAGATTCAGAGCACCACCTAAACGAGCTCCAGAGACGGGCATAAGACGGTAAGGCTGCTGCTGCAGCCACCAAGAAGCCTGTGTGGAAGCACAGGTCACTATCCACACCTCCCCTCCCGGAAGCCTGTGCAGCCCACCACTGTCAGGTTCCCGTGATCCAGGGATGACTTCCCCAGGAGAACACACAGCGCACCTCAGGCTGCTGCAACGTCACGCCGGACTCTGCCGCCGCAGGCTCACCCCGCTTCCGTACCCCTCCCTCCCCCCCCCGGCCTGCGTGAGCCAGAGCCCCCTAATCAGCTGCTCCTTTAACCCCGTCCTATATGAGCGAAGAACAGACACCCTCAGGCGACCTACACACAAAGGCAGGGCCAAATCCAAAGCTGAATCCCCGGAGCTGTGCGAACAAAGAAGAGGAAGGGAAATTTCTCCCAGAAGCCCCAGGAGAAGCAGATTAAATCTCCACAATCAACTTGATGCACGCTGCATCTGTGTAATACCTGAATGGACAATGAATCATCCCAAATTGAGGTGGTGGACTTTGGGAGCAATGATACATATTTTTTTTTTCCTTTTTCTCTTTTTGTGAGTGTGTATGTACATGCTTCTGTGAGTAATTTTGTCTGCATAGCTTTGCTTTAACCATTTGTCCTAGGGTCCTGTATGCCCTTTTTTTTTTTTTTTTGGTATAGTTTTTAGCACTTGTTATCATTAGTGGATTTGATTTTTGGTTTGGTTGCTTTCCTCTTTCTTTCTTTGGTTCCTTTTTTCCATTACATTTTAATTTCTTAAAATTTTTAATAATTATTTTTTATTTTAATACTTTATTTCTTTATTTCCTTTTTTCTCTCTTTTATTCTGAGCTGTGTGGATAACAGGATCTTGCTGCTCCGGCCAGGTGTAACACCTGTGCCTCTGAGGTGGGAGAGCCGAGTTAAGGACATTCGTCCACCAGAGACCTCCCAGCTCCACGTAATATGAAATGGCAAAAATCTCCCAGAGATCTCCATCTCAACGTCAAGATCCAGCTCCATTCAATGACCAGCAAGCTACAGTGCTGGAAACCCTATGCCAAACAACTAGCAAGAGGAACACAACCCCACTCATTAGCAGAGAGGCTGCCTAAAATCACAACAAGGCCACAGACACCCCAAAACACACCACCAGATGTGGACCTGCCCACCAGAAAGACAAGATCCAACCGCATCCACCAGAACACAAGTACTAGTACCCTCCACCAGGAAGCTTACACAATTCACTGAACCAAACGTAGCCACTGGGGGCAGACACCAAAAACAACAGGAACTATGAACCTGCAGCTTGCGAAAAGGAGACCCCAAACACAGTAAATTAAGCAAAATGAGAAGACAGAGAAACACATAGCAGATGAAGAAGCAAGGTAAAAACCCACCAGACCAAACAAATGAAGAGGAAATAGGCAGTCTACCTGAAAAAGAATTCAGAGTAATGACAGTAAAGATGATCCAAAATCTTGGAAACAGAATGGAGAACATAAAAGAAACATTTAACAAGGACACAGAAGAACTAAAGAACAAACAAACAATGATGAAAAACACAACAAATGAAATTAAAAATTCTCTAGAAGGAATCAATAGCAGAATAACTGAGGCAGAAGAACGGATAAGTGACCTGGAAGATAAAATAGTGGAAATAACTACTGCAGAGCAGAATAAAGCGAAAAGAATGAAAAGAATTGAGGACAGTCACAGAGACCTCTGGGACGACATCAAGCACACGAACATTCAAATTATAGGGGTCCCAGAAAGAGAAGAGAAAAAGAAAAGGACTGAGAATATATTTGGAGAGATTACAGTTGAAAACTTCCATAATATGGGAAAGGAAACAGTTAATCAAGTCGAGGAAGCACAGAGAGTCCCATACAGGATAAACCCAAGCAGAAACACACCAAGACATATATCAATCAAACTATCAAAAATAAAATACAAGGGCTTCCCTGGTGGCGCAGTGGTTGAGAATCTGCCCGCCAATGCAGGGGACACGGGTTCGAGCCCTGGTCTGGGAAGATCCCACATGCCTTGGAGCAACTGGGCCCGTGAGCCACAACTACTGAGCCTGTGTGTCTGGAGCCTGTGCTCCGCAACAAGAGAGGCCGCGACAGTGAGAGGCCCGCGCACCGCGATGAAGAGTGGCCCCCGCTCGCCACAACCAAAGAAAGCCCTCGCACGGAAACGAAGACCCAACACAGCCATAAATAAATAAATAAATAAATAAATAAATAAATAAATAAAATACAAAGAAAAAATATTAAAAGTAGCAAGGGAAAAACAACAACATATAAGGGAACCCCCATAAGGATAACAGGTAATCTTTTGGCAGAAATTCTGCAACCCAGAAGGGAGTGGCAGGACATATTGAAAGGGATGAAGGATAAAAACCTACAACCAAGATTACTCTACCCAGCAAGGATCTCATTCAGATTTGAAGGAGAAATTAAAACCTTTACAGACAAGCAAAAGCTGAGAGAGTTCAGCACCACCAAATCAGATTTACAACAAATGCTAAAGTAACTTCTTTAGGCAGGAAGCACAAGAGAAGGGAAAGATGTACAATAACAACCCCAAACAATTAAGAAAATGGTAATAGAAACATACATATCGATAATTACCTTAAATGTAAATGGATTAAATGCTCCCAGCAAAAGACACAAACTGGCTGAATGGATACAAAAATAAGACGCATACATATGCTGTCTACAAAAGACCCACTTCAGACCTAGGGACACATACACACTGAAAGTGAGGGGATGGAAAAAGATATTCCATGTAAATGGAAATCAAAAGAAAGCTGGAGTAGCAACTCTCATATCTGACAAAACAGACTGTAAAATAAAGACTATTGCAAGAAATAAAGAAGGACATTACATAATGATCAAGGGATCTATTCAAGAAGAAGAAAAAAAATCTTCCAACAAACAAAAGCCTGGGACCAGATGGCTACAGAGGTGAATTCCATCAAACATTTAGAGAAGCGCTAACACCTATCCTTCTCAAACTCTTCCAAAATATAGCAGAGGGAGGAACACTCCCAAACTCGTTCTACAAGGCCACCATCACCCTGATACTGAAACTAGACAAAGATATCACAAAGAAAGAAAACTACAGGCCAATATCACTGATAAACATAGATGCAAAAAATACTTAACAAAATACTAGCAAACAGGGCTTCCCTGGTGGCGCAGTGGTTGAGAGTCTGCCTGCCAATGCAGGGGACACGGGTTCGAGCCCTGGTCTGGGAGGATCCCACATGCCGCGGAGCGGCTGGGCCCGTGAGCCACAACTGCTGAGCCTGCGCGTCTGGAGCCTGTGCTCCGCAACAAGAGAGGCCGCGATAGTGAGAGGCCCGCGCACTGCGATGAGGAGTGGCCCCCACTTGCCGCAGCTGGAGAAAGCCCTCACGCAGAAGCGAAGACCCAACGCAGCCAAAAATAAATAAATAAATAAAAGTTATTTAAAAAAAAAAAAAATACTAGCAAACAGAATCCAACAGCACATTAAAAGGATCATACACCATGATCAAGTGGGGTTTATCCCAGGAATGTAAGGATTCTTCAATATATGCAAATCAATCAATGTGATACACCAAATTAACAAACTGAGGGATAAAAACCATATGATCATCTCAATAGATGCAGAAAAAGCTTTCAACAAAATTCAACACCCATTTATGATAAAAACCCTCTGGAGAGTAGGCATAGAGGGAACTTATCTCAAAATAATAAAGGCCATATATGACAAACCCACAGCCAACATTGTCCTCAATGGTGAAAAGCTGAAACCATTTGCACTAAGATCAGGAACAAGACAAGGTTGCCCACTCTCACCACTATTATTGAACATAGTTTTGGAAGTGTTAGCCACAGCAATCGGAGAAGAAAAAAAAATAAAAGGAATCCAAACTGGAAAAGAAGAAGGAAAGCTGTCACTGTTTGCAGATGACATGATACTATACATAGAGAATCCTAAAGATGCTACCAGAAAACTACTAGAGCTAATCAATGAATTTGGTAAAGTAGCAGGATAGAAAATCAATGCACAGAAATCTCTTGCATTCTTATACACGAATGATAAAAATCTAAAAGAGAAATAAAGGAAACACTCCCATTTACCACTGCAACAAAAACAATAAAATACCTAGGAATAAACCTACCTAAGGAGACAAAAGACCTGTATGCAGAAAATTATACGACACTGATGAAAGAAATTAAAGATGATACAAATAGATGGAGATATACACCATGTTCTTGGATTGGAAGAATCAACATTGTGAAAATGACACTACTACCCAAAGCAATCTACAGATTCAACACAATCCCTATTAAACTACCAATGGTATTTTCCCAGAACTACAATAAAAAATTTCATAATTTGTATGGAAACACAAGAGACCCCAAAGAGCCAAAACAATCTTGAGAAAGGAAAACGGAGCCAAAGGAATCAGGTTCCCTGACTTCAGACTATACTACAAAGCTATAGTAATCAAGACAGTATGGTACTGGCACAAAAACAGAAATATAGATCAATGGAACAGGATAGAAAGCCCAGAGATAAACCCATGCACACAGGGTCACCTTATCTTTGATAAAGGAGCCAAGAGTATACAGTGGAGAAAAGACAGCCTCTTCAGTAAGTGGGGCTGGGAAAATGGGACAGCTACATGTAACAGAATGAAATTAGAACACTCCCTAACACCATACACAAAAATAAACTCAAAATGAATTAAAGACCTAAATATAAGCCCAGACACTATAAAACTTTTAGAGGAAAACATAGGCCGAACACTCTATGGCATAAATCACAGCAAGATCCTTTTTGACCCACCTCCTAGAGAAAGGGAAATAAAAATAAAAATAAATAAATCGTATCTAATGAAACTTAAAAGCTTTTGCACAGCAAAGAAAACCATAAATAAGATGAAAACTCAACCCTCAGAATGGGAGAAAATATTTGCAAATGAAGCAACTGACAAAGGATTAATCTCCAAAATTTACAAGCAGCTCATGCAGCTCAATAACAAAAAAACAAACAGCCCAATCCAAAAATGGGCAGAAGACCTAAACAGACATTTCTCCAAAGAAGATATACAGATTGCCAACAAACAGATGAAAGGATGCTCAACATCACTAATCATTAGAGAAATGCAAATCAAAACTACAATGAGGTATCACCTCACACTGGTCAGAATGGCCATCATCAAAAAATCTACAAACAATAAATGCTGGAGAGGCTGTGGAGAAAAGGGAACCCTCTTGCACTGTTGGTGGGAAAGTAAATTGATACAGCCACTATGGAGAACAGTATGGAAGTTCCTTAAAAAACTAAAAATAGACCACTTCTGGAAGATGGCGGAAGAGTAAGACGTGGCGATCACCTTCCTCCCCAAAGATACATTAGAAATACATCTACACGTGGAACTGCTCCTATAGAACACCCACTGAACACTGGCAGAAGACGTCAGACCTCCCAAAGGGCAAGAAACTCCCCACGTACCTGGGTAGGGCAAAAGAAAAAAGAAACAACAGAGACAAAAGAATAGGGACGGGACCTGCACCAGTGGGAGTGAGCTGTGAAGGAGGAAAGGTTTCCACACACTAGGAAGCCCCTTCATGGGCAGAGACTGCAGATGGCAGAGGGGGGGAGATTCGGAGCCATGGAGGAGAGTGAAGCAACAGGGGTGTGGAGTGCAAAGCAGAGAGATTCCCGCACAGAGGATCTGTGCTGACCAGCACTCACCAGCCCGAGAGGCTTGTCTGCTCACCCGCCAGGGCGGGCGGGGGCTGGGAGGTGAGGCTCGGGCTTCGGAGGTCGGATCGCAGGGAGAGGACTGGGGTTGGCTGCGTGAACACAGCCTGAAGGGGGCTAGTGCGCCACAGGTAGCCGGGAGGGAGTCCGGGAAAATGTCTGGAGCTGCTGAAGAGACAAGAGACTTTTTCTTCCCTCCTTGTTTCTTGGTGCGTGAGGAGAGGGGATTAAGAGCGCTACTTAAAGGAGCCACCGCCAGGGCCCCGTGATCCAGGGACAACTTCCCCGGAAGAACACACGGTGCGCCGCAGGCTGGTGCAACGTCATGCTGGCCTCTGCCGCCGCAGGCTCGCCCCGCATCCGTACCCCTCCCTCCCCCCGGCCTGAGTGAGCCAGAGCCCCCGAATCAGCTGCTCCTTTAACCCCGTCCTGTCTGAGTGAAGAACAGACGCCCTCAGGCGACCGACATGCAGAGGAGAGTCCAAATCCAAAGCTGAAACCCAGGAGCTATGCTAACAAAGAAGAGAAAGAGAAATTTCTCCCAGCAGCCTCAGAAGCAGCAGATTAAAGCTCCACAAACAACCTGATGTACCTGCATCTTTGGAATACCTGAATAAACAACGAATCATCCTAAATTGAGGAGGTGGACTTTGGGAACAAGATATATTATTTTTTCCGCTTTTCCTCTTTTTGTGAGTGTGTATGTGTATGCTTCTGTGAGAGATTTTGTCTGTATAGCTTTGCTTTCACCATTTGTCCTAGGGTTTTGTCCATCCGTTTTTTTTGTTTGTTTTTTTTCTTTTACTTAAAATTTTTTTTTTCTTTTTTCCTTAATAATTATTTTTTATTTTTTATTTTATCTTACTTTATTTTATTTTATTTTATCCTCTTTCTTTTTTTCTATTTTTTCTCCCTTTTATTCTGAGCCGTGTGGATGAAAGGCTCTTGGTTCTCCAGCCAGGCATCAGGGCTGTGCCTCTGAGGTGGGAGAGCCAACTTCAGGAAACTGGTCCACAAGAGACCTCCCAGCTCCACGTAATACCAAACGGCAAAAATCTCCCAGAGATCTCCATCTCAACACCAAGACCCAGCTTCACTCAAAGACCAGCAAGCTATAGTGCTAGACACCCTATGCCAAACAACTAGCAAGACAGGAACACAATCCTATCCATTAGCAGAGAGGCTGCCTAAAATCATAATAAGGCCACAGACACCCCAAAACACACCACCAGACGTGGACCTGCCCACCAGAAAGACAAGATCCAGCCTCATCCACTAGAACACAGGCACTAGTCCCCTCCACCAGGAAGCCTACACAACCCACTGAACCAACCTTAGCCACTGGGGACAGATACCAAAAACAACGGGAACTACGAACCTGCAGCCTGTGAAAAGGAGACCCCAAAAACAGTAAGTTAAGCAAAATGAGAAGACAGAAAAACACACAGCAGATGAAGGAGCAAGGTAAAAACACACCAGACCTAACAAATGAAGAGGAAATAGGCAGTCTACCTGAAAAAGAATTCAGAATGATAGTAAAGATGATCCAAAATCTTGGAAATAAAATAGACAAAATGCAAGAAACATTTAACAAGGACCTAGAAGAACTAAAGAGGAACCAAGCAACGATGAAAAACACAATAAGTGAAATTAAAAATAATCTAGAAGGGATCAATAGCAGAATAACTGAGGCAGAAGAACGGATAAGTGACCTGGAAGATAAAATAGTGGAAATAACTACTGCAGAGCAGATTAAGAAAAAAGAATGAAAAGAACTGAGGACAGTCTCAGAGACCTCTGGGACAATATTAAATGCACCAACATTCGAATTATAGGGGTCGCAGAAGAAGAAGAGACAAAGAAAGGGACTGAGAAAATATTTGAGGAGATTATAGTTGAAAACTTACCTAACATTGGAAAGGAAATAGTTAATCAAGTCCTGGAAGCACAGAGAGTCCCATACAGGATAAATCCAAGGAGAAACATGCCAAGACACATATTAATCAAACTATCAAAAATTAATATAAAGAAAACATATTAAAAGCAGCAAGGGAAAAACAACAAATAACACACAAGGGAATCCCCATAAGGTTAACAGCTGATCTTTCAGCAGAAACTCTGCAAGCCAGAAGGGAGTGGCAGGACATATTTAAAGTGATGAAGGATAAAAACCTACAACCAAGATTACTCTACCCAGCAAGGATCTCATTCAGATTTGATGGAGAAATTAAAACATTTACAGACAAGCAAAAGCTGAGAGAGTTCAGCACCACCAAACCAGATTTACAACAAATGCTAAAGGAACTTCTCTAGGCAAGAAACACAAGAGAAAGAAAACACCTACAATAACAAACCCAAAACATTTAAGAAAATGGGAATAGGAACATACATATCGATAATTACCTTGAATGTAAATGGATTAAATGCTCCCACCAAAAGACACAGACTGGCTGAATGGATACAAAAACAAGACCCATATATATGCTGTCTACAAGAGACCCACTTCAGACCTAGGGACACATACAGACTGAAAGTGAGGGGATGGAAAAAGATATTCCATGCAAATGGAAATCAAAAGAAAGCTGGAGTGCAATTCTCATATCAGACAAAATAGACTTTAAAATAAAGACTATTACAAGAGACAAAGAAGGACACTATATAATGATCAAGGGATCGATCCAAGAAGAAGATATAACAATTGTAAATATTTATGCATCAAACATAGGAGCACCTCAATACATAAGGCAAATGCTAACAGCCATGAAAGGGGAAATCGACAGTAACACAATCATAGTAGGGGACTTTAACACCCCACTTTCACCAATGGACAGATCATCCAAAATGAAAATAATTAAGGAAACACAAACTTTAAATGATACATTAAACAAGATGGACTTAATTGATACTTATAGGACATTCCACCCAAAAACAAAAGAATACATATTTTTCTCAAGAGCTCATGGAACCTTCTCCAGGATAGATCATATCTTGGGTCACAAATCAAGCCTTGGTAAATTTAAGAAAATTGAAATCGTAACAAGTATCTTTTCCGACCACAACACTATGAGACTAGATATCAATTACAGGAAAAGATCTGTAAAAAATACAAACACATGGAGGCTACACAATACACTACTTAATAACGAAGTGATCACTGAAGAAATCAAAGGGGAAATCAAAAAATACCTAGAAACAGATGACAATGGAGACACGACGACCCAAAACCTATGGGATGCAGCAAAATCAGTTCTAAGAGGGAAGTTTATAGCAATACAAGCTTACATCAAGAAACAGGAAACATCTCGAATAAACAACCTAACCTTGCACCTAAAGCAATTAGAGGAAGAAGAACAAAAAAACGCCAAGGTTAGCAGAAGGAAAGAAATCATAAAGATCAGATCAGAAATAAATGAAAAAGAAATGAAGGAAACAATAGCAAAGATCAATAAAACTAAAAGCTGGTTCTTTGAGAAGATAAACAAAATTGATAAACCATTAGCCAGACTCATCAAGAAAAAAAGGGAGAAGACTCAAATCAATAGAATTAGAAATGAAAAAGGAGAAGTAACAACTGACACTGCAGTAATACAAACGATCATGAGACATTACTACAGGCAACTCTATGCCAATAAAATGGACAACCTGGAAGAAATGGACAAATTCTTAGAAATGCACAACCTGCCGAGACTGAACCTGGAAGAAACAGAAAATATGAACAGACCAATCACAAGCACTGAAATTGAAACTGTGATTAAAAATCTTCCAACAAACAAAAGCCCAGGACCAGATGGCTTCACAGGCGAATTCTATCAAACATTTAGAGAAGAGCTAACACCTATCCTTCTCAAACTCTTCCAAAATTTTGCAGAGGGAGGAACACTCCCCAACTCATTCTACGAGCCACCATTACCCTGATACCAAAACCAGACAAAGATGTCACAAAGAATGAAAACTACAGGCCAATATCACTGACGAACATAGATGCAAAAATCCTCAACAAAATACTAGCAAACAGAATCCAACAGCACATTAAAAGGATCATACACCATGATCAAGTGGGGTTTATCCCAGGAATGCAAGGATTTTTCAATATACGCAAATCAATCAACGTGATACACCATATTAACAAATTGAAGGAGAAAAACCATATGATCATCTCAATAGATGCAGAGAAAGCTTTCGACAAAATTCAACACCCATTTATGATAAAAACCCCCCGGAAAGTAGGCATAGAGGGAACTTTCCTCAACATAATAAAGGCCATATATGACAAACCCACAGCCAACATCGTCCTCAATGGTGAAAAACTGAAACCATTTGCACTAAGATCAGGAACAAGACAAGGTTGCCCACTCTCACCACTATTATTCAATATAGTTTTGGAAATTTTAGCCACAGCAGAGAAGAAAAAGAAATAAAAGGAATCCAAATCAGAAAAGAAGAAGTAAAGCTGTCACTGTTTGCAGATGACATATTACTATACATAGAGAATCCTAAAGATGTTACCAGAAAGCTACTAGGGCTAATCAATGAATTTGGTAAAGTAGCAGGATACAAAATTAATGCACAGAAATCTTTAGCATTCCTATACACTAATGATGAAAAATCTGAAAGTGAAATTAAGAAAACACTCCCATTTACCATTGCAACAAAAAGAATAAAATATCTAGGAATAAACCTACCTAAGGAGACAAAAGACCTGTATGCAGAAAATTATAAGACACTGATGAAAGAAATTAAAGATGATACTAATAGATGGAGAGATATACCATGTTCTTGGATTGAAAGAATCAACATTGTGAAAATGACTCTACTACCCAAAGCAATCTACAGATTCAATGCAATCCCTATCAAACTACCAATGGCATTTTTCACAGAACTAGAAAACAAATTTCACAATTTGTATGGAAACACAAAAGACCCCGAATAGCCAAAGCAATCTTGAAAATGAAAAATGGAGCTGGAGGAATCAGGCTCCCTGACTTCAGACTATACGACAAAGCTACAGTAATCAAGACAGTATGGTACTGGCACAAAAACAGAAATATAGATCAATGGAACAGGATAGAAAGCCCAGAGATAAACCCATGCACATATGGTCACCTTATCTTTGATAAAGGAGGCAAGCATATACAGTGGAGAAAAGACAGCCTCTTCAGTAAGTGGTGCTGGGAAAACTGGACAGGTACATGTAAAAGTATGAAATTAGAACACTCCCTAACACCATACACAAAAATAAATTCAAAATGGATTAAAGACCTAAATGTAAGGCCAGACACTATAAAACTCTTAGAGGAAAACATAGGCAGAACACTCTATGACATAAATCACAGCAAGATACTTTTTGACCCACCTCCTAGAGAAAGGGAAATAAGAACACAAATAAACAAATGGGACCTAATGAAACTTCAAAGCTTTTGCACAGCAAAGGAAACCATAAACAAGACCAAAAGACAACCCTCAGAATGGGAGAAAATATTTGCAAATGAAGCAACTGACAAAGGATTAATCTCCAAAATTTACAAGCAGCTCATGCAGCTCAATAACAAAAAAACAAACAGCCCAATCCAAAAATGGGCAGAAGACCTAAATAGACATTTCTCCAAAGAAGATATACAGATTGCCAACAAACACATGAAAGAATGCTCAACATCATTAATCATTAGAGAAATGCAAATCAAAACTACAATGAGATATCATCTCACACCGGTCAGAATGGCCATCATCAAAAAATCTAGAAACAATAAATGCTGGAAAGGGTGTGGAGAAAAGGGAACACTCTTGCACTGTTGGTGGGAATGTAAATTGATACAGCCACTATGGAAAATACTATGGAGGTTCCTTAAAAAACTAAAAACAGAACTACCATACAACCCAGCAATCCCACTGCTGGGCATATACCCTGAGAAAACCATAATTCAAAAAGAGTCATGTACCAAAATGTTCACTGCAGCTCTGTTTACAATAACCAGGACATGGAAGCAACCTAAATGTCCATCGACAGATGAATGGATAAAGAAGATGTGGCACATATATACAATGGAATATTACTCAGCCATAAAAAGAAATGAAATGGAGGTATTTGTAATGAGGTGGATGGAGTTAGAGTCTGTCATACAGAGTGAAGTAAGTCAGAAAGAGAAAAATAAATACAGTATGCTAACACATATATACGGAATCTAAGGAAAAAAAAAAAAGGCCATGAAGAACCTAGTGGCAAGACGGAAATAAAGACACAGACCTTCTAGAGAACGGACTTGAGGATATGGGGAGGGGCTGGGGTGAGATGTGACAGGGTAAGAGAGTGTCATGGACATATATACACTACCCAATGTAAAATAGATAACTAGTGGGAAGCAGCCGCATAGCACAGGGAGATCAGCTCGGTGCTTTGTGACCACCTAGAGGGGTGGGATGGGGAGGGTGGGAGGGAGGGAGATGCAAGAGGGAAGAGAAATGGAAACATATTGTATATGTATAACTGATTCACTTTGTTATAAAGCAGAAGCTAACACACCATTGTAAGGCAATTATACTTCAATAAAGATGTTTAAAAAAAAAAAAAAGAAATGAAATGGAGTTATTTGTAGTGAGGTGGATGGAGTTAGAGTCTGTCATACAGAGTGAAGTAAGTCAGAAAGTGAAAAACAAATACAGTATGCTAACACATATATATGGAATCTAAGGGAAAAAAAAAAAAAAGGTCATGAAGAACCTAGTTGCAAGACAGGAATAAAGACACAGACCTACTAGAGAATGGACTTGAGGATATGGGGAGGGGGAGGGGTAAGATGTGAGAGAGAGAGAGAGTGGCATGGTCATATATACACTACCAAACGTAAAATAGATAGCTAATGGGAAGCAACTGCATAGCACAGGGAGATCAGCTCTGTGCCTTGTGACCACCTAGAGGGGTGGGATAGGGAGGGTGGGAGGGAGGGAGATGTAAGAGGGAAGAGATATGAGAACATATGTATATGTATAACTTACTTATTCACTTTGTTATAAAGCAGAAACTAACACACCATTGTAAAGCAATTATACTCCAATAAAGATGTTAAAAAAAAAAAGAACAAAAAAAAAGTCTTACGTTTATGTTCCCCTACACTAAAAATATAATTAAAAAGTTAAAAAATAATAATAAGAACAAGAATCCAGATTGAGAAGCAACATAAATCAGGATAGGACTATTTATTCATGCATACATTTGATTAATTTAGCCATTAATGTTTACTAATTAATATCTCCCTAAACTGATATCAAAGGAAAAAAATCTTAATTTGGCAAAATCTGTTTTAAGTCTCTGAATAAAGTAATGCTTATTTTAACTTCCTAATAACAAAACACCATATTTAATACATGGAAGTTTATTCCTCACTCATGTTAAATCCATTCAGAAGCATGGTGTTCTCCTGTTCCATGCAGTTGCAATCATTCAGTATCCCAAGCTGCCAGAAGTTCTGCCATCTTCATCATGCACCTTCCTAGGTTTCCCAGATGTTGCCAACTAGCCAGAGCCTGTGGACAGAAGAGAGATCACACACGAAGGTGTTTATAAACCAGGCCTCGAATCGACATACATTCTTCCACTCACTTTGCATTAGCTGGAACTCTACATATGGCCACCCTTACTCACAGGGATTCTGGAAAATTTAATCTAGCTACATGTCCGTAAGAGTAAATCATTTTGGTGTGTACTTAGCAGTCTCTCCCATAGACTCAATCATCTGATCTCATCACTCCATCTGGAGATAGGGATTTTATTTAGAAGGAAGTACAACTAAAGGATTGAGGTGAAGGATTATGTATTTTGATAAAGAAACATGTGTTGAAGTTGATTGAAAAGTGCAGAGCTAGATGCAACCTTGGGCTTTGGGAGCAGGTTCATGAAACAATCATAAAATTTGCATCCATGAATGTCTTTTAGACCAAGTGGTAAGAGGAGCCTTTCCAGATGTGGGTTTTGCAACTTTAAGGATAAAGACAACTCCTTGGGTCTGGCCTCGGAATTGTCAGACTTTATTCCAATTAATATACAGACAGTATTCAGCCTTCGCATAGTTTGTGATTCAATATATGAAAGGAAAAATTATTACAAAGAGGTGTTATAAACCTTAGGGTGGCACAGAAAAATGTCCAGAAATACAAGGGAGCTGACAGTCACCTCAGGTATAAATTATCACCCAGGGTAATGAGGATCGAGGAACAAGACATATGAGCTATGATCCTTACACAATGCCTGTAAAATAAGTTCAATAGTTTAATAACTTAATATGTTTTTAGAATAACTTTGTGAAATATATGGAATGAAAACAAGAAAAAATATACCTTTTCAAAATATGCCTTGTAGGGTTGGAAAATTTTTCCCTTCTTCCCTTCTAGGTTCTTTGGCTGGTCAAATAATTAAACTGACATAAGACAGATTAACAGGAGAAAAACACGGGAAATTACATATATAATGGAGCTCCATAAAAATAAGAAGACACAAAAGGCAGCCAGGCAATTGAATGTTATATAACACCCGGAGCTAAGTAAAGGAGTGGGGTTCTAGGGATACAAGGGAGAGGAAAGCCATTCACAGGAAGGCAGAACTGTTTAGAAAATAAATGTTGCCCTGTTTTGTAGTTATGTTTCTTAGGAAAAAGGTGTCTCTGGTAATAGCTCTATTCCTGGTACAGGCTCCCTTTCCAATGTGACTTTTGGCAGTTAAAGGGGAGGTTAAAGAGCCTTTCCTGAATCTGCTGGGTTTTGATTACCTTTAGCTCAAAATAATCCTTATGCCAAAGTGGCATATTTGGGGGTGACAAATTTTGCTCCCCTTCAGCCTCATTGCTTATGTGAATTCTTGAAAGGTTGTAGAGTAATACAGTTTTTTAATGTAAAACCAAAGGGACTCCCTCACTTCTGCAAACACTTATCAACCATCGTGTTGGTAGGAGATATAATAAAATAAGCTATGAGAAAGCAAAAATAAACACACTGAGGTTCTTTATCTCTTAGAATCTACGTTCTAAAACAAATACTCTAATTTCCTCGTAATATGAATAATACCCTTTTGTGACAAGGTATCTTCATTCGTTTCTTCACATAATCCCAAAGATAGCAAAACTGGGTGTTAAGGGCACAGATATTGAATTCAGATCTAGCAGTAATTCTCTGACTTTTGTCTTATTTCTTATGATCCATAAATCTCATCTATAAAGTGGAGTAATAAAATATATCCTTCATGCACAGTGCTTAGCACATTGCAACTTCTCAAAAAGTGTTGTCATTACCATAGATTTTTTTTTTAATCAAGTTTTCTCAAGATAAATGATAATCTTTTTGGCTGATGCAAGTCTATTCTCTACTGCTGAATAATGGTGATCTATCTATGAAATTCTGCCTGTACTAATGATTCTGATCAGAATGGAATGACTTAATTGGCAGCTGTTATTTTCATTATTGGGGTTGTTGAAAACATTAGTATGTAAAGGAGCAGGACCCTATGGGGCCTTCCCATGACAGACCCCTCCCCCATATCCTCTGCTTTAGCTATTCCCTGAAGTACCTAGATAATAGTATCTGATACACATTTCCTGAGTTGTTTTACAGATGCTAAAACCACCACCAAATGGAAATTAACTACTTGATGACCATGAGCACATAGCCCCCAGACCTACTGGCACCTAAGGGTTGATAATGTTAACCCCTGTAACACCACCCTGTTACCTCAACATCTACCTATCAGAGAATTGTTCACTAGCTGATCACAAACCCTGCGATGCCTCTCCCTCACCTGGCCTTTAAAAATGCTTTCCTGAAACCCACTGGGGAGTTCAGGTGTTTGGGGCACTAGCTGCCCTGGACTCCTTGCTTGGCGCCCTGCAATAAATGCTGCATTTTCTTCACCAAACCTGGTGTCAGTAGATTGGGTTTACTGTGCATGGGCGAGCGGACCCAAGTTTGTCTCGGTAACAAGTATATATTTTTTTAAACTGGCAAGATGATAAAAACTATTCATGTACTTATTCTTATGTCCATGATATTTGTATATGTGTTTTGGGTGTTTCAATTATTAATAATTGGAAGTCAGTTATCAGTTTAAAGTTGGAAAATAAAGAAGAAATGAGGGGACTTCCCTGGTGGCACAGTGGTTGGGAATCTGCCTGCCAATGCAGGGGACACGGGTTTGAGCCCTGGTCCGGGAAGATCCCACATGCCCCAGAGCAACTAAGCCCATGCGCCACAACTACTGAGCCTGCACTCTAGACCCCGAGAGCCACAACTACTGAAGCCCATGCGCCTAGACCCATGCTCCGCAATAAGAGAAGCCACCACAATGAGAAGCCCACACTCTGCAATGAAGAGTAGCCCCCACTCACTGCAACTTGAGAAAGCCCGCGTGCAACAATGAAGTCCCAATGCAGCCAAGAAAGAAAGAAAGAGAGGAAGAAAACAAAGAAAGAAAAGAAAGTAAGAATTAGGTTTTGAACAGATTTTCAATGAACTCTATTAATTTGCCAATGTGTTACAGAGTCCAAGCTTGCTCTGCTCACCGCACAACAGGCCAAAAAATTGGGAGACGAGGTGTTGAGGCAAGGAATAGTGACTTTATTTGGAAACCTGGGTGTCCAAGAATATGGCGGACTAATGTCCTGAGTACCATATTATTGAGGTCTGAATGCTAGTTTCTTTTATGGAACAGAGAGGGGGAGGAGGTGAGGAAGTAAAGTAAAAAGGCCACACGTCTTGCAAAACATCTCTTGGCTTGGCCAGCCTCAAGGAGGGGATGTGTTAATTTCTTCTTTCTTGCAGCCAGATGGGCAGGATCAGAATGTTTCCCTGTGAGCTGAACAAAGGCACTTTAGTTTAACGTTTAGGCAGAGGGGCAGGGTTCCCCAAGGGAGGCCATTATGTATGCCAATAGCTATAGACAACATCCTTTTAGCGACTGTAGTAACAAAAAGCAACAGAGAGCAAAGATTAAAGTAGAAGAAACAGGGGCTTCCCTGGTGGCACAGTGGTTGAGAATCTGCCTGTCAATGCAGGGGACACGGGTTCAAGCCCTGGTTTGGGAAGATCCCACATGCCGCGGAGCAACTAGGCCCGTGAGCCACAATTGCTGAGCCTGAGTGTCTGGAGCCTGTGCTCCACAACAAGAGAGGCTGCGATAGTGAGAGGCCCGCACACCGCGATGAAGAGTAGCCACCACTTGCCACAACTAGAGAAAGCCC
The DNA here is from genome assembly GCF_965194805.1 of Balaenoptera borealis. NCBI lineage: Eukaryota > Metazoa > Chordata > Mammalia > Artiodactyla > Balaenopteridae > Balaenoptera > Balaenoptera borealis. Next base: position 20,162,568 of record NC_138866.1, read on the forward strand.
TCGCACAGAAATGAAGACCCAACACAGCCATAAATAAATAAATAAATAAAATTTAAAAAAAAAAAGTAAAAGAAACAAATCCAACATGGAGTCAGATTTTGTTCTTCCCTGTTACAAATGGAGTTGAGGGCAAAGGATTAACCAAGATGGCAGAGTAGAAGGACGTGCTCTCACTCCCTCTTGCAAGAGCACCAGAATCACAACTGGCTGCTGGACAATCATCGACACCAAGACACTGGACTTCACCAAGGAAGATACCCCATGTCAAAGGACAGAGGAGAAGCCACAGTGAGACGGCAGGAAGGGCAAAATCAGAGTAAAATCAAATCCCATAACTGCTGGGTGGGTGACTCACAGACTGGCGAACCCTTATACCACGGAAGTCCACCCACTGGAGTGAAGGTTCTGAGCCCCACGTCAGGCTTCCCAACCTGGGGGTCTGGCAACGGGAGGAGGGATTCACAGAGAATCAGACTTTGAAGCCTAGTGGGAATTGATTGCAGGACTTCGACGGGACTGGGGGAAACAGAGACCCCACTCTTGGAGGGTGCACATGGAATAGTGTGCGCATCGGGACCCAGGGGAAGGAGCAGTGACCCTGGGGGAGACTGAACCAGACCTACCTGCTAGTGTTGGAGGGTCTCCTGCAGAGGCGGGGGCTGGCTCTGTTTCACCATGGGGACAAGGACACTGGCAGCGGAGGTTCTGGGAAGCACTCCTTGGCGTGAGACCTCCCAGAGTCTGCCATTAGCCCCACCAAAGAGCCCAGGTAGGCTCCAGTGTTGGGTTGCCTCAGGCAAAACAACCAACAGGGAGGGAACCCAGCCCCACCCATCAACAGTCAAGTGGATTAAAGTTTTACTGAGCTCTAACCGCCACAGCAACAGTCAGCTCTACCCACCACCAGAGCCTCCCATCAAGCCTCTTAGATAGCCTCAACCACCAGAGGGCAGACAGCAGAAGCAAGAAAAACTACAATCCTGCAGCCTGTGGACCAAAAACCACAGTTACAGAAAGACAGACAAGATGAAAAGGGAGAGGGCTATGTACCAGATGAAGGAACAAGAAAAAAACCCAGAAAAACAACTAAATGAAGTGGAGATAGGCAACCTTCCAGAAAAAGAATTCAGAACAATGATAGTGAAGATGATCCAGGACCTCGGAATAAGAATGGAGGCAAAGATTGAGAAGATGCAAGAAATGATTAACAAAGACCTAGAAGAATTAAAGAACAAACAAACAGAGATGACCAATACAATAACTGAAATAAAAACTACACTAGAAGGAATCAATAGCAGAATAACTGAGGCAGAAGAACGGATAAGTGATCTGGAAGACAGAAAGGTGGAATTCACTGCTGCGGAATAGACTAAAGAAAAAAGAATGAAAAGAAATGAAGACAGCTTAAGAGACCTCTGGGACAACATTAAACGCAACAACATTCGCATTACAGGGGTCCCAGAAGGAGAAGAGAGAGAGAAAGGACCCGAGAAAATATTTGAAGAGATTATAGTCAAAGACTTCCTTAACATGGGAAAGGAAATAGCCACCCAAGTCCAGGAAGTGCAGAGAGTCCCATACAGGATAAACCCAAGGAGAAACATGCTGAGACACATAGTAATCAAACTGGCAAAAATTAAAGACAAAGAAAAATTATTGAAAGCAGCGAGGGAAAAACGACAAATAGCATACAAGGGAACTCCCATAAGGTTAACAGCTGATTTCTCAGCAGAAACTCTACAAGCCAGAAGGGAGTGGCATGATATACTTAAAGGGATGAAAGGGAAGAACCTACAACCAAGATTACTCTACCCGGCAAGGATCTCATTTAGATTTGATGGAGACATCAAAAGCTTTACAGATAAGCAAAAGCTAAGAGAATTCAGCACCACCAAACCAGCTCTACAACAAATGCTAAAGGAACTTCTCTAAGTGGGAAACACGAGAGAAGAAAAGGACCTACAAAAACAAACCCAAAACAATTAAGAAAATGGTCATAGGAACATACATATCAATAATTACCTTAAACGTGAATGGATTAAATGCTCCAACCAAAAGACATAGATTGGCTGAATGGATACGAAAACAAGACCCATATATATGCTGTCTACAAGAGACCCACTTTAGACCTAGAGACACATACAGACTGAAAGTGAGGGGATGGAAAAAGATATTCCATGCAAATGGAAATCAAAAGAAAGCTGGAGTAGCTATACTCATATCAGATAAAATAGACTTTAAAATAAAGAATGTTACAAGAGACAAGGAAGGACACTACATAATGATCAAGGGATCAATCCAAGAAGAAGATATAACAATTATAAATATATATGCACCCAACATACGAGCACCTCAATACATAAGGCAACTGCTAACAGCTATAAAAGAGGAAATTGACAGTAACACAATCATAGTGGGGGACTTTAACACCTCACTTACACCAATGGACAGATCATCCAAAATGAAAATAAATAAGGAAACAGAAGCTTTAAATGACACAATAGACCAGATAGATTTAATTGATATTTATAGGACATTCCATCCAAAAACAGCAGATTACACGTTCTTCTCAAGTGCGCACGGAACATTCTCCAGGATAGATCACATCTTGGGTCACAAATCAAGCCTCAGTAAATTTAAGAAAATTGAAATCATATCAAGCATCTTTTCTGACCACAATGCTATGAGATTAGAAATGAATTACAGGGGAAAAAACGTAAAAAACACAAACACATGGAGGCTAAACAATACGTTACTAAATAACCAAGAGATCACTGAAGAAATCAAAGAGGAAATCAAAAAATACCTAGAGACAAATGACAATGAAAACACGACGACCTAAAACCTATGGGATGCAGCAAAAGCAGTTCTAAGAGGGAAGTTTATAGCTATACAAGCCTACCTAAAGAAACAAGAAAAATCTCAAGTAAACAATCTAACATTACACCTAAAGAAACTAGAGAAAGAAGAACAAACAAAACCCAAAGTTAGCAGAAGGAAAGAAATCATAAAGATCAGAGCAGAAATAAATGAAATAGAAACAAAGAAAACAATAGCAAAGATCAATAAAACTAAAAGCTGGTTCTTTGAGAAGATAAACAAAATTGATAAGCCATTAGCCAGACTCATCAAGAAAAAGAGGGAGAGGACTCAAATCAATAAAATCAGAAATGAAAAAGGAGAAGTTACAACAGACACCGCAGAAATACAAAGCATCCTAGGAGACTACTACAAGCAACTTTATGCCAAAAAATGGACAACCTGGAAGAAATGGACAAATTCTTAGAAAGGTATAACCTTCCAAGACTGAACCAGGAAGAACCAGAAAATATGAGCAGACCAATCACAAGTAATGAAATTGAAACTGTGATTAAAAACCTTCCAACAAACAAAAGTCCAGGACCAGATGGCTTCACAGGTGAATTCTATCAAACATTTAGAGAAGAGCTAACACCTATCCTTCTCAAACTCTTTCAAAAAATTGCAGAGGAAGGAACACTCCCAAACTCATTCTATGAGGCCACCATTACCCTGATACCAAAACTGGACAAAGACACTACAAAAAAAGAAAATTACAGACCAATATCACTGATGAATATAGATGCAAAAATCCTCAACAAAATACTAGCAAACAGAATCCAACAACATATTAAAAGGATCATACACCATGATCAAGTGGGATTTATCCCAGGGATGCAAGGATTCTTCAATATACGCAAATCAATCAATGTGATAAACCATATTAACAAATTGAAGAATAAAAACCATATGGTCATCTCAATAGATGCAGAAAAAGCTTTTGACAAAATTCAACAGCCATTTATGATAAAAACTCTCCAGAAAGTGGGCATAGAGGGGACTTACCTCAACATAATAAAGGCCATATATGACAAACCCACAGCAAACATCATTCTCAATGGTGAAAAACTTAAAGCATTTCCTCTAAGATCAGGAACGAGACAAGGATGTCCACTCTCACCACTATTATTCAACATAGTTCTGGAAGTCCTAGCCACGGCAATCAGAGAAGAAAAAGAAATAAAAGGAATACAAATTGGAAAAGAAGAAGTAAAACTGTCACTGTTTGCAGATGACATGATACTATACATAGAGAATCCTAAAACTGCCACCAGAAAACTGCTAGAGCTAATTAATGAATATGGTAAAGTTGCAGGATACAAAATTAATGCACAGAAATCTCTTGCATTCCTATACACTAATGATGAAAAATCTGAAAGAGAAATTAAGGAAACACTCCCATTTACCATTGCAACAAAAAGAATAAAATACCTAGGAATAAACCTACCTAGGGAGACAAAAGACCTGTATGCAGAAAACTATAAGACACTGATGAAAGAAATTAAACATGATACCAACAGATGGAGAGATATACCATGTTCTTGGATTAGAAGAATCAACATTGTGAAAATGACTATACTACCCAAAGCAATCTACAGATTCAATGCAATCCCTATCAAATTACCAATGGCATTTTTTACGGAGCTAGAACAAATCATCTTAAAATTTGTATGGAGACACAAAAGACCCCGAATAGCCAAAGCAATCTTGAGGGAAAAAAACGGAGCTGGAGGAATCAGACTCCCTGACTTCAGACTATACTACAAAGCTACAGTAATCAAGACAGTATGGTACTGGCACAAAAACAGAAACATAGATCAATGGAACAAGATAGAAAGTCTAGAGATAAACCCACACACCTATGGTCAACTAATCTATGACAAAGGAGGCAAAGATATACAATGGAGAAAAGACAGTCTCTTCAATAAGTGGTGCTGGGAAAACTGGACAGCTACATGTAAAAGAATGAAATTAGAATATTCCCTAACACCATACACAAAAATAAACTCAAAATGGATTAGAGACCTAAATGTAAGACTGGACACTATAAAACTCTTAGAGGAAAACATAGGAAGAACACTCTTTGACATAAATCACAGCAAGATCTTTTTTGATCCACCTCCTAGAGTAATGGAAATAAAAACAAAAATAAACAAATGGGACCTAATGAAACTTCAAAGCTTTTGCACAGCAAAGGAAACCATAAACAAGACGAAAAGACAACCCTCAGAATGGGAGAAAATATTTGCAAACGAATCAACAGACAAAGGATTAATCTCTAAAATATATAAACAGCTCATTCAGCTCAATATTAAAGAAATAAACACCCCAATCCAAAAATGGGCAGAAGACCTAAATAGAAATTTCTCCAAAGAAGACATACAGATGGCCACGAAGCACATGAAAAGATGCTCAACATCACTAATTATTAGAGAAATGCAAATCAAAACTACAATGAGGTATCACCTCACACCAGTTAGAATGGGCATCATCAGAAAATCTACAAACAACAAATGCTGGAGAGGGTGTGGAGAAAAGGGAACCCTCTTGCACTGTTGGTGGGAATGTAAATTGATACAGCTGCTATGGAAAACAATATGGAGGTTCCTTAAAAAACTAAAAATAGAATTACCATATGACCCAGCAATCCCACTACTGGGCATATACCCAGAGAAAACCGTAATTCAAAAAGACACATGCACCCGCATGTTCATTGCAGCACTATTTACAATATCCAGTTCATGGAAGCAACCTAAATGCCCATCAACAGACGAATGGATAAAGAAGATGTGGTACATATATACAATGGAATATTACTCAGCCATAAAAAGGAAAGAAATTGAGTCATTTGTTGAGACGTGGATGGATCTAGAGACGGTCATACAGAGTGAAGTAAGTCAGAAAGAGAAAAACAAATATCATATATTAACGCATGTATGTGGAACCTAGAAAAATGGTACAGATGAGCTGGTTTGCAGGGCAGAAGTTGAGACACAGATGTAGAGAACAGACATATGGACACCAAAGGGGGAAAACTGCAGTGGGGTGGGGATGGTGGTGTGCTAAATTGGGTGATTGAGATTGACATGTATACACTGATGTGTATAAAATTGATGACAAATAAGAACCTGCAGTATAAAAAAACCAAACAAACAAAACAACTAATACTAAACTTTCATTGGGTTATTTGTATGGAAATATGTTAATATAAATGTTTCAGACATTACATGAAATTTCTAAAAATATTATATGTTCTGGTATAATGTTATGTCATAATCCTAGTTATTACTTTAAAATGTATATCTCAGAAATAACTAATTTTCTTGTCAACTGCATTATTATGAACTTTCATCAAATCTTTAACCGTGGTCATTTTTAAGTCTTTTGTCATTTACAGACAGTTCTGGGTGTACTCTGATGCTTTTGCAAATATGTTCCTATAAAAGGGTTTCATCTTCAAGAAATTCATGGAAAAGACTCTGACAAGTACTGGTTTCTGGTAACTGACTGTACTGCTGAACTGAATGAATAAGCATTTTCAGAACTCTAATGAAAAACTGATGAACTCATAAAAGTGTTAATAAAAGATCAAGATGAAAAAAAAAATTAATTACATGGGACTGAGTGAACTGATGAGGATGAGTATAATTTTTGTGACTTTCTGTATGAATTAAAAAAGAAAAAATCCCACAAGGACTCAGAGGCAAAGAATATACAAATCAATTTTCACTGCAAAGTAAAGGAGCTGTTACAGTGGAGGATTACTGGACTGAATGTCAATATTATGACATAGTATGAGTGTGTTTCATGTTTGGTAATTGCAATCATTGTTGCTTTTGTTGTGGTCATCCATGTACAATGCTTGGTGTCAGTCTATTTATCTCTTGTAAAAATAAAATACAGTGTGTGTGTGTGAAAAAAAAATTAAACTAGAATTACCATAAAAAAAAAAAAGAAAAATGCTATGTATATGGGTTGTATTAATTTTTGACATAATTCTGTCTAAACCTTCTATTTAAAGACTATCCTGTCCACAGTAGATTCTTCACAGGAATACTGAGATACCATGATTAAATATGCTACTCTAATGTGACGTAAAAAAAAAATGACGCTACTAGTAGGTTTTATGTGCTTGCTCATGTTTATGCTTCTCAATTTTTAGGACGTAATGATTTCCAAACAATTTAGATGCCCTGTGCTTGAAAATAGTAAATGTTATGACCTAAAAAAAAGATTAAATTAAATTAAATTAAATTAAAAAACAAAAAAACAAAAAAAACAAATGGAGTTGAGTATTAGCTGTTTTAAGGCCATGTGCCTAAAATGTAACCTTCTTTTAAGATTCCTAGACGAAATTATGAATTGGGACATTCTATCACCCAGAGTATTTATGAAAGTCTTTTTCTATTTGTTTTATTGAATTAAAGACTGAATTTCCAAATACCAAAGAGGTACACTTTCCTGGATTGGTTTGTCATCTAAATACTTTTTAGTTGGATAACAAGATCATATAAAAATGGAGCTGTGTTTTAGTCAACTGAGCTGTATGAAGATGGTTCAATAAGTGAGGTTTTCAAAAGTGACCTCTTTTAAAAAAAAAAAAAAAAAAGTGACCTCTTTCTCTTTCAGGACTTTGACTAGATTAGGGGTCAGCAACATTTCTCTGTAAAAGGCCAGATTGTAAATATTTTCACTTTGTGAGCCATATGGTTGTGTTGCAAATACTAAAACTCTGCCATTGTAGCATGAAAGCAGCCACAGAAAACACAAAAGTGATGAGTGTGTCTTTATTCCAATAAAAATTTATTGATAACAGGGTACAGGTCAGATCATTTGGGAAAAGAAATATCTTATATTTTCAAATTGTTTCTATCATTTCCATCTGTCATCATTCCTTTTTTTGCAGCTTAAAATAAATTTATTGTACAATACAAAAAATAGGCATACTGGAAAATAAAAGGTATATTAATATACAAACAAATAAAAGAAAGCTAAATAACACAAATGGTTTAATCCAAACACTAAGATAAAATGCACAACATTTATGCTAAAAATAAAGTATTTCAGAAAGGATATGCATTTCAAATGAAATGTTAATGATGGGAAAAAAAGAAAAATATGCTAACTTCAAAATTCTTGAATATCAAAAATCAGTAATGGCATAAAACATTAAATCCAACAATACTGGGTACTTTTCAAGAACTTTATTTGAAAAGATATTTAAAATACTGAAAGACTCAAAATAATGTCTTTAAATCTGGCAAAGGTTTTCCTTTTTTTTTTTTTTTTTTTTTAAGTCTGGGGGCCTATTCACAATATCTTCCCTCTTCTTCCATTTATACCTTCCTACAAAAATTTCTGGAAGCTCATACTTAAGATTCTATAAACAAAGTAGCTTAGGTAACCCTACTCCATTGGTATGTGTGTATTTAAGCCTTACCAATATAATAAGTGGCACAAATTAACATAATTTTGAAATCTATACAAATATGGACACAATATGAAACATTAAATTTTCATTTTATAAAGTAAAACCTACCTCCAAATGAAACAGTAAAATGTAACAATTAGAGCATAGGGGGGGAAAAAATAAAGCCTGTTTTGCAAACTATAAATTAAGACATTCAGTTCCCCAAACCACAATAGCTCTGTGAAACTAATACGAATGACACTGTTCAAAGGTATAGCCAAGCGGCTTCCCTGGTGGCGCAGTGGTTGAGAATCTGCCTGCCAATGCAGGGGACACGGGTTCGGGCCCTGGTCTGGGAAGATCCCACATGCCGCGGAGCAACTAAGCCCGTGAGCCACAACTACTGAGCCTGCGCGTCTGGAGCTTGTGCTCCGCAACAAGAGAGGCCGCGACAGTGAGAGGCCCGCGCACCGCAATGAAGAGTGGCCCCCACTCGCTGCAACTAGAGAAATCCCTCGCACAGAAACGAAGACCCAACACAGCCAAAAATAAATTAAAAAAAAAAAAGGTATAGCCGAGGTAAGGCCTTCAGATACACCATTCTCGTGTAAATGGCCAAACCAGAAGCATCCAGTTAGGATATGCATCTGTACATCAGAGGAACATTGAATTAGCCATAAAATCCTTGGTAATATCATCTAAAACTTAACATATAATTATTTAAATATATGTTTAATACTTCAGTTAGGCCAAAAGACTTTTGACTAAGTTTGGAAGGGAATTTCTTTTCCTAATATCATAGTTCCCAAACTTATATAATCAAGACTTTCTATATCTGTATTTGCACTAGCATCTAAATTATCCAGGAAAAAACTTTTTGCTACACTATAATTACTTTTATAGACTTTACCCTACCACATGTATGTCATGATACTAAGAAACTATCAAGTTCTCCTTTTGACCTCACCCCTGGTCCTCCAAAATCTTGAAGCTGTGGGGAACTGGGGAGAACCAGAGAGGTATATGGAGGAAGGAAGGAGTGTGAATAGGTCCTACACAATTTTACAATCTCTGCCATCATTCTTAACATTAAGTATACCAATAGTATACTTAAAACATTAGTAATTTTTTTGGTTTACTTAAAAGAAATTTTGTAACTTAAAACAAAGTTGCACAAGTGCTTTAGTATCTCAAAATTAGAATATTTGTATAGACAAGAGTTCTTTGGACTCTGGGCTTCTTGGACCCCTCTTTTTTCTCTTTCCATTTCTGCTCTGCTCCTCTACTCTGTAATCGATATTAACTATTCCCACCTCATCCCACCCCCACACACATACTTACAGGTGAAAAGACCAATATTTACTCAGGAGGGATGTCTGAGCAGCTGTAGTTCTCAGCTATCTAAATGTTAAAAGGATAATTAATCTTTCTTGTCCTTGGTTATTACCCACCCCCCAAGCAGCTTTCACTGGCATGTAAATTAGACTTGAATGGTTCTGTTTTGACAATTTGAGAGGCATCTCACAAGACTCTTCTCTGTTTGGATTATGGTGGTCCAAACACCTCAAGTTCCCTGAGAGGATATACAGAAATCATCAAAGCAAAGATTTCTCTACGACTAACAACACACCAACTAGGAAGAGGATTTTAGAAGAGTGGCTCCAACTCAGAGGAAAAAGAATGGTTTTGCTTTAGATATATGACATTCTCTTACCTGGGTTGCCCACAACGAAGCTTGCCTCCTGGATTCACATCCTTCCTGAATATGAACTGATCCTGGGACTTGTTTTAAGCATGAATGTAGCAGAAGTGATGTTGTGCCATTTCTAGGACTAAGCTGAAAGAATGCCTGGAAGCATCTGAAAAGGAACAGAATAAGCCAGAATAAGGATTATTTTGAGCTGGTTATTTTAAAAAAAGTAGAAATTACCCTTTTGTAAGTGTGAAATAAAATTCACATTTTATGGGAAGACAAAAAAAATTTCAAACATAAAAAATTTTCTCCATCCTTTGGCTTCCTCTTGCCCCTCTTGTACGTTGTGTATCTGCGTTATGCATTGACCAAACCTCCCCATGACCCACTGCCCACTAGATTGTACAGTAAGTCCCCTACATATGAACCTTCAAGTTGCAAACTTTCAAAGACGTGACCATGCATTCCATCAGCGTCAGGAGTGAGTGCAACTGCAGCTTGCCCTCCATCTCCTATTGCTGATGATCCTTCAGCTCTACCATCTCCCACCTCCTCTCCCCCCTCCAGTCAGTAACTCTTCTTGCATGTTCACTCAACGCCAGCCCCTGTACACCAGCTGTTGTACTGTACTACTGTACTTTTCAAGGTACTGTACTGTAAGATTAAAAATGTTTTATTTTTTGTTTGTTTTTTATGTATTATTTGTGTGAAAAGTATTATAAACCTATTACAGTACAGTACCATGTAGCTGATTATGTTAGTTGGGTACCTAGGCTAACTTTGTTGGACTTAGAAACAAATTGGACTTAAGAACACGCTCTTAGAATGGAAGGCGTTCATATGTAGGGGACTTACCGTATAACCTGTCAATAATACCTCATTTAATATACAACCCTCTGTCTCTAAAACTTATATAATTGTGCTTTGACCTCTAACTAACGGAACAGTTCTCAGAGCTCTCTGAGAGGCTATACCCGGGTTATAGTCCTCAATTTGGCTCAAATAAAATTTTCCATTTCTTTCTTGGATTGACTGGTTTGTTTGTTGTTGTTTTTTTGTCAACAGTAAGAGACGTTTACAGTTATAAGGGCAATCTCCATTTGTAAGGGTGTCTCCCTCTCTGAACCAAGAAGAGAAGGATGACACTAAAGCTCTAGAAACTTATTAATGGAGAAGGAAATTACCCAAATCTGCATAACAACCTCACCCTTGTTTACTTGTTTACCTTGTATTTCCCAACGATAGCCTCCTACGACTGGTGCCCCCCAACCCCAACATCTTTCATATTTAGCTGGAGATGGTATTTAAGGTGATGGTTTGGGTCATTTCTGGGATTTACTCAGCTTTCCTGGGTCTCTCCCATGTAAACAGGAAGTATACATGTTATTAAACTTGTGTTTATTTTTATCCTGTAATTTGTCCTTATGTGGTGGGAGTGGGGGGGTCTCGGCCAAGGACTTAGAAAGGTAGAGAAAAAATTAGTTTTCCTCCCAACACCTCCATGTGGTGTTCTTAGGTCCTGACTCATTGAGGCTTCAAGTGTGAAATATGGCTATTCTGCTCGAGAACAAATGGAGAGCTCACATGGAGAGGGAGAGTTCCTGAAACTATGGACTCTGGGGGGTGGGGGGGGGCGTGGGAAGAATGGGAGGGGAGCGGGGGGAAGGACAGGAGAGAGCGAGAGGAAGACAGAGACCTAGCCAATCCTAGCCCTCTAGGTAAGCCCAGAACCCAGATCCTGACAGCTGAATGAAGCTACACAAAGCCCATTGACAAGAACATCAAAAGAAATGCCTAGCTGGACTGAGCCCTGATTGAAGATTTGTGAGTGAATAAAATGATGTTATTTTAAACCACTGATTTGGGGTTGGTTAGATATGTACCAATATATAATTGAAATGAAATTTGGTACCTGGCAATAGGGGGTGGTCAAAACAAAACCTAAAACTTGTGGCACTGACTTTGGGAGCAGCCAAGGAGAAGACCGAAAGTGTTAGGGAGGAAGAAATTTTCTACCCTTCTAAGTTCCTCTGGCTGGTCTAAGAATTAAATTGATATGAGACAGAATAACAAGAGGAAACCAAACAAAAGTTTAATAAAATATATACATGGAGAGACCCAGGAAAATTTAGTAAATTGCCAAAATGGCCAAAGCTACCACCTTATATACCATTTTCAGCTAAAGACAAAAGACGATGGTGGGGGTGAGGAGTCAGTTAAGGAAGGTTGCCAGGAAAAGCACAGTAAACAAGGGTAAGGTTGTGATGCAGATGTGAGTCCTTGCCTTCTCCACTGATAAGTTTCTAGAGATAAGGTCACCCCCCACTGTAATACCAGTATAGGCATATCTCGTTTATGTTGTGCTTACCTTAGGTGTGCTTCACAGATATTCGTTTTTTGACAAATTGAGTTTTGTGGCAACCCTGCCTCGAGCAAGTCTGTCAGAGCCATTTTCCAAAAGCATTTGCTCACTTTGAGACTTTGTGTCACATTTTCGTAATTCTTGCAATATTTCAAACATTTTCATATTATCATATTTGTTATGGTGATCCATGATCACTGATCTTTTATGTTACTATTGTGATTGCTTCGGGGCACCCGGAACTGCACCCATATAAGATGGCAAACTTAATAAATGATGTATGTGTTGTGACTGCTCCACCAACTGGAGGTTCCCCCATCTCTTCAGGTCTCCCTATTCTCTGAGACAAAACAATATTGAAATTAGGCTATAATCTTCAAGTGTTCAAGTGATAGGAAGAGTCACATGTCTCTCACTTTGAATCAAAAGCTAGAAATTATTAAGCTAAGGGAAGAAGGCATGCCAAAAGCTAAGACAGGCTGAAAGTTAGGCCTCTTGCACCAAACAGTAGCCGAGTTGTGAATTCAAAGGAAAAGTTCTTGAAGGAAATTAAAAGTTACTACTCCAGTGAACACACGTATGATAAGAAAGTTAAACAGCCTTATTGTTAATAGGGAGAAAGTTTTAGTGGTCTAGATAGATCAAACCAGCCACAACATTCCCTTAAGCCAAAGCATAATTCTTCAATTCTAAGAAGGCTAAGAGAGGTAAGGAAGCTACAAAAGAAAAGTTTGAAGCTAGCAGAGGTTGGTTCATGAGGTTTAAGCAGAGAAGCCATCTCTGTAACATAAAGTGCAAGGTGAAGCAGCAAGTGCTGATGGAGAAGCTATGGCAAGTTATCCAGAAGATCTAGCTAAGATAATTAATGAAAGTGACTACACTAAGCCACAGATTTTCAATGTAGACAGAACAGCCTTCTACTGGAAGAAGATGCCATCTAGGACTTTCATAGCTAGAGAGGAGAAGTCAATGCATGGCTTCAGAGCCTCAAAGGACAGGTTGATTGCTTATTAGGGGGCTAATGAAGCTGGTGACTTTAAGTTGAAGCCAGTGTTCATTTACCATTCTAAGAATCCTAGAGCTTTTAAGAATCATGCTAAATCTACACTGCCTGTGCTTTATAAATGGAACTATAAAGCCTGAATGACAGCACATCTATTGACAATCTGGTTTACTGACAATTTTAAGCCCACTGTTAAGACCTACTGCTCAGAAAAAAATGATTTTTTTCAAAATATTACTGCTCACTGACAATGCACCTGGTCACTCAAGAGCTCTGACGGAGATATATGAGATTAATGCTGTTTTCATGCCTGCTAACACAACATCCATTCTGCATCCTATGGATCAAGGAGTAATTCTGAATTTCAAGTCTAATTATTTAAGAAATATATTTCATGTGGGTATAGCTGCCACAGATAGGGGGTCCTCTGATGGATGTGGGCAAAGTGAGTTGAGACCTTCTGGAAAGGATCCATCATTCTAGATGCCATTAAGAATATTCCTGATTTATGGGTAGGTCAAAATATCAACATTAACAGGTGTTTGGAAGAAGCTGATTCTCACTTTCATGGATGACTTCTAAGGTATCAAGACTTCCATGGAGAAGTAACTGCAGATGTAGTGAAAATAGCAAGTGAACTAGGATTAGAACTGGAGCCTGAAGATGTGACTGACTTGCTTCAATCTCATGATAAAACTTTAACAGACGAGGATTTGCTTCTTATGGATGAGCAAAGAAAGTGGTTTCTTGAGATGGAATCTATTTCTGATGAAGAGGTTGTGAACACTGTAGAAATGACAACAAAGGGTTTAGAAGAGTATATAAACTTAGTTCATTAAACAGCAGCAGGGTTTGAGAAGATTGACTTCAATTCTGAAAGAAGTGCTACTGTGGGCAAAATGCTATCAAACAGCACTGCATGCTACAGAGATATCGTTAATGAAAGGAAGAGTCAATCAAGGCAGCAAACTTCACTGTCGTCTTATTTTAAGAAATTGCCACAGCCACCTCCACCTTCAGCAACCATGCTCTGATCAGTCAGCAGCCATCTGCATCAAGGCAAGATCCTCACCAGCAAAACAATTATAACTCGCTGAAGGCTCAGAAGATGGTTAGCATTTTTTAGCAATCAAGCATTTTTCAATTATGGTATGTACACTTTTTTTGGACATAATACATTACACACTTAATAGACTATAATATAGTATAAACATGACTTTTATACGCACTGAGAAGCCAAAAAATTCATGTTAGTCACGTTTTTTATTGTGATATTTGCCTTATTGTGGTGGTCTGGAACCAAACCAGCAATATCTCCAAGGTACACCTACACAGCAAGAAAGTTACCCTTACAAATGAAAATTTTCCTTAGACATGTAAATGTCTCTTAAAAAAGGGTAACTTCTGTTTGGTTTTCAGAGCTCTTCCTAGGTCTTCTTTCTTTAAAAATAACCAGCCTAAAATAATCCTTATCCCAAAGGCATCTTTTGGGGTGGCAAATTCTGCTCCCCTACAAACGACTCCAAGGAGAGTATTATTGGAGGCTGGGAAAGCAATAAGAAACCTAACTTGAGGCTGAAGAAAGGAGATCTGAATTATTTACTGACAGAATAATCAGAGAAATTGTCACCTATGGTAATTAGAAAATGTTCCTAATAAGCTAAAGAATTTTGCTAAGGGGATTTCTAGGGAGAATTCTGCAAGTGCTTACTGGCTTCTTTGTTTTTTTATGAGAAATTACAGATAGAAATAAACTAAAGAAGGAACTGTTTCCTTTTCCAACAGAATCTACAGGAAACATTTCCAATCTGGACTTGCTGGGTTGGAAAATAAAAACTTTTAATTCATAGCATCTGCATCTAGCAAAAGGTTCTCAAAATAGAAATGGCTCCAGGGCAAAAATCAAGTTCAAGACAAAAACCAAATGTGGACTTAGGAGTAAAATCAAGTCAAAGATGTGACTACAAGACTTTTGTAAAGACTTCAAAAGGACTTATAGCAGAGCTTCTCAGACCCTTTTAGACAGAAAAAAGGGACTTCTAATGGTCTTAAAAGCATGCCTCATAGACACTCTCACTTAGAAAACTTCTGGAAATGCTAATTATACTGTTACACGGCCTCCTGACTCTAGGTCCAGATGGAGTTGGGCCTATCTTAGAGAGATTTGTGGGCATGGCTTTTGTCTAATGAAGTGAATTGCAATTTAAATCTTAAAAGGTCCTCAAAGTTTTTAAAGGAATTATAATAGCTTGGTCTAAAAGGGACAGATAGCACAAAACACAAATGAGCCTCTGGATTCCAAAACTTCTAATGTGAGGAAGCAGACTTGAGAAAACTACCCAGATGCAAACATTAACCATTTCTCATGGAAAATTAATCATTAAGAGTCAAAGGTCCAGATTTCAAAATCAAGCCAAGAAGTGAACCACTCTTAGGTGAACTGGAACAGAAATGGGTCCCAACCAACTTACATCCCCCATTCCAGAAGAGAGGATGCGGGATGGTGCCACATACTTGGCTGGATTTCAGAATTTCTGTGAATTACTGAGTGCTATGTCTGCAGTCTCCCCATACCCTACTCTCAACCAAACATTCGTGTGGGAGTGTCCATGCATATGTTTCCCTATCTTACCATTAAAGATAAAGCAAAATAAAGCAGAAGCCTAGATCAGCTTGAATAATCATGAACAAATAAAACTGCTGTTTTTTAAATCAGTTAAGTTTTGGAGTGTGTTGTTACATAGCACTAGATAACTGAAAGAAGAATCATACTCTAGGAAAACAGAGTAAAGTCACAATTCACTGGATACATCAGCTGAATGAATAAATTAGTGAAGGAAAACAGACATATATAATAAATATATGTATTTCTATTTCATAAATACTATTTATATGTATTTGTAGATGCATTTGTGTATATGCATGTATGAGTGTTTGTATATAATTATAAAAATATTATTAAGAACACAAAGCCTGGGTCCACCTGATTAACTTCATTAACTCATTAGTAACCAGTTATAAGTTTGTCAGTTGATTAAAATCCATTTCATCAATTACAATGATATGGTATCGATCACTACAGTATCTCAGCACTCTTTTAAAATAATGGTGGGATTATTTTTACTTTTAGTTGTACTGTTTGTGAAATTTCAGAAAGCAAAATTCAAAAACACTGACACAATCACCATAACTTGTCCCTCATGACCCACTGTACAGTAGTTCCTCACTATGCAAAACATTAAAAAGTTGAAAATATCAAATCTTTTTTTCACATAAAAGGAACTTTTAAGATATTTCTGTTACAAAAAGAGTCCAATGTTAACCTTTTGTTTAAACTCCCTCCAGCTGTAAACTAGTTTTTACTAGTAATTCAGCACATTTGTGGGAAAAAAAAAAAAATTAGCCCTTTTGTACTGGTAAACCCCCATCCCCAAAGGTTTGAGAATTAACCTGTGATTTTCTGGGAATGAAAAGAGAGTAGTCACTAGAGCCCAGTGATTTTACTATGGATAACCTCAAAATTTTCCCCTCCAATAATGACTCTAATTGCTTATATACCCAATTTCATTTCCATCTCCCATTATCTTTTTATTTCTCTTTAGCATAATCCAGCTGTCATCATCATGACATTTTCTGGGCTAACTGTTATAAGATTGAGATATGGAAGCCATGCAGGGGGCAAACTGCAGAAGTAGCCATTCTAATGCATAATTCAATCATTCTTTTATTCATGGAACTGATGTGGTGACTTCCTATGCAACATCTAGTCATTTCCCAACTTAAGGAAGTAAAATTAATCAATTTTAAACAGTTGTTTATTAAGGGAAATTAATGAAAATCATTGTTCATATGCCACTGTTAATCTTTACAACCATCTTACAAGGTAGACATTTTTTTCCCATGTCATTTGTGAGGAAGCTATGTTTTACCAAAGCTAAGTGACTTGCCCACATTATACAATACACAATTCTACAACTGATATTTGAACTACTCCCTAACTCCAAAGCCTGGGACTTCTTTTTTTCCATTATACTCACCTACTCTAATAAATAATTTAATGCCCTGAGACTTCAACATAGCAAATCTTATGCTTGTAACTTACCAGTCCACACAAGTTTTGAAAGACTTGAACTAAGGTAGAAACTCAAAGTAATTCTTTACCAAGTCAGTTCAAAATATACTATGTAGTATCTAGTAAAAAAATGTAAAGGTACATAAATACCCAAGCTGTTATATACTGTTAGCATCATTCTTTGCCTTTGTCAAGAAACTACAAATCTCAGTTTACCCTTTTAAATCTTTGTGGGTGTCGTACTCTTGAAGTAAAAGAAGAAGAGAGAAGACATATGATTTCCCAGCACATACCACAGCACTTGGAAAAATCAGATTCATAATAACAACAACAACTAATCAGCACCAAAACATCTGGATCAAAAGTGAAAAATTCAACCACTTATATCAAACATCTATAGGTTTAGAAGCATCTGTGTGGTTAGGAACATCTGGACAATTGACCAAATGATTGGATTCTCACTAATAATTTAGGAATTGGATAAATAATACCCTCTAATGCTACATACTACGAGGTTACTGGAATATTAAACACGTAATCAGGAATGTTCCCTATAGTACTTGAGACTAGAGAGGTCAAATGAGGGCCACTTTGTAGAGAGAAATAAAGGCAGTTTCAGATATTGAGCTTCATTTATTCAATACAACCTTCCGTGATTTAGTTCTAATCATATGATATACTTTGATCTAGATTAATAGCTCTGAAATGAATCCCATTAGGCTGCACAGACAATTCTATGGCACCCTAATTAGTCCACTCCTACTTTCCATAAGAAAAGTTACTCTATCATGAAAATTGTCATTTTGTACCTTATCTTCCAGGGGTATGTGTGTGTGTCTGTGGCATGTCTGTGTGTGAGCAGAATTACGATAAAAACAAAGTTATACGTGATCATTATTTGAACCACGATATCTATGTACCTTAAAACAGGGTTTTTAAAAAGTCTAAAATATAAAATACTATTGCTACAAATAAGTTTTACCAATGGTAAGCATACAATAAAGTTAAAGATGATTGAGATACATCAACACTTATTTATAACTGAAAAGGAAAGCAGCAATTTAAAACCATTTTCAGTTCAAAACAGTGTTGATATCAAAGCATTCTTGCTCCAAATGGTGGGGATTCTTATTTTCCCTTTGTGTGTTTGGAGCTTCACAAGGCTAATATGGTATGACAGTCAGACTTTTAGCATTGAACTTAAAACCTCAACCATGCGCCACAGTGTTTCAGAAGACTTCCTTTTAGTAACCTTTAAGAACCCACTTGATGGCTTACCAATATGTGCTCTTAACGTTATTCAAAACTAAAAGTTTATAGAGTTGCAGTCACACTCCAGTAACACTTGAAAAAAAAAGACTTGAGAGGGTGGATGTGTTTGCAGTTTTTCAAGAGGCTCCATATAGCCCATCAGTGGACCTTATATTACCCTTGGAGAACCATTACAATAGGTATTTTTCCTCATTCTTAAGTATGACTTTAAATCAAACACTGAGTTTTCTAATCATGCTTGTTCATCAAAATAGCAGGCTAGAAATAGAAACATGACAGGAAACGGTGATGTGACTGACTGATCTATTGGTTTAAATTCTTCATTCTTCCCTTGTTCCACACATTTGCCAAGGCAGCATCACAGGCAGAGTATACTTCTCCGTCACTTGATTCTGAGCTTGACCACTTAAACTTGTGTTGGCCCAAGGGATGACACAGAAACGACAGAAATGACATCACCATGAAGAAAAAAAAAATCAGTTGTTTAATCTGTCACATTCTCCGTTAATATTAATATACTTGCATGGATATTGTATAAGAATTCTCATACATTACTTTAAGCATTATCCTTATCTTTATACTATGACATTATATTCAACACACTCATGTACAAATGTCAAATCCCTCAGTAAATGGGGGCCAATATTCTGCTTCTCATTTCAATCAATATCAACAACTCATGGAAACTTTTTAATGAAGGATAGTTATTTTAGGGAAACTTCGAGATAGACTCTAAAGCAAGCAGTGGAACCATTTTCACTTGTAAAGCACTAGAAACTGACCGTGTGTGTGTGTGTGTGTGTGTGTGTGCATGTTTGATAGCATTTAATACATTCATATGGATTTTATGTGAACCTCCTTCAGGTACCCTGTACTTTAAAGAATGTTACTTCTTTTGATTCCATATAATCAACTATGAGACAAATTCTGTGATTTCTAATAATGTATGCAAGAAAACTTTGGAGATAAAAATATTTATTATATTGTAGCATGAGGAATAAGTATAAATGAATCTCAATTCAGTCATATCTGTACTCCCAGCCGAAGTGTGACAGTAAATCCAGAGATAAAATGAAAAATTAATTTGTGGAGGTGGCAGTTGGGCAGACACATACTACTGTCATATTGTCAGTCTTGTGGCACTGTGGGTTGCATTTTTTTTCTTCATGCCACATATATTTGCTTTGGTTTCCAGAACAGGAAAAAGTGGGGTTTTTTTTCAACTGCTTGATATTAGGTGGTGCCATCTCATAGTGGATGTGGTTATGAATCAATTAGTAAACATTTCTCTTGATTGGGAGTAGATTATTCACAGACAACCCTGAGCGGTGATGCTAATGTAGTAGGCATGCAGGCAGAGCCTAAGGAGTGTGCCTAACAAAGCAGTGCATAGAGTGGCCCTCAGCTGTCAGTTGGCATGAACTGATGTACAGGAGGGAGGAAAGCTGCTAGATTCAGCAGTGGTTATGATTTTGAGGAATAGACAGGGAGTGGAAGAAGAAAGTATGGTACAAGTCTCCAGGCTCTGCCTCAAGCACTAAGCATGTGAAGATAGTGGATGCAAAGGTGCAGAGCTGTTTCACTTGAGACTCAGGGACACATGGACCATGATGGGATCAGCATCAGTGCTCAAGGAGCAGAGGGAAACCTGAGAGCAGGATGCCTGTGGTGTGGGCAATGTTAAGAGACAGCATCCTTGGCGCTGGTGTGTCACTGGCAGGCAGGTACCAGCAGTAGTGGAAGGATACTGCAGAGCCGGTGCAGCAGGGGGCAAAATGCTGACAGAAGGTGGGTGTGTAGGGGATAACATGAGAGAACTGTAAGTGAATTTTTATCAAAAAATCTCCAAGAACATTCAGAACTCACCATTTAAGAATTTTAGTTATGTGCCAGGTTCCCTGCTACTACACAGTTGGGGCACTGTGAAATCTGTTGCTGGCATGACCCCATTTGTACTCACAGCCGGTGAGGCCTGGGAAGCAGGTTTCTGCCTTCAAAGAGCTCACCATGTAACAAGGATGACAGAATAATACACATGAAAAGATAACATAATGCAAATGCTCCATGAAAGCTATAGACAACAACTGCTCTGAGATCAGACAAGAGAGATAATTATAAACAAAGCTTTGAGGGTGGGTTTCATTTCACGTGCATGCGATGAACATCAGAATATCAGAAACTTGGGAAGGCCCTGCATCCCTTTCTCTCCCTCTGGGGTTCAGGAACCTGTCTATGTGCTCTCAGGGCATTCTGTATTACCATTTTTACTGAACTCTGCATGTTTTCTTGCCTATCTAAACCCAGACTGCAAACTCTGGCATATAAAGAATTGTTTATTTTCAGTATCTGATTTTTAACTATTTTAAGTTAATATGTTAACTATCATTAACTTAATGACTAAAAACTGATAAATATATCTTCATAAAAGGAACCTACATACATTAATTTTCACAAGCACAAATCTAAATAAAGGCTATCACAGCCATAGTTGTCCTATCCAAAAATGATTTCCAGTTGCTAATCATTAGATTTCAGATAATATTCGACAACTTTCTATTTCACAATTGAATTCTATAGTTTGAAATACACAACCTCTTGATCCCAGCAATTACACCCCCCCCCCCATATTTATAGTCCAATAAAAGGAGCTGGATAAACTTCTGTGAGAGCACGTGTGAGGTGATAGAAGGCCTATCCTTCTGTATCTTTGCAGACTCCAAAGTTCCCACAAGGTACAGAGGCCCAGTGAGGTAACAGTGCTCTGTATATTTCCCTTCACTGTTAAGATGTCCAATCATTCTTCTATTTCAATGTCCTTAATGCCTGGGATATTTTCATACAACCTTATCAGAAACAGTATTTAGGGCAAAAAGAAAATAAAACCATAATGTAGGCAAAAAAATCTCTCTGCAAAGCTATACATTATCCTTTGTTACCTGGAAGCTCCTTCCAGTGTGTAGTCTTAAAACAACTGAAGTGTCCCACACTCGTAAGTCTAACCTTGTGGGTCCACTCACCTCATGCTGCCCTTCCCCAGCAGCCATTACGCACTCAGGCTTGCCAGAGCCCAACAGCATCCGCCTTCATTTACGGCAGAAAGAATGAAGTGAAAACAGATGCTATTAAGTAGGCTGGTCTGAACTTGAGAACTTGGAGAAAGCACAGTTGGGAAAGTAGAGTGATTTATTACATCTCTTTTAATTTTCCTCTATTAGTTGGGTACATCAGTGGTAGGTAAAGGAGATTATATGTCTCCCAAAAAAGTGCTTTAGTGTTCTAGGAGTTTAAAAAACATTTAGGTATTCATCATATGGACCTCCTTGTTTTTGTCTAAGTCACTAGGCTGATGGTTTATAAAAAGTGGCCCTGGTTTTATGCTTTTCCATTGAAGAATTTTAGAGAAATGGCCATAAGTTGGCCATTTTTTGTTTAATAAACTATCAGTCTAGCTTATATAATTTTAGTTAAGTAGGTCAACTTTTCCTCCATTTGTGCACAATGGTCATGATTTTCTCACCTACCACTGATGTCTGTGTGGCCTATTATCCCTTTCCGTAAATCTTTTTTAATCCTTCTTGATGATATACTAAATTGCAACGATGCTTAACAATTCAACCACAAGTACATGTATGATGTATTTAATGGTCACAAATGGCCATGATTTCTCTCTTTTTCTATTTTTTAAATATGACACACAAAGTATATCATCTTCAAGTGTGCCAAAGTACTGCCTTGGTGCCCATTTAGCAGTAGGAGAGTCTCCTTTAGACTGACTTTTCTATTCCAAACAATGGTGCTCATTGTTCCTTAGCAAGCTGAACCCAGGTGTTCACCAGGTAGAAATAAATAAATGTCCTCTATCCCTGACAAGCTCTTAGATTTACAAATTGCGTTCATTTCTTTAATTTGTCAGTATTAATGTCTGTAGAATTTACAGAAATGACCCCCTTGAGCTTATCAAAGATAAAACACTCAAAAATGTCAAATCTCGTTTTAGGCAGTTGCTATCTGAATACTGGTCTTGGGAGGGAGGTCTGAAGAGGGAAGCGGGTAGGAATGATTAAGTAGGCTAAAGACAGGAACCTTCTGAAGTAAGTGAAAACAGATGGGACTTATGCTTTAGCATTGTTCATTTTAAGTGTCACTGCTGGTCAATGATTTGTTTCTGTATCACATAATATTTATTATTGATAACCAGTTAGAGATTTAGGTAACTCAAAGATTCCCAGAAGGGAGAGAAAAAAAAAGTGCATAGAAAAGCTAGTGAAATCTGAATAAGGTCTGTATTTGAGTTAATATAATTGTACCAATGTCAATTTCCTGGTTTTGACAATGTATTATGTTTATGTAAGATGTTATCATTGAGGAAAGCTGGGTGAACAGTACACGGGAATTCTCTGTACTATCTGTGCAACTTCTTGTGAGTCTTAACCTATTTGAAAATAACAAGCCTGAAAAAGATAAAGAACACTTAAGGCTATCACTTAAAAAAAAAAAAGATTCCTTGAGAAAGGTTAAGAGTGACCAGCCATTTAATCTTTGAAAACAATGAACAGAAATCAGTGAAGAATAGCAGAAGTGGCATCCTTCTTTTACTTTTTTTAATCTTTCAAATGTTTTAGATTCAACAAAATACCATTTGCATTTCATTAGCTATTGACATCCCAGTAAGTGGTACCAGATTTGACAACACTACTAATAAGGGGTTGGTGTTCTTAATCTAAAACATATCTTAACGTTTCTGATCTTCGAATCATTTTCTATTGTGACTCAGGGCATGATTTGACAGCTCTTTCAAAATTCAACATTCTTACCTAGTGGCAGCAGAGCAGGTCTTCATATTTGCCTAGGTCTTCCTTAAGAAAGAGTTGCTTTGCACTTCTAAAGGATTTGACAAGGGTGGCAGGTCTGAAGATTAAAACACTTTTGAATAAAGTTTGACAAGTGCCAATCTTCATAATAACAAAATATTTTGTCATAAGATGTGTAGCGTAGTGTGGGTTTCAGAAAGTTCAAATTCTCCTTATTTCTGGAAGCACTACAATTTGACACAGACCAGCACTTTCTCACGCTTGCCCTGAATTGTAAACTCTTCCCGCCTCTGACAACACACACACAATCCTACACAGGGGACATAAACACACACACACACACACACACACCATTTTAAGTTTCCTTTAAAGTCCAAAGAAATTCTTAGCAGATATATAACAAACAAGAAACAGTTTTCTGTTCCTTTACACCTGGGACGTTGGAAATAACGTATTGAGATTTTTCTTAGATCCTTGCTCATTTTCTTATAAGCTATAATGCAATGTTCAGATACTCAAAGGGAAAGTTTTCCTCTCCTTTGCACCTCTTACGGGTATTCTGTAGTACTCTCAGAGTACAGATTTCTAGTTAGTTTTTTTGCTTGTTTTTATTTTGCTGTGAAGTCTTCTCCTTTGCATTCACAAATACTTCTTGAGCACATAACATGCATTCTCTGTGGCTTTTAAGATGAGTAGCCTGCAAGCCTACAAGAGATTCACATTTTCTATTATATTGCTAAGGAATTAATAGCTAAATCATAATATAACATCTATTTTACTCATCTGAGAATTATAATACTTTGCTCCAGACAAGAATACTATCTACATTACCTTACATTTGTTTATCCCCTGCCTTTTTTTGGGGGGGAAGTTATTTCTTTGATTTAAATTTATTTAATTTTCACAGTTCTACTAGGAATCGGGATAGCCACTTGAAAGATGATATGGCTGAGCTCCAGAGAGAGTATGATTTGCCTTTTTTAAAATATAACTAGAGAGTGCTGGAATCCAAAAAATGATTCAGATGTCTTCCAGCCCTGTGCTTCTACCACTATGCTATGGGCATTGCGAGCAGGCTGATGATGGATGTCTGTGTGTTAGAACAATGGGACCGCTCTTTGGCAACTCATGCCACAGACCAAACATTCCTAATTAAGCTGTTGTCATTTTACCTAGGGGAAAGCTTTGGCCAGATTCCAGCATGCCCATAAATAAGAGAGACTACTAGAAATATGAGAAAGAATAGTTTCAAGCGAAAGTATCCTTCCATGATTAAGAACATAACTCAACCTACTACCCAAACTGATTTATGGACCCATGTACCAGGCTAGTTTGTAATTCAGCCCTTTGTGCAGCATACCTTCTGCTGGCCAAATATGAAACTGCATTTTTAAAGATGGAAATGGAGCTCATTAATCCAAAGAATATCTCATTTTTTCCTCCAAAATTTATCACTTTTTCCAATAAAGAAGACACTAAAATTTCATTCCTATACACACCCTTTTATTTCTCAGTGCCAGCCTCCAACACACAAGTATATGCACAGTCCCATTCAATCCATTCTGTGTTTTATTTTTGGTGGAAAATATGTTCTATTGCACTCCCTTAGGAAAAGATAAAAGAAAATCTTTTCAATATGAAATCCAAATTAACTCCCTGTGGTTTCATCACACATACGGCATTCCACTTTTTCCCTTCTCAGACATATTTCCTGTCCTTAGCTTCTTTCAACTGTCTACTTCTCCTTTTTACCCATTAGGTTGCAAGTCAGCAGCAACACACATGAATTTATTTCACTAATCAGAGAATTCTCCCATGAAAATCATTAACATAAAATATTCAGTGAACTATTAATGGAGTTTTTTTCCTTAAAAAAACTACATCATGTTTTTAAATATACGGAATATGATGAGCTGACCAGTCAACTCTGCATTCAGGGCATTAAGAGAAACATCTGTGTCTTTTTCTTTTATGAGTACAATCCCATAGACGCCCTAACATTAAAGAGGAACCCGAGGGAAATCTGCAGCTGAAGAAAAAGCAATGCTAAATTACTTCAAACTAAAGTCTTGACCCTGTTCTTTTGAAATCTCCATAGGAATCCTGGTTCACAGTCCTAAATCAGACTGGGTTGACGGTCTTTGCTTCATTCCATATGGAGGACAGACTATCTCTTGTGTGTCATAACGGTAGGGCAACTGGAAATTCCCTCCAGAAGGAAGCCAGTGTCTTCACTGCAGCCCCTATCAGTTAACCACGCATGCTTAATTACTCCTTCACTGATCAGCAGCTAGAAGAGCAATCCCTGTCTGGAACTTGGAAGTGTTTCTAATGGCAACAGTCACAGACAGTGGCTGCTTTGGTAAAGTGAGCTGCGAGATTACCTGGCTGGGGACAGGCTCTGCCAGAAAAAGCAACAGACCTTTCGTGTTGAAGATATCCGGCCCCAAGCACCTCTTTTACTCATCTTCTATCGGTTGACATAATCCTCCAGGCAGTTAGGAAGGTCTCAGTTATCCCATACAGGCATGTTTCCCTCTTGACCTTAGAAGGGAAGCCTGAAAAGCAGTACCTAAACAATTGTGCATGATTCCTGGCTCAAAGTGCCAAGCCCCTCAGCTTCAATGCTTCCTTTTTCTTTCTCTGCAGGGGACTGAGTGAAATAAGAAAGCTTTCATTTTTGTTAGCACCTCTCTACTTGGCTTTTTAAAAATATGGTTCTTTTTATGATGCATGGTACTTACTTTAGTTTGCCTCTATAAAATAATAAAATACATTAAGTCTCTCTATTCCCTTTGTTGTTTGGGCAGTAACATTCCTTAGATTGCATGTGACAGTTTCTAGGCATTTATGATAGAGAAGAAAAATATTATCAATAATGAATAGAGATATAAATCATGGCGGCTACAGCATCTTGGCATTTGTTTTCCTTGAGCTTAAATCCACAAGTTTTCTGGAAACTGAAAGCTTTCAGCTCTGGAGCCAGGAGTCGACTTTGCTCCCACTGAGCTGTAAGAAGCAAGAATTAAAGAGGCAAGTGAGAGAGAACCTGGAGTTGTTTTCAGAGTCTCAGTCTCTATAGAAGAACTGAAATTTATTTACACCTGTTACTAAACTTTCAGGCTCCCACTGTTTTTGCCCTGGGATAATCTGCCCAAAGACTTTTGGAGGTTTCCATGGTAATTCAGAAGAAAATATCCCCCTCTATCTTCCAAGATTTGAGGGCAGAAACATTGTGGAATTACAACCTGGGTTAAGAAATGAGGAACAAGGTTTGACTTTAGCCTAAGAATCCGCAGAATTAACATCCTTCTATTCTCTTTTGGTTTCCTAGTGAAATGACATATAGAAGGAAAACAATAAGTATGTACTTATTGGAGGTTGTTAAATGAATAGAGGGTTAAAAAGGGAAATGCCCTTTCAGAGCAAGTGAAGAAGAGGTACAAGGCTGTTGTCTCAGAGTTTTTGAAGGTAAATTCAGTTCTACTACAACAGTTCTCCTTAGAAAGATGTTCATTAGTCCATGTATTCGAATATCATTATCCCAGCATCTTTGGGTTCATGAAAGGGGGTATTTCATTGGAAAGGAAATTTTTTAAAGAGTTGTGAGAAAAGTAGCTGTTCAAAATCTTGGATGAGCACAAATCAATCCTGTAAGAACACTTTAATCTTTGCCAAAAAGGGAGGTAAAGTAATCTCCCAGGTGGCATTTTCTGAGTTTTCATAGCTCTGAAATTCCTATAGGGGTTTAAGGGATCTTTGTTTTATTGCAGACAGATGGACTAGGAATGGCCAACAAAATCCATTAAAATCAATAGTTAGCAGAGGGTGGGATGCCTTTGGCAGTATAAACACTCTGCCAACAAAGAAAGCTAGAATAAGCCTTGCTCACCAATCCTTTGCTCTAAACCAACTTGCTAGCTAAGCTCTAAGGGAGAGTGGGGAGAAAGTCAGCTAAGAAGCTTTTAATGGAAAAGGAAAAAAAAAGTACAGAAGTTCTACTCTTAACACACAGTTAGGCTAAATGTATCTTAAATCATAGATTAAAAATAGCTGTTTCCACTCTGGTAGTGGATGTTGATTATGAGGGAGGCTATGCATGTGTAGGGATGGGGAGTATATAGAAAGTCTCCATACCTTCTGTGCAATTTTTCTGTGAAGCTAAAAACTACTCTAAAAAATAAAGCCTACTTACAAAAAATAACAACAACAAAGAAAGTAGCTTTTTCTAACTGGCACATGAAGAGGTAAATGGGTTAATAAGGAGGGCAGGAATATGTTTGTTTTGTTTTTCCAAATTTACGATTGAATTCTTACTTCAGCATTTCTAATGGGCAAATTCAGGGTCTATTCACCTTGTTTTAAGGGTATCATAAATAAAATCTGGAATTGGGAATAAAATGTAAATATTTAACTTGATAGAGTTAGAAAGAAAAACAATGCAATTCATACTTAAGAAATGCCTGCATGTTATTTGTATGTGCATGTTCAATAAATGATAACATAACGTATTGTCTGTGTATATATTTGGCAAAACATTGACTTATTAATCTGACCCCCCAAGACCGAGCTACTGGCAACCCAGTATGTTTCCAAAACATATTTAATGTAAAGCTATCCTCTAATTTCCTGAATCCCATTAAAAGTGCTCATTGGGAGACTGATGTCCTGCTCACAGCTAAAGGTTGCGGTGCACCGTTTAAGGCAATTTTGGCGGCTAAACCAAGCATCTGGCGACTAGAGGAGGGCAGCAGGCAACACATGTCACTGGCCCCTTGTTTTAAGGGCACTTACTTTAATTAACAAACAAACTGTATTTATTTCCTGAAAAAGAAGCGGAGGATACACTTATGTGTGCACACATATGTGACTGGAAAGGGTCGGGAGAAAGAGATATGAGTCATCTCTGTTCATCTTTCACATTTTACCACATGTTCAAGTAGGAACTTTGTTTCCTGTGCATGCACTTCACACAGCGCTAGATGAAAAATCTAACCTGGAGGTCAACCAAACTCATTGTGGCTTATCGAAGTGCAACTATTAATAATAATACAAATCTGCTCACCAACTAGGATTCTGACACCAATTCCAATACGTGTGTTTCTTCCCCACACCAAGCTTCTGTCGCCTCGCTCGACGGCAACAGCACCTCCCTCCTCCGCGGGTCCGGAAAGCGTAAGAGCCGCGATGGGAGGGGCACGCCTGCAGCGAGGGCGGCTACGTAGCGTGACGGCGCGACGCGGGGGCGGGGCTTTGCCGCGGCTGCGGCCTCTGTATGGCCACCTGGAGAACCCACCAGATGGACGATTCAGGAATAGGATGGATAAAGACCAAAGGGGAGAAAACGCGATGTCAAGGAAGGAAGGGGCAGCATGCTGGAGACCTCCCTGGCACTACCCAGCCCCAGTTCTCGATAGTCTTCCGAAAGAAAGTAACTTGAATGACGTTTTCAAATGAAAAAAGGGGCAAATGCTAAACTGGACTGGAAACTGGGGCAACAGACGTGAACAGGGTCTGTCTCAGGCAAACTGGGAAGTAGCTTGCGTTTATTTATAATCCTGACAATATAGGGTATGTCAGTATGAGATCCACTCTTGGAAGGGATGTCCTTCTCAACTCATGATTAATTCTCTCCAGCTACTTAGATAGAATGTGCACGCAGATGTACAAACACACATGTAGTATTTTTATAAAAAAGAAACAAAAAATAAATATATGTATATAGAGAAAGAAGCTGGGAAAAGTAATAATAGGTAAAGAAAGCTGGCCAAGAAGGCAGAGGATGGACTATGTTAAGAATAGTTTTCATGTCTACGTCTTTATTCCTGCCACTAGTTTCATCAGTATCATTTTTTTTTTTTTTTTCTTTTTAGATTCTATAAAATAGCTAGTAGGAAGCAGCAGCATAGCACAGGGAGATCAGTTCCTGCTTTGCAACGACCTAGAGAGGTGGGAGGTAGGCTGAGGAGGGAGGCTCAAGGCGGAGGGGATATGGGGATATATGTATGCATATGGCTGATTGACTTTGCTTTACAACAGAAACTAACATAGTATTGTGAAGCAGTTACACTCCAATAAAGATCTATTTTAAAAAAATAGTTTTCAGTTCCAAAATATACCTGTGCCTCTTGGATATTTTCAAACAATTACCTATAGATATTGATTTGCTTAACACATCTATTTAGGTTAATATGAATCCACCTTAAATTTTACATATTTCTTGCATAGGTAAATTATTATCAGCCATTAATGTGTAAGTAGATTAGTTTAATCTAATTGTGTTACCCAAAACCTACCTTTCATCACCTACTGGATAAGGACCTGAAATAAGGTATTTGAATTAAATGGGAGGCAGTTAAACAGTATTAAAAATTTGAGTTTGTACTTACATACCCTGAATCCTTTGTACTATACCAGAACAACATGTATTTTAAAAAATAAATTAACTAATTAATAGCTATGTTAAGCTCTGTTTCTGACTAGCAGTTAAGCAGTAGTATAATTTATCTGTACTGAAAAATTTAGAATTTGACAATCTAAGTTATCCAATTGGTGGCCTGAATTTTTCAAAAGATTTGCTTGGTAAATAATCATACAAATCCTTATATTCAAGTATTTCTGGTACACTAGTAAAAAATTATTATATTTTCCTATCCAGTAAGTCAACACCTGGTCTCTCCCACTTGCTCATGGATTTTTTCGACAGTTATACTACACACACATACACACACACACACTCCACATGTACACACAATGCATATAAAATATTATTATAAATCAATATTGCATAATATATTCTGAAGGCATTGTCCAGAAAAAAAAATGTTCAGCTTTAGGTGATAACTTTGAAAATCTTAATTCCTTGACTGGACAAGTATCTAACTGGGGTAATGTAGTAGTGGTTTAAATGACACATCAGGACTGAACTGGGGATATATTTATAGGTTTTTTGTCTTTTGTGTGTGTGTGTGTGTGTGTATTTTGTTTTGTTTTTGCAATCTGAGGGCATAGGATTCTCTGTATATTTAGATTTCCTTGTTCTTTGGGGAACAAGTCAGTATCAAATGTGCTTATCCGTGTCTTTCCTCAAAACCTAGCTGAAGAGAACTGATTGCTCTCAAAGTGAGAAAAGCTTCTCTCACCACTCTGCTACCTATTTCTCAGTAGTGGTACTCTTCATCACCCCAAAAGCCAAAATTCATACATGGAAATATACAATTAAGTAGATGTCTTCATCCTTAATAAGTTTCTTTTCTCTTTAATAGCTTTTGATCATCATGTTCATCCCAAGCACACATATCAGTTTTTCCCTAAACAAGAGGGATTTTCTCTTATGACACCCTCTCCGTGCCCTGCATAAATATTCCTACAAAAAAAGTGACCTGTTAATTATGAGTAATTGCTTTGCTCATCCCAGGGTGACTGAGGAATAATTTCAACTAAGTATTCATAGTCAGGGATCATCAAGTGATTGCTCTCCAGATTAATTTCTCTGGGCCCAACTACTGCCTTGTTGTAGCCTGAACATGGCACTGCATTCTATCTGTCCTATTCAGCCTGAATAAGGAGGCCTTATTTGCTAAAACACTTTAATTCTTTCTGCATAATTTAATTATGCTTCAGTGCAAAACCACCTGTGACCTTAGGTTTAGTAATGAAATCCACTCCCCAGTCACCGCTGCAGAGTGGTCTGTTTGGTAAAGATTGTGGGAAATAAGAATCTTAAATATTGTTCCTAACCGGAAGAGTCATACTCTTTTTGGCTTGTTCTCTTTCAGTTTTCTTGCAGGCAGTTTGCTGTTTTCTGGAGGAGATTTTGTATAAGTACCTTCACTTGGAAGATTTAAATGAAATTCAAAATGAATCGTAGGTATTTCAGTGAGAAAACAGAGGGAAATGTCCTTTTTTTTCTTCACTCTGTGAACCTGAGGGCATTTAATAAAGTCCTTTATTTCTCTCCCTGAGCACTAAGATGAAAGCATATAGCATGTAATTGTATAAACCTGGGTCATTTGATATTCAGTTATTAACTGGAGGTGTTATCTAGTTTATAATGAGTCTTTCAGAACCCAGTTTCACATCTGGCAAGTTCTCTGGCTAGAACAATTCATTAGGAACTTTTTTTAGATCCATACATGTATACCTTTTAAAAGAACTTCTTTGGATCTGCCATGGTTCTTAGTGTTACAACTTCTTTTACATGTCCTGCCCCCAGCTTTTTCAGTTCTGGGCCTTGTGACTTTTCCTCCAAACAATGTCCACACATCCACACACACTATTTACCATGCTGGTTGCTGAACTTCTTCGCATACTCTCACCCATAAAATGAATGCTACTTCATTTTGCTGATTTTTTAGATGCATATTTATTTTGCCACATTTTAACATCTCTGAAAATTGGCTGCCTTTCAATCAATAGTATACTATCATCTCTGTTAGCCAGGTGGCAGTTAGGTGGCAATAGTATACTATCATCTCTGTTAGCCAGGTGCAATTGTCATCAACTCTGTTTTGGTAAACTTGGTCATAGGGTCATAGCTGTTCATGTGGTCTTTTATATGCAAATGAGTATAATGGAGCCTTTTTAAAATATTGAGATATAATTGACATATAACATATTAGTTTCAGGTGTACAACGTAATGATTCGATATATGTGTATATTGCAAAATGATCACTACAATAAGAAGTTTTAAGATCTTCTCTTAGCAATTTTCAAATATACAATACAGTATTGTAAACTAGTCACCATGGTGGTGCTGAACATTACATCCCTGGGGCTTATTTATTTTACAACTGGAAGTTTGTACATTTGACCCCCTTCACCTATTTTGTCCACTTTATCTTTCTCTGACTTATTTCACTTAGCATAATGCCCTCAAGCTCCATCCATGTTGTCACAAATGGCAAATGTTGTCTTTTTATGGCTGAAAAATATATACATACATATATGCATATATATGTGTGTGTGTAGTATACATACACACGTTCTTTTTTCTTTTTCTATTCATTCATCAATGGACACTTAGGTTGTTTCCATGTCTTGGCTATTGTAAATAGTGCTGAAATGAACACGGGGGTGCAGATATCTTTTCGAGTTAGTAGAACTGCTAGATCACATTGTAGTTCTCTTTTCAATTTTTTGAGGAACCTCTATACTTTCCACAGTGACAGTACCAATTTACATTGCCACCAAGAGCGTACAAGTGTTTCCTTTTCTCCACATCTTCACCAACACATAGCCATTCTAACAGGTGTGAAGTGATAGCTCATTGTGGGTCTGATTTACATTTACCTGATGATTAGTGATGTTGAGCACATTTTCATGTGCCTGTTGACGACCTGTCTTCTTTTACAGCCAAATGAGTATAAAGGAGCTTTTTAAATTAATGTAAAGTTAAAAAATCAGAGGTAACAAAGCACACAATTGGTACCATTTTCCCTTTTAGTGATGCATAAAATAATAATGTGTCTTATAATCAATGACATTATACATTTGATGAAATATGCTGATTCCATTGTTTCCTCTCTGTTAGGCCATCCACCCTCTGCCTAACTTCAAGACTGGTCAGTTTCTGCATCCTCTAACAGGACTTTTCAATCATTGCAGTTGCTTATTCCACCATTTCCTATTCATACACAGACTTGTCTTTCACCCACATAGCATCTGTATTATATTTGATTGGGCACTCTGTGGCTCATGGTCTTGTATGATTCTTATTTCAAGAATCATGGAAGATTCTAGGATTATAGAGTCAATTTAATGTAACTGTTTCATTTACAGACAAAGAAATTGAGACAGAGTTTAAGTGTTACTGACAGGCCTGAGACTGTGTGACCATCTATTAAAAGCCAAATGCAATCCCCGAATTAGATGAGATTCCTGACCTTACAAGAGCTTACAGACCAAAGATCTGATAGTAGTCCCCATTTTGTTTAAGAGTGTTCTCTCATATATAACTCACCGTCTTCTTCTGTCCTTGAAAGATGTTTCATGTGCCAGATATTGTGCCTCTCCCAGTGTCTAGCTGTACACTAAATCCACACCAAAGGAAGTTAAAATGTCCTTAAAATTACAAGCATGGGTGAAGTTTGCAATGCCTCAAACTCTAAGCAGCCTCATTTCGTTTCTGTCAGTCTTCGCAGCCCTGTATGCTTTTTTTCTCCCCTCAAAACTGAACGACAGAGAACCAAAAAGCATAGCAAATGAGTTCCTCATTCCTAGTCTGATTGAAAACACCAAGGCTCTCTGTGGATGTTCCTAGACATGAGATTCTCTTAATAAGAAAATTGCAACATTGTAAGCCATTCAAGCATTACAGGCCAATCAATGCCCTTCTAGTTTTGAGAAAAAAAAGATAATAAAGTTTTTGAAGGATGCAGAGTAGCATCAGAGAGGACTAATTATAATAAGATTAAAAAGGATGGCAAAAAGCAGTGATGATAAAAAAGAAAAAAAAAGCACTAAAAGGAAAAACACTTGTATCCCTTATGATCTGTATAACTCTATTCTATTAAGAAAGAATTTTTGAACAGAAATATGAGTTTCAAACTAAGATACCAAAAGGACAAAAGAAATCAATCCCACCCTCAGCCCTGCCCAATCCCAGTTGAAGGTTAAATCTGTTAAGATTTAAGTCATGGTTTCAATTCAGCTTGCCTATGAGTAGAAGCAACAGCATTATATTCAGTGATACATGGCATTAAGGAAAGATCTTGCAACATGACTAGTCTTACTCATAGGAGTCCATGGACAGTTGTGATTTTAGAGGGACTCTCCCACCAATCAGAAAAAGGTGCATCCGGGCTCAGGAATTTGCTAAGGTGGAATAAAGAAAGTAAAAATGCAAATATATGAGGCTGTCATTACATAACATGTAATGTCCACTGTTACATGCAACTGTCCACTGTTAATGTCTCAGAGTGATTTCATTCATCGTGTGTTGTTCTAAGGGAATAGCTAGGTAACCACATCTTTCTCCAGGATACACACAATAGATATAACCTCTCATGAAAGGAATGGAGCAAATGATGGAGAGGCCAAAGGAAGCGATGTGAATGAGTGAGAGTAGTTTTAAGGCAACAGGAGGATCTTGGGCTGGCCCAGTAAGTAACAAAAGACAGATGCTAAGAATTTCTTTCATCTACATTCAGTTTTCAAAATATGAAATGAACAAGCAAAATGGGGTATGTATGATATTGGTGGGTGGGGCATAGAGTTGGAGGGATCTGGGATGAAACGTGGAAGGGGTCAAGAAAGAGGGATAGGAGGCAGGAGCTGGAGAGAGTTTGAATCTATCTTTATGATCCTTTGAGTCCATGATCTTACTTAGTGGCTTTACTGAATTAATCCAGTTAACTGGAAAGCCATTTTATTCTCTCTTGAATAACCCTTTCTTATATGCAGTTAACTAAAAAATCCATCTTTAAAAAATATTAAAGAATTTCTGTAGTTTAGCTGTTTTAAAGCCATGATCTAAAAAGTAGTCTTTTGTCTACAAAATTGTATTGATATCAGTCTTTTCTCTCTTTGTTTCTCTCTCAGTCTCTCTCTTTCTCTCCCTGAACCCCTCCTATACACACACACACACATGCACACACACACATGCATACACACATACATATATGTATATATGTCCAAACATATTCATTCCCTCTACAAATATACACATTTACATTATATATTATATATCTTCTCTCTCCATTATATGTGTACACACATACATACACACACATACACACACATATATGCAGTTCATACAATACAGATCTTGCAGAAACACATTTAATGCTCACTTCTTGTTGGTTTACTCTGTACTAGACACATTTCATTATTTTAAGCACAATACAAATATTAACTCATGTGTTCCTCACAATAACCCTATGAGAAAGTTATTTTTACTTTATAGTTGAGGAGAAGGTGGTACAGGGAGGTGAAATCGGTTGTACAATGAGGTGCAGATAATAAACTATGGGGTCAGGATTTGAACTCAAGGAATCAAAGACCAGAGCCATGTTCTTAACCCCTGAGCTCTCCTGCCTCATGGGCAGTGCTTGCCATTCCCTACCACCCACTTGGACGGAGCCTCTCATGACTCTTTATATAGACTAGATCACTTAGGGTTCAGAGATTTGTAAATGTTGTCCCTCTGCCTGGATATTTTTTCCTCCCTGTGATGGTTAATTTCATGTGTCAATGTGACTGGCCTAAGGGACATCCAGAATAGCTGGAAAAACCTTATTTCTGGGGATGTCTCTGGGGATGTTTCTGGGAGAGATTAATATTTGATTTGTGGACTGAGTAAAGAGATCCACCCTTAGCAATGTGAGCAGATTGTGGGGCTTCTCAGTCTCCATAACCACCTGAGCCAATTCCTATAATTAATAAATGAAATAAATAAGTAACTAAATAAATGTATAAAATATCTTACTGAGTCAGTTTCTCTGGAGAACTCTGACGAATACATTCCCCTTCTCTGCCTGGCAAAACTCTAGCCAGTCTTCAAGTCATAGCTCAAATGCCTTTTCCTCTCTTGCAGCCTTTCCTGATTCTTATTTATACTCCAACAGATATAGGACTTCTCTCCCCTGCCAACCCTCCAAATTACTAGTACCTGCTTATATTTCTGTCTTCTACCCTAGAGTCCATCCTCTTTGGCATGAAAGAGTTATCTTATTTAACTTTACATCACTTTTATCTAGCACCCTGCCTCACAGAGAAAGAAGTGTAGAGAACACCTTCCAGGATTCTACAGTCAGCATATCAAATCAATCACCTGGTTTGATGTCACCTATTTTGCAACATAAAGGCTTATGTTTTCCACCATTAGAGTTTGTCTTCACATTATGTATGTGCTTTGAAATATATGACATCCATCATAAAAGTTTCTGGTAAAACTTTTCAAGACCATGAAAACTTATAACCTATGGAATAATATGTAGAGGAGAAGTTTTTATTATTTTAAGGTCAAATCAGTAGGCCCTTGCACCTTTCTGTTTGAAGTATTACAGATCTTGCTCACTGAACAAATTCAGTTGTAATAGTCAGTAATGAGTGTTTATGTTAAATCAGTGGCTAATCCCAAAACTCACAATCATTTTTTTTTTTCTTTTTGATTTTAAGAATTTAAGCCTGGACTTAAAGGAGGAGTTACTTGGCTTCTTTGCCTATGTTACATTATGCAACGTAGTAGGAGTAGGGAGCTAGTGGAGAAAGTACTTCATTTCCCCCTTAACTATTGTCTTCTGTGTGTCTGTAGCTAATTTTTTGTAGTAGCCAGTAGGGAAGAAAGTGAACAGTCTGATTTGGGTACCAATCCTCATCACATCCAACACAGCTGGTGTTATATAAAGAGTTCAAAAATCAGAAGAGAAAAAAATTACATTCAATCAAAAATGCTCAGAGAGACTTGGTAGAGGAGTTAATACTTAGAAAGGCTTTTAATGTTTGTGTATATAGGAAGAAGAAAAGACGTTCCAAGTAGCGAAAACAATAGCATAAGCAAGCTGTGGCAGGAAAAGTTCTGAGAAATATTTGGGGAATATGATTTGTCTATTTGACTTGAGTGTAGAACACAGGTATAAAAGTCAAAAGTGTAAAACTGAAAAGAATGTTGGAATTATATTATGAAAGGATTTTTAAGAGAGAATGAGCAATTTTACTTGATTCTATAAGCCTCAAGGAGAATGATGGTATCTTAGCTTGGGCTGTTATAACAAAATACCATAGACAGGCTTAAACAACAAACATTTATCTCACACAGTTCTGGAGGCTGGGAAGTCCAAGATCAAGGTGCCAGCTAATGCTGTGTCTAGTGATAGGCGTCTCCCTGACATGCAGACAGTTAGTGGTCTTCTTACTCTACTCTCACATGGTGGAAAAAGAGATCATCTCTCTGGTATCTCTGCTTATACGGCACTAATCCCATTATGAAGGCTCCAGCTCCATGATCTAATTACCTCTCAAAGCCACCACCTCCTAATATTATCAATTGGGGATTTGTCCTTCAACACGTATTTTGGGAGGACACAAACCTTCAGTGCATAGTAGACAATGATTTTACCAAGCCAAGCTTTAAAAGAATTAATCTGACAGAAATGGCTAAAATGAATTGAAGTGAGAGAATACATGAGAGATAAGAATATCAGAATATTAAATAGGAAACAAAGATTGTGTTCTACCTTAAGTGACCTCAGTTAGCATGACAGGAGGGGACTAATGAGAAAACACATTTTTTTAAAATTCAATATTATTTACTTTATCATGAAAAACCCAATACAATATAATTTTTAAACATTAGATACTGTGGTGGCTTTGTATTCTGCCAGCCTGCCAAAGCTGGAAGAATATTTTGAAAAATTCCTCTTTAGGTTCAAAATATGGTCAACTGTGATAGAAATTACCATGAGACTTGGAAGGTTGAAATAAAGCAGAAAACATTTTTTATGTTCTGAAATTTGGGCTCAGTTTGTATTTTTTTTTTAACATCTTTATTGGAGTATAGTTGCTTTACAATGCTGTGTTAGTTTCTGCTTCATAACAAAGTGAATTAGCTATACATATACATATGTCCCCATATCTCCTCCTTCTTGCATCTCCCTCCCAACCTCCCTATCCCACCCCTTCAGGTGGTGACAAAGCACCGAGCTGATCTCCCTGTGCTATGTGGCTGCTTCCCACTAGCTATCTATTTTACATTTGGTGGTATATATAAGTCCATGCACTCTCTCACTTCATCCCAGCTTACCCTTCCCCCTCCCCATGTCCTCAAGTACATTCTCCAATTCTGCGTCTTTATTCCTGTCCTGCACCTAGGTTCTTCAGAACCATTTTTTTTATTTGATTCCATATATATGTGTTAGCATATAGTATTTGTTTTTCTCTTTCTGACTTACTTCACTCTGTATGACAGACTCTAGGTCCATCCACCTCACTACAAATAACTCAATTTCATTTCCTTTTATGACTGAGTAATATTCCATTGTATATATGTGCCACATCTTCTTTATCCGTTCATCTGTAGATGGACACTTATGTTGCTTCCACGTCCTGGCTATTGTAAATAGAGCTGCAACGAACATTGTGGTACATGACTCTTTATGAATTATGGTTTTCTCACGGTATATGCCCAGTAGTGGGATTGTTGGGTTGTATGGTAATTCTATTTTTAGTTTTATAAGGAACCTCCATACTGTTGTCCATAGTGGCCCTATCAATTTACATTGCCACTAACAGTGCAGGTGGGTTCCCTTTTCTCCACACCCTCTCCAGCATTTATTGTTTGTAGATTTTTTGTGATGGCCGTTCTGACTGGTGTGAGATGATACCTTATTGTAGTTTTGATTTGCATTTCTCTAATTACTAGTGATGTTGAACATCATTTAATATGTTTGTCGGCAATCTGTATATCTTCTTTGGAGAAATGTCTATTTAGGTCTTCTGCCCATTTTTGGATTGGGTTGCTTGTTTTTTTGATATTGAGCTGCATGAGTACTTGTAAATTTTGGAGATTAGTCCTTTGTCAGTTGATTTGTTTGCAAATATTTTCTCCCATTCTGAGGGCTGTCTTTTCGTCTTGTTTATGGTTTCCTTTGCGGTGCAAAAGCTTTTATGTTTCATTAGGTCCCATTTGTTTATTTTTGTTTTTATTTCCATTTCTCTAGGAGGTGGATCAAAGAGGATCTTGCTGTGATTTATGTCATAGAGTGTTCTGCCTATGTTTTCCTCTAAGAGTTTTATAGTGTCTGGCCTTATATTTAGGTCTTTAATCCATTTTGAGTTTATTTTTGTGTGTGGTGTGAGGGAGTGTTCTAATTTCATTCTTTTACATGTAGCTGTCCAGTTTTCCCAGCACCACTTATTGAAGAGGTTGTCTTTTCTCCATTGCATATTCTTGCCTCCTTTATCAAAGATAATGTGACCATATGTGCATGGGGTTATCTCTGGGCTTTCTATCCTGTTCCATTGATCTATATTTCTGTTTTTCTGCCATAATCAAGACCATACTGTCTTGATTACTGTAGCTTTGTAGTATAGTCTTGAAATCAGGGAGTCTGATTCCTCCAGCTCCGTTTTTCTTTCTCAAGATTTCTTTGGCTATTCGGGGTCTTTTGTGTTTCCATACAAATTGTGAAATATTTTGTTCTAGTTCTGTGAAAAATGCCATTGGTAGTTTGATAGGGATTGCATTGAATCTGTAAATTGCTTTGGGTAGTAGAGTCATTTTCACAATGTTGATTCTTCCAATCCAAAAACATGGTATATCTCTCTGTCTGTTTGTATCATCTTTAACTTCTTTCATCAGTGTCTTATAGTTTTCTGCATACAGGTCTTTTGTTGCCTTAGGTAGGTTTATTCCTAGG
Source organism: Balaenoptera borealis (assembly GCF_965194805.1). Classification (NCBI taxonomy): domain Eukaryota; kingdom Metazoa; phylum Chordata; class Mammalia; order Artiodactyla; family Balaenopteridae; genus Balaenoptera; species Balaenoptera borealis. The sequence goes on from NC_138866.1 coordinate 20,202,409, forward strand.
TATTTTATTCTTTTTTTTTTTGCACTGGTAAATGGGAGTGTTTCCTTAATTTCTCTTTTAGATTTTTCATCATTAGTGTATAAGAATGCAAGAGATTTCTGTGCATTAATTTTGTATCCTGCTACTTTACCAAATTCATTGATTAGCTCTAGTAGCTTTCTGGTAGCATCTTTAGTATTCTCTATGTATAGTATCATGTTATCTGAAAAGAGTGACAGCTTTACTTCTTCTTTTCCGATTTGGATTGCTTTTATTTCTTTTCTTCTCTGATTGCTGCAGCTAAAACTTCCAAAACTATGTTGAATAATAGTAGTGAGAGTGGGCAACCTTGTCTTGTTCTTGATAGTAGTGGAAATGGTTTCATTTTTCACCATTGAGAACAATGTTGGTTCTGGGTATGTCATATATGGCCTTTATTATGTTAAGGTAAGTTCCCTCTCTGTCTACTTTCTGGAGGGTTTTTATCATAAATGGGTGTTGAATTTTGTCAAAAGCTTTTTCTGCATCTATTGAGATGATCATATGGTTTTTATTATTCAATTTGTTAATATAGTGCATCACATTGATTGATTTGCATATATTGAAGAATCCTTGCATTCCTGGGATAAACCCCACTTGATCATGGTATAAGATCCTTTTAATGTGCTGTTGGATTCTGTTTGCTAGTATTTTGTTGAGGATTTTTGCATCTATGTTCATCAGTGATATTGGCCTGTAAATTTCTTTCTTTGTGACATCTTTTTCTGGTTTTGATATCAGGATGATGGTGGCTTGGTAGAATGAGTTTGGGAATGTTCCTCCCTCTGCTATATTTTGGAAGACTTTGAGAAGGATAGGTGTTAGCTCTTCTCTAAATGTTTGATAGAACTCGCCTGTGAAAGCCATCTGGCTTTTGTTTGTTGGAAGAGTTTTAATCACAGCCTCAATCTCAGTGCTTGTGATTGGTCTGTTTATATTTTCTATTTCTTCCTGGTTCAATCTTGGAAAGTTGTGCTTTTCTAAGAATTTCTCCATTTCTTCCAGGTTGTCCATTTGATTGGCATATAGTTGCTTTTAGTAATCTCTCATGATCCTTTGTATTTCTGCAGTGTCAGTTGTTACTTCTCCTTTTTCATTTCTAGTTCTATTGATTTGAGTCTTCTCCCTTTTTTTCTTGATGAGTCTGGCTAATGGTTTATCAATTTTGTTCATCTTCTCAAAGAACCAGGTTTTAGTTTTATTGATCTTTGTTATTGCTTCCTTCATTTATTTTTCATTTATTTCTGATCTGTTCTTTATGATTTCTTTCCTTCTGCTAACTTTAGGGGTTTTCTGTTCTTATTTCTCTGATTGCTTTAGGTGTAAGGTTAGGTTGTTTATTTGAGATGTTTCTTATTTCTTGAGGTAGGATTTTATTGCTATAAACTTCCCTCGGAGAACTGCTTTTGCTGCATCCCACAGGTTTTGGGTCGTCATGTTTTCATTGTCATTTGTTTGTAGGTAGTTTTTGATTTCCTCTTTGATTTCTTTCATGATCTCTTGGTTATTAAGTAATGTTTGCTTAGCCTCCATGTGTTTGTAATTTTTACAGATTTTTTCCTGTAATTGATATCTAGTCTCATAGCGTTGTGGTCGGAAAAGATACTGATATGATTTCAATTTCCTTAATTTACCAAGGCTTGATTTGTGACTCAAGATATGAATTATCCTGGCGAATGTTCCATGAGCACTAGAAAAGAAAGTGTATACTGTTGTTTTTGGATAGAGTGTCATATAAATATCAATTAAGTCCATCTTGCTTAATGTATCATTCAAAGATTGTGTTTCCTTATTTATTTTCATTTTGAATGATCTGTCCATTGGTGAAAGTGGGGTGTTAAAGTCCCCTACTATGATTGTGTTACTGTCGCTTTCCCCTTTTATGGCTGTTAGCATTTGCCTTATGTATTGAGGTGCTCCTATGTTGGGTGCATAAATATTTACAATTGTTATATCTTCTTCTTGGATTCATCCCTGGATCATTATGTAGTGTCCTTCTTTGTCTCTTGTAATAGTCTTTATTTTAAAGTGAATTTTGTCTGATATGAGTATTGCTACTCCAGCTTTCTTTTGATTTCCATTTGCATGGAACTTTTTCCAACCCCTCACTTTCAGTGTGTATGTGTCTCTAAGTCTGAAGTGGGTCTTGTAGGTAGCATATATACAGATCTTGTTTTCGTATCCATGCAGCCAGTCTATGTCTTTTGGTGGGAGCATTTAATCCATTTACATTTAAGGTAATTATTGATATGTATGTTCTTAGTACCATTTTCTTAACTGTTTTGGGTGTGTTATTATAGGTCTTTTCCTTCTCTTGTGTTTCCTGCCTAGAGAAGTGCTTTTAGCATTGTAAAGCTTGTTTGGTGGTGCTGACTTCTCTTAGCCTGTCTTTTCTGTAAAGGTTTTAATTTCTCTGTCGAATCTGAATGAGATCCTCACTGGGTAGAGTAATCTTTGCTGTAGGTTTTTCCCTTTCATCACTTTAAATATGTCCTGCCACTCCCTTCTGGCTTGCACAGTTTCTGCTGAAAGATTAGCTGTTAACCTTATGGGGATTCCCTTGTATGTTATTTGTTGTTTTTCCCTTGCTGCTTTCAATATTTTTTCTTTGTATTTAATTTTTTTTTTTTAGTTATTTCTGAGATATACATTTTAAAGTAATAACTAGAATTATGACTTATAACATTATACCAGAACATATAAGATTTTTAGAAATTTCATATAATTTCTTACTTACATGTAATTTCATGTGTATTTAATTTTTGATAGTTTGACTAATATGTGTCTTGGCATGTTTCTCCTTGGTTTTATCCTGTATGGGACTCTGTGCTTCCTGGGCTTGATTAAATATTTCCTTTCCCATATTAGGGAAATTTTCAATTATAATCTCTTCCAATATATTCTCAGTCTCTTTCTTTTTCTCTTCTTTTTCTGGGACCCCTATTATTCGAAATTTGGTGTGTTTAATGTTGTCTCAGAAGTCTCTGATGCTGCCCTCAATTCTTTTATTCTTTTTTCTTATTCTGCTCTGCAGTAGTTATTTCCACTATTTTACCTTTCAGGTTACTTATCCATTCTTCTGCCTCAGTTATTCTGCTGCTGATTTTTCCTAGAGAATTTTTAATTTCATTTATTGTGTTTTCATCATTGTTTGTTTGCTCTTTAATTCTTCTAGGCCCTTGTTAAACGTTTCTTGTATTTTCTCCCTTGTATTTCCAAGATTTTGTATCATCTTTACTATCATTTCTCTGAATTCTTTTTCAAGTAGACTGCCTATTTCCTCTTCATTTGTTTGGTCTGGTGTGTTTTTACCTTGCTCCTTCATCTGCTGTGTGTTTCTCTGTCTTCTCATTTTGCTTAACTTACTGTGTTTGGGGTCTCCTTTTCGCAGGCTGCAGGTTCATAGTTCCTGTTGTTTTTGGTGTCTGCCCCCAGTGGCTAAGGTTGCTTCAGTGAATTGTGTAAGCTTCCTGGTAGAGGGTACTAGTGCCTGTGTTCTGGTGGATGAGGCTGGATCTTGTCTTTCTGGTGGGCAGGTCCACGTCTGGTGGTGTGTTTTTGGGTGTCTGTGAAGTTATTATGATTTTAGGCAGCCTTTCTGCTAATGGATGGGGTTGTATTCCTCTTGCTAGTTGTTTGGCATAGGGTGTCCAGCACTGTAGCTTGATAATCATTAATGGACCTGGGTCTTAGCATTGAGATGGAGATCTCTGGGAGATTTTCGCCGTTTGATATTACATAGAGCTGTGAGGTCTCTGGTGCACCTGTGTCCTGAACTCAGCTCTCACACCTCAGAGGCAGAGGCCTGACACCCGGCTGGACCACCAAGACCCTGTCAGCCACATGGGTCAGAAGAAAAGGGGCAAAAAAAGAAATTAAGAAAGAAAAAAATAAAATAAAATAAAGTTATTAAAATAAAAAATAATTATTAAAAATAAAAAAATTAAAAAGTAATACAAAATGAAAAAAAAGAAAGAAGCAAGAAAGCAATCAAACCAAAAAACAAATCCACCAATGATTACAAGTGGTAAAAACTATACTAAGAAAAGAAACAAACCAAAAAAAACACAACACACAGAACTCTAGAACAAATGGTAAAAGCAAAGCTATACAGACAAAATCACACAAAGAAGTGTACACATACACACTCAGAAAAAGAGAAAAAGGAAAATATATATATATATCATTGCTCCCAAAGTCCACCGCCTCAATTTTGGGATGATTCGTTGTCTATTTGGGTATTCCACAGATGCAGGGTACATCAAGTTGATTGTGCAGATTTAATCCACTGCTCCTGAGGCTGTTGGGAGAGATTCCCCTTTCTCTTCTTTGTTCTCACAGCTCCTGGGGTTCAGCTTTGGATTTGGACCCGCCTCTGCATGTAGGTCGCCTGAGGGTGTCTGCTGTTCGCTCAGACAGGACGGGGTTAAAGGAGCAGCTGATTAGGGGGCTCCGGCCTACTCAGGGCGGGGGGAGGGAGGGGTACGGAATGTGGGGTGATCCTGCGGTGACAGAGGCCGGCATGAAGTTGCACCAGCCTGAGGCACACCATGTGTTCTCCCAGGGAAATTGTCCCTGGATCACAGGACCCTGGCAGTGGCGTGCTGCACAGGATCCTGGGAGGGGAGGTGTGGATAGTGACCTGTGCTTGCACACAGGTTTCTTGGTGGTGGCAGCAGCAGCCTTAGCGTCTCATGCCCGTCTCTGCTTTCCGCGCTGATATCCGCAGCTTGCACCCATCTCTGGAGCTCATTCAGGCGGTGCTCTGAATCGCCTCTCCTCGTGCACCCCAAAACAATGGTCTCTTGCCTCTTAGGGGTCCAGACTTTTTCCCGGACTCCCTCCCGGCTAGCTGTGGCGCACTACCTCCCTTCAGGCTGTGTTCATGCAGCCAACCCCAGACCTCTCCCTGGGATCTGACCTCCGAAGCCCCAGCCTCAGCTCCCAGCCCCCACCCGCCCCAGAAGGTGAGCAGACAAGCCTCTTGGGCTGGTGAGTGCTGGTCAGCACTGATCCTCTGTGTGGGAATCTCCCCGCTTTGCTCTCTGCATCCCCGTTGCTGCGCTCTCCTCCGTGGCTCCAAAGCTTCCCCTCAGCCACGCCCCAATCCTGCCCTGTCTCCACCAGTGAAGGGGCTTCCTAGTGTGTGGAAACTTTTCCTCCCTTTTCCTCCTTCACAGCTCCCTCTTAGAGGAGCAGGTCCCATCCTTATTCTTTTGTCTCTGTTTTTTCTTTTTTCTTTTGCCCTACCCAGGTACATGGGGAGTTTCTTGCCTTTTGGGAAGCCTGAGGTGTTCTGCCAGCATTCAGTAGGTGTTCCTTAGGAGTTGTTCCACATGTAGATGTATTTCTGATGTATCTGTGTAGAGGAAGGTGATCTCCACATCTTCCACCATCTTGAAGGTCTCCCCGAGAAAACACATCTTAACTTGCTTACTAAATAATAGTTGAAATAATATGACTATTACGTAGCATTTGTTATTTGTCAGGCATTAAACTAAATATTTTATATATTTTATCACATTTAAGTCTCACACGTTACCAGGCAATAATATTAGTACTGACAATAATGACAATGGTGAAAACTAAAAATCACATAGTGCTTAATGTGAACCAGACATTATTCTAAGCACTTTAAATAAATCCTGAAAACAACCTTATGAAAGAGGAAATATTAATATTCCCATTTTATAGTTTAGAAAACAAAGGCCAGGGAAAGTTAAATAGGTAGTTTTATCTCTATTTCATAGATGAAGAATCAGGGTTCAAATAGGTGAAATGATTCATCTAAGATCATTTGGCAAATAATAGTTCAATAGTTTAAATCTCAGTCTAATTTCAAAGTCAGCTGTCTTTCTTTTCCATAAATAAAAATAGATATTATACAGTTAAGCAGATATTAATTATTAATATATTTTTATATAATTTCAGATATATCTCTATTATAATTGGATACATTACTTAACATGGAAGTTATCGCTTCAGTAACAAAAACTCAAATATATAAGTGGTTTAAACAAGGTAGAAGTTCATTTGTTTTTCATGCAACAAGTCTGGTATAAACCACTCTGGCTGATAGGGAAATCCTATGCTGTCGGAAACCCAGTTGCCTTTAATCTTGTTGCTTTACTAGCCTGAACATGAACCATCTCTAGGTCCAAGATGGTGACTCTGTTTCCACCCATAACCCTCACAAGTCAACCAGTAGGCAAGTGGAAAGACTAATGCATGCATTCTTTCTTTAATGACATTTTAGAAAATATACATACACTTCTATTTTTACCCCATGACCAGAACTTAACTAACACCCTGCCATCTAGTTGCAACAGAGACCAGGAAATATCTTTTGAGAGACTTCTCTTTTCAAGGAAATGGATTTAGGGGCATTTAGGGAAAACTGAGAGCTTTTGCTTCATTTTCTGTTATTAATTTAACGTTTAGCTTATCTATCCTCACTGCTTCTAATTTAATCATTAGTTCTGTAATAATCTTGTTTCTTCTTTGATTTGCTTCCTTAAGTATGCAATCTCACTTTTCATCTCTGTTTTTGTTGCCTAGGTCTGCTGTAACAAATTACTACAAACGTGGTGGCTTAAAATAACACAAATGTATTCTCTCACAGCTTCAGAGGCCAGAAGTCTGAAATCAAGTTGCCGAGAAGGTTGTTTCTTTCTAGAGGCTCTGAGACACAATTCATTCCATGCCTCTCTCTTAGCTTCTGCTGGCTACTGGCAATCCTTGGCATTTTTTAGCTCGTAGTTGCAATACCTCCAGCCTTTGCCTACATCTTCACATGGCCTTCTCTCCTGTTTCTCTACATCTGCTTCTCCCTTGTGTTTCTGTCTTTTTGCTCTCTTATAAGGACACTCTTCATTTGATTTAGGGTCCACCCTAATCCAGAGAGATCGCACCTGAGATCCTTACCTTTATTATTATATCTGCGAAGACTCTTATTCCATGTATACGTCACAGTCTAAATTTCTGAGTGAACATATCTTTGGGAGCCACAGTTCAGCCCATTACAATCTCATTTTGCTATTTTATCATCTTTTTGAATTATGTATTTATTGAATTTATGTTTTTAATAAGTTTTTTCTACAGCTTAAATCATCTCTTAGAAATTTTCACCTTAATTCTTACATTATATTTTATTTAAGATTGTTTTGTCCATATAAATTATCATGCTATTTTTCTTCTTTCCTTTCTTTCTTTTGTTGTCTATGGGAATATTTTTCTTTCAAAAATTTTTTTATGATGATGATGATAGGGAAGTGGACGTATATTTCCTTGGTTACCATGATATTCTTTTTCCATCTTACTTCATCTTGTGTGTCTTTGTCCAGACCTTCTGTTCATTTTGATACAATGTAGATGATTTATTTTTGTCTCTCTTCCTAAATATCAGAATAGAAACCTGTTGTTTCTTCTCTCTGAGTATTCTGTATTTTGACATTATTTAAGTAATCTGAGGACATGGAGAAGGAGGATGTATCAAACAAAATTGTATACGATATTTGACTATTTGGCGTCTTCTCTCTTCTTTGTGAGGTATTCCAAAGTCTGTACCAGGGTTCTCATCAATTGTGGGGGAAGAGTGAATTCTGATTATTCCATGCTAAAGTTTCAGATCATTTTTCCTGGTTCAGATTCTGGAGTCTTCTCTCCCATCACAGCATTAGCATCCTTATAGTGTTTCCCACTTCAAAGTTCCACTGGAAACTCACACATCATTTTCCACTATGTCCAGAAAGTGCTCACCAGGAGGACTGCCTCATCCACAGGTGCTTTGGGCATCACATAGGTGAAGAGTTTTCTCACCTGCTACCTCCAGGGTCAACACCTTGAAGTGGGTGGGCACTGCACTATGGTTCTTGCCAAATACCTGGTACTTCACACAGGACTTTCCATCAGGCCCCATCCTGCAGGCAGACCCAGGCACATGTGGCTTTTCAGAGCTCTTAAGGAGTCTGGCCAGGCACAAGGCAATGTGTCTGGACAAAGACATACAAGATGAAGTAAGATGGAAAAAGAATATCATGGTAACCAAGAAAATATATGTTCTCTTCCCTATCATCATCATCATCAAAAAAAAAAAAAGTTTTGAAAGAAAAATATTCCTGTAGATGACAAAAGGAAGAAAGGAAAGAAGAAGGCTGTCATCTCCAGGAAGCCTTTCCTGACCTGACCTTCAACTTGTGTCAACCTATGGAACTGCCCTCTCAAGACTTCTGTGCCTTGCTTGGCTCCCCCAGGAGGCAGAAGAATGAAAATGTAGACAATAACTCAATTTGCTTTCTCAGACTTGTTGGCATTTGTTAGAATTCTTAGCAGTTGCCATCATAGCTTGGGGGTCAAGGTAATTTGTCTAAATTCCATGCCAAAGTCCTGAATCTGTCTCCACCTCTGTCCTTTCTCAGTTTCTCTCTCTCTCTCTCTCTCTCTCTCTCTCTATATATATATATATATATATATATAAAATAGCTCTATCTTATATATGTAGTATATACTCTTGTTTTGATTGCTGAAGGTGATTTGTTTAATGTTTTAAAAAGTTTCTGTTGATTTTATCAGGTATTATGAGAATACTTTGACTTACCATTACTACATGATCTACTCTGCTCTTGCCTTCTCCTATTTCATGTTTGATGGCCATGATCTAGAGGGGAAAATAATAACTGGAATCAAATTGATAATCTCCTTAATAATCCACTAAAAACTCAAAAATAAACTAAATGCCTTTCAAGAGTTGAGTTCACCTGATTTGATATACAAATATTTTATCAGAAAACTTTTATTGGTACCATTTTCTGAGACCAAATTATGTTGTAAAGAAAACTGGTGAGTTCAAAGTTCACAATATCAGTTGATCTTTACAATGAACATTCCCCAGATATTAATGTAACATTTTTCTGCCAAATATAAATTCAAAAAATAATATTCCCAGCAGGCTTAAAACATAATCTCTTCTTAATGCTGAGTATGATTGAAACAATAGAATTGCCAAATTTATGTTGCTGTGTTAGAATCACAGGCACTTATGGTATAACATGAACTATTTCAAGGAAACTGAAGGAATTGTGACTATTTAGCTATCCAGATTATAAACCAAAATGAGCAGGTAAAAATATATGTAAGCTAATAAATATATTTTTAAAAATATACATAAGTAAATAACATCATTTCACAAGGGAAAAGGATCCAGCCAACTCTTCAATAACACAAAGCCTAAAGTACCCAGGAGAGAAGAAAAGAAAAATCATGGTGTTTTACTTTCACCTGAAATGCAATTGGTTTGAAATTGCAAGAGCGCAGAAAAAGTCATCAACACATTTTTTTTTTTTTGCACATAAAGGGTTTATTTTAAATGTTTTAAGGATAGGATAGAGTTACATCATAATTATAAAAATTACAGAATTAACAGATTTATATTGTTTATACTTCAAAATGCAGAGAACAGGGAACCGTCTACACATTATATTAAATAAAATTAAAAATAGGAATTTGGGAGTAACATATACACACTACTATATATAAAATAGATAAACAACAAGAACCTACTGTATAGCACAGGGAACCATGCTCAATATTTTGTAATAACCTATATAGGAAAAGAATCTGAAAAAAATATATATATATATAACTGAATCACTTTTCTGTACACCTGAAACTAACACAACATTGTAAATCAACTCTACTTCAATAAAAAATAAATAATTTTTTAAAAAAAGAGGTACCTTTAAAAAAACGAAAAAAAATTAAAAATGAATTCAAGCTTGAAAAATGAGGTCATTTACCTAAATTTAAAATGTGAACACGAAGACCTCTGAACTATACACATTCGTTCAAACTGCACTAATGATGGAAAATACAAAAAGCACAGCATTTCTAAGGAACCGCAGAGATTTCAACCATAATTATTTTCTGTTATAATAATTGTTCTTGTTTTGTCTTTGGAAAACTTTCTTTCTTTCTTTCTTTTTTAAGACAATTAGCTTAAGAATATTTTCAGGCACTACAATTTGTGACAATCAAAACAGTCTTCTAATGGGTCCACAGCATTCAGAGATTCAAGCCCAATGCACTTTGGGGTTTGGCACGTAAAACAATAATAGAAATGAAATCTGGTTTAGAAACAACTGTGATTATTTTAAGAATGCACAGTCCCTTCAAATGCTGCATGACATACACAACTGGAAAATCACCTTCTGTTGGCACTACATTTGCTTCACCAGTGCATTTTATCCTACAACCACTAAAACAGCACAGTTAATCAAATATACAGAAACCAAAAACAAATAAAAACAAAGAGAGAAAACAAAAAACCTAAATATATTTAACACACAATTTTAGTTAGTTACATTGAACATTCTTAGAATAGAGCATGCAAAAAAGGATGCTCTGCTTTTAAGGTTTTCCTTTGAAGCTTTACCTGGCAGCCAGACATCACACACGCACACACACAACACAATAATACTATAGCAGGTCCATGAGAAAGGCCAATACATTTAATAGAGATTCATGTCTTGTGTTGTCACAAGTCCCATGATAATTTTGGAAATTAATGTTCTATTCCTAGAACAAGGAACCAGAAAGAAGGGAATTTGAAAGTCATGTGGGTCTGCATTGGGTTAAACAAAGTGGGAAAGGAAGGTACCCAACAGTACCCTTTCTAACAATACTAACCTTTGCATTTGTTTGGACCACCTTTTCCATATTATCAAAGTGTATTTAGATTATTTCCTATTCCTTGCAAGATTATCTTAATATAGAAATACATGAAAATGGTGTGCATACAGTTTTTGCTGAAGTTTTGTATTTTTCTTAGGCTCTACCATCAAACTCAGAGAATTGCAGCTCATTGTTTATGTATAGGCACCTCAGTTTTCTCAGACTCTCTGGTCTTGGAAAGAAAAATAAATAATTCATTCAAACTAAAAAGTTAACGTCTGTAAAAGGTTAACCTTCTAAAGCAGCACAGATACAAAGAAAATCTTAGTCCAAAGAATAAACTAGAAATTTGGAATTCAGTTAAGACAATAAGAAAATAATTTGGGTGAGAAGCTCTTAGCCTGTTAAAAACATGTGCAGTCTCCAAAGGCAATTAAGAGTTTATAGTATATTCTACCCAAATTAAAAAAAGATCAGAATGCATATTGCTTCTCGATGGAGGATTTGTTCCTGAGATCCTAGGACTAAGTCTGGGAAATAGAGCAGAGTAGGAAGTAAGAACTTGGAATATGGCATTTGATAGATTGAGGCAAGTCCAGGATGTACAGTACCTGGTTAAGTCGGGTCCCTCACCATCTATTTCCTCAGCGGTAAACTTATACTGTAATATTATCTGCCTCTTGGAGTTATTTTAAGGCTAACACTTGAAAAAAAAATTAAGCGTTTTGTATAGAGCCAGACACAAACAAAAATAAGCTATTATTTTCATTAAGGTATGTAAATTATCCACTCCTACATCTATGAAACATAGGTGTTTGGTAGCTTTTGACTATTGTGAGGTTTCTCCCATGTCATCATAATGAGAAAAGATTGGCAGCCAGAGGGTAGTGCTAAGGAGTTAAGAATCACTTTAAAAACTATGAAAGGCAAAGGTGTTAAACACCCAATCAGACTTGACTTCTACAATAAACACTCTGAAAACTTAGACATTATAAAGGGGACCTTAAGAAGGAGTTAATTTGCAAATAAGGTTTAATAACAGAAATTCTTCATAGTTACTGCTTCAGTTTTTCTTTTGCATTATACATAATCTTTTAATTATTCTATTTTTAATATTTGCATGTATTAATTAAGCAAAGACTACAGCTCAGGATAAAAGTATAATTTAATAAGCAAAATTATTTGGTAGGAAAAAATGTGCTGAAAGATTCATTACGGAAGGTTTTGGATTTTGCCTAATCAGTTGGGAAATAGCAAAAAGAGTCTAAAATGGCAACGTGTTTCAGTATTGGTCTGGAAAATGAATTCTGGGCGGTAAGTTAGGGCCAGCAGCTTTAGATACGAGGAGATGCTTAGAAGAACAAAACCCCAGCAGAGTTAGGTTAAAAGGAGAAATAATGATTCTATAGGACAGCACTTTGTACTTTGAAAGGATTTTACTGAACACGATTTCCCTCAGGGCATCTGCTTCCAGAGTGGTTTCTGACCAGAGCCATTCTTCACCAAACTCTGAAAGTACTATGGCACCTGCTCCTCTTGCCATTCACCTCATTTTGTTCAGCCTGCCCAGTTCTCTGACTAACCCAGACTTTCCAGTTGGAAGGGATGGCAGCTTAGAAACCCATTCACATCAAGTTAAGGACTCAATGAGCTATGCTACCTAGAAGGTGTTGATTTTGTTAAAAAAAAAAGTGAACACAGGTAAAAGGAAAATATTAATATTGTAAAAAGAATCATTCTGATGTTGAATATGAGCTTCCAGATTGCAGAAGAAACAACACAAAAAAAGAGGGAAGAAAGAAAGTGTTATTTTGGCATTCCTGTGTCACGTTATTTAATTTATGCTGATTATACTTTATATATCAGAAACATTGCAACTTCCCTATGGAGAGGTCTACGTGGCCAGGAAGAGTACAGCCTGTGGCTAACAGCCAGCAGAGAACTAAAGGCCTCAGTCTAAGAACGCTGAGTAAACTTAGAAGTAGTTCTATGCCCATGGAACCTTAAGATGATGGCATTCCCAGCTGACTACTTAGCAGAAGTCTTGTTAGAGACTCAGAGTCTAAAAGCCCAGCTAAACCACATCTGATTCCTGATCTACACATATGGTGAAATAATATTATTTATTGCTTAACACTGCTGCATTTTGGGGTAATTTGTAGTGCACTAACTGGTCACAAATACACCTAACAACAATAGCAAGCATCTTCCTGTCTCAGTTGACAGTATTCATTATAGATTTATTCTCTTGGGTAACATGTTGTTTATCCATGCTAAGATTCAGGAATGAAGACATAAGTAGGGGAAAAGGGGGATTAATCAAGAGCACCCCAGTCCTTAAGATTTTCCTGGACAACCAGTGGTTGCTTATTTGTGGAAGACCCAGGTTTCACAATTGGAAGAAACGAATATATATGGCTCTCAGGTAACTTGCATCTGACTGATTGGGCTCTGACCCACAAAGGCCATCTTCTTTTGGGAGCATGTCACTAAAATATACCAACCTCTGTATGTGAATTATATGAATAAATATTACAAACTTGTTCTAGATGTGCCTTGCTATAAATGAGACTCTGTGCAAGATAGGTAGAGAAAAGGGGGCAGAAAGAAAACAGAGATGGTATTGTCACCCAGATACTTATCAGGGGTCATCTTACCATCTTAGACCATCTACTCTGACACTTTTCTTCTCATATATATCTATTCCTTTGGGCCTTCATTCACATGTTTATTGTTTTCATTTATACATTTGTTGAATATCTAATAACAATAGATAATATATATAAATACTCACTATTACAGGCACTGTGTCAGGTGCTTTTCATATATTAATTCCTCTTAATGCTTACTACCCTTTGGTAATCAAGTTGATTTTCAGAGGTTCTGATTCAGTTGATCTTGTGCAGAGCCTAGATACCTATATCTCTAACAAACTCCTAGGTGATTATGAACCCCATTTAATTTGGAGGGTTGCTGTACTACACCATAAGTTTAAAGCACTGATATGGAACATGCCTCTTTAGAGGTAAATATGATGATTTTGGATGTTTGTTTAACAATACTTAGACAACATTTGTAAAAAGCACTAAGACAAGAGTGTACTGATTTAGTATCAGGGTGTTCAAACAGCTGAAGAATTAGCTGTGGTTGACTGTGATGAGTGAAATAAGAGAAACGGGTGCAATAGGAAATCAGAGCTACCATATTGCATCTAACTAGCAACTATTTTCTAATTTATTTTTTATATAATTTTAAAGGTTACATTCCATTTACAGTGTTTATAAAATATTGGCTATATTCCCCATGTTGTACAATACATCCTTGTAGTCTTACACCCAATTGTCTGTACCGCCCACTCCCAATACCCTTATATTATATTGCTTTCCCCTTCCCTCTCTCACTAGTAACCACTAGTTTGTTCTCTTTATCTGTGAGTCTGCTTGTTTTTGTTATATTCACTAGTTTGTTGTATTTTTTAGATTCCACATATAAGTGATATCATATAGCATTTTTCTTCCTCTGTCTGACTTATTTCACTTAGCATAATGCCCTGCAAGTCCATCTATGTTGCTGCAAATAGCAAAATTTTGTTCTTTTTTATGGCTGAGTAGTGTTCCATTGTATATACATACCACATCTTCTTTATCCATTCATCTGTTGATGGACACTTAGGTTGCTTCCATATCTTGGCAATTGTAAATAATGCTAGCAACTACTCGGGGGAAAAACAAACAACTAAAACTAAAAATTATAAGTTAAAAAAAATAATTTGTCACTTTTCAAATATCACATTACCTCCTTTCCAGAAGGTCTACTTTTCTCCTTAAATTAACTCTTTGCCTTTAGTACAGGTCAATGATTCCATTTAACTTTACAAATATTTATCAAGAAGTTCTTGATGGCCAACAGGCACATGAAAAGATGCTCAGTATTGCTAATTATTAGAGAATGCAAATCAAAACTACAATGAGGTATCACCTCACAACAGTCAGAATGGCTATCATTAAAAAGTCTACAAATAATAAATGCTGGAGAGGGTGTGGAGAAAAAGGAACCCTCCTTCACTGTTGGTGGGAATGTAAATTGGTACAGCCACTATGGAGAACAGTATGGAAGTTCCTTAAAAAACTGAAAATAGAGTTACCATACGATCCTGCAATCTCACTCTTGGGCATATATCTAAAGAAAACTATAATTCGAAAAGATATATGCACCCCCGTGTTCATTGCAGCACTATTTACAATAGCCAAGACTTGGAAGCAACTTAAATGTCCATCATCAGATGAATGGATAAAGAAGATGTGGCATATATATATATATATATATATATGATGGAATATTACTCAGCCATAAAAAAGAATGAAATAATGCCATTTGCAGCTACATGGATGGACCTGGAGGTTATCATACTAAGTAAGCCAGACAGAGAAAGACAAAAATCATATGATATCACATATATGTGGAATTGAAAAAAAAAAGGTACAAATGAACTTACTTATAAAACATAAATAGATTCAAAGACATAGAAAACAAACTTATGGTTACCAAAAGGGAAAGGGGGGAGAGAGATAAATTGGGAGATTGGGATTAATATATGCACACCACTATACATAAAATAAAGAATCAAAAAGGACCTACTGTGTAGCACAGGGAACTCTACTCAGTATTTTGTAATAACCTATAAGGGAAAAGAATCTGAAAAAAAGTTATATATGTATAACTGAATCACTTTGCTATACACCCAAAACTAACACAACACTGTAAATTAAAGAAAAAAGAAGTTATGTAGGGCAGATAATGGTCCAGGCTACTCAAGCAAAACTGAGGTGAGTAGCTCAACATTCCTGGTTTTAGGCAGTTTACAGTCTAACAGGAAGAAGATAAGACAAGTAAGTAAATATTACAATATGGCAGAAGAATACAAGAAAGAAATTAAGAAAAGTTCAGAAGCATGTAGCACTATCTGAGGAAAAAGAAAAACACCAACGATGTTTACATGCCTAATTTGTTCTTAGAACAGTTAAATTTTACATGCATTCAAACACATTTCTTTTTCTTCATCTTTACCATCTTGGCTCCCTCCCTCCCACAAGATCCTTTTAGGTCAGTGCTGGGTGCTGAAAAATTCCATATAACCTTCTGGAACAGACATCCATACAGACAAGAGTGAGAGAAGTCAAGTTTAAAAAATGCATATGTTGTTCTGTCAGCACCAAAACAGGACCGGAGGGTTATGAGAGACATTTAAATTCTCCTCTCAGTTGACGGAGAGAGTGCAACCAGCTGCACTCAGATTGCATTGAAAATAGATACTCTGCAAGTTCTCATCTAAATGAAAGTTTAAATTACCAAAAGCAGTCTGACCGGTTATCTTTGACTGAAGTGGTTTACAATTTGCATATAAACTTCATTTCTTTTTCTAATTATCCTGAATAAAATGCATTCATTTACTCTGTGATTATAGGCTAGCCCTGCCAAACACCTGTGACTGCCACAAATCCTAACTTGATATTTATTTCCTTCAAAGCAATCTTATTATCTAAATGATTCCAGGCATCAAAGCCCTTAATTATTGATAGTCCATTCGATAGGGTCAGCTTCCATGTCCTTGGGTGGGAGTTTCTGATGTGCTCTTTCTTTTTTAAGCATTACTTGGCTGTAAGGCCATATGATTCTGCTATTAAGGGTATTGGAAATCACATTCTTATTTAATTGGAACTAGATTTAGACAGTATCAAAGAGCCAAGATTGACAGCTGCAATTTGTAGGCTTCCAGGTAATTTTTTTTAATCCTTGTTTATGCTGAGTCTTCAAAAGAGGCATTGTATCTTTTATTTATTTCCCAACCCTTTGGCGAAAGGAACAATTTTCCATTTCTCTGATATTTTAGAAGCTGCTGAGGATTTGCTGGAGAGACAAGATGCTGTCTTGCCTCTCCATGTTATTCTGTGGGCAAAAAGAGGTACTGATGGGGAAGTCGTTGGATGAGGGGGTTGAGAATGGCTAGACATTGCTTTGTGACAAAATCATTTTTAAGTGTGGGACTGATAGAAATGGAGAAAGTGAGTGGAAGAGTTAAATGGGAAGACCCCCCTTGGTAAAATTTTACAACTTACCAAGAGGTCCCTCAGGTTCAATGTCACAGAGCTGGCTCATCTTTTTCTATGCAACATTTTACTGGAAATTAGTGGTCACTGAAAGTGAATAGAGTTTCAAAAACATTTATTAGAGTTTCTCAAAGTGCAGTCCCAGGACACCCCAGGGTCTTTGAGATCCTTTCAGGGGTTCTATGATGTCAACACTATTTCCATAATAACACTAAAAAGTCACTTGCCTTTATCACTTTCATTCTCTTGAAAATGTACAGTGAGTATTCCAGGGGCTACACATTACATGTGATTTTGCAACAGAGTGATTGCAGAGACCAATATGAGAATGTCTTTGATTAAGTTAAATGTTAGAGATGCGCAAAACTGTAAAAAAAAAAAAAAAAAGGCCACTCTTCCCATAAATTCATTTTCTTGTTGATGTTATAGATAATTTTCAAAAAATATAGTATTTATGTTACCATATAATGGGTTTATTTCTTCTTTTTAAAGTGAATTAATAAATAAATATTCCAAAAATACCTTAGATTTCTAAATATGACATATACTATTAGGCATAATCCAAATAAACAAAAGATCTATGGGTGGCTAACACTTTAAGAGGTCCTGAGGCTAAAATGTTCGACATCCTCTGATTTATGTGAATGAATAAACTACGCATTCTTCTTAACACTGATTTTTCATCACTTGCATACTCTTGAAAGGGAGCAGAACCCTAAAGTCCTTCCCTACCATGCCCTCCACTTGCATTTTGTCTATGGAAAAACTTTAGCCAAAGAATAAGTTTAATCAGAGAAATGAGAAAATGCAGAAACAAAGGAAAACAGTCAAAGGAGACCAAATAATGATAGTTTAGTCATTAAGCAAAGTCAAGAACCTTTAGTTCCTCCTTAAGGGCTGTAGATAATATTCTGAGCTGTATCCTGTGAGCTGTCTTATAGATGATGAAACCCCCAGCAGGTGGAAGAAGTTAACTACATGATGACCAGGCTGTAGCCATGAGATAGGCTGCCACAATTCTGAGAACTGGCCTCAAGGAAATGGGAACAAACTGACCCTGGAAGTGAAGATTAATTGTACTTAAAATAATCAAGATGACACTGATCAGACCACTGCATGACCAGCTTCAAGATGACTGTCAGAGCTGACTGTTCTGTTTCTGCATGTAGCTCCCTCCCTCTGCCTGTAAAAGCTCTTGTCCACTTGTTGTCAGCTGGGGGATTCAGCCTTTGGACAGACATCTATCCCCCCTCCACCCAGTTGCCAGCATCCAAAATAAAGCAAACTTTCCTTTCCACCAACCTGGCCTCTTTATTGGCTTTTGAGTGGCGAGCAGACGGACCCCAACTTTTGGTTACACTCTTTGGCCAAATTCTTCGTTAAGGCCTTCTCTTTGCTCTGCTTTGTACAGCTCCTATAATAAACAATGAGGATATAGCTTTCATAAAGCACACACTTTGGTGTTAGAAGTCTACTTGCAAAAAGGTAATTATATAGGAAAATTGATAGGCTCAGTTGCTGTGGTAACAGATGATTAATGTGACAAGCACTGCTTGGGAGAGTCAGGCAGGGCTTGATGGACAACATCTGGCTTATAGCATTTAACCAACATTAAAATTAAACCTCTGCTCCTTCCTTTCTCCTTACCATCTTCTCCTCCCCACTTCTCAACCCACTAGCTTTTAGATCCCCTTAAAAAGACTATTGATTCCTCATGTGTGACTCCATCCAGCAGCCTTGCAGAAGTACTTCTAGCATTTCTTCCTGAAATGCAAACTTTTAATGAAGCAAAGGCATGGGCAGGGGTACAGTGCGGTGGCTTGGGAGGGTGGAGGCTTACAATCCAGGTGTAGATAAAGCAGCAGTATCTTAGTGGCCCATAAATCAATCTAAATGGCCACGTGCTTAAATCATACTGGGAAAGGCAGGGAGAGGGAAAAAGGATTTGCAATGGTTGTCAAGCAGATGGGCCATGGGGTCTACCTACTGCCATTGTCAGATCAATGAAATGCTTTATTTATGCTTGCTCTGAGCTATCACATATCAGGAATGATCTCTTGTTGTGCGCTTCAGAACAGATGTAGCATGAACACAATGTGACACTCAATTAACCACATGTGTCAGTCAGGAGAAACCCAGTAGATTCTACTTTGTCAGCAGCCCAGCTCACTGCGTGTGGGTGGAGACAAAGCCTTTCATTACCACACTTCCTGGAGACCTCCTGTTTCCAGGCATCGCCCAGATCAATTCTGTATACCTGAACTAATGTTCCAGTTCGGAAATCTGAAAGGTGAACCACAGGATTGCATTTATTGTCTCCGCTTGTTACGTTGCTCAGGCCATGATTCAGTGCTGATAGAGGTTCACAACGTAACTCCTCTCTCCTTTTCTCTTCCGCCTTAAACTCAGATTTCTCACCCTTTTAATTGTGTGTAATCATGATGTTGATTAGGAGAAAGCGGTGCTTTTTCCTGAGTTTAGTTGAGTTCTCAGCCTTCTACTCTTACTCTTTCTCTTGACCAAGACTGGAAATTTACCGAGTTAAGTAGACTCAGTTTGGTGAACTGAGATATTTTTTTAACCTTTTTTTTGAACATCTCTTTAAACCCCTTAGCTCCAGGGAACTGGAAGGAAATTCCAGCTGCCATCCCTGGTTTCTGTGTTGGTTCAAAATAATTATTTTGTTAAATGAATGAACCGATCTTGTTATTTGTTTTACAAAACACAAGTAAGAAAATAAAGACTTTTAATTTTCAGAAGCAAGACTTTTATTACACTTAGAAAAAAAATCATTGGGTATTGTGGTATTGTAAAGACATATATTATTTAACCCTTTTATTGTTTTTTTCTTTGTAGGAATATATATTCACTTTTCTAAGCTGATGGCTTCCTCTTTTGTCTCTGATTTCATAATTTACTTCCTGAAATAAGACTGAAGGAGTTGGTCTGTCTTTATACTTATCCAAGGAAATTATAACTTAAAATTATAAGCATTAACATGCATTAATAATAGGTTATAAATTTTATAATGATAAGGGGAAAGTACTTCTCTAAGAAAACTGAAGACACCACAGCACCTAGCAGATTTTGAGTGAGGGCTACATCAGCCTCCAACCCCATGCAGCAGGCAGTCTGCAGTGGTAAAACCAAGAACAGTAGAACTAAGACTACTTGGGTTTGAATCTTACTCTGTCACTTACTAGGTGTGTGGGCTTGGACAAGTTATTTAGACTTTCCGTGCCTCAATTTTATCTTTGTACAATGGAGATAATCACATTAGCTGCCTTGTGGGGCTGTTGTGATTATTATATGAATAAATACATTTAAAACACTTATAAGAGTGGGAGGACCATTCTAAGTGATATATGTTTTCATTCTTATTACGTTATTCTTTCTGAAATAATTCTGTCATCCAAGTGCTTCTAGTCTCAGGTAGCTTATTAATTCTAATTTTATTACTCAACATTTTGGGTTGAAGTACTTCTCTTTGTGTATCCCACCCATCGGTTTCAGTTTTGCCTTTCTGGAATACCCAGTACAAATATACAGTTTCTTCTATATGGTGGGCTTTCAGCCACTTGACGTTAATGTTCAGAGCACCACTTGGACTTCACTTGTCTGAGCTAATCACAGGCACATTTGACTTTGAGCTCAGGATCTGGAACTGGGGTGTCCAAGTTCATATTGGAGATCAACCAACTTTAGATATGCAGTTGTGGGCACTTTTACTTTACTTAAACCCATCTATACCTCAGATTTCTCATCTATAAAGTGGGATAATATCACCTACCTCATAGTATTTATCTTGAAAATTCAATATGCCAATTCATGGAAGATGCACCAACACCTCTCAAGCAGGTGGAATATAACTTCCCACCTTTTAAGTACAGGCTGTACATAGTTCATTTCTTCCAAAGAGTGAAGTATGAGAAGGGGAAAATAAGAACCTTGCAGTGGAGAAAATCTAACAAACACTACTGCAGCCATGTGATCAAGGTTAACATCAACAGTGATAAGGGATGTTGATAGTGTGTATCCTTGATATGATGTAATGAGAATGGCACTTTACCTCTCTGGTCTTCCTCCCCAAAACCCATAACCCCAGTCTAATTGTGAGAAAAACATCCAACAAATCCCAATTGAAGGAAATTCTGTAAAATACCTGACCAGTACCCTCAAAACTATCAACATCATCAGAGTCAAGGCAAGTCTGAAAAACTGTCACACAGGAACCTAATGAGATATGATGAATAAATGTAATATGGTACCCTGGGTGGGATCTTGGGACGAAACAAGATAATTAGGAAAAAAACAAAAGAAATGCAAATAAATTATGAATTTAATTAATAATAATGTATCAGTATTGGTTCACTAATTGTGCCAAATGTATCATATTAATATAGGAGCTAAACAATAGAGGAAACCAGATGCAGGGTATATGGAAATTCTTTGTGCTATCTTTGCAACTTTTCTGTGAATCTAACAGTATTCTAAAATTAAAAGTTAAAACAGGGGCTTCCCTGGTGGCGCAGTGGTTGGGAGTCTGCCTGCCAATGCAGGGGACACGGGTTCAAGCCCTGGTCTGGGAAGATCCCACATGCTGCAGAGCAGCTGGGCCCGTGAGCCACAACTACTGAGCCTGCGCGTCTGGAGCCTGTGCTCCGCAACAAGAGAGGCCGCGATAGTGAGAGGCCTGCGCACCACGGTGAAGAGTGGCCCCCGCTTGCCACAACTGGAGAAAGCCCTCGCACAGAAACGAAGACCCAACACAGCCATAAATTAAAAAAAAAAAAAAAAAGTTAGAACAATTGTTACAACACTGCCTGAACTTAGCAAAAACTCAATATGTATTGACTATTATTATTATATTTTTATTAGACCTGTTCTCATGTGACATGTATTTCAGTTTAGATCTAGGGAGACTTGAGAAGCATGTGTGTGTGGGCAGGGGGAAGAGACATGCTTGTGAGAGAGTGGCTTATTCACAATCATTGATCTGGATTTCAGGTCTTTACATTGATAGGGATCCAAAAGATAATTTGTGATTTGGTTCTGAACTCCCACAGCAAACACTACTATTTAATAAACATTTTTCTGGGAGGTCATTTGACTGTCCTCTAAATGAATCAAAATTTGAAACTAAATTAAAAGTAGGATGATGAAACTTTACATTAATGTATTAGTGTGAATTTTGGCTCAATGCTGTGTCTAAGTTAAAGGAGTAAAATTGACCTTAGAGGTATAATTTGAAATGATTGGCATTTGCTTGGCTATAGGCAGCTTGCTGCCATTGAATACCTAATTGCACTTAATAAGTGCCAGGATTATATCCAGTTAGCTTCATAAAATAGAGGTCTCCAGGGTTCTTGTGCTAAAGCAGCCTGCGGTAATAAGACACCCGTGCCATCGGATGCTATTGCCCTTACATCTTCTGAAGCTCTCTCATACAATTGTTTTACCTCTTAGGATCTGACAAGACAGATCTAGGTCTTCACAGCCCACAGGATGTACAAAAATGCCCAAGTCTTTTCCTCTGCCATTCGAATACTGATCTCTAGTCTGGAATGATGGGTAGTGTATCCCTGTGCCTTCACTTTTGGAACTATTTTTTTTTCAACCAACAAAGGTAAACATCATAGAGGCAAAATTATTTCTAGAAAATATGGACATTTGGTGACTTATGTTTAGCTATTCTCAGTACTTGCAGGTTTTTTTCTTTGACATTTTATTTTGTTCATGGAAATTTAGTAATATTTACTACATCACAAAACAAATAGAACCATGATATCTTTCCCACTTTACATAAATGGATCCATGTACTTTTGACAGTTTTCTCACAGACACTGACAGTATATTTCCCATCTGAGTATATAAGGATGCATAATTCTCCATCAACCCCACTTTACATTGATGCTTGTGATTTCCCATCCACAGATTGTTCATCTCAAGATGTATGCTAGTATTTCAAATAAGGTACATGAACCAGAACATAGCTATCCAGATGTGTTGGCCCATATTGTAGGATGGGCAATTATCTTAATTTATCTTAATTCCTCACTTACATTAATGTCTCATCAATCATACATTTTATCTTTTTTTCAGTAGGATGTCTCTGGTTTATGACTCACATACTTCACAATAACCACTGACAATTCCTGTGTTTGTGCAATCAAGCTATATACCATGGATGATAAAACACCTGACAGAATTTCCCCAGGGGTTTTTAATCTACAGAAATTGGTAGAAAATAAGTACTAAATGTTATAAACACTCATATTTATTTTTCCCAAAGACTATTTAATGTTATGATGGCTCCTGTAAACAAGTAAAATAGTGACAAATTTGTGATGAGGAAGACTATATTTTCTTTAACTTTCCCAGATTTTTGATTGGAAATAGAACGTGTTAAACATTTCCAGAGAATTTTATCTGTACCTGACCTATGAGGTCATTTTTTTTTCACTTTTATGTTGTAATAAATGAACAATAGTATAATCCCTACTAAAGTATAATCCCTAAAGTATAATAGTATAATCCCTTCCTTATACTAAAGTATAATCCCTAAAGTATAATAGTATAATCCCTTCCTTGTCTTCCACGCAGTACCTCTCAGTAATTCACTCTACACATATTTTCTCTGTGTTGGGCACACAAAAGTGGGCATGCCATGATTGTTGTCGTTAAGAAGTACATATTTTTGAGGGGAATACATTTTGAATACGTTGTTGAAGTGCAAAATTACTTTATTGATTCTTGAAAAGTCCTTTGCAGGCAGTGGCCTCTCATCTGTGACTGAAAGGAGTTAGCCAGGCTGTGTGAAGTAGGAAGGGAAGAAAACATTTCAGGGAGCTATAATAGTACTCACAAATTGCTTTTGTGAAGATACTCAATATATGTTTGAGGAATAGTTTTGAACGAATAGCAAGAACAATAGAGAGAGTTTCTGTCTTCCCTTGAAAGATTGAACTGCAAGAGAGGGCTGGAAAAGGCTGGTTGATGATGTTTAATGGCAAGTAATGGTATTGTAGGGTGGCATCAACTGAACATGAAAAACTGTCCACCGAAACTCAACGGTATCTTTAAAAAGAATCATGACTGTTCTCACCCAAAATGTAACACTTTTATTGGCTCGAGGAGGAAGCTTTTGCTCAAAAAACATTTCTTCTGAAATTCCAACATTAGAGATTTACGCATGTGTCTTAAGAAGTTCAATTTTTTAAATGTCAGTACTACCTGAGGTTAAGCAGAGCTATAACTCATCCACGGTTTGGTGTAGAGTCCTGTAATAAGAATGCTTTTTTCTCTTTATGTCTTAATCATACTAATTATGACTGGAAAATGGGGACTTCCATGGAAAGGTCACCCTTCCTCTTTCAATTATCAGAGAAGAGACCTGTGCAAAGAGCAAGCCACTCGGAGGGGTTGTAGAATGTCGCTTGGTGCAGAGAGGGAGCTGTGTGGCGTAACACACATGAACTTGGCCTTTTCTCTGGATCTCTTAGCAAAGTACAACTAATTTAGTTTTGTTTTCAAATACTATTATACTTTCAATATTTTTAGATAAATGACCCTTTTAATTGAGAAATCAATATCGTTTTTAGTATAGCTCCTCCTGTTTTTTCTATAAAAGTGACCTACCTACCCACAATGAAGACACCAGCTGCTGCTAATTAGAATATTGATAACATATTTTTGGCAGCGTATTATATAGTGTAGACACGGGAACAAGAAAAAACACACTTTACTTCCAGTCTTCTTGTCATTCACAACGTTATCAGTAACTTTTAATTTTATAACTAGAAATATATGAGGATAGAAGGCCAAGAGAGTGAGAATGTGATAAATTAGTAATGCTAATGTAACAAAGAATAATTTGAAATTTAGACAAACCTGAGTTTGAATCTCAGCTCTTGAAGGTAATATTGATTGAACTCTCTGAAACTCATTTCTCCCATTAGCTAAACTTGAATAATAGCCATATTATAGGACTTTAGTGAGGAATAAATAAGGTAAAATAAAGTTTTTACCACAGTAGCCTGTATATGTTGGGTGATCAACTAATCATAACTAATATAATTATAATAATGTTAATAGGTGTGTGATTCAAAACTACTGTTCAAGACTGTCCAATTATAAGAGGGCATCTCACGACAGATCTGTGAAAGAGGATATAAAAATACAGGTGAACATTTATAGAGAGCTTCCTATGGCTCAGAAAGTAACTTTTCCTTATATTAGTTAAAACTTTCCATATTTAATTATTTAATTTAAATTTAATTTAAATTTTCCATTTAATTCTCACAATAAATCAATGAAATGGGTGTACTCTGATGGCTAACATTTTATAAATGAGGAAACTAAGGCATAGATAAGTTAACTTTATCAAGGTTAAAGAAAGAGACAAACAAGCAAAAAAACACTAAGTAGCACAGTCAGTATTTGAGCCAAAGCAATTTGGTTCAATGCAGAGCTCTTAAGACACTGTACAATAATGTCTCTGGAATAAATTCCCTGCTCACACTCAAAAATTATCTTTATTCTGCATTATATTAACATTAAAAAATATTGCTATCATATTGTAATTAATCACTTTGTAGACACTCTTGTGGAAAGTATCAAAAGTTAATTTAATTAATTAGTGAAGATACTTGGATTTAAGGCATATTTTTTATTCAGAATATGCATGATTCAAAGCACAGGGATAAGGGATGACTGTTTGATAACCTAGTATACTTTGCAAACATATTGAGCAGATCTTTAATGTATACCATATATTTATTTTATGTGGGCAATCTTCCTTGTGAAAATTAATTATTATCAATTAAGCATATGTAACAAGAACAATGAATTGTCTTTGTCTGCAGGCAGATGAGAAATTTCACATCTAAATCAGTATTTCGCCTTCAGAGTAGCCACTTTTAGAAGCCAGATGTTTACTTCCATGAGGGTAACTTTGTTATTTCTTACTTTATTTTTTCAGAAGCTTTCAAAGTATGAGATATATTTGATTATTAATGTTAGTATTCTCAATGGTAGCAAAATTTCCTTTTTATGTTTAGAGTTGTAGAAAGATAGACATAGATGGATGGATAGATAGATATTTAGATCAATAGACAGATATTTAGACAGATAATAGATAGATATTTAGATAGATATTTAGATAGATAGATAGATGATAGATGATAGATGCTAGATAGATAGATGATGATACATAGATAGATAGATAGATAGATAGATAGATAGATAGATAGATAGATAGATAGATATAGTGTTGGAGGGGGTCATGTAGAGGATGTGACTGCCAGTTGACCTGCCAGCTGGACCTGGTCAATCTTAGGCTCTGCACCCGCACCCCTGGCCTTGGAATGTACATTCTGCCCACTGTTCCCAGAACCAGAGCAGTGTTCAAGGACACAGATTTGAGAGAGCAATGCGTTGTTGAGACCATCTGGGCTGGATACACGACTGAACCCAGGTAAGTCCTCTATATAAACTTTTAAGATTCTGACGGGTGTGGGGATCTACTACTACTCTTGAGGCTGCCCAAGACAAGCTTGGTATATAAGTTCCTTTGCTTATTAAACCTACAGACTAACAATATGAAGTGGTCTGACTTTTTCTTCAGTCTCTTCTTGCTCTTTGTATATGGGAATCAGTTTGCGAACCAACAGATAGTTATGTGCATATACATACTTATTTAATATGTTTAATTTTGATTATTTGAAGTTTTATATATATAAGTATTTATATATTCTTGTACCTATATACCTGTATCTCTCCATCTATCCCTTTATCTATCTTATTCATCCTATAACATTTAGGGCTTTAAAACTTCTCAGGTCCTTTTTGTCAGCAAAAGGATCATGTGAGACACCAACAAAACTTGCTGTAGTCTTTGTAAATAGTAGGTGGATAATCCATGTTCTTAATCATTCAACAGCATCTTGATATATGTTGTTTCCCTCATATTAGATTCCTTAGTGTTTTACATGCACACATTCATGTAACCTTTTTTTTTTTTAAAGAATGTTTTTACTTCTTTTTTAAACATGGTACCTTCATTTCCTCTCCTTTGTCTCTTCCTCCTCTTCATATTTCTCTTTCTTCTTTATTGCACTAGATAGGGCTTACCAGATAATGCTCAATAAAGCATTTTCACACATTCCAGCTTTGTTTCAAATCTTAGGGGTAAAATGTTCATCCTTTCACCACAAAATATGATATTAGCTACAGGTTGTTTATTGATGACCTTTATCAAATTAGAGCAGGTTTTCTATTTCCACTATGCTGAATTTTTTTTTATTATAAATAGATTTTGAATTTTTTCAAGTACTTTTTCTATATCTACTGAGATGATCATGTATTCTGTCTCCTTTTTTCGATAGTGTGTGCATACACTACACTAATAATTAGTGAATTTCTGAGAAAATTCCACTTGGTTCTAATGTATTATGTTTTCCTTTACTGTTGAATTCAATTTACTAAATTGTATTAAGGAATTTTATATCTCTATTTATGAGAGATTTAGTTCCTTCCTTGCATACAAAGAGCTCATTATATTTGGTCAAATATTTAAGGGGACCCCTGTGCAGATTGCTAGTCTCTTTTCTGTGCAGCTCCCTCCCCTCTGGTATCCTGTATGTCTCATTCCATTTCTTTTGCATCCTTGAATTCCAACTTCCATTTCCTCTGCCATGCAAGATGACTGCTTTCTTTTTGGGCTCCATCGTCTCAGTTTAGAAAGGGAATCTCAGACAGAATCCCAGGGAGAATATGTGTCTCATCTTATGTGTTTCCCTTCTTTTAAGGATCACAGCCCTGCTCAGTCTGTCATCCAATGTCCTCAATATTTGGTGCCTGTAATGTGTCCACCTCGGTAACAGTCTGAATTGAGAAGTTAACTTGGGCAATCATCACTGAATCTTGGCCAAACCAACGATCTTTTAAAACATTTAAGAGTTGATATGAAAATTCCTCCACTCCTAAAATAAAGTTCATTTTTAAAGTATCTTGTAAAATCCCTTGATTATATCTTTTATCATTCTTGTTCATTTTACATATTAGAAGACACTTTTTTTAGTTTATATGTGCTTTTCATTTTATGCATGCCCACATGCCATTATCTTTACAAAACCCTGGGGTTTTTGGTTTTCCCCTGTAGATTTTATATAGAAAGTTTGTGGTAGGTCTATTTTACTGGCTTTATTATTCTCAATACACAGAAAGAATAAAAAGTGATGTATTTTTATGAGTAAAGAAGACAATTTTCATAATTTTATTGGTCACCTAAGAATTCCACTGTATACTATGATGTATAAAGTCACCTAGGAAAGATTCATATTCATTTTTACTAAAAATTCATTTTATTCTTACTCTTCAAACAGTTATTTTGGGACAGCTTTAATGCTCAAGTGCCAAAACTTGCATTAAAAATTAGAGTTACTAAGGCTGATTTTCTAGTCTATATGTTATATACCCGGTCAGTTGAAATGCTGGAATTAGAAAAGCAGAGAACTGGATGAGCTGAAACAAAAGAATGTGCATAGTTATACCTGATGAGTAAGTTACCTTATTTCATGAGTGGTCATATTTATATTTTTGATTTTTTTGTCTCCACTCTTGTTTTAGAGGCAGACACCAGAAGTGAGTCAGAATTAATTTTTTGATGTGAATTATTCTGGTGTTGAAAATCTAGCTATACAAATATGTATATCCTAAAGGTGCTATACTATTACTATAAAGTTAATTTAAAATACAGTTTCTCAGTCAAAAGACTAGCTGAGAAAAATATGAGACATCTCTAATATAAACACAACACTTAACATTGTTGGACCCTATGGATTACCTAACTTTGCTATTTAAGAAGATACTTTATTCAGAATGCCAGTGTAATTTATAAGCATATGCTTGCAAAAACAGATGCTAATGTAAACTATTTAGGACATTAAAATTAAATGTTTCATGCCCAGACATAGGAATAGGCACTTTTATGTCAATATTTATGTTATTTGTAGTTAAATGTATGTTTTCCCATATGTTTAAAAAGAAAAAATAATATGTAGCAAATTTTTCCTTTCACAGGTTTATAATACAGCAGGTTGCTGCTTAGATAAAACATGATGACAGTGTCATTTAAAAAAATTTTTTTGGTTTGATTTTAATAATGAAAACACCACACATATGTGTTATAATTTTGAAAAAACAAAAAATAGAAGGAAAAGTATCAATACTATTCATACTACTCATTCTATCACTCATACTTTCTCTTTGCTTGTTTGAATTTTGAGAACAAGACTAGACCAGTAAAAGTAGGCCTATTACTGACTTCCTATAACAAAGTAATACCTAAAAACAGCTATTGATATAGCTTTAATGTAATTTTTTTCCCAATTTTCTGTTTTGTGTGCTTGTGTATATATGTGTATATGTATGTAAATTTACATAGTTGTTATCATTTGCTAGGATCTCTAAAGGGTATGAGGGGGCCTAAAAAATAACATTCTTTTTTTTTTAATCCAAATGTATACAAATTGGGAAATAAGATAAAGGAATATTAAATGCTGACCAAACTTCACTGTTATTTCTGATAGAGGCAGAGATGGAAGTTATAGCTTAGCATGTGAAAAATATGTCTCAGGTAAGTATGGGCAAGCATACATGTGAGAGCACTGGATAAGGCTGGCTTTGCCACAGGTGAGGCTTACCCAGGTAGTACTTATGACATTAAAGAACAAAGGATTTGCATTTCTCTAATGATTAGTGATGTTGAACATCTTTTCATATGTTTGCTGGCAATCTGTATGTCTTCTTTGGAGAAATTTCTAATTACGTCTTCTGTGCATTTTTGGATTGGGTTGTTTGCTTTTTTGATATTGAGCAGCATGAGCTGCTATTATATTTTGGAGATTAATCCTTTGTCAGTTGCTTCATTTGAAAATATTTTCTCCCATTCTAAGGGTTGTCTTTTCGTCTTATTTATGGTTTCCTTTCCTGTGCAAAAGCTTTTAAGTTTCATTAGGTCCCATTTGTTTATTTTTTATTTTATTTCCATTACTCTAGGAGGTGGGTCAAAAAAGATCTTGCTGTGATTTATGTCATAGAGTGTTCTGCCTATGTTTTCCTCTAAGAGTTTTATAGTGTCTGGCATTACACTTAGGTCTTTAATCCATTTTGAGTTTATTTTTGTGTATGGTGTTAGGAAGTGTTCTAATTTCACTCTTTTACATGTAGCTGTCCAGTTTTCCCAACACCACTTATTGAAGAGGCTGTCTTTTCTCCATTGTATATTCTTGCCTCCTTTGTCAATTAGAGAAATGCAAATCAAAACTACAATGAGGTATCACCTCACACTGGTCAGAATGGCCATCATGAAAAAATCTACAAACAATAAATGCTGGAGAGGGTGTGGTGAAAAGGGAACCCTCCTGCACTGTTGGTGGGAATGTAAACTGATACAACTAGTATGGAAACCAGTATGGAGGTTCCTTAAAAAACTAAAAATAGAACTACCATACAACCCAGCAATCCCATTACTGGACATATACCCTGAGAAAACCATAATTCAAAAAGGGTCATGTACCACAATGTTCATTGCAGCTTTATTTACAATAGCCAGGACATGGAAGCAACCTAAGTGTCCATTGACAAATGGATAAAGAAGATGTGGCACATATATACAATGGAATACTACTCAGCCATAAAAAGAAATGGAATTGAGTTATTTGTAGTGAGGTGGATGGACATAGAGTCTGTCATACAGAGTGAAGTAAGTCAGAAAGAGAAAAACAAATACCGTATGCTAACACATATATATGGAATCTAAAAAAATAATAATAATAATTAGTTCTAAAGAACCTAGGGGCAGGACAGGAATAAAGACGCAGACCATAGAGAATGGACTTGAGTACACAGGGAGGGTGAAGGGTAAGCTGGGACAAAGTGGGAGAGTGGAATGAACATATATACACTACCAAATGTAAAACAGATAGCTAGTGGGAAGCAGCCGCATAGCACAGGGAGATCAGCTCTGTGCTTTGTGACCACCTAGAGGGGTGGGATAGGGAGGGTGGGAGGGAGACGCAAGAGGGCAAAGATATGGGGATATATGTATACATATAGCTGATTCACTTTGTTGTACAGCAGCAACTAACACAACATTGTAAAGCAATTATACTCCAATAAAGATATTAAAATATATATATATAAAATTTAACAAAGATGAAAACAAGAAGAACGATACAAAAGTGAATTAAAAACATAATTTAAATTGCCCTAAAAAAAAAAAAAGAAAAAAAAAAGAACAGAGGAGAATCCCAATTCTAGTAGGTAGCTTGCTCCTAAGTGAAATAAGGAAGTTACTGAGCCAAACTTTGTTTTTCCAAAACTAGTTTTCAAATGTATTAGTCAGAGAAGTGACTACACTTCTCCTGGGCCAAGATAAGTAAAGAAAAAAAGAAAGGCCAGAAATGTTACACTATTGAGCTTCTTTCATGTGGTTGAAACTACTGAGTGGAGAATTCACATTGTCCCATAACACTCTACATATTTATTTATACATTTGCTTGTCTTTTGTACCTTTATTTGAGTAGAGAACTTAATGAGAAGATATGGAATAGCTTTGAATACAAAGAGGACTAGCCTGGCAGTGATGTTGACGAATGAGAGAATCTTCAATTCATTCAGTCATAAGTGGAGGTTTGGCATAATGAAAGACTGGGTGAGCTGGGAATATAACTTATTAGTTGTCTAGACATGGGCAAATTACTCAAACTTTTTGAGTGTCTCCTTCAATTATGAAATAAGGATTATAATACCAAAATCACTGAGTTGAAATGAAGATGAAGTAAAATTAAAGTACATGATACATAACAGATTCATAATAAATAATCGCTGCTTTTAGTACTTAGTATTGCAAACAATTTCTGTTTTTCAAATTCAGCTTAAATTATCATGGACTCCATGAGGCATTATATGCAATTTTTAAAGTAGTTAGCATAATATGCATATAATAAATAGTGGTAGTAAAGTAAAATAAGCATGGTGTTTTCTAACTACATAGATATGGTATGAAAGAATTAGATCATCCATCAAATAAATAAAAACACATAGCATTTACTTAAACCTTTTAAGCAAAGTAGATATGCTATTTATTAATCTGATTAAATTCAACTGACAGTCTTGATGTTTTAACAGAATCTCTTTTGTGACCTTTGAACTAAAAACCTTTTTTTTTTCGTTGGGTCTTCGTTGCTGTGCGTGGGTTTTCTCTAGTTGCGGCAAGCGGGGGCTACTCTTCGTTGCGGTGCGCGGGCTTCTCATTGCGGTGGCTTCTGTTGTTGCGGAGCATGGGCTCTAGGTGCGTGGGCTTCAGTAGTTGCGGCTTGTGAGCTCAGTAGTGGAGGCACGGGGGCTCTAGGGCACAGGCTCAGTAGTTGTGGCACACGTGCTTAGTTGCTCCACGGCATGTGGGATCTTCCTGGATCAGAGATCGAACCCGTGTCCTCTGCAGTGGCAGGTGGATTCTTAACCACTGCACCACCAGGGAAGTCCTGAACTAAAAAACCTTTAAAGCAGTGGACCAATATCCAATTTTGATGTCTAGCCTCTGGGGAAAGTGTTGTAAGTTTCATCCTTAACTCATGAAATGGATCTTTATCTAATAATTCTCACTGACAAAAAAATGTAATTTCCCCTGGTGTTTTGGACCCCTGGATATACGTACTGATGAAATCAAGCAAGTAGCGAGCATGTGAGAAAATCTATTCAAATACAGTTAATTATGGGAGCACTTCAGTCTTGTTCAGCAGAGTGAAGTATTGCCAATCCCCAAGTGTACAAGTTGACATAAATATGACTCATTATAGAATATTTGAACATTTGAAATGGTTTACTTCATATTTTCCTGAACACCCAGGGAAATGTTAATAGGCCAAATTATTTTCCTTACTGTATTGTTAACATATTAAGCAAAGCTTCTTTGATTTTCATTCTTTTATTCATTCATCTACTTATTGAGTAATTTGTTTAAAAAAATATGTATTGAGCACCAGTTAAGTAACAGACCATTGAGCACCAACTCTACCTTATATACTGGGAATACAGAAATGGTTATCATACCCTCTTCATCTACAAAGAACTCATAATCTTACAGCTTTTTATAAGGAATTTTCCGTTTTGGGGAGAGAGAGGAACTCATCTATTTGATTTTATTTCACGAATCATACCTTACATCATTTAATATTTCCTGACACATTTCCATTCAGAGGATGCATTTACTCTAAGCAACACAAACCTGTATTTGCATCTTTGACAGCAAAGGAGAGAGTGACTAATGGAATTGATGCTTGGTTTGAATAATGTAGGATGTTGTGACAATGACAGTAGCAACGAATCTTAAATAATAGGCCCTACCTGATGCAATTTAAAAATATGCCCACTATTGTCTTAGTTGCATATATGTTAGATTTCATTTCTGCTTCTGTAATGAAGCTGAGTGTAATTCATCTTGATGGCAGTTAACAAGAGAAACTAATTTCTCTTAAAAGCACTTCCCAATTACCTTTTTCTTTCCCCTAAACACTAAGCAGTTTGAGACACTTGGAACAAACTCTTTCCTGTGTCTTTTATCTATGTAGAAGAAAGAAATTAAGGGGTATGGCATGTATTAGGTGTTACTTCTCTCTCTGGCTTGCAAAAATTAACTTCAAATGGTAGATGGCCTGAGGATATGTAATTGTAACAAACTTTAGGGTAGATGTGATGTACATTGCTAATGGGAATGATCTAGGAGAAGCAGATTCATATATCAACTTCCTTTTTACTTAAAGCAAATATATCTTGAAAGGAAGGAAGGAGGAAAGGAAGAGAGGGAGGAAAAGAGGGAGGGAGGGATGGGGAAAAGACAAGAAAGAAAATATTTCTTCTTTTCCACTGCTAAAGCAAAACCTCAGAACAAAGTAAGAGAATCTTCCTTGCTCATGTATACATTCATGAAAGCTGTCCAAAATTTTTAAACAACAAAACAGCTAAATTTAATAACATGCAGTATTAGAAAGATTTGAAATATGACTATGTGTACTCTTTTCTTAAATGATAATCATATAACAAGAGTTACCCATGATGATAAAATGTGCTTCATCTCAAGTGTCATTGCTTGAAATTTAAATATTGGAGTATGAGTGGTCCCAGAAAATTAGCAGGATCAAATATTACTCAACGGACTGCATATATCATTTCAATATCATTTCATTTTATATATTCATCCTAATTTATATCAATCTTTCCTTGACAAAATTGTAATTAATTTTGTAACTTGCCTATAGAAGTTGGATGAACTTTTCCTTCACTCACAATGATTTGGCATTAAGGATTAGATTGATGGTGTTTTAATGGAGAAAAGAGAATAATAAAAGACTTTAAAAGAAAATGACTTGTTTTGGTAAAGAGACACAATACTACCTTGATGAAGATTAAGAGAGCTGGAGTCCATATAAGGAAAAAAACATTCTCAGAACATTTAATAGGACTGACAATCATAACAAAAGATGAATGAAAGAAATTGTGCTACTGTAATAATTTATATAAATGATTAAGAGTTTTTCATAGTACAATTCTAAAACTATAAAGAACACCTACAGTTTATTTGAAGCAGAATACAGAAGAAAATATTAAGATAGGTGAGGTATATTCCAAAGGAGATACTGAAAAACAATGAAAGCTTTAGAATAGTTGTTGAAATATGTTAGATAAACTTTGATCCTCTCACTCATAACAAGGATATAGCAGATGATAAGATTTTGAACGTAAGAGAGGATTTTAAAAGATTTATCTGGAATGAGTTGTGCTGTAAATCTCTCTTCCTGTCCTGCCCCACCAAAGGGGTAGGGGAGTTTGGTGGCTACCTCGAAACTCTAAAACCGGTTATAAGAACTTCCAAGAAATTATTCAAAGACTATGTGCAGAGACATTTTTTTGTGAACTAGGATTCTCCTCTATTCAAAAAGAAATGCAGCACTGGAGGTAATTCCCCTTTAACAAAATTAAGAGGATTCAGGGAGAACATTTAAAACTTAAAACTGAAGGTTGGAGAATGCAAAGGCTGAGGTCTGACTGACACCTGGAAGATCTAAGGGAAAGAGATTCTTAGCTAGCTGCTTTGAAGGCAGAGTAAAGGAAGAGCTTGTTGAGCTGGATTCTCCAAGAATTTGTCAGTACTCCTGAGCCAGCTGTGGGCTAATAATGAGCAAGAACTTCCATGGGTCATTTTAGGTCTTGTCCAAAACCCAGTCTAGAAGGACAAATAGGCTTCAGTCAGGAAAAAATGGAGGAGACAATCCTTAGTGATGAAGAAAGATGAAGGAAATATTTTCTTTCTTGTCTTTTCCCCATCCCTCTCTCCCTCTTTTCCTCCCTCTCTTCCTTTCCTCCTTCCTTCCTTTCAAGATATATTTGCTTTAAGTAAAAAGGAAGTTGATATATAAATCTGCTTCTCCTAAATCATTCCCATTAGCAATGTACATCACATCTACCTTAAAGTTTGTTACAATCACATATCCTCAGGCCATCTACCATTTGAAGTTAATTTTTGCAAGCCAGAGAGAGAAGTAACACCTAATACATGCCATACCCCTTTACCTCTGCTCTTGTTATTGTTCCAGATGCTGAAGGCAAGGAGTAGGACTGCTATAGAGGGAAAAGAGAAAAACAAGTTAGTAAGCTTGGGAGGAAGGTTGAGGGAGAAAAGGAAACTATTGCTTTCTTTACCAAATTTCAAGATTCTTCCAGATTTAGGTGGGAAAGCAAAAGAGCCTCACTTAATTTTTTTTTTTTTTTTAAGATGTTAGCTATAAGTTTTTCTTTCTTTTTTTTTTTTAATTAATTAATTAATTTATTTATTTTTGGCTGTGTTGGGTCTTCGTTTCTGTGCGAGGGCTTTCTCTAGTTGTGGCAAGCGGGGGCCACTCTTCATCGCGGTGCGCGGGCCTCTCACTATCGTGGCCTCCCTCGTTGCGGAGCACAGGCTCCAGACGCGCAGGCTCAGTAGTTGTGGCTCAAGGGCCTAGTTGCCCCGCGGCCTGTGGGATCTTCCCAGACCAGGGCTCGAACCTGTATCCCCTGCATTAGCAGGCAGATTCTCAACCACTGCGCCACCAGGGAAGCCCCTTACTTAATTTTAAATCAGATTTTGACCTTAATTATTTCATGGGAATGGATATTTTTATTACTTGATTGTGATTATGTTTTAAGACTTAAATTAACCAACCATTGGTTTTGCTGGGGTGTTTCCCAAGTTTTCATCTAAGGGCACGGAAGGAATTTGCTCTTTGCAATCATTTAAAAGAAGCTGGAAAAAGCAATACAGCGGTTCCTCAAAAAACTAAAAAGGTAACTACCATACAATCGAGCAATTCGACTTCTGGGTATTTATCTGAGGAAAACAAAACAGTCTCAAAAAGGTATATGCACCCTCATGCTCATTGCAGCATTATTTACAGTAGTGAAGATTTGGAAACAAACTAAGTTCCCATCAATGGATGAATAAATAAATTGCAGTATGTGTATATATATATATGTGTGTGTGTGTATATATATGTGTGTGTGTGTGTATATATATGTGTGTGTGTGTGTGTATATATATATATCGATGAAATCTTACCATTTGCAACAACATGGATGGACCTTGATAGCATTATGCTAAGTGAAATGTGAAATAAGTCAAAAAAAGACAAATATCATATAATCTTACTTATTTGTGGAATCTAAGAAAAAAAAAAAAACCTTAAAAAGTAAAATAACAAGCTCATAGACACAGAGAATAGATTGGTGGTTGCCAGAGCTGGAGGATTGGAGGTGGGATAAATGAATGGACTATTTTGTTTTTGTTTTGTTCTTTTTAGTTAAAATAAGTTGAATTAAAAGCACATGCACACACACCACACACACACACACACACACACACACACAAAAGTGTGGCATATATACATGAATAAAATTTAGTAGAGCACCAATAATTTTTAAAAAATTTTCATGGTTCCACCAGCTAGAAATAATTACTGTAATCATGTTAGTGTATTTCCTTCCAGTCTTTTTTTATAAATGCTGAAATTTTACCAGTTTTCTATTATATATCATACATACTATGTGTTATAAATCAGCATGCTTACTGTAAACAATTCACATACAGAAAATGAAAAAAGGAAAAACTAACATTTCCTGTAATTCCAACAAACGATTGTTATAAAGTTTAGATATTCAGAAGTATGTATGTAGAACTTAAGAATCTGTTCAAAATTAAATATTAATTTTAATATTTGGTTTGGAAAAGCATGTTATAATATAATGTTTTCACTATAAAAATTGATTATACTATCTATTATCTATTATTCTGTAGTATATAATTACATTGATTATATTACATATAATCTTGATGTATAGTATCTAATATGCATATTACATATTATTTATTATATATAGTGACTTGATATTTTTATCAAATGACTTATACTACACATTTTGTTCTGTAATTTACCTTTTTTTTCACATAATAAGACATATACATCTTTCAAAGTCCAGATGTGGGTATCTACTCCATTGTAAAATGACTATATAGTATTCCATTGCATGGGTGTACCATACTTCATCTAATCCCTACTGATGAAGGATTTATTGTTTCTAATTTTTTTGCAAAAAATAAGTGTGAGATTTTTAAAAAATTGTTTCATGATTATATCCTGTCTACTGGTTTATTTGATGTATTGCACTGTTAGGAGTTTATATATTATTATAATAGATGACAGTGACAGTAAGTCATTCTAAACTTGTGCCTTGGTCGTGAATATTTCCTCCTCTTCATGTTCATGTTGTAAAGTCATAGCTAAATCTTCCCCTTTGTACATTGTAGACTTGCCTTTGTTGGTTTTGGTGAATGTTTTAATTAGCTATTATTTAGTTTCTGGAACAGGGAAATTCTTCCATACTTACTCTAAAAGCCCAACTCTAGCCATACTTGAAAACACGCTGAATTCTTTTTCAAACGTATTATTATGTTTTGTTCTTTCTTTTTTGACTCTTAAGAAATTCTATTTTACTGCTACTTCTTATTGTCTTGACCAGCAGTGGAAATATTGCTCTTCTTCCAAATATATCCAAGAATCTTCTCCTTAAATTACTTTATTTCTCTTATGATAGTCTAATGAGCAATATATGTGGATATAACAGCAAAAATCAGGTATACTACCAAAAAATAATGGCAACTCGAAGTTAACCAAAGAAATATTAGGAAACGTTTTTACATAATCCAATCAATAAATTCAGGCAGTATGTATACTGGGTGTTGTTAGTAGTTTATGACATCACAAAATGATTTCTAATTATTTTTGGAAGAAAAAGATCTGATAAGCTCTCTAGAAACCTAATTCAGACTATGTAGAGCAATGTAGTTTTCTGAACAAGAAATGTACTTAATAAGCTAATGTTACCAATAATGAAATGTCAAAAATAAATACAACACCAATTTTAGATTCCTAGTATTTGCAATTAGAGCCCATCACTGACAGAGGGACAGAATTTTTTCTAAAGCGTTAAAAAACCATATCTTTTGCAAAATACACAATTGCTGCAAACCACTGTGCGTTCTCTGAATATATTTAGTTCAAGTGCACTAAGTATCTATAAGCTATTCTGTTCTAAATTTGTTATGGAACAGGAATTTCTGGTAAAGATGAAATAAACATGTGGATTGCTAAGTATCTCCATGTACTTTTCAGATAAAGGTACAAAAGAAATGATGTATTATTTGCCTGCCCTTAGAAGATGGAGTTTCTGTTACATTGAATTATTATAGCTAGCTTTAAATCAAGAAAGACTATGATAATGGTGGCTCCCACTAGATGACATAAATCCCCCTAAGTGCTTGCTAGGTAAAGGGATGGTGACCAGGTAGGTATGGCTAGAAACTGATAGGAACTTTGAAATAAAGTGGCTGCATATGGAAGTTTTGCTTATTTCTTGATTTAATTCCTGGGGTTGCTGATTTAAATCCTAGGATTTTCTGACTCTGAATTCTGAATTAAAACAGATTTATCCTCTCCTCATTCAAAAGGAAATCAGGCAAAAAACATCAAGATGTCTTTGGTTTACCCACAATCCATTCAAGAGCTGAAACTGAGGGATCCATTTAGCTGCTGTTTAATAATGTGGCGCATCCAATCATATCGGGGAAATGAGAACAAAGACCTTCTAAAGACATCCCACTACCACAGAGCATATGTAAGGCACCTAACAAAACTATGAAAACAATTAATAACAGTGAAGGGATTTGTACCAACATATGAAAAGGGGAAAGAGTAAAGTGACTGAAAGGGAAATTAACTAGTGGGGGGGGGCGGTCTTTTTCAAAGGTTTTTTAAAAAATCAATGCTGCTTCTCTGATTGCTATACTGTACAGCCTGAGAGTTGTTTCTGTGGAAATGTGTGGTCTCACTGAGGCTAAATTTGTCATATTTTCCTCTGTAAATCAATTCTGTTCTTTTTTGCCAGTCCCTGCAATTTTTCCAGGATTTTTTTTTTTTCTTTTTAGATTTTGGCTCTTATACTTTCATTTTTGAAACATATCTGAGTGAGAGCGGCTTTATTTGTGAAGTAGCATGTGAGTATTAGAGGTTTAAGCAGAAAAATTGTGCATAGCATCAAAAGTGTTCGGCAGCAGGCAAGGTGGGTAATGCCTCAGCAGGTGGGTGACCAGCACTGCAGTGGGCTAAATAGGTGAAATGAAGATTTCACTCAAGGAGGCTGGAGAGGCAGAACAGTACTTTAGTCCCTAGAAATGTTGCTATTTCAATGTTAAAAAAAAACTGGGTCAAATGACATTGGAGTATGAGACAAAGAACCAAAAAAGCAAGGATTCAGTGATGAACTGGTACCTGGGCCAAGCGATGAAGTCACAGAAGGAGTGGACCAAAGTGTTTGTGGGTAGACTAGCCAGTGTTTGAAGTAGGTCATACTCCAAAAGCACTATGGTGAAATTCAGAAGACTTTACTAACCAAAACAGGGCAGCAGTTGAGACACAGATTAAGTAGAATGTTTTACATCTTTTTTTGAACCCTTTATCCAGTAATTCTCACCTGGGACTATTTTGCCTCCTAGGGGACATTTGGCAATATCAGGAGATATTTTAGGTAATCACACCACAGGGGAGGCTGCTACTGGCATGTAGTTGGAAGAGGCCAGGGATGCTGCTAAACATCTTAAAGGCACAGGACAGCCTCCGCAGTGAAGAACTATCTGGTTCAAAATGTTAATAGTGTCGAGATAGAGAATCTCCGCATTTTGCCTCCTTTTGCAGAATTTTTAAAATGCAGTTTGTTCCTTTCATTCAATTATGTTCTCATTTTTTCTCTTTCTTCTGCTATTTACCACCTTTTCTCCTAACAAAGAAAAGCATGAATGCATAGAGAAAATAAAGTTAAGGAACATAAAGAAAATTATAAAAAATACGATCGATTTCATTTTCTCTTCAATTTGTTTTACTCAAAGATCTAATTCAATTTAAAAGAGATGGTACAAGGATGTTAAGCCTGAAAACCCACCAATAAAATAAGCTATAAGTAATTTTAGAAAAATACTATATCAGAAAAATTTTCTTTAAACAAGAATCTGAAAAAATGACCAAGTTTATAGATTTTACATTTTGGAGAATCAGTAAGATTCTGCCTTTGAAGACATAACTGGCTTAACTCCTAGGCCTACCAATTAATAATCATGTGGTCTTTCGATGAACCTAAATTAATTCAGTTGTTGAAAGGGATTGAAAATAGTCTCTTTCAGGGTTTGGGGAATGATCTGCAATATTACATGCAATGTTCCAGCAAATTCTATACCTGATTCAAAGTAGGCCCTAAGAACTGCAAAAAACTCTCAGCACAAAATGATTCTATTCAAACTCCTACACTGAGAGACTTGACCAAACTCTAACATGGCTTCCTGAAGCTCAAGGCCATATTCCTAGGATGACCCCAGGTGCCCTTAAAATGCTGCCTGAGAAGGCTCAGCACTGCCAGGAGAATTTACTGTTTATTCTGGCTGAAACTTTGTAGATAGGCCCTTGAACTCCTGCTTAGAGCTGTTACATTAGAAAGTTTGCAATTATATATCCTTTCTCTGCCCCTTTGAAACATAAATCTACCACCCAGAACTGTCTTCTCAAGGACTTAGGGGTAGTCTCTGAAATGCAAACATTCTAGGGGACAGCTCTCACCTGCAGTCCCTTTGGGAAGGTAAAGGCCTAATTTCAGTGGGTGCCCTGCTATAACTTGCACAACTACCTTTTGTCACAAGACCTGAGAAGTCCGTTTTTCCTCTGGATAGGCAGCAATTAGCAAACACAGATGACTGACTCTCCTGGGCCCATTACCCCTCAATGGCCTTCAGGTCTTTCCTTTAGCACATCCAGCATTTACAAAGTCTCCTGCCTTTTGTCTTGGTGATGTTGAGCTCAGTTTACCCTGGAGCTCACTTGAGCGCCCTACTTGGGTAGTTATCACTGAATAAAATCTGCCTTTACCACCTTTTACTAATGTCTGGCTTTGTCTCTCTTAGACAGCCCTCACAAGCAACAACAGCTACAATAATAGTAGCTGTCACAATGTGGCAATTTCTTAAAAGTCTCATCTGCAGAATAATGAAAAGGACAATGAAGTATCTGTCTGTGAATGGGAATTTTCTTACAGAATATGGTTATGACTGTTCCTCTTAGAAAAAGGACAGAGAAGTCACATTACTTAGGCTAAGGATAGATATGGTGTACATTTATTTTCAAATTCATTGTCATCAAAGATATCTCTGTACTTACTGGTTACCGTTATCTGGAAAAACATTTTGTGTTTGAATATCAAACACTATGTGCAAAGTAAGAAAAATCAGTTGAGTCAACGATGATTTGTAGATCTTTATCTTTTCAACTAGATCTTAGGAACAAATTAGCCAATGATCAATAACCCTCTGATTCAGTAGCAATCTTTAGGGATCAGCAGGTACAAATAAGAACAAATAGGTCTGAGACTCCAATTACGAGTGAACTTCCCAGTTGGTAATTTGAAACTCACTTAACTGAGTAATTTTGCACATGACCACAAGGAAAGCAATCAAATACAGGGGCCTGGGGCAACCAAGTCACAATCTAAAGAGGCTATGTTATCATGCTCAATCCCAGCAGCACCTATTCTAAAGAAGAAAATAGATAATCTTGAGAGTGTCCTGCTTGAATGCGGAGGTGGGAGAAGAAAGCATAGGCGATGTCTCCCCCTACGTATGTCCTTTTACTCCAAAACATCCAAATTTATAGAATTGATCTTCTTGGAAAGAATTCGGTATAAAGGATGATCTCTATGATTAAAGCACTACAGTTACATTAGGAAGGGCTTAAGAGTTTAGTTCAGAATCTGCTATGAAAAATTATTTTTATTTAATATACTACCACAGTTACTTAGCATACCCCAAACCTTCTGAAATCTTGGCACTTAGGAGGGCAGAGTGGATGGTAAAGGAAAGACAGGCTCAAGGAACGATATCCATGAGTCATAGTAGTTCCCATTCTCCACAGTTTGTTATGAGACTTGGAGTCTCTATCTACAAATTAAGAGTTTAAACTGGTTTTTCTTGAGTGTCCTTCCATCTGGAACATTCTGTCTTATTTTTTAAAGTGTAAGAATTGGAAGATTAATATTGAGGCCATTGGAATAGGAATGGAGACCTAAACATAAAATCATAACCATGAACTTGACACAGACTGTTCTGAGAGCTAGATGACGTCTATTTTCATGCTCATACACTTCTGTTATTTTCATTGTAGGACAGCTTTCCAAAATGAGAGTGAGACAAAGAAACAATTATAGATGGTGTAAAACTAAGGCTTTTTTTTTTTTTTTAAATAGAGAAAATAAAATCTCATGCCACAGAATCAAGTTTATAAAGATTAAGGGATGGCATATGGTCATCTGTGTTTCCTCAGCTCTGCTAGTTTTAAAGATATTTAGTGAACTGGGTTTTGTATAATATTCTCAATAAATTAATTTGCACATAGTGGTTAATTTTTTTACAAAGTACTTTTACTTTTGCTGCCTGATTCGATCCTCAGCCCTGCAATAGCTAGTATTATATGTGTGAGAAGTATCATTATTTTTTTATTTTTATTTTTAATTTTTTTGAATTTCCTTATCTTTATTTTTTTTTAATGTTTATTTTATATTGGAGTATAGTTGATTTACA
Source organism: Balaenoptera borealis (assembly GCF_965194805.1). NCBI lineage: Eukaryota > Metazoa > Chordata > Mammalia > Artiodactyla > Balaenopteridae > Balaenoptera > Balaenoptera borealis. The sequence continues at coordinate 20,245,465 of NC_138866.1, forward strand.
ATGTGGTGTTAGTTTCAGGTGTACAGAAAATTAATTCAGTTATACATATACATATATCCATTCTTTTTCAGATCCTTTTCCCACTTAGGTTATTATGGAGTATTGAGTGGAGTTCCCTGTGCTACACAGTAGGTTCTTGTTGATTATCTATTTTATATATAGCAGTGTGTATATTATTAATGTTCTCCATTATAGATGAGGGATTGTTCAACTTTAACGGTGTGGAGAGGTTTAGCAAGAAAAGAACTGAGAACTAAACAGATTGTGTAGGGTACAGGTCACCTGTAGCTTTCAGTTAAGTGGGGGGATGAAAAACTGATCAAAGTGGACTAAGGGATGATAGAAGACACCATAGAAGCAGCTGGTATAGACAAGCAACTCCTGGAGATCTACTATACAGGGGAGCAGAATAATAGCAGAGAGCAGGTGTGAGACATGGAAATTATGTAAGGAAATATTACTGCATGTTTGAGTGCTGATGGGAATAGTAAAGTAGAGGGAAAATTGCATCAATAACACAGAAGATGTAAGAGATAGCTGGAAAGCTCCTGGGGGAGGTGGTATTTTCACTAAGTTATAAATTATGAGTGCTCATTGTGTATGTGGATGTGGCATCTGTGCCGAGAAAAGGAGTTCAAGGTCCAACAGAGTATGAGCAAATCTGAAAACGAGTAGAGGATTACAGGGTCTGTAAGAGCTGGTGGGAGCTGAGTGATGATCAGATTTATTAGATAAAATATTCTCTTACCAAGCTTAGTCTTCTTGTAGAGTGTGACTTTCCCATATAATGAAATTCTTCAGCCCAGTTAAAATGTTACTAGAAGCTGATACAGCGGGATACATTTAGTGGGAAGAGGAGGAAGGAGGTTTTACTGATCTCACATTTTGACAGTGGTGTAACCAGCCCTAGTTCTGTCCTTTTCTTCTCAGCTTTGATTAACCACGCATTTTGAGGAGAGGAAGATGTACATGAGCAGGTCAGGGAAGACAGCTCCAAATCTTCGCCACTGTTGGTGAACAGAGTGTGGACATTTGGTTAAGCACTATGCAATCTGAATTCCTGTCCAGAACCCAATGTATCATCTGCTAGCAACATCTTCAAAGGCATTTATTTAAAGTTGAAAAAGCTACAAGGATTATCATGCTTTACAGCATCATTATTCATAAGGTTTTGAAAAGGACCTAAATCCTGTAGCACAGTCTTGGAAATGGGCCTATGGAGAGTGATGTTTCTTCAAATGAGAAACATGCTGCCCTACTCATTTTCCATTGCTGAAGGTATTATCTATTCATTTTACAACTGTAAGCCAGGAGTCAACTGGTGCATGCTGAGAACGTGGAAATCTGTGTATAATTAGTAAGGAATTACTTCTACAGTGTGGGAAAATCCAACTCTCTTCCCAAATATTTATTTTTGTTCCCTTTCTAAGACTTAGGATTTGATGATGAAGGCCCAGCGAAGACCTGTGCTACATTTGCTATTTCTCATGCCCCTAAGGTGAAAGTTATCACCCTTTAACATTTTATACAAAAGTACACACACCTCAAAACTCCAATGGATTTAGGGACATTACTGGGTCTTTGAAGGAGGGCAGGGAAGGGTAATCCATGTGCTACGTGCCCCTTCTTGTGCTCACTTGAGCCTCCTCCTAATGTCCTTCCTCCCTATTCTATTTCCTTGTAATACCCTCCTTCCCAGAACACCCCACATGCTAACATTCTTCTCTCGTCTGCAGAGTAATTGTTCCCCAATCAGAAATCTTAGCTCAAGCTGACTTACTCCAAGCAGACTCATCAAGCTCTTTTCCCAATAAAGAAGAAATTTTGATACTCAACTCCAAGACCACAGAACTTTCCACAGGGTTACTCAGCTGTTACCAAGATATTATTCTTAATGCCTTCAGTTGCTGTGGCTCTTGCAGGTAGGAATGAAGCTCTTTTCAGATCAAACGTTATGCAAAGATTCAGGGGGGAATAAAGATGGTTATGTTTCTGTCTTCTTCTTCCTCTGAAGCTTTGTGCTTCATAGAGTCTCTCCACAGGTAGGGAAGATAGTGGCCTATGAAGTCTCTGAGCCATCCCAGAATTTTCTGGGGAAAATTTAAGTGAGGAGTCTGGAGCCTGTCTGGAGCACAGATGCATTCCAGATGTCATCGTGGGGAGAGCAATCCAGGGGGTGAATTACAGTGGCTGGCAGGTGCTGGCTCACGTACCCCATCCATATGGCTGTGGGATGTCAGGCACCATGATTGGCTGCTTCATTGGAACACAAGAAATGGAGAAAGATCGAGTGGAAAATAGGAGAGTGTCATTGTTCAAAAGGAAAAAAACAAGGAAGATTAAAAGTATAGCTACCAGCATCAACACAGTGAGGCAAATTGGCCCTTGATTTTTTTAAAAATAAATTTATTTATTTCTTTACTTATTTTTATTTTTGGCTGCATTGGGTCCCCACCGCTGCACGTGGGCCCCCTCCAGCTGCACTGAGCAGGGCCACTCCCGCCGCGGTGTGCGTGTCAGGGTGGGGGGGCCTCACCGTGTTGGCCTCCCCCTCTGCAGAACACAGGCTCCAGGTGCGTGGGCCCCAGTAGCCATGGCGCGTGGACTCAGCAGCCACGGCTCTCAGGCTCTAGGGCGCAGGCTCAGTAGTTGTGGCACATGGGCTCAGTCGCTCAGCAGCATGCGGGATCCTCCGGCCCAGGGCCAGAACCCGTGTGCCCCGCACTGGCAGGCGGACTCTCAACCACTGCGCCACCAGGGAAGCCCATTGGCCCTTGTGTACAAAACTCACAAAAGAGGCTAGAAGTTGCTAAAGTACTAAAACCATTTTATACGTGCAAATATAAATAAAACTATACATGTATATGCATATTTACTATATATGTATATAATATGTATATCTGCATCTATATCTTCTAATATACAGTTATGTATTTCTCTACTTAAACATTATAATTCTGATTAAAGACTGCAAGTCTTTTCCAAGGAGAAGTACAAAAAACCTTGAGCAGATACTTGCCATTTCTAACTATTCTTCAGTCTTCTGAAACAAGTTACCAACTCAGGTTTCTATGAGCATTTCTAGAGAATCCCATTAAAGACCATTTTCCCTCTCATAGCCCTTTGGCTGAGAATAAATTGTAATAGAAAATGTGACCTGTGTATGCATTTCTTACTTAGGATGGTATGTGTGAAAGCCAGAGGAGCAAGGGCCACGTCCTCTGTGTTCAAACCTTTACCTTCATTATTCTTATTATTATCTTTAACAAAGAGGGGCTCTTGCTGGGGTCGTACTCCTGCCTTTAGCCATGGGTGAGTAGAGATTTTGAGACTACCAGCTGAGAAAATACACACTATTTCTCCTCTACTTGAGTTGGTTTTTGTAAGACTGAACAGTGATGGCAGTTGCTGAATTAGGTGCTTTGGGGCAAAGCCAAGTTCATTCTTAAGGTCATGAATGCTCTTGGACAAATCCCAGCATGCTCTTTGCCCACCTGATTAGTCCAGATTTGAGTGTGTGCGTGTGTGTGTGTGTGTGTGTGTGTGTGTGTATTCTGCTTTGTCTGCTTTAAATGAACTGCAAGATTCTTTTGGAAGGGAAACCAAGGGGAGAAGAAATCATAGAAGGGAAGGATGCAGTTTGAGAGTGGAATGTCGAAATAAGGATTTAATTGCCCTTTATTTTATTCAATCATTTATTCATTTAATCATTGTTTTATTAAATTTACTTTATTATATATATCATTTAGTGAAGGTTTGCTCAGTACCAGTAAAGTACACAGTGATGGGAAAACATTGCTAAGTAGATAAGCTTAGTTGTTCCCTTGTTGCTCTTCTGTTTGGTGCTCAGATACGATTTAGGTCTTTTATGTCATTAGCTGGTGAAGGTGCTTTGTCATTCTGCCCAACTCCTCTCTGAGCCACTCTGTAGTTTCAGCTATCAAAACTAACACCAGTGTTGGGCACCCCCAAACCTGGTGCTGTAGTGCTTCTACTAGGCATATAGTCTGGTCCATACACAGACATATCAAGAAAGAAGATTTGCAGTCAGGACATATGGCCCCTAGAGACATGAGACAGTATATTTGATAGAAATCGCTCTGACTATTGGGGTTGAGTTTTGGGTCTTCTCTCTGCTTCCTACCAATAGGAAGGGCTAAACTGATTGCTTAAAAAGAAATAAAATTAAGTGCTATGAACTTAGTTTTTAAGGGAAATAAAAAATCCATTTTCCTTTAAAATAAAAAAAGGGGGCATCTGTCTTTGATTTTTCATTGCTGAGTTAATGTTAATACCCACATCACACTCAAAGTGACCCTGGCAGATGTTTGATAATGAATCTGCTTTGAAATTCATCCCAGAAAGTAAAGTCTACAGAGGGATTCCAAAATTCTAGCACGTAAGGGATAGCTACAGATCAGCCCCAAGACTGATAGCACACTTGCACTTACACTGAGGTTTCCATAGGCTAATTACTAAAAATATGAGTGATGGAGAGCCAGAAACTTCTCTGGTGACAGTTTCTCCTCAGTCGTTCCACAGGGAGCAGTATAAACTGTGTCCTTTACTGAGTGTTTGACACAATTAAAAATGGTATCGAATTTTAGGGAAACAGTGCCTAAGTAGCTTTCTCTTTGTAAATCAGTTTGCAAATCTTTCACATTCTGCAAAATATAATGTAAATTGAATGGTAATTTTTAAATGCAACAACAAAACCTTGGAGAGACAGGTAAATGGACAGACTGGTTGATTGCAGTAACATATGAATATACGCAACTATATAAAAGAGTAATAATAATAATTGTACAATGAGCCTGTGCCAGGCATTTCTATAGAGTTTTCAAATTTCAAGGAAATTTTGCATTTTTTTTTCAAATTCAACTTTGGTGTTTCATGATATAGGAGAGAGTTGGAAAATTATTGTTCTACCAATTTCTAGATGAAAAAAATTAGACCCAGGTATATTAACAAATTTTTCTAATGTAATGTATCTGCTGTGTCTGTGGTTCTCTCTGCTTCTCTTTCCACCAAACACCCTCCTGTACCAAACTTGGAACACAAATGGCAAATAAATTCGGTTGACTTTGAGACACAAGCCTAGGCTGAGTCCATTATGAATGGACGGAGATTCCTCTGTCTGGCCCAGTGACGCTCCCATGGTTCAGGTTAACAGTAACACACAGGAAGCAGCTCAGTGACAGCAATGAGAGCTCCCGAGTCAGACCATCTGGGTTTCATCCCCAACTTAACCACTGCCACCTTTAGTCAATTACTCCCCTTCTCCAAGTCTCAATTTCCTCAGATGGAAGATGGAAACTATAATACCATTTCCCTCCAAAGCTTTTTGCAAGGACTTACTAATTGAGGCAAAGAAAGCATTTGGTACAGTGCCTGGTGTCCTGCAAGCTCTCTACAAGTGTTAGTGGTTGCAATTATCATAGACACATATATTGCATTCTTGTAAACGAAAGGGATCTTTCCACATCCACATATTGTCTCTGGGATTTGCTTTTGTGGGAAGGATGCTTTCTTAGAAATGTGGACCACAATAAGACTTAAAGGGGAGCAGGATAATTTGAAACCCAAGATAGATGAGCTTATTGGTTTACATAGTATTTTAGCAACTTTTAAAACATACCTGTGTAGGTTCTGGAACATGGTAGAAAAAGTGAGCTAGAATGCACTTCATAATGAAGTAACAAGGACTTCAGTTCTTCCTTAAAATGGGGGTGGAGAGAGGGGTTGTGGTGGTGGAGAAAGTAGGAGAGGAAGAAAATAAGAAAAGGATCCAATTAGATGGTTGGAGAGAATTTCCAGTAACTTATTGGCAGGTAAGAGGCTAAATTGAACAAAAGTCAGTAAAAGTTTACCATATTAGAAAAGACTGAGGTACTTTAGGAAAGCGATTTTTGAGACTTACTTTTTTTGGACTGTTTGCAAGTCTCAGGAAAAGTCTGTTTCTTGAATCAACCAAGTGTTAGTAATGTATTGTGCAAAAACAGGGAGGAAAATAGACAGTGGGGTGAGCAGTGGTTCGGGGAGGAAAGAAAGTAGAAGCCCCTGGGGGCTTCTCAACAGTTAAGAACAGAACCTCTGGGGCCAGGATTCACAAGCATGTAAGCCCACCTGAGCAAGTTCTGAATGTCCAAGGTGCACAGAGTGCAGACATTATAGGAAATAATAACTCTAGAAAGCCAGTGGAGGTGGAGACATCGTATTACATACATATTAGGTACACACACATTAAAGCAAGCATATCACAAGCAGATATTTTCATGTCATTCTAATACAATTTTCGTACAAATTCACATCCATGTCTATTGTTTTCTATTTAGTCTGCCCAATTCTTATATCCCTTTTTTTAATGCCAATTTAAGGAGGCAGAAACATTAAGAGGCAGAAAAATGCATTTGTTTCCCAAAGTTGTTCGTTCCCTCTGGATTTGAAGAAACATAATCGCTGGAGTTTCACATTGATTTCTAGACTTTATATTACTCCCCTTGGCTACCATATAAACCCTTCACTAAAGCTATGTGTTGGGACATTTAAAGAGCAAGTGGCACCATGAATGGAATAATCCAGGTGAAAGATCAGCCCTAGCCTCTGCCCTTCCCATCTTTTTCCTGGAGCGTCAATTCAGTAATAATCATTCGCCCCTACGCTCAACCAGATCCCCACCTGGATCTCTAACTGGACTTCCGTGGCAACTGCCCAGCTTGCCTGGTTCCTGGGGACTTCTGATTCCTCACAGGCTAATATAACAGCCTCCACAGAGGCTGCTGCAAAATGCTCATCTCATTTATGTTAAATAAAGCATGACAGTCTGATGGCTTTTTAGAAGTCAAAGTTACCATTCTCATGAGGCAGACAATCTATATGCTAGTGTCACCCAAGTGCCTAAATTATTTTCATCTAGGAACCACAGAACAGTCCACACTATTAACAGTGTTATTATTTTTATTATTAAATTACAACATATTTTGCTGACTGCAAACACTAATTAAGTCCATAGTCTGTGTCAGATATTTTGCTAAGAACATGGTAGGAATTAATTCTCACCATAAGCCTTTGAGGTATGAACTATACTTTCCCCATTTTAGGGATGAGTAAACTCAGGCTAACAGGTGTGAAATCGCTTTCATCAGGCTGCACCAAGGGGAAGGAGCAGAATCCAATTCAGAACTTGTGCTCTCTACCATGACTCTGAACTGCAGAGTAAAGCTGAGCAGTAATATCACCTGTCAATTCAATTCCACTCTCTGCTCCTAGGAGCTGCCTCCAGAGAGAAAGTGTCACCTTCATTCCTGGGACCTGGATGCAGTACCTTGCACCTCCATGCTTGCCTAAGATCAAGAAAGAGAGAGGAGGTGGAGGCTGAAGGGCCCCACGTGCAATTCCATCCATCTGCTGTGCCCGTCCAGCCTGTATGGCATGTCACTCCACATCAGGCAGAAAGCGAGACTGAATTAAATCTGGCTGTCAAGACACCCAGATTTGCAGCAAGTAGAGATGCTCTTTACTCTTTATGTGAAAGTTCTGATTGAAAAGACAAAAAGAATTTAATCAGTCATTCGGCACTGCTGCTCTGGTAGCTGCAAAGATTTTTCTTGCTTTGCCCCCTTGCCTGGCCCCTTTCTTTTGAAGGCCAATGTGCACTGCTTTGTTTGGGATAAGCTCTCTCAGCTAAACTTCAATAATTGGATTACTAGCACATTGTGTGAGGAGGTCTTATAAGTCCGCAGTTTATGGAACTGAGCAAACAGGCAGGTGCTGGACCAGAAAGGGCACACTTTTCCCAGGTTGCCTCAGGATCCTCACCATGCTTTAAAGTTTGATGGTCTGAAATGGAAATGCCAGTGCAACCCGTAGGTGATAAAGAAGGACAGTTGAGCAGTGCCAGTCACTCAGGCAGAGAGATAAAGAACTGGAGGGCAAACATACAGTTTGAGAAATTGTGTGTATTTTTGCCTGAATCACTCTGAATTTTCAGATTAAGGTCAGAAGATTATGGAAGTAGCTTACCGGGGCAAGGCAAGCCTCTCTTAGCAAGACTGACTCAGAAGTAAGTGCCCTCGTTTTGGTGACCTTCGTAAAATCTGAAGATGTAAATAACTATTTGCACAAGTTATTAACCAGCTACGTTGCCTAAAAGAAGTAAAAGGAGGGGCTATGCATCCAAGACTGAGAGTTCTCTGTAGTGAGAATGTGAGAACCCTTAAAAAGTAGTTGACCTTTATCAACAAAAAAGTGCAGGGAGTCAGTTCATCACTGCCACATGGAAATGCATAAAATTGTTTTTTTTATTGAAGTATAATTTACATACAACATTATATTAGTTACATGTGCACAACATGATAATTTGATATTTGTATATTTTGCAAATGATCACCACACTGTCTAGTTAACCTTCATCGCCTTACATACAGATTTTTTTTATTGTAACGAGAGTTTTTAAGATCTACTCTCTTAGCAACTTTCAAATATGCACTACAGTACTATTAACTATACTTCTCATGCTCTGTGTTACATCCCCATGACTTATTTATATTATTTATATTATAACTGGAAGTTTGTACCTTTCACCCCTTCACCCATTTTGCCCACCCTCCATCTCCAGCCTCTGGCAACCATCAATCTGTTCTCTACGTCTATGAGCTTTCTGAAAATTGTTTTTAGAGTCCACATATAAGGAGACCATATGGTATTTGTCTTTCTCTATCTGACTTATTTCACTTCACAATGCCCTCAAGGTCCATCCATGTTGCTGCAAATAGTAACATTTCATCAATTTTTATTGCTGAATCATACATATATATATATATATAGTCCACGTTTTCTTTATCCATTTATCCATCAATAGACACTTGTTTCCGTATCTTGGCTGTTGTAACTAATGCTGCAATGAACATGGGGGTACATGTAGCTTTTTGAGTTAGTGTTTTGGTATACTTAGGATAACTACTCAGAAGTGAAATTCGTGGATCATATGGTAGTTCTATTTTTAGTTTTCTTGAGGAACTTCTATACTGTTTTCTATAGTGTCTGTACCAATTTACAATCCCAAAAACAGTGCATGAGGGACTTCCCTGGTGGCACAGTGGTTGAGAATCTGCTTGCCAATGCAGGGGACATGGGTTCAATCCCTGGTCCGGGAAGATCCCACATGCCATGGGACAACTAAGCCTGTGAGCCAAAACTACTGAGCCTGCGCTCGAGAGCCTGCGAGCCACAACTACTGAAGCCCGCATGCCTAGAGCCCGTGCTCCACAACAAGAGAAGCCACTGCAATGAGAAGCCTGAGCACCACAACGAAGAGTAGCCCCTGCTCGCCGCAACCAGAGAAAGCCTGCATGCAGCAACAAAGACCCAACACAGCCAAAAATAAATAAATAAATAAATTTATTTTAAAAAAAACAAAAACAAAAAACAGTGCATGAGACTTCCCTTTTCTTCACATCCTCGCACACATATGTGATTTCTTGTATTTTTGATAAGAGCCATTCTAACACATATGGGGTGATATCTCATCATTCTGGTTTTGAATTACATTTACCTGATCATTAATGATGTTGAGTATCTTTTCACATAACTGTTGACTGTCTGTAAAACCTCTTTGGAAAAATATCTATTTAGATTCATTGCCCATTTTTAAATCAGATTGTTTATTTGTGTTTTTTGCTATTGAGTTGTATGAGTTCTATATATATTTTGGATATTAACCTCTTATCAGATATCTGATTTGCAAATATTTTCTCCCATTCAGTAGTTTGCCTTTTCATGTTGTTGATGGTTTCCTTTGCTGTGCAGAAGATTCTTACTTTGATGTAGTCCTCCGTGTTTATTTTGCTTTTGCTGCCTTGCTTTTGGGGGCAAATCCAAAAAAATAATTGCCAAGACTGACATCAAGGACCTTACTATCTATGTTTTCTTCTAGGAGTTTTATGGGAAACACACAATTCTTAAAGCAGTTTCCTACTCTCATGTCTAGATGTCACTGCAGCTACCAAAACAGAAGTTAAGAAGGGTTCGCTTTATGCATCTGGGATTATTGCATAGTAATTATATGTTGCTTTTGCTCCTCCATGAGACCATGAGTTCCTCTTACACATGGCAGTGTCTTATCTTAGTTTCCTAATGTCTGGTATTGTTTCATAGACTCAATAAATATTATGTATTAAATGATATAAAATGACAATAATTATTTGTGCATCTTTTTAAAAGGGCTTTACATATATAATTTCCAATCCTTACAGCATCCCTTCAGAATAGGAGTAGTTCACATTTTACAAAATAAAGATATTCAAGTTAACAAATTAATCAGATTACAGAAAGCTGCATAGCTAATAAGAGGTAAATCAAGGTTTCAGATATAAATTAATGTGAGGTCAAAAAGCAAGTTTTTCCAGTATAAGAAAGTTAGAATGATGAAGAAAAAAAGAAATGGAGTCCAGAAACCCTCAGTTGCTAGAAAATCCTGCTGTGGCCATCAGCAATACATTTAATCTTTACTGCCTCAGTTGCATTCTATAACATGTAATAATCACTTATTGCCTTAGGGTGGCAGCTAAATTAGATAATCTCTTGAGGTCATTTCAGCTCTAGAAAAACAAATTCTTTTTTTTTTCTTTTTTGGTAAGCAAAAGTAGGTTTTAATCAAACTGTGAACCCAGAATTGAACAATATTTTCATACAGATAGAAAGATACTTTGTAGAAAAACAAATTCTTAACCATTATCATTCTTGGATTAACATGAAGTCATTATTTAAGACAATACTGAAATTTCTTTCATTTTCCAAGTAAGAGAATTATACTGCAATGTAAACATTCATTAAAATTGCTCAGTTTGGCAGTGTCAGCCTGGCTTCTGCCTGCTTAGCTTGTACCTAATTTCACATTTCTTAGAGCAATCACAGCCTGAGGTGGACTCTCTTGGTGCTGAGTGGTCTGTCTTGGGTGACAGTGATGCAGCAGTGTGGCTGAAGGGTCTTGGCGCTCTGGCCGGGTGTCAGGCCTGTCTCTCGGAGGTGGGAGAGCCGAGCTGAGGACATTGGTACACAAGAGACCTCCTGGCGCCACGTAATATCAAACAGCGAAAGCTCTCCCAGAGATCTCGATCTCAACACTAAGACCCAGCTCCACTCAATGACTAGCAAGCTACAGTGCTGGACACCCTATGCCAAACAACTAGCAAGAGAGGAACACAACCTCACCCATTAGCAGAGAGGCTGCCTAAAATCATAATAAGGTCACAGACACCCAAAAACACACCACTGGATGTGGTCCTGCCCACCAAAAAGACAAGATCCAGCCTCATCCACCAGAACACAGGCACCAGTCCTCTCCATCAGGAAGCCTACACAACCCACTAACCAACCTTACCCACTGGGGGCAGACACCAAAAACAACAGGAACTACAAACCTGCAGCCTGCGAAAAGGAGATCGCAAACACAGTAGTTAAACAAAATGAGAAGACAGAGAAACACACAGCAGATGAAGGAGCAAGGTAAAAACCCACCAGACCAAACAAATGAAGAGAAAATAGGCAGTCTACCTGAAAGAGAATTCACAGTAATGATAGGAAAGATGATCCAAAATCTTGGAAATAGAATGAAGAAAATACAAGAAACGTTAAACAAGGACCTAGAAGAACTAATGAGCAAACAAACAATGATGAACAACACAATAAATGAAATTAAAAATTCTCTAGAAGGAATCAATAGCAGAATAACTGAGGCAGAAGAATGGATAAGTGACTTGGAAGACAAAATAGTGGAAATAACTACTGCAGATCAGAATAAAGAAAAAAGAATGAAAAGAATTGAGGACAGTCTCAGAGACCTCTGGGACAATATTAAACATACCAATATTTGAATTATAGCGGTCTCAGAAGAGGAAGAGAAAAAGAAAGGGACTGAGAAAATATTTGAAGAGATTATAGTTGAAAACTTCCCTAATATGGGAAAGGAAATAGAGGACACGGGTCCAAGCCCTGGTCTGGGAAGATCCCACATGCCGCGGAGCAACTGGGCCCGTGAGCCACAACTACTGAGCCTGCACGTCTGGAACCTGTGCTCCGCAACAAGAGAGGCCGCGAGAGTGAGAGGCCCATGCACCGTGATGAAGAGTGGCCCCCGCTTGCCAAAACTAGAGAAAGCCCTGGCACAGAAACGAAGACCCAACACAGCCAAAAATAAATAAATAAATTAATTAATTTAAAAAAAAATCCTCAACAAAATACTAGCAAACAGAATCCAACAGCACATTAAAAAGGTCATACACTATGATCAAGTGGGGTTTAATCCAGGAATGCAAGGATTCTTCAATATACAAAAATTAATCAATGTGATACACCATATTAACAAATTGAAGGATAAAAACCATATGATCATTTCAATAGGTGCAGAAAAATCTGTCGACAAAATTCAATACCCATTTATGATAAAAACACACCAGAAAATAGACATAGAGGGAACTTACCTCAACATAATAAAGGCCATATATGACAAAACCCACAGCCAACATCATTTTTAATGGTGAAAAACTGAAACCATTTCCTCTAAGATCAGGAACAAGACAAGGTTGCCCACTCTCACCACTATTATTCAACATAGTTTTGGAAGTTTTAGCCACAGCAATCAGAGAAGAAAAAGAAATAAAAGGAATCCAAACTGGAAAAGAAGAAGTAAAGCTGTCACTGTTTGCAGATGACATGATACTATACATAGAGAATACTAAAGTTGCTACCAGAAAACTACTAGAGCTAATCAATGAATGTCGTAAAGTAGCAGGATACAAAATTAATGCACAGAAATTTCTTGCAGTCCTATACACTAATGATGAAAAATCTGAAAGAGAAATTAAGAAAACACTCCCATTTACCATTGCAACAAAAAGAATAAAATATCTAGGAATGAACCTACCTAAGAAGACAAAAGACCTGTATGCAGAGAACTATAAGATACTGATTAAAGATGATACAAACAGATGGAGAGATATACCATGTTCTTGGATTGGAAGAATCAACATTGTGAAAAATGATTATACTACCCAAAACAATCTACAGATTCAATGCAATCCCTATCAAACTACCACTGGCATTTTTCACAGAACTAGAACAAAAAATTTCACAATTTGTATGAAACACAAAAGACCCCAAATAGCCAAAGCAATCTTGAGAAAGAAAAACGGAGCTGGAGGAATAAAGATCCCGAACTTCAGACTATACTACAAAGCTACAGTAATCAAGACAGTATGGTACTGGCACAAAACAGAAATATAGATCAATGAAACAGGATAGAAAGCCCAGAGATAAACCCATGCACATATGGTCACCTTACCTTTGATAAAGGAAGCAATAATATACAATAGAGAAAAGACAGCCTCTTCAATAAGTGGTGCTGGGAAAACTGGACAGCTACATGTTAAAGAATGAAATTAGAACACTCCCTAACACCATACACAAAAATAAACTCAAAATGGATTAAGGCCCTAAATGTAAGGCCAGACACTGTAAAACTCTTAGAGGAAAACATATGCAGAACACTCTGACATCAATCATAGCAAAGATCCCTTTTGACCCACCTCCCAGAGAAATGGAAATAAAAACAAAAATAAACAAATGGGACCTAATGAAACATAAAAGTTTTGCAAAGCAAAGGAAACCATAAACAAGACGAAAAGACAACCCTCAGAATGGGAGGAAATATTTGCAAATGAAGCAAGTGACAAAGGATTAATCTCCAAAATTTACAAGCAGCTCATGCAGCTCAATATTAAAAAAAAAAAAAAACCCAATCCAAAAATGGGCAGAAGACCTAAATAGACATTTCTCCAAAGAAGATATACAGATTGCCAACAAACACATGAAAGGATCTGCAGACTACACTGAGGTATCCCCTCATACTGGTCAGAATGGCCATCATAAAAATATCTACAAACAATAAATGCTGGAGAGTGTGTGGAGAAAAGGGAACCGTCCTGCACTGTTAGTGGGAATGTAAATTGATACAGCCACTATGGAGAACAGTATGGAGTTTCCTTAAAAAACTAAAAATAGGACTACCATATGACCCAGAAATCCCACTACTATGCTTTTACCCTGAGAAAACCATAATTCAAAAAGAGTCATGTACCACAATGTTCATTACAGCTCTATTTACAATAGCCAGGACATGGAAGCAACCTAAGTGTCCATTGACAGATGAACGGATAAAGAAGATGTGGCACATATATACAATGGAATATTACTGAGCCATAAAAAGAAACGAAATTGATTTATTTGTAGTGAGGTGGATGGACGTAGAGTCTGTCATACAGAGTGATGTAAGTCAGAAAGAGAAAAACAAATACCGTATGCTAACACATATATATGGAATCTAAAAAATAAAAATGGTTCTGAAGAATCTAGGGGCAGGACAGGAATAAAGACGCAGAAATGGAGAATGGACTTGAGGACATGGGGAGGGGGAAGGGTAAGCTGGGACAAAGTGAGTGAGTGGCATAGACATATATTCACTACCAAATGTAAAATAGATAGCTAGTGGGAAGCAGCCACATAGCACAGAATGATCAGCTTGGTGCTTTGTGACCACCTAGAGGGGTGGGATAGGGAGGGTGGGAGGGAGACGCAAGAGGGAGGAGATATGGAGATATATGTATATGTATAGCTGATTCACTTTGTTATAAAGCAGAAACTAACACACCATTGTAAAGCAATTATAGTCCATTAAAGATGTTAAAAAAAATTGCTCAGTTTGTGGGCTTGTCCAAATATTTTATACACATTTAACACAAACTTAGAATTCTTCAAGATAGCACCAAATGACACAAGAGATCTAAAGCAGGTTGACAAAAGCTTCTGTGAAGCCTGCTTTCTTGAACTAATTCCTCCTATTGGCAATTAAATTTCAATGAAGATAGAGGGTTGAAAATGATTATGTTGAAATGACCCATAAGTGGGTTATTGGGTTCGTGTTTTTCTTGTACAGAATCACGGAGTTTTGAATAAGGACAAAAATACAAAGAGAGAAGCTCTACTGAAAGAAGATTGTTTTTCTTTCTTTTGAGAGACAGACTGAACTTAGAGTCTTTTGATCATTAAAAGTAGGGGGTCAGGGAAGACGTGAGGCACATAGCTCAGTGAAAATAGCCTTCAGGACCAAATTCAGGTCAGTCAAAGAGAAGCGATGAGAAGTATACGCCTCAAGACTCATTAGAACACTGAGGTCCTGTCTTTGGATAACTGGTTGAATGACTAAGGTCTGCCTAACGAATCATTTCTTTGCTCCTCTCTTATTCTCCTTTGAAATCCCTGCAGTCTGTCTTCCACCTCTACCATTCCAATGAAAGTTCTATCTTCGAGATTAATAATTGTAGTTGAAAACTTCAAAATATCCTGTACGGCAACTTATTTAATATTCTTCAAGTTTCCTGTAAACCTATAAATATTTTTTCAGTAAATGAATAAAGAATGGAGGAATAAGGGCAAGTAGACATATAAAAATGCAACAAATTCCAAGCACTAAGGAATGAGCTTCATTTCTGATGTACACATTATTTTTTAACATCTTTATTGGAGTATAATTGCTTTACAATGGTGTTTTAGTTTCTGCTTTATAACAAAGTGAATCAGCTATACATATACATATATCCCCATATCTCCTCTCTCTTGTGTCTCCCTCCCACCCTCCCTATCCCACCCCTCTAGGTGGTCACAAAGCACAGAGCTGATCTCCCTGTGCTATGCGGCTGCTTCCCACTAGCTATCGGTTTTACATTTGGTAGTATATATACATCCATGCCACTCTCTCACTTCATCCCAGCTTACTCTTGGAAGAGTCTGGGGCTACAGAATCTAGAGGATATACTATCACTGCCCTAGGAACTTAAGATCAAGTTATATTTATAAGGTCATTGACCTATTTTTTCTTCTTTCATCTCTTATTCTGAATCTGATGAAGATATGTCTTCTGCACTCACAATTACAAGTGTAGGGTAGAGACTGTTGGGAGAAAAACTAGGTTAGGTGCAGTACTATTTCTATGCGTGGGGAGGAGGTGTGATGTTCATATGTTCTGGTTGGTGCCAGGCTGTGATGCACAAAGAGCTGTATCAGTTCAGAAGGTCGGAGCCTTCTTTTGTCTTGTTAACAACATGATCTACAGCACCAAGCATATAAGTGGATATTGAATAAATATTTGGTGATTGAATAAAAAAGTTAGTGAATGAATAAATGCAGCTAAGTATTTAGAACAAATAACACACAAACATGTACACACGTACACACAACTTGGAGTGAGAATATCTTTTCATTATGGCTTGAATCTGAATAGAGGCCAACAAATAAAAAATAAATTTAAATGATCTAACATATTTAGGCCATGGTTAGATAGTCTACATTTTCAAGGAAGGCCTTGGTATTCATCAAACAAATGTGACCTTAGGCTTAAAAGTAAATGCCGGGCTTCCCTGGTGGCGCAGTGGTTAGGAATCCGCCTGCCAATGCAGGGGACACGGGTTCGTGCCCCGGTCCGGGAAGATCCCACATGCCGCGGAGCAACTAGGCCCGTGAGCCACAACTACTGAGCCTGCGCGTCTGGAGCCTGTGCTCCGCAACAAGAGAGGCCGCGATAGTGAGAGGCCCGCGCACCACGATGAAGAGTGGTCCCCGCTTGCCGCAACTAGAGAAAGCCCTCGCACAGAAACGAAGACCCAACAGAGCCAAAAATAAATAAATAAATAAATTAATTAATTAGTTAAAAAAAAAAAAGTAAATGCCAAAGTAAGTCAAAGTATGATATAGATTTTACTGGACTACTCTGTCCTCCCAAAGGAGTAAAATATATAGACTTATACTAAGTCAGTTTTAATTTTAGGGCTGACATCAATCACTGCTCTTAGATAGCTTAGGAAGAGGGACTTGGTAAAAGCACACCATCTCTTTTCTCTTTCCTCTTACTTGCCTGTAGTTTGCACCTTTGTAAGGCATTCTAACATACCATCATCAATGAGAGGGTGCTAAATAAGCCATCTAAAGGACTGTCCCCAAGCCCCACCATCCCTGCTCCCTCTCCTCACATATGGGAATGACTGTAGAGGGATTTATGCAGTTATGCCTTTAGGCTTCATAATCAGCATTCAAGTGTACCTTCTCAATTTAGGATTTGTCCACTATTATCAAAACTCACCAACCCTGACAGAACATGGCTTATACTCATGGCTAAAGTTTATTTTAATTCAAAAAGTATAAATAGAAAATAAACAGAAAAAGAGCCAAGATTTTCTTTCTTTCCTTCTTTTTTATTAGAGGCTTAGAGGTCTGATACCAATCAGTATTTGATAAACAGAGATGACAGTGAGAAAACAATCAAATAATGAACATGAAATCCATCATCAATGCACAACTGTATTAAGTTACTCATTTTATGGTCCTGTCCTAGCAGTCTCCAAGTAAACTTTGGGCTTGTGAATAAGAGAGATTGTTGATAAGTAATAGGAAACAATTAGGAGAGGCTTTTTCCTTGTCTTATTTCTCCATTAGTGACTTGAAAACACTGTCAGTTGCATAACCCATATGCAGTCCCTAAGATTCCTTATAATATAATCCTGATTTTATTTATTACAGCAATATAATCAGCTCCAATATCCCTTACAGGTAGGCATACCATTAGATGTTCAATGAGATGAACTGGAGCTTCCTGTGAAATCTTTTTCTTTTCTAGTAAAGAGGTTCAGGCATATCTGGCATCTACCTTCCCTTTTATACTTACTTGGAACATGAACATGATGTCTGGGGTTATGGTAATGACACGACAAGCATGATAGTGACACCAACAAAGTAGGCATGGCAAACGTAACATGCTTCAGTACCAGATGGCATCCCTAAATGTCTCAATCCAATACCTGTAAATGTCTCTCTCATTATTTTGAGAAAAATGAATAAATAATACAAACAAACAAAAAATCTGTTTGCTTAAGCTATAATTTTTCTGTTAGCAGGTTAATACAAGTTAAGTGAAAAATATGGTTCAAGTACTGATAATTGCATTGAAGTTGAAATAGTTGATAATATGGTTCTTTAAAATGGCACGTGTATATGAATTTTAGGCTACAAGTTCAGATGTGCAAATGATGTAACTTTTTAATTATTCTACTAGGTGGCAGGATAAAAAATTAACTATTCCTTTCCCAATTTTCCTCCCAGTCAAGTTTAACACACAGTTATGGAGTCTTATGCTGTGTATGGCATCAAGGAATAAGGGAAACTGTCAGTCCTCAGTCTCTGCTTCACACAGATTGAAAGGAGATGTCATTGTGCTTACCAGTATGGCCTCTTCAAGTCCCCAGCAGTTCTGCTGCTTCTTTACCAGCAGAGGTTGTTTTGGTGAGAGTTCCTATGTTCTATTTGCCCAGATGTATACCATCATTATACACAGTTTTTAGAATCTTGACATCTCCCTGGCACTGCTTCTAAGAAGAAAGATGTTTGATGCTAACTCTCTTTATCCACTTGAAACTCTCAGATCTCTATCTGCGTCCCTCTCTCCCTCCTTACTTCTTTTCCTCCTTCTCTCTCACTGCCTCAGTGAAGAGGTTTCCAGTTGGTGGAAATCCTCTCCATTCCTGTATCATCAAGGGACTCTGTATGTCTAAGAATCCCATTCCCTCTTCCTTGTACACCACCCATCAGAATAATACTCCATCGATTTTCCTAAGGAATTAGGCTTTAAAAACAAAGCTAAAATACTGTGTGCTCTTCTGGTTTCCATCCTTGCCCTATGCCTCCCCTAAGGCAATGAAGTATGGCTCAAGCACATTGCTTAAGTAGAAGATAGTAGAACAGGAAGATATTGAGAGGAAATAAAAACAACAACAATAGAAAGGGTTACTATATAATATATGGAGCTATGGTGGGGGTGAGGTGCGGTGGGTTGCACGGCCTAATCGTGCCAAGCATGTGGGCGTTTTATGAATTGAGCCAGACGAGTCCCCTTAAGCCAATCCTGGGGTACCTGTATAGTTTTTATACCCAAGGGTGTCTATCACTGCAGCATTCAGAGCATGGAGTTGCAACTTTCCAACTTCTGCCTTCATTTTCACATGGTCTGCTTCCCTCTCTATGTGTGTATCTCTTCTGGGTCTCTATCTCCAAATCTCTCCCTCCTCATAAAGAAACCAGTCTTTGGATTTGGGGCCCACCCTAACCCCAAATGACCTCAATCTTAAACCTGGTTAACTTGACTACATCTGCAAAACCTCCATTTCCAAAAACGGTTTATAGGTATAGGTGTTAGGACTTCAACATATATTTTTCAAGAACACAGTTCAACCCACATGAACCAACATATTTCTTATTTTTGAAAACATTTTGCATCATGGTTTCTATTATTTGCAGCTGAAGAGTATACTGGTCAGTATTCCCTTCCTTAACCTCCTTACAAATTTGGGGTACTCTTCATTATGTTGGGGTACTCTTCATTATGTTGGGGTACTCTTCATTACGTTTCCTTACAAAATTTGGCTTACTCCATCATTGCTCTTAGTTCATTATGCTCTGGCTGCATTCGAATTGTTTTCTCATTAGTCCTTGTAAGAAGTTAGCTAACTTCCTTTGCCTGTCTCAATAACAATTGTGTCTGCAACATTTAGCAGGGAACCTGACATATTTTGTGTTCTATAAATATTTGTTGAGTGAATAAATTAAATAGAATTTGAGAAATATATGAAAGTAGGAAGTACTTTTAAATCATCCAAAATACAACTACCCATGTGAAAATACCGTAAATATTTTGTGTAAATCCTTCCAGCATTTTTAAGCAAAGTATTTTTTTAATTCCATAATTATCACACAGATTTAAAATTGTGAGTCCTGCCTTTTTCACTTTCTATAAAACAAACATTTTTCTATGTTCTTGCAGTCTTCACAAACTTTTTAAGTAGTTGTGTAAATTTCATTGAATGATTGTACAAGAATGTACTTAAACATACCCTGAAGGTAGGACATTTAGTATATTTTTGTTATTTTAAAGATTTTCTTACATTTATTATTTTTATACTTATTTTTCTAATATCAAGGAATATTTCCTTAGCATCAATGTAAAACTGACTTAGTTAAATTAAATTTTAAGGCCCTTTAAGGATGCAAGAATTCAAGTCTATTTTATGGACTGGAAAAATCAAGAAGGTTCCCAAGAAGCTGGAGAAAAACGCCTCAGATTAGGAAGCAAGCAGACCATGGACACTCAAGAAGGTTGAGTGGGGAGAGGGGAGAGTGAGAGCCTCTGCGTCCTCACCACAGTGTAATTTCTCTCTGCGAAATGTGACCCTCGTTTGTCAGGCCATGGTGTCATGATTTGGTGGCACCCTATGTTTTATCTGCACCCCAAGAAATTAAGAAGAGACAAACTCAAGTGTAAGACATAAGAGTGGAATGTACTACAGTTTTCTCTTTCTGGCATTCCATCATTGAATGCATTTATCGATACAATAATGATTTATTTCTCTTATTTCAGGAACACAATCAGAAATAACCTACAAGTAAACCATGAAAATGCCATCCTAGGTAAAAGACTTCTGTTGAAAAGAATTTATAGACTGAGCCTTACATTCTCAGAAGAAACTTAAAATTGTTAAGTAGACTGAATACAAAGCAATGGTGTTTGGGCTTTTTCTTAAGAAAGAGTAGAAGACAAGAACAAAGCCTCACTTGATAGTACTGTCTATTTCTAAACATATTGTACGTTTGTCTTTTCAACTAAACTCAGCATTTTATGTGTAACCCCGTCACGACAATGAAGGAATGCTATAGAGGAATGAATTCAGCATCAAAGTTGGCAAGTGGGTCTAGTCCCAGATCTGCCACTTCCCTGTTTTGTGATTTAGAACAAAACATATTGCACCTTTTTTCCTGGGATTTGTCTCCCACATTCACGGATTGAAATGATCAGACATGATCATTCTTTAGATGCACAGCCCTCTAAAAATTGTTGATTCCAAGCAATGTGTGATGTAAAGCTACAAAACTAATTTAAATTTGTTGAATATTGATTCTGTCTGGGCAGTAAGGTAATAAACCATAGTCCCAAAGAGTTAATTTTGAAGAGTAAACTTCCATTCAATTCACTGAAGTAGCCCGGGTTATTGGCAGTCAGATAAATGAAAGCTGAAACTGTTTACAAGAAAAAATCCAGCATCCTTGAAACTTTCCCATGGTCTACTCTAAAGAAGAAATGGTATTTCTCAAATCCACATATTTCTTCTATAAGAAAAACAATTTGGATCCTACTGTATACGATCACAGCGCATCTGTCAGAAGTAAAATGTTAAGGAAGACTTTCTAAACATGTCTTACAAATATTTTAGAAATTAAAATGTGCCTGGCACCATGGCAATAGAGAAAAAAAGAAAAGCAATGGCATTTGGATTATTCAAGAAATTCTCGCATTCATTCATATATAGTGTGAATGATTTTTCTCTACCGAATTGAGGTATTTTAATATGAAATACCTCCACGTTCTGCCTCCAGGGCTTTAGGAAAATGGACTCCAGGATTATTGCTGTTCTAAACAGGATACCTTGGGTGGTGCCTATACTTCCAAGAGCCTGCATTGGCAGATGGCTCGCAATGTGTATGTTGCCTCATATTTTCAGTTCTCTCTTCTTTTTGTTACAATGATGAAATTTAGAAAACAGAGTGTTATAAATGAACCTCACATATCTGAGGGAGTGATGCTACGAACACTTTACAGATATTCAAGGTCAAACAACAGGGCCCTGAGTATATCAAATGGCCTCCAACTACTAGAAATTTTGGTAATTATTTCAGGCAGCTGGTTATGATTATAGCATAATGAGAAGACGCTAATACCTGTTCTACAGCTCATCAGGTTGTCCTCTATAATTTTATTAAAAGTTAATAGTTAGTGAGGAAAAACACTTAAATGTCAGCAGTTCACTGTTCTTTATCTATCATTCAGCCAGGTGCCATACTCTAGTCCCTGACTAGCCTAAATTCTGTCCCCTCCCATTGCCCTGCAAAGCTTTATTTATCAATGAGATGAACAGGACTAAGGCCAGCCTTTGGAGGAAATACCTGAGTTCTAACTGCAAAAACCAATACTTCCACATACATGTAATTCTGTGTAAAATAACACCTAGCTAAAATCGGAAAGAAGAAAGAGGAAGTGGGGGAAGAGGAGGGGGAGGAGGAAGAGGAGAAGAAAAAGGGGGAGGGACCAAGGCAAGGGAAGGAAGAGGAGAGGGGAAAAACATTATGTCAGAAAAAAAGATACTGTTCCAACAGACCAAGGATTTTTACTAGTTACTCGTGAAGATTTGGAAATACTATTAAAGCACAATAGGAAATGAATATCAGAATATTATTGCATCATGATGATAAAGTAGCTGTAGAGAAACCTTTATATAATTCACATGTCATAATATATCTTTAAGTCGTTCTGAAACAAAATATTTTTCTGTGAAGCCACAAAAGAAACAAAAAAACAATCAAAAAATCCTTCCAGGTATTGTTATTGGTAGAATTTGGGCCCAAGTAAGGTGTGCATAACAATTGTAGTGAAGATGTTGACATGCTAAGTGGGCAGACCAGAAAGAAAATAGATTTTGTCCAGGCCTGGGTTGTTTTTATAGCAAGGGGCAGAGAACGAAGGCGTCTTCTTACTACCACTAGGATAATGGCAATTTCTCCCCTCATCACAATACAGTGTAAAGCTGTGGATTTACAGGGTCACCTTGGGAACAGTGTACAGAATAGAATAAAGAGAGCACATTCTTAAGCTGCTACATTCCTTTGAGTGCTTAAACCCAATCAGCATCGGGGCTGGGGCTCAAAGGAGGCAACCTGGAGACTTTGGCCATCAGAAGGGTCTAAAGGGAGCCTGAGGGGAGCAGCTCATTTTCTAGAAAACAGAATTCAATGACACCGTCTCTCTTTTTGCTATTATAGTGGGTGGGTGTGGGGCTTTTATTGTTTACATCTCTTACCAGGGTGAAGTTCAGTGATATACAAATAAATTTTTTGTGAGAGCCCTTGTTAACCACAAAAAGAAAAATAGTTAATCTGCCTAATCATTTAATTTCACACACCCAAGGATTCATTTTTCTTCTCCTCCAACGAGGCTGTATGTTCATATTTCTCATGGTGACCACAAGAACCAGACATCTACCTTCAGGGATACAGACTGGAAACATTTCAGTTTGCCAGTGTCATTATAGATGGTGATGGCATTTGATAAAATTTGTCAGTGACTTGACAAACTGCTTTGTATAATTAAATCTAACCAATGAACAATATGAATTCTTAATCAGATTTATGACCATTACTATTATTGTAATGAAAAAATTCGGCCAGTTCCAGCTAATGAAGTCTGTCTCATTCCTTTGGCAATTTCCTACATTTGCATCCATAACCTCAAGCCCAGATAGTGACTTCCAAGCAGCAGACCCACTTACTATTGTGTATCTGATCTTAATTGACTGGGCATCCAGAGAGGATATATTTAGTACTGATCATTGGAAAGAAGGGCAGATCTGGTCATTTATAAGAAAAATGGAAGGAATAGGCAGCCTCCCATCCCTGCTCCTTTTGAGACAGGAAAACTGTCCTTATAAATTAGCATATAAAATTAATTGTAGCAGAATCTAATAATCTTTTCGAAATGATTGATCACATAGGTCGGTTAAAACTAACATGTTCTGTTTTGGCCAATATTCTGAGTTGTTTCACCAACTTTCTTTTCTTGGAATGAAATCCAGTGAATGAAAGCACTGTATCTTTCTCCTTTGGGGTAAATAATGCGTACCTCTTGGAATGACAGATAGCCACTGTGGGAATGGCAGACTTATTTCTACCCCGGCTGCTGTTCTTACTTATCATTTAAGTAGGCTGTCATATAGGTGATATTTTCAAGGTAGCTCAAAATGCTTCCCTGGATCATAAAAAAAAACTTCCTCAATTATTATTATGGTAACCAAAATGCCATTCTCCTTCCAATGGACCATTCATTTTTCAATCATTCAGCAACAGTATTGTGTAGCTAGTACATGCCAAGCCCTGCCCCAGAATTAAAAAACAAAAAGTAAAAACAAACAACAGAGATTTCAATTTCAAAACTCCATGTCTAGTATGAGAAGTGAGAAAACACATGTGATTAAAAAACAGTGAAAAAATGGCTATAATACATGTTAAGGGAGGGATGGGATTATAGCACCATTAAGGAGTTTTTGCTTCATATTGTTTTTTTTTTCTTTCCAATAGTCTTTTAAAAATTGTTACTAGCTTTTGGGAGAGGTGATGCATTACTGAGTGGACATTTGGCACCTTAGTACTTCATATAAGAGAAATTAATAGTAATTGAAAGATCTACATTGTAGTCCTAATTAATTTGTGAATTAAGAGTGGAACACTGAGCAATTTACTTTTCTGGGAATATATTTATGCATATATTCTGTTTACCTAGAAATATATATAATATGCATATATTATTATATCTATATCCCTATCTATCTATCTACATCTAGAAAGCCCCAAAGGCACCAAAGTGTTCCATAATTTTAGTGGAATATGGATAAGAAGAATTGTTATTATAATAATAGAATAATAATAAAATTTCCTTCAGAGTGAGACATACCTGATTTTTCTTCTCAACTTTATTTCAAATGGACATACTTTGGCATAATGTTTAATTACACTGAGATCAATTTTTATCTTGCAGTGTTCTGAGGATTTATTAAGATACATAAAATATCCAGTATGGTACCTATGACTACATTTGTCATCAACTCACTGTCCCCTACCACCCACACACAGGCACACACACACATACACACACATACCTTACCCACCCCCTTCTTACAGCTAACTGAGGTCACTTTACAGAGAAGAGCCAAAATGGTGAATGTATGCACATATGCTTTTTTGGAACAAGCTGAGATAGCTTCACTGGAAATCTTTGGAGCACCGAGGGGGATTGGCCAAGGAAGGTCCAGCGACTCTGAGCAGCCAAGAAGCATATGGATTTAAGATGTAGTGCAGACATGGGGAGAGAAAGAAATGAAGTTTGCAAGATTTATCAAAGGCACATCTTGTATTTTTGAAGTTTCTTTCACTTGATTAGAGGGTATATATTTGTCAAATATCTTTTCTGTTCCCATTGGTCTTCTAGGTATTAGAAGTGGAGAATGCAAAACAATTCTAAAAAAAGTATCATTGTGTAAATTAACCATTTTACTCATGATTAATAATGTTTTGTTTATTTATTTATTTTAATTTTTATTTTATATTGCAGTATAGTTGATTTACAATGTTGTGTTAGTTTCAGGTGTACAGCAAAGTGATTTAGTTATACATATACATATATCTATTCTTTTTCAGATTCTTTTCCCATATAGGTTATTGAAGAGTACTGAGTAGAGTTCCCTGTGCTATACAGTAGGTCCTTGTTGGTTATCTATTTTATATATAGTAGTGTGTATATCTCAATCCCAACCTCCTAATTTATCCCTCCCCCCACCTTTCCCTTTTGGTAACCATAAGTTTGTTTTCTAAGTCTGTGAATCTGTTTCTGTTTTGTAAATCAGTTCATTTGTATCATTTATTAGATTCCACATATAAGCGATATCATAAAAATGAGTTTTACATTTTTCTTGAATAGTTTATAATATGCACAATTTAAAAAATACTAAGTCTCTTATGCCTATGTAACAAAGTGAGCATTGGACAAAGTTATTGCTGCATTAATTTTATATACATAATACTATATATTATGTAATATATATATTATATATATACTTATATGTAATATATATTTATTTTTACCTTTTTAGGTAAGATAAATCTTACACAGTAAAGTATATTAATCTTAAACATACAACTTGATAATTTTTACATGTGTATGCCCTGTGTAATCATCACCCAGAGCAAGATAGAAAATATTTCCAGTTCATGGCAGAGTTTTATCTCCTATTACTTGTTTACATTCTTTTTCAGATTTTAAGGGAGGCAACTTGATTCTCAGCCCTCTGTATTCTTCTATAATAATAAAAATGGAAAAACTCTGAAATATTTTTAGAAACCACATCTTTTGCTTAACAACTAAAATAGGAAACCGCAGAGAATTCTATATTCAAGTTCAGTTATTCAGAACTTCTAACAGTGGCATTTATAAAAACAGTAGAATAGAACTCTAGAGTTTAGACCAAAATCTGCCAATTACTGCCTGTGACCCTAGACAAGTATCTTTTTTTGTGTCTCAGTTTCATAATCTGTAAAATAATGAAGTAATAATCCTTAGCCTATATACTTTACAGGAAAATTGTAACAATCAAATGATAAAATGCATATGGTAATCCATTTTAAATTGCAAAGGACTATAAAAAGCAACATTATTCTTTTTATCAAACAAACCGGTTTGGAACAGTTCAAACTATTCTGATTTACTCCCAAAGGAAATAGTTGCTATCTCTTGATTGGGAAACTATTGAAGTTTTTCTAATAATCAGCTGTTTATACTTCATTCGCCCTTATTCACTTTCATCCTGTTAACAAATATCTTCCTTCTAAATTCTTTCCCCTTGGGTATTTACGCTTTTCTGGCATTTCTACTGTAGCAGTGATTGTCTGTGATATATTAGTTGGAAATTTTACTGTAGTAATAAGACCATGATTATTGAGCCTCATGCAGAGGTCTCTCTAAAAGAAGAAACTAGTAAGCATTTTGCAATCTATAGATAAATGTCCTGAGAAATGCCAAGTTGATCATAAAAATCACTCACTCTTTCAAACTTAAATTTTTAAACAGAAGTCACCTGCATTATGAAAAATATTTTTTAATGCAAATGTTATGGTGATTTTATATAAATCTCTATTTGAACACACGAATATTTACCTCTCATGGAGAACTTGGAGACTTTACTTGCAGGTAAGGATTTCCTGTTTTCACTTTTTCTATATGCTACATATGCTGAGGTAGAGGGTTAAACTTTCTAGACTGTTTAAATGTGCCCTTTGAAAACTCTCCTGAGTATGGAAAATAACACCTATGTACTGAAAATTTGAGAATCAATATTTGAATCAAATTATCTTAGTCTTCACTCATATAGAATGTTTTTTGTCAAGCAAAAAGTGAACAGGAGGTAGAAGAATATGCTATTTTTGAGGTTCAACTACTTCAGATAGCAAAGGTTTATTTTCATACTTTAAAGAAAACAAAAATAAGGTGGGTGCTCATCTTCAGTATTTTAGTGAAATATTCTCCCCTATGCTTATTATCACTGTGAAATCCAGATGTCCTGAACCATTTGGTCAACAGAGCATTTGAAAGAAGCCTAATGAAAACCATACAAAAATGTGGAAGCCTTCCTAAACATCGATGTTATGGAAGGAGAAATCCTCTACACAGAAGTGTCAGGTGGCCCAAATCTGAATGCTAATACTCCCACTAACTACCTATAAAAAAATTGATCAAGCCACTAAAATTATCTGAGGCTTACTTGTCAGTCATTATGCTTTCTGATGCAAGTAACGGAATACCAACAAAGGTGGCTCAAACAGGAGTGAATTCTTTTTTTTTTTTTTTAAACAAAAAATCTGAAGAAAAGAGTTTCAAAGTTGGTTCAGTGCTCATGTTTATGTTTCATTTAGTGTCCTGACCTTCACCATCTCCCTGATCTCTACCCTTGTTGTGTTGTCAGTGTCATCCTTTGTGGTCAGAAGATGGCTGTAGCATCCCTGTGAGCACATTCTCACAGAAACACCAGGAACAATAGGTTGCACTTACTTATTGGGCATCTTTCTTTCTTTTTAATCAGGGAGGAGAATCATTCCCAGAATTCCAAAGGAGAGGTCACACGACCATTCCTAGCCACAAGAAAGACAGGGAAAGAGTGACATTTTCAGCCATTATGGTACAAATTAAGTACTTCCAGTAAGGGTAAGAGAAGACAGAGATGGCTGTAGGGGACAAAACCAACGGTATCTGTCTGCCACAAATATCCAGTTTACATTGTATGGTGGAGGCTCAATCAAATCACACACTAAATCATTTAGTCTGGTGTCTCAAATATGTATGCCCTTATCCATTTGGGATTTGGGGACTGAAATTACAGACCTGTAGCCAAAGATCAGTTTGGGTCTATAAAAGTCATTTTGAAAAAATAAAATAAAATCTGAATGAATTTTGTGGTGATCCAAGATCTTGTTTCAACAACTATTTCAAAGGTTTACCATCTTGTATCTGGGCCTGTTCACATGCATATTACCTACCTGATTTCTAAAGCCGTTTGCACTGGTGACCCGCTGTAACAATTTACCAATTATTCTGAAATAATGTATCAATTATTCTGGTGGCGCAGTGGTTGGAAATCTGCCTGCCTAGTGCAGGGGACGTGGGTTCGAGCCCTGGTCTGGGAAGATCCCACATGCCGCGGAGCAGCTGGGCCCATGAGCCACAACTACTGAGCCTGTGCGCCTGGAGCCTGTGCCTCGCAACAAGTGAGGCCGCGATAGTGAGAGGCCCGCGCACCGCGATGAAGAGTGGCCCCCGCTTGCCGCAACTAGAGAAAGCCCTCGCACAGAAACGAAGACCCAACACAGCCAAAAATAAATAAATTAATTAATTAATTTAAAAAAATTATTCTGAAAGAATAGAGAAAGAAGTAACTAATTTTTTTGAACCCCAAGTTTCTCACAGGCAAAATGACAGTAGCAATACCAGCTTCATGGAGTTCATCTGAGAAATATCTTAAGTTAGGTTTCCTAAAGGCAAAACCTGAGAAGCAGATTTTTGTGCCAAGGCTTTGTAGAAAGAGTGCTCTTAGGAGGCAGGAAATGTGAGGCATGCATAAGACAGGGGAAAATAATTTAGGCAAGGATGCGGTCTCAGCTAGAGACCAGCTTCAGCTTTGGTCTGATCCCACGGAAAGTTTGAAGAGCATGATGTATCCAGAGCTACTCCCACTTGGAGAAAAGGTGGCTGGATTTTTAACCCCTGTCAGTCACTGGCTGTGGGTGGGATGAAAAGTGTGAGTGGGTAATGTGTAACCTCCTGGGTGAAGTGAATTCCATTTGACAGAGGGCAAGACTTTATTAGTCGTTAGCATCCAATCCTCACTGCAACAGAGGGTGGTAGCTGCCAGTAAAGGGGATCTGGCTGGGGCATCTGCAGTGTCCACTACAAGGAATAAATATGGCGAAGTATATGAAGTATAAGCACAGTGTTTTGGATCTGGCTGGGGATCTGCAGTAAAGGGGATCTGGCTGGGGCATCTGCAGTGTCCACTACAAGGAATAAATATGGCGAAGTATATGAAGTATAAGCACAGTGTTTTGGACACAGGAAATGCTCAATGAATATTTCTATTAAACCATAAACAAGATTGTGTGACTGCAAGAGTGGGCAGTGTGAATTAAAGTTTGTTCTTCATTCTGCATATAATAGTAGGATGGAGGCAAATTTTAAACAGGAAGGTGAAATGATTATATTTGGATATTACAAAAGAAAACCCCAGTGACAAAATGGAGAGATGTTAGAAAGTAAATGCACTAGGGGCAGGGAGACTGATTAGAATCCTATTATGAAAATCTGGGACAGATATGATGTAAGTGTAAACTAAGGTGATGAAAAAATGGCAAAAAAAAATCAAAGCTTACAAGCAATACTTCCCAAAATAGTCTATTTATTGCATATCAGGGTAAGAGGTGGCAAATAATACAATTAATAATTACAAAAATATGACATTTTCTTCCAGTTGTCACTCTGGAAGAGGGAATAATTTTTAACCTTTATAACTTAGCCTTTCTAACATTATAATAATTGTTTTGTCTCATTTCTTATCAATCTGTTTCAAAAACAAAGGTATAGAGTCTATTCGGTGTTAATGAATGATAAAGATTGATCCTACTCCCCAAACGGAAGGAATCCTTTGACTATCAATTTTACAAATAACTGATGCATTTGCTCAGATGACTGGTTTCACTTTTGTGCCTTTCACTGAATTTGTTGACCTATTGATCAAGTACATGGTCCTCTGGTGTCTATAAAACACATGTCCAATATAATTATTTGGGCAATGGTAATTATAATGAAAGTTTGATTGCTTTTGGTTTGTTTGATTTTTAATAAATTTATAAGCATAATTTTTGGAACCATTATTATGGCCCTAATTCCTGAGCTCTCACATTTGGTATTTTTTCTCTGCTACTGTGGAATGTTCAGGACTGTCTTTAGATTTGTCCCCTTTCATCACTGTATAACTTTAAGACATCTCAGTCTTGCTCATTTTAACTGGTTTCAGTAATTCTTTAACTAATAATCTGAAATGCACACTTTCAAGAACTATGTGCATCACCAAACATCGAAGATTTGAGATGAATTGTAGAACACTTTCAAATTTTAGACACAAGTTTTCTTCTTCAGTCATTTCCTTGGTGAAGTATTTGATATTGGCTTTATGCTCTGTCTAAAGATGAAGGGAGGGGCTTGGTTTTTACCTGTGTATTTGGCAATCTGATGTCATAAGAGGAAATAAAAAGTTTGCTTGTTTATACTACATGCAGTTTAACAAGCAAAATAAAAAATAGAAGAAACTTTGTTTCTTCAGAAGTTACTAAGACATTGGGGTGTTTTGTGGAAATTGTACTTGTTTTCTATTTTAATATGTTATAAAATTAGAAAAACTGAAATGTTCAATTCTCTTGTTAATATGTTATTGGTTTAAATTTCTGGCATATTCTTTTCCTTATTGACATCAGGAAAAAATTAAATAGATGCTTTACTCATAGGGGGAGTAGTATTTACTGATATCAACTGCAACTGTCAACCCAAACTGGTCCACCACAACTGGTTCTCAAGACTACCTCTTTTGTAATGCTCTTGGAACTTAAATCATAAAGACATTCAATTTACAAAAGATTTACTGAACAACGATATGGCCCAAAATCTATACTAAGTGCTAAGGGGATGCAACTATGAATGAAAACACTTCCTGCTATCAGGCATCTTAAAATTTATTAGTTCTGACAAATACACAAAACAGATCCAAACAGATTAAGACCAATGGAAATGTACCTGATGCTATGAGGATAAAGCCAACGACCTTAATCCCTTGGGGAGACTGAGGAAATACTTATCACATATGAGTGATAGGGTTTTCAAGTGAGGTTTAGAAGGTAAGGTAGAATAATAGAGCAAATAAAGAAGAAAAAAATGAACAAAGATATGAAAAATAAATTATAAAGAGTAAACTAGTTTAAAAAACGGTTTGGGCATTTGGAATTTTCTTTTTCTTTTTTTTTCGGAAGGTTGCTGAAGTCTCACTTGAAAAAGTGGGAAAATATGAGAAGTTTTAGAAACATATCTATTTGGTACTGTTATATTAAAACATCTGAACAGCTAAATTATGTTTTATTTTTTACCTGGATATTCGTTTACCTGAAAATAAAATTTTAACTGTAAACTCCATAAACTTCATGGCAATAATATAGCAATATTTTTATTATTGATATTTCTCAAACTTTTTATTCTCCTCTCAAAAGAATAATATTAAAACTGACATCTAAAAAATAACGTTCAGCAATTCAACAATGGAAGGATAGAACTCATTATTCATGATATGAACATCGTATTAACCCATATAATGCAATTAAGTCTATCTTTAAGATAATAAAGTAAAAACATTTGCCCCCCAAACTTGCAATCTTTAAAATGTGAGCATTGCTTGATTATGAAACAAACAACAAGCAAGAATAAAGGTATATTTGAATATTAGGAATAATGAGACATTATAAATATGTTACAACTTTCTTGAAAGAAATTCTAAACCTAAATATTTTCTTTCTCTGCAATAAATATGAACTAGGTATCTTTCTTCAATTTCATTATATGGAGAAATTCACTTACTCAACAATAATGCCAGAGCTGTGACTATACATATGAAACCCTGTGCTCACATGGCAAGACTGGATGGTGTCGTAGATAAATAACAGCAAAAACAGCAATACACCTTTCTTTGACTATGTCTTTGAAAATCGTACCTTATTCATTTGAGATTAAAAACTTTGTTAAGGTCAAACCCATAACTCTATGTTTACAATTAAATCCCTGGCATCTAGATCATGCAAAACATATTTATCGAAAATCTGCTTTGTGATAGGCACTATTCTGGGTATTCAGAATAAAATAGGTACAAAATCCACAAATTCTTCCCTCTCAAAGTAGAGGAAGTCAAAAATATACAAGTAAACAGATAACAAAAAAAATCAGTTAAAGACAAAAGTCAGGATAGAAATTAAATAAGGGCAGTCAAAAGGCCACTTTGAGGAAGTGACATTTGAGTTCAGTGGTGAAGTATGAAAAAGAATCAATCATTCAAGGAGCAGAGGTTAGAAGACTGGGGTGGGGAGGGGATGAGTGTTGCCAAGAGACATAACAGTAAGTACAAACACTCTGGACTTTGGAGATTTATAGAAACAGAAGGGAGAGCTGCTTGGTGAGAAATAGTGAGTCAGAGAAATGCATGTGTTCAGGTTAGACCTTGGAGGAAATATTAAGAACATTATCATTTATTCTAATGGCAATGAGAAGTTATTGGAAGGATATAAGCAAGATAGTAATATCTTACTATCTTGGTACTCATAGTAGGTGCTCAATATAACTTGGCTGAAAAAAATAAATACAATTAAAACTTTCTTCGTCTGATGTTATGTTGATGCTTTATTTTATGTTTTAAGTAATGGTTTAAGAAAATCTACCCGTGATTATAATATGCATGATTTGACCATCTGCTTTTTTTTTTATAGTAACATTAGATCAGGATTTTCATTTCAGAAAAAATAGAAACTAATCTGAAATAGATAGGAAAGCATTCTCATTAGCATTCAATCATAAGGTTGGATTCACATAAGCATGCATGTTAATGTCATAATATATTTAACACAATTTTCATGTTTTGAAAGAGGATTCCTACTATACATGGCTATCATAATTTCTGAAGGGGTGATCAAAGATCCCAAAGTCTGGAAGTGGCACATAAGCCACAGAAAGAAACTAGAAATGATGCTTATTGCATATGAACTGAAGAAATGTTCAAGTGACCTTATGTCTATTTTAAATCCTCCTTTTGTATTATTTTTTGTTCCTAACAATAATAGAAACTTAGAAATGAATTTCATGAAATTTCATGCTATAGAGTCGTGGCAGGCTCAGAATTTCATCCAGATAATAAACTAGGACACTGCATTCAAAGCACTGTGTTAATAGAGTTTGTATGAAATACGTCTGCTTTATTGATTCATGTTATATTTGGTTTCCCTTCCCTTGGTGAGGTCATTCTCATTTTTTTACCCAGGGTAGTTTATGCCTTGCCACTCCAGTACACGAATATCAGTTCTTGGATTCTGCAGATCTAATTTCAGTATGGAGATTTGGATGACTTTATTGATAATCCTTTCCAGAGTACCTAAGAGATTGTGATGGCCATAGCATGTGTGGATTGTCTTTATTTTACACAAAGGAATGTGATCCCTGTCCTCCATTCCCCACAGATGTGGCCACTTGTTTCCCATACACAGGTCAAAAGCTATCTCAGTCTCGGGATTAGTCCTCTCCTAATCCAGGGGAATTTATACTCTAGTAAATAAAACCTGAGCAGGATGGAGTAATTCTTACCTAGACACCAAGATATATTAACTCAATTTTCTTTTCTTATTCCTATGACTGGACTTTGAACTTCTACTCTGTTGTAGTAACAACATGCTTTTGGTTTCAATAAAGCAGCTTATTTTCTTGAAAAATTGCCAGGATCTCAGTTATTCCAACACATCTTTCTGAGTATTAAGACTACCAAACTCTCCTCGTAATTTTTTTCTAGTAAATGATTTTTCTTCACTAATAAAATGCATCTGAAAATCTACATGTAAAAATTTCCATAAGCATTGCCTCCTAAGAGAATATGTTCACTTTGACAAAGTTATCCTATGTTCTAGAAAGTTCTTAGGTCATTTTCAGATGGATACTAAGATTGAAAATTATTTTCTACATGAAAGGACAATATTATACTTGGCAAGACCTGATCAATACACACAGGATATGGAAGGAAAACATTAGTACAACTGGGGAACGGCACCTGGAGGAGAAATGCCTCTTGCACACTAAGAGCTGCTGCATGAGTGACTTCCGAAAATATAGGAAACAGAGGAGAGAATGACCTAATGTTCAGCCATGTCTCCACGGAGGAGAGTATCATACGTGATTTGTTCCAAACCACCTGAACAAACAGGCTCCAGGTAGGCTTATCTATTTGCACCAAAGGAGAGGGAAAAAATTTTAACACCAAGACTGCCAAAAAGAGAATACATTTCTGAGAAGGGTTTTCTAATGATAATGTGGGAAAATGAAGAGTTAGAGACGTTGGTTCTACAGAAAATATTGAACTCTAAGATGAAGGGATATATTACAAGTTTATGCTTCATTAGATATATTTCTCTTCCTTCTTTCCTTCCTCACTCCCTTCTCCCCTCCTTCCTTCCCTTCCTTTCTTCCTTCGCTTCTTTCTTTCTGTCACATTTTCCATTATTTTTTTCCTTAACCTGGTTCACTCCCCTCTTAATTCTCTGATGCCCTAAAGATAACTAATAACTCATCTAACAGGAAGCATACAGGAGCCATACACCAGATTGGTTTGCAGCATCTGCATTAATGGAGTCTCATCAATGGTTCTAATCAGGGTGCAGAGCCTTTATTCAGCCTTTTCTCTCACTGCCCCACATTCTCCTTTTACTCAAGTATCCACTCCTAGTGTCTTTGGGTGTTTTCCACTTCAATTATCAGCAGTTAGCCAGGCTTGTATGGTGTCTCACAAAGGTACAGACAGTAGAACTCATAGAGGATTCTGGAAATCTGTAGACATGACCAGAAAAAAGGAGATTTTAAAGGCTTCCAAATGAAATTACAAGTTAACCTCCATTACAAGTTAATTTTGATTTTGAAAATTTGCATTTATATAAGCATACTAAATCAGATCCATTGTTAATTTTTCTTTCTATTCTCTACTGTGAACTTATTCATCTCCATATTTTTAATACCTAGAATAGTAACTGGGCCATAGTTAATACTTAATAAGTATCAAATAGAATTAAATTGAAATATACACTATTTAAAATATATTTTCATTTCTTATTTCATCTTCAATAATTTAAATATCTTCAGTAGTAGCCCATGTTGGGCAGAGTGACATAAAATTTGAGTTAATTTTCTAGGCAATTTGGGTATCTTCCTCTTTTCCCCCATTATAAAATGTAGTAAAATAAAATAATTCTCTTTAAATCCCTCGTTTTTTTTCATAGACACGGTAAGGGAGACTTCAGTGTTCATATAGCTTGAGAAAGATGATACCTTGGATTTAGAGAATGGCAAATATAAAGCAAAGAAAAAGTATATTGAAAAATTAACCAAGGTAAAAATGACACCCTACGTATGTTCAGAAACTATGTACAGAAACAATTCTTTGTCCATTTGTGATGAAGGGGTACATTCTGGCCCCTATGAGGACATTTCAAAGGTAAATATTTGACATGGGCACAAAGGAAACACATTTTATACTACCTAGAGGATGAGTCCCTATTGAAACTGTGCCCTGCCCATAGCAGTACTCAGTGTAAGGGAAGGTTGGGTGCGGGGCTGTGGGAGGGGGAGGAGGAAAGTTATTCTATGCAGAAGGACAGCATCCACAAGGGCCAGGAGCACTGCATACTCAGGCAAGTGGAGCCAGCATTGTGCAACCAGATCCTTTCATAGCCAGCACCAAACACAGTTGTAGGGGTAGAGTAGTAAGTCAGGGTCTGATTGTGATCGCTTGTTTGATTGTCAGCCTGAAAAGGCATCTGAAGCCTTAGGACTCCTTTGCAAGGCTTGTCCTCAGAATTGGACCACACTTACACCGGGGGGCAGGGTAGAGACCTGACCACACTGCCTGATTCTAGACATCAGATGATTTCTTACCTAAACCTTTTCCCCCTTGTCACCCTGCTTTTGTGCTTTAAATACAAGCATTAGAGTGCCATCAGAGAATCTTTTTTAAAACAAACAAGAACAGGAACAAGAACAAAACACTTCCCTGAGAGTAAAATATTAAATTCACCATCTCATTAATCACTCTTTCCAACTAATAATGGAATGAAGGAGAGGAATAATTTTAGAGGCTGAGACACTGGCTGCAAAAGGCAATCCTGTGTAGGTGGCATAGAACTAGTGAATTGGAAAGTCCAAAGCTGAATTCATGCAGACAAGCAAGCACAAGAACCCCGGGAAAATGGGCACAAGTAAGCGGGGGTGGGGGGGGGGGCGCACCAACAGACGAGGTTAAGGAGGGCACAAAGTACAAGCTGATTTAATAAGCATTTATTAATGCTAACTCTAAATATTGTGAAAAGTGCTGCATATTATGCAAAATCGTATAAGACAGAGCCACTGGCCTCAGATCACAGACTCTCTCCACTGAGAAACATATCTGGATGACTAGAAGCGGAGAGTCTGAATTGTTGAGTGTCCAGTTTGGGTTTATGGTTTTATTCTCGTGTTCTACCCTGCCTTCTGAATTGTGTAAAGGACATGAACTCTTCTGGAGAGTGTCTACCCTACTTCCCCCAGAGGCTCTCTGGAGCAGTAACTACAGGTGCTGGGGTCTGCCTCTGTTAGTTCTCAGCTGTGTGACCTTAATTAGGTAGCTTGACCATTCTTTGCCTCCATTTCCTCATTTGTAAAATAAGACACACAGCAGTACATTTCTCATGGGGTTGTTGGAAGGGTTAATGGTTTTAATACTTACGAAGTCTCTGGAAGAGTTTCTGACATGTAGTTAGTGCTGTAGAAGTGTTAGGTGTTATTATTTTACCCAGGATTTGCAAAAGGAAAAGGAACAACATGAACGAAGCTAAGAACCTTCTTACATGACTCTTACAGAAACAGTCAAATAGAGAAAGATGAGTTCACTTTTTAAAAAATGTTAGCCATTTTTAAACATTATACATGTCCCAAACCTAAAAACTTGCATAAACTTGTTAAAAGAAGATGTTTGGCCACTCAGGCCTTAGCTCAGGCTGTGATGATCTAAACACCAGGGCAACCAAAGCCAAAAAATAATAAAACAAAACAAACAAAATAAAAATAGGATCATGGCTCCATCTCAGACTTCTACTCAGAGAGTGAGTTGATAAAATAACCACAGTTCAACGTTACTAATGCAACAATGGATGTCTTATTATTGATTTTTATTTTATATTGTATTGAATTTTGCCCCAGGATAGTCATTATATCTTAACTTCCCAGCAGGAAAATCTCCTATCCCATTTGTGGCTCAGGAGGCCATAAATGAGTCTAGGAAATCTGTCCTGTGATGGTCAAATTGTCAAAACTAGTTTGGCCAGTTTTGTGATATGGAGGGAGTTCTGATAGAGATGGTTAAGATTGGAGTTTGCACTCATCATCCCAGATGTACATCTAACAGTTGCCACAGGCATGAGGAAGACTCTGGAACAAAACATTCTTCCTTACCCTCTCCCATCCTCTTGCCTCCCTGGGCAGACTCAGCTAAATGTGGGGTAATGAGACAGAGATGTTGAACTTCTGCTTGTCTCGGGATTCACATGAACATCAGGAGCTCATGGTCATTTTGAGCCTCCTCCTCATTTGTTATTCCTTCTTTGGAATTCTGTTGACAAGGGCAGCCAATGTTTGTGACAATTCTTGATTCTTCTTGGTAGAAAAGTTGGTGATTGAAAATCACTTCACTAACAATCAAAACAAGCTGTGTGGTGGTAAACAAGGACCAACCATATTGATGTTGGGCCACTTTCCAAATTAAGTCTTTGATGACAACTGGAATCTGATATTGTGTTTTGAATCCCTAGGTGGGCTCCTAAAGGTGCAATGAGATTCAAAAAGTATGCCTACAAATTAAAGGTGACAGAAAACTTATAAGGATTTGGGAAGTGAAGACAGAAACTGACCAGAACTGGTTTAGAGACACTGGAAAATATTCTTAGAGATAAAACAGGGACCAAATTATATGAAGTGGAATTATTATGAAAATGAAAGCTTTTGTCAACAACCATAGTTACATGCAGAAAAATGTTGTTGGAAGTATTTTATAGATTTTCTGTGGTTTATCTCCTGTTGTGTGTAGACATTTACGCTTATCATGGACTCTGGCAAATCAAACCACTTGGGTCATTTTTATCTTACATATTCTGATTTCAGAGCATCTGGAAACAGGACCTCAGATCGAGGCCCTGACTACTCATAAAACTCATTTGATTTATTTTTTAAGTCAACTAATTGTGATTTTTTAAAAGTGAATTGATTAATTATTTCTGCCAAGATGGTCAAAACATACCTACACAAAACTCACCGTACACATGGATAAGCACATGTGTCCTCACGCTCTTATTTTTCTGTTTTCTTCTTCTTTTGAAGCATTTCCCACAATTCCAATAATTAGCAGAGAAATAATGTGGCAAACACAAGTTACTCAGTAATGACACTCAATTAGCAGATGGGTCACTTTGTTAATGACAAATAGGTCGTTCCCTGTCATTCAGGAAGAAGATGGCCAATGGAGCAATCAGAAAACCTTCCTTATTGTCCCAGCTCTGTCCTTGATTGTGTGTGAATCAGGGCAAGTCACTTCATCTTCTACTTTCCTCATCTATAAAATGAGAAGTTCTATTAGCTAATCCCAAATGTCCCTTTAAACGCTCGAACTCCATGATTCCAAGCTCAGAGAAAAATTTAGGACAATTTGCTTAGATGTGAATTGAGAAGACCAAACAAACTTTTGCAGACAAGGGGCTGAGTTAGCTGCATTGCTCTGTATTTTAAAGTTTGCCTAGTCAAGTCCTCAGAGCTTTTACCTGTCACAATAACTTCCAATGATTTGTTAGATATCTTAGTTCTTCTGACTTTTGTCTGAATTCCCATTGCACTTACATCACCAATTCTAGTTTTTACTGATTTGATTATTATTATAAAAATAATACATGAGCATTGTAAAATGAAATTAAAGTACGTACAAGAATAGATTTTCCATATAAATCCAGAAAAAAATTTTCTTGAATATCCTTGTAGAAATTTCCCATTTATTTAAAGCACACACACAAATATACATCCACATACATTCTTTAGATACCCTTTAATACCTTAGTTATCTGAGTTAACAATATATCTTTAAAATCCTTCCATATCAGTACATAGAGTATACCACATTCTTTTAAAATAATGGTCTATGTTTGAATATTTTATAATTCATATATTTTATGATTTATGGAAATTTTCTTAGATTATAATTTTAAATATTAATTGTTATTGCATTTTTCTTCAGTAATTTTTTCAATGTTATTGAGATAGATATAATTGACAAACTACATTGTGTAAATTTAATGCATATAATGTGATGATTTGGTATACACATATATTGTGAAATGATTACCACAATAAGGTTAGTTAATATATTCATCTCTTCATGTAATTACCTTTTTGTGTGTGTGATAAGAACATTTAAGATCTACTCTCTTAGCAAATTTTAGTGTCTGATACAGTGTTCTTAACTATTGTCAGCATGTCAACTATGGTCACTATATCAGTATTTGATACAGTGTTCTTAACTATTGTCTTAACTATTGTCACCATGTTAAATCCCCAGAATTTATTCATCTTTTCTTCAGTAATTTTGAAGTTCAGGTGTCTTCAACTCATGCTGAAGGCATAATTGTTTTTTGTGCATTTTCATTTATTTTTCTCGGTTTTTTTCTACTGCAAAAAGTTGTACACAGAGAAGGAACCCAATGGAGTAATTATTACTTCTCACTAAAAGATATTTCAAACAGAAAATTTATGCAAGTATTTGTATTAATAACTTGAAATAGGTCCCTAAACAGAGCATTGCTAGCACTACAAAGTTAAATCCCTAGTCTCTATGCCTGAAATGAATTGGACATTTCATTTCAGTTACTGAGGAGTATACTGATGACAAAAATATATAGATAACTTCCTGTCACTAAAAGTTTCCAGGAACAACCAGAAAAAGACTCAGCCTCCTAAGATTATTTGTAACATTTAACATTTTTTTTTTTTTAAATTAATTAATTAATTAATTAATTTTTGGCTGTGTTGGGTCTTCGTTTCCGTGCAAGGGCTTTCTCTAGTTGCGGCGAGCGGAGACCACTCTTCATCGCGGTGCGCGGGCCTCTCACTGTCGCGGCCTCTCTTGTTGCGGAGCACAAGCTCCAGATGCGCAGGCTCAGTAGTTGTGGCTCACGGGCCCAGTTGCTCTGCGGCTTGTGGGATCTTCCCAGACCACGGCTCGAACCCGTGTCCCCTGCATTGGCAGGCAGATTCTCAACCACTGCGCCACCAGGGAAGCCCCTAACATGTTTTTTTAAGTGTTTTTTGTTTTGTTTATTTTGAAAACATTAACAGCAAAAGAAAAAAGAAGCCTGGACCCCAGGAGTATCTGGCCCACGTGAAGACTATCAGGCAATGGCAAAGACATAGAAACATTATTTTTTTAATAGAACTTCTGTCAACATAGTCATGCTTTTTGATTAACTTTTTGATTAACTTGGGCTCAAATCTCTTACTTGTCCTAAACGACTCTTCACAGTTTTGCTAAAATGGCCTCTTAATGCTGGGCATCTTATCTTTTGATTCACAACTCTACCATTCTTCCTGTCTATCTTACCGTTTCTGGGTTCGTGGACGCAACTAAGAATTAAAGAAAATCACACCAACTAATGACCAAGAGGTATTATGCTACCTTAATTTTTTTTCAAGAATCACAAATTCGTGTTTTATCACAAAGCTTCACTTCTCTTTCTTTCTCTTCCGTGCTGCAGGGGCTACCCCTCCTCCCACTACAAGAATTTGTAAGGATGGGAAACTATCGCAAAGAGGAAGGTAACACGAGCAACAAGAGGTCTTTCTAACCTCAGCAAACAGGGCCCAGAAAATCTAGGATAAGAAAATGTTCTCTATAGCAGATGATCTTGGAACAACATTGGAGTAACCCAGATTTATATCTGCTCATCCGTCAGCCACCAGAGTTCTTTCCCACAGAGTTATGAAGAGGCTCACTTAGTTTCACGATCCTGCTCAACGACCTTCACTAACTTAAATCTCTCACTACATTCTCACTAACTTCTCTAATCCTGGAGGTACAGAGGCCTCTCAGACTATATGTAGAGTAAAACCAAATTAAATATTGCCTATCATTACAGGTGGAAAACCATCCCAAGGAGAAGCAGTATGTTTTAAAGGCAAAGTGTGAACATTCTGCATGCTGGCAAATGTTCTCTTTCTGCTTCTATCAGTCAGGTTGTTATGGAGGCCATTCTTTCTGCAAATCTTTCACTGGGAGCTGTGCCCTGCTAAAGGAAATGCACTGGCAGAAATGTGAAATAATTTTACACTTTTATTGAAACTCCGTGAAGACGTTTGTTCTTTTGTGGACATAGTTTATGCTTTGCTGCGACTAAAACTCAGCTTACCCACGTTTCTACTAAACCTTACTTGCTGTACTTCACCTGAATGGATTTACATGAATCCATTCCTGTGAATTATATATGTCCAGATAACTTTTTTTAACTATTAATTTTAAATGTTTTATTATTATTTTTCTTTATTGAAGTATAGTTGATTTACAATGTTGCTTTGGTTTCAGGTATACAGCAAAGTGATTCAGCCACTTTTCTTTTTCAGATTATTTTCCCTTAGAGGTTATTATAAAATATTGAGCATAGTTCCCTGTGCTATACAGTAGGTCCTTGTTGGTTATCGATTTTGTATACAGTTGTGTGTGTATGTCAATCCCAACTTCCTAATTTATCCCTCCCCCCCACCTTTCCCCTTTGGTAATCATAAGTTTGTTTTCTGTTAGTGAATCTATTTATGTTTTGTAAATAAATTCATTTGTATCATTTTTTTTTTCAGTTCCACATGTATGCAATATCACATGATATTTGACTTTCTCTGTCTGGCTTACTTCATTTAGTATGATAATCTCCATGTCCATCCATGTTGCTACAAATGGCATTACTTCATTCTTTTTTATGGCTAAGTAATATTCTATCGTGTATGTATGTGTATTTGTGTATATATATATATATATATATATCTCACATATTTTTTTATCCATTCTTCTGTTGATGGTATCCAGATAACTTTTTAAAAGCTACCATGTAACTAACCAGAGCATGCGGGTTGATATGTTTTATTAAGCTAATTTTCTATTTCAGATTTAACTCTTGCCAAAGATTTTGGCCTACCTTCCATGAGTAGAAGAGAAGAAAAGAAATGAAAAGAATGGGGGAAAAGTACTATAAAAGGGAAAACACAAGAAAATTAATATCACCAAGCTTCCAAGTTTGGCATTTTATTGCTCTGCTACTTCAAATGTACAGGGTAAGCAAGAATTATTATTTTGTGTCAAACTTTGGTTCATCTTTTCCCAGACTCTGTCTTTATTTATTATTTTTATTTTTGGTTGTGTTGGGTCTTCGTTTCTGAGCGAGGGCTTTCTCCAGTTGCGGCGAGTGGGGGCCACTCTTCGTCGCGGCGCGCAGGCCTCTCACTATCGCGGCCTCTCTTGTTGCGGAGCACAGGCTCCAGACGCTCAGGCTCAGTGGTTGTGGCTCACGGGCCCAGTTGCTCCATGGCATGTGGGATCTTCCCAGACCAGGGCTCGAACCCGTGTCCCCTGCATTGGCAGGCAGATTCTCAACCACTGCGCCACCAGGGAAGCCCCCAGACTCTGTCTTTAAAAGAAACGTTGCTAGAGAGATAAACTTTCTCATCATTCAGTTATCTCAGAGCTGAGTTCAATCTTAGATTTCTTACATTAGTGCTTCTAAAAATTGACAGAGGTTTTCAGCCAGTACTGATTGTTGATGTGATAATTGAGTAAATGAGCTTCATATTAATGAAGCAACACACACATGCCACTCATTGGTTCTGAACATTACATTCCTGAACCTCAAAGGAAGTATTTACTCTAATATTCATGTGTTTTCATTCTGTGTTCTCTTGAAAATATTGATCAGTTTTTCTATTTCCTTATACTCCCTCAAGTAATTTTACATAAACTTATATACATATATAGAGCACACACTCCAAGAGGAAATTGTTGGGATTTTGAAAAACACGGAATGCAATAAAATATGACTGCTGAAATTAAAGATCCTCTTACTATCCCTAAAATATTCCAAAATGAACAATTGGTTACAACTGTGTTTGTATTTCATTTCAGGATAAGGTTTGAACTCAATAGTTTACAAAGTCCCCTTGAGATAGCTATGACGTATTCTCCCAAGGGAAAAACTATCCACTTTTACTATTTATCAATAGTCTTTGAAGAAGACTAGTACATTTCAAGTTTGTTTTAAAAGTAGGAGATAATATTTTCTTGTTGATATTGTCATCAGCATAATTCCATTCCCTGTTAAAACATTATCCTCTTGCATTCATTAAACAATGCATTATTTTATGCTGGGAAGGGGCATGTGAATAGCGTGGTAGGTTTATTAGCTGTGCACTGTGTTTCCGAAGTTTTGC
Source organism: Balaenoptera borealis (assembly GCF_965194805.1). NCBI lineage: Eukaryota > Metazoa > Chordata > Mammalia > Artiodactyla > Balaenopteridae > Balaenoptera > Balaenoptera borealis. The sequence continues at coordinate 20,289,080 of NC_138866.1, forward strand.
CCCCCTAATTTATCAGAGAAGGAAATGTGCTTGTAAAAAAGAAAAGTTGTTGCAGCCTTTTAAGTTCAAGAGGCAACTATGGTAACTTTCAGAGTCACTAGCAATCTTGGTGCCCAAGTTATTCCCTTACATAAACAAGAGCTTCATTTTGATTGCAATGAGAAGATTATATTGTTCAGGGTCAGAAGGCATTTTTTGACATTAGCAAATATTTTCAGGGAAAGCTCCAACTGATTTTCTTACTGAAAAAAAAATCTAATTTCAAAATGGTAACAATCTAGATGGATGGTATATCATGACTGCAGTTGAATGACTTATGCTTTTCTATGTAAACATTAGCGATACCTTGACTGATAGAATTGCCTTGACAATTGATCATAAAAAGATGCTCACTCTTGGCAGGGGAAGAAGTAAAACATCTGGTTTAATAGATGTTGATGCACAAGCAGGGATGTCAATCACCTGCAGATTGGATTGTTTGGATTTGATGCTAAATGGAAACTTGCAGATCTGATTATTAAAACGGCAAAGCAATCCTTTATAATGGCCACAGGTATAAACATCATTTGGAAAATAGGGCAAAAGCCAAAGTTTTAGCAATGTATAGTTGTTCAGAAACTCAATCCACTTCCTTCAAAGTGAAAGGTAAGTATATAGTCGTCCCCCACTAGCCCCGCAAATGATTCCCAGTCTGAGGAATATGATTTTTTAAATGCAATACCCATTGGTGTCCTCATGTTCAGAGCAGGAGTCCAAAGGAAATTTTTATTTGGAGATCATCTTTACAAAGATCTGAAAAGCAAATAGCCACGTTAACATGGTATTATAAATTAACATTCAAGACATCAAAGCAAAAGATTAGAAGAGGTGTATAGTAATAGTGATAATTTGAATGTTCCTCTTGGCAGAAGTGGAAGTGTGATAGACTGAAAATTCATTGAAAGATTCTTCACTTTGCTGTTTAGCTGCATTTAATTTTGTTTTATATACACAAAAACATATCAGAAAGAATACATCAAAATAAATAAAAGTAGTCATAGTGGAAAGACATATTTAAGAATTCCAGCATCTTCACCTGTAGAAATTCCAACAGAACAGTTTTTGAGGTAAATGAGCAAACTTTTCTCCTTAATTCAGATTCATGTATTGCTTTAGATGTATGTTATTATTCTACGTTAGAGTTTTAGAAATAGTCTCAATTTTTAAAATCACATGTGTGTTTCAGAGAATTCTAGCCCCATATATGTTAAGTAGATTTGATTTACAGAATTTCTCCGTAAGTCAACAGATACAGGCTCTAAATATATATATATATATATATATATATATATATATATATATATATATATATATATTTCCCCATGGGAAAACATTTCAAAGAGGTTAGCCTTCTCTTAATTTTTGAAAGTCTAAAGATGGTCTAGAGTCAGTCATTATGATGATTCCTCAAGAGTTTTCTCTCTTATCTCCCCACAAGCAAGGGAGATTCAAGGCCATTATATATCACTCAGTAATGTATTCAGTAATTCACTGAACATTTGTCCAGTGCCCAGTGTGGCAGGCCCTGGGAGACACAATAAAGGGAAGCTAGGTGAAGGCAGGTATTTTTTTTTTTTCTCCTTGATTCATTTCTATATCCTCAACATCAAGAAAATTGCTTTGCAGGGAGTAAGATGCTCACAAAAATAATGTTTGAATGAAAGAATTAACAAAGAATGAGTAAGTAATACATGTGCTTATCTCCAAAGAGGTTAGATCTTATTTATGTTTTCAAGAGAAATAATTACAGACATTTAAATGGCTTCTCTATATATAAGAAAAAAGAAAACACAAGGGGATTTATAGTGCCTAACTAGTTGAAAAACTAAAAGTCAAAGACTTTAATACTTAATCCTTTAACAACATGATAAACTAGATATAATTTTACACTTTTATTCCATACTTTGCTAATTCCTATTCTAATGTATAAAATTGGTGCTTGTGTTATTCATTAAATATAACCTGTGTTTAGAGAGATGCACAAAATGGGTTTTAGAACATAGTTTGGCAAACTTTACCTTAAAAGACCAGGTAGTAAATATTTTAGGCTTCACAGATCTTTGTGCAAATATTCAGCTCTGTCATAGTATTGTGGAGGCACAGTAGGCAATATGTGAATGAATGAGTGTGACTCTGCTCCAATAAAACTTTATTTACAAAGATAGGCGACAGACCAGGTTTGGTCCATGGACTGTAGTTTGATGACTGCTGTCAGAAAGTAAAAAAAAGCAGAGCAGTTTCCAAAGAATTTCTGCTATAAAAATTTGTATCATAAATAATACTGCTTCTGGATTAAGTGAGTTAAGATATCCCTCTTCAGACTTGTCATGAGTGCTCTGGCCTTACTGAAGAGAGACTCATATTTGGTTGATATCATTTCCCAGAGTTATTCCCCAAGAGTACCCTTTGTGACTTCTCATTTTGTTTTATGTTACAAGTTTTTCTTAATGTTATTACGTGGTTTTCAGCATCTCTGTTGCATTTTATGTAAAACTCAGATATCTCTAATCCTTCAGTGATGCCACAGAGAGACACTTTCGGTTCCTTATTATGTATCTTAAGTGTTTTAACCATTTTTTGAAGTAGAAACCAAATAAAATCAAGGTTTTCACTACAGTTTTAGTGTTTATTGACTGCCCCTTAGTACTCACTCTCCCCTTTGGATTTAAGCCAGGACAATTAGCAAGTTATTCCTCTTCAGACATGGAACTAGAATCTAAGAAGTTTGGGATGCCCTGCCATGGTCACCCAGCCTATTAGTGTAGGGGTTCCAGTGGGTTTGTGTTGTTTCTTCTAGGGGCTCTGGAAGCCCCACCTTTCATGTCACACTAAAACTTTTTAAAAATAATGTCTTGAAACCTTTATTTCATTTCCATTTAGTGACTTTTTTTTTTTTTTTTTTGGTTTGGAGAACTATTCTCTCTACACTGAGATGCATACAAGTGTGTGGAAGAAAGAGAAGCAGCTCTGGCATATGTACATCTTGAGAACTTCCCCGAGTAGAAGACACATCAAACCTAGGTCTCACCAATATGGAACTAAAATAATAATAATAATAAAGATAGAAAAAGAATACCTGTAGAGTAGGTAACAATTTATTCTCCCTTCCTAAACTGTAACTCTAATCTCCTGCCCCTTTCCCTTGGAGTCCAACTGGCCTCCCACCTTGGACCTCTATGTTAGTGAGTACTTCCCAGGTAGAAACTCCAGCATCTCATTAATTTCAATCTGGTATTATCTATGAAAATAGAACAAACACTAAGCTGAAAGTTGAATTTTTGCTTCTTTCACTGATAACTCTGCTCCTCAGTGTAAGGATCACCCCTAAATGCTTGATGTCTTTTATATTATTCTTGAAAGATACCAGTGCTCCTCACTGCAGTGTAAGGAGGTGATAGAATAGAAGGCAAAGGTTGAGAAGTTTCCATGAGAGGGATTAGGACAGTAGAGTGTATAGGAGGGAAGAATTGTATGTGCAACCAAAAAGGAGATCTTTAGGATTCACATTTAAAAGAATGAGGAATAAAATTAATGGAGCTTATATGGTCTTTCTTTGACTTAATCCTTGGTTTGAGAAGCTGATTTTTGCCATGATGGTTATAATGCACTGGATCTAATCTCTGGACAACAAAATAGATCTGTAAACATGATGTCATGATGTGGTTGACCTTGGTCTTAATTTTGTATTTTCACCTACTAATTAGTTGTGTGACTATGAACAAAATCCATAATTTATCTCAATATAGGTTGCATTTTATATAAAAGAGAGATAATATCTACTCATATCATGATGCTTCTTATGGGCACAAAATGTGTTACTGTAGCTTAAAGGATATTGTCAGTCATATAAATGATTAGAAAAATGTAGAGTATACATACAGATTTTCTAATTGTTTTACTCTGAATCCTAGTGTTTTGCTGAGATTCATCATGGGCTTCTAGGTGGCTCTGAAGAGGTGAAAGGGCAGGAATCAGGATCCCTAGCCTCAACTCAAATAAAACATCTCAGGATCTGTTTCCTATTTTGGGGGGTTTAGTAGGAGTTTGCTCCAAAAGATAATCTGTTAACTTAAAAAAAAAGAAAACCACTTTAATAATAATAATAATAATTGAATTATGAATTAGAAAATCTATATTTTTGTCACAGGTTTGAAACTTACTAGCTATATGACCTCAAAAAGTTAGTAAGATCTATCAAAAATGGCTATCTATTTAGCCATGGTAACTCTGTAATAAACATTTCTGATTGATTAGCTTGGAATGCAATTTGCCCTAAATTTAAAGGGTAATCTTGTTGTCCTCTACAGTTTGAGGCTCAAATTTTTAGTAGCTATTCTGTCTACATTCTTTGCCAGTTTCTTCTTTGTCTAAGGTAAGTCTGTATTTCTGAAGCTACATGTACTCTCACATAGAGACACACACAGAGTCATACAAGCACAGACAGCTTTAATCTTACTTATCATAGTGGTCTTTGTAATATACATTATTGCCACCTGGAAAAAGTCTTTAAGAAAGAATATCAAATTATTTGTAGAGTATATTGATTAAACACAGAGAAACTTATTGTAATCAAAGCATTACAAAGTCAATTCATATTGAAAGTAGTTATTTTGTTCAATATGGCTTATGTTTGCTGATACAGATTTTAAACCTCAACCTTAAGGTAGGATCATAGGTATTTTGTCATTAACAAGTTATCTAATCATTTTAAGCTCCATAAAACACAAATGTGTTTAGACTACCATTTTGTAAAAAAAAAAATTTGCATTGTTTCTGAGTGAAATGAACGGCTCCTATCTATAGAGAACAGTTTATTCTCCTCTAGGCAGATGGCACTGAGTTTTATCATGAATTTGAAACAAATGCTAAGAAAGAGTGAAGCTGATAATTACCAGATAGACTGACTTAAGCTTTTTTTCTCTAAGACTGATTTTTATTTTTGCAAATAACAAAATTAATAATTGCTAGCATCAAGTGCTTACTGTGGATTAGTCTCTATGTTCAGCACTTTACATGGATTATCTCATTTGATCTTCATAACATCTCTGTCAGGTGAATATTAATAATACTATTTTACAGATGAAGAAACAAGCTGGAAGCAGTTAAATAACTAGTCTCCCATCTAGGGAAAGGTGGGAATGGGAATTGGGCTCAACCACTCTGCTTTTGGAACCCGTACAGCGACCCCTCTGACATTGAATTGCTTTATAACCAGCAACTTGACCTGGCGGGATATGTCACATCAGGAGTTCATTTTCTCCAACAGTAGGAAGTTATACTTCTCAACATTAGAGGGCTCATGGGTAAAGGACTGCAATTTCTCTATTGCCATTTTGAACCATTGGCGATGACTGAAGTTTTGCTGGCGGAAGTTGTTCCTGCGTCCAGCCAGAGCGTTAGAGAGCTGAGAGATACGACTTTGAGAGACTATGTTGTCCCCTCAGAGAGTTGATTTTACCACAGTGGGAGGGGATCATATTATGTCTGTTGCTCACAGAAGTCTTCCATGTATTGTGTGAATGATTGTAGGGATGCAGGACACTTTATGTCACTGTGTTTCTCCCTTAAAGGGGAGAAATTTTGTTGAAACCTCAATAAAAAGAAAAGCTATGCATATACTCAGAAGCAACTGTTAGGGTGTGTGTGTGTGTCTGTGTGTGAGTGTGTGTGAATGAGACTATAAGTGGGTGTGTGAGAGTGAGAATGTGTGTGTGATTGTACGTTTCTTAACTGCCTGGTGAATCTTAAAACTAATTATATTTCTTTCTTGGGTTTGGCTACTAAGGTACTTAGATTTTTGTTTCACCTCTAGTAACTGTACACTAACATGGTATGTATTTCATGAACTTATTCTACCTTTTACTTTATCTTACAGTACCGCCATTGTTTACTCCATTTATGCTGATTTCCCTATCTATTTTTAATTTATTGTGTTGTGTTCATTTCTGTAAATGTTCTCTCTCTCTCTCTTTTTTTATCTAATAGGAAAAAAGCCAGCTTCTAACTAAATACAGTCATCCTTTGGTATTTGAGGGGGATTAGTTCCAGGACCGCCCACAGATACCAAGATCCCCAGTTGCTCAAGTCCCTTATATAAAATGGCATGGTATTTGCATATAACCTGTGTACATCTTCCCCTATACTTTAAATCATCTCTAGATTACTTCTAATACCTAATACAATGTAAATGCTATATAAATACTTGCCATGGTAAATTCGAGTTTTCTTTTTTGGAACTTTCTGGAAAATTTTTTAAATATTTTGAATCTGCAGTTGGTTGAATCTGTGGGTGTAGAACCCATGAATACAAGGGTTGACTGTATATAAATTCCTTGAGGTATAGTGTTCTCTTCTTTAAAATGGGGATAATAAAATCCCTCTTGGAAGACAACTAAGGCAGGTGAAAGAATTTTTAAACTATTAAGCTTGATTCTACTGTAAGGAACTATTGCTTCACAATTATTGGGTGCATTGCCATACACTATTTACAACTTTCAATTATTTTTCTGAGCTGCAGCCTTCCTTCAGCAAAAAAAAATAAACACTTATTGGCACTCACCACATGCCAGGTACTGCTCCAAGTGCTTTATATATATTAACTTAATTTGTTTCCACAACAACACTTTTGAGTAGATACTGCTGTTATTCTCATTTTACAGATAGAGAAACTGAGGCACAGAGAAATTTTGATAACTTCTCTAATTTTAAAGAGCTAAGACTTGATGAAGTCATGATTTAAGACCAGTATTATTAGCTTTTTTTGTACTACTTTGGTATGTGCTCTTTTTATTTTAGGAGTAGATGTTCTCTTTTTCACTAATGTACTTTATCATTACAAGATTACAGTTTTTAAGAGTGTAATTCCAGGTGTATATTTTAGTGATATTCAAATATGCCATTATAAGACTGCTATTTTAAGTATCCACCAATTAGATTCAAATAGTATATTTTCCCACTTATCACCAAAGATACATACTTAATTTTAAAGGCTGAAATAAAATGTACCTCAAATGGCATATGCTAGGATGTTTAAAGCAGCACCATTTGTAAGACTACAAACTAGAAATAACACAAACACCCATAGTAATATAATTTAAAAATTAAAATGTAATATGTTCACACACAAATACATGCAGCATAAAAATGAACAATCTACAACTACACACAAAAATATAAATGCATCTCACAAACATAACATTGTGAGAAAGAAGCCAGATAAAATAGTACATGCAATATAGTTCAACTTCTCCAAAGGACAAAAGCAGGTAATGTTAGAGGTCAAGGTAACAGCTACCTTTGGATTATCCAATGAAAAGAGGCATGAGAAAAATTTCTAGGCTTTGGTACCATTCTATTTATAAACCTGGGTGCTAGTTTCAAGGTAGTAGTCTTTCTCTGTTTTTAAGACTTTAATTTTTTAGAGCAGTTTTAGGTTCACAGCAAAATTGAGGGGAAAGTACAGAGATTTCCCTTATGCCCCCTGCCCCGCACATGCACAGCTTCCCCCATTATTAACAGAGTGGTACATTTGTTACAATTGATGAACTTACATCAGTACATCATAATCATCCAAAATCCATTGGTTACCTTAAGGTTCACTCTTGGTGTTATACATTCTACGGGATGAATAAATGTATACTGACATGTATCCATCATTGTAGTATCATGCAGAGCATTTTCAGTGCCCTGAAAATCCTCTGTGCTCCATCTTTTCATCCTTCCTCCTCCCTAACCCCTGGCAACCACTGATCTTTTGACTCCATAGTTTTGCCTTTTCCAGAATGTCATATAGTTGGAATCATATAGTGTGCAGCCTTTTGAGACTGGCTTCTTTCACTTAGTGAAAATGCATTTAAGGTTCCTTTATGGCTTTACGTGATTTGATAGCTAATTTCTTTAGCACTGAAAAATATTCCATTGTCTGGGTATAACACAGTTTATTTATTCATTCACCTAAGGAAGAACATTTTGGTTGCTTCTAAGTTTTGGCAATTATAAATAAAGCTGCTATAAACATGTGCAAGATTTTGTGTGGACATGTTTTCAGCTCTTTTGGATAAATAACAAGGAGCACAATTGCTGGATCGTTTGGTAAGTGTATGGTTAGTTTTGTAAGAAACTGCCAAACTATCTTCCAAATTTGTTGTAACATTTTGCAACCCTACCAGCAATGAATGAGAATTCCTGTTACTCCACATTCATGCCAGCATTTGGTGTTGTCAGTGCTACAGTTTTGGCCATTCTAATATGTGTGTAGTGGTATTTCATTGTTATTTTCATTTCCCTGATAAGATATGATGTTGAGCATTTTTTCATATTCTTATTTGCCTTCTATATATTTTTTTTGTTGAGCTGTCTGTTCAAGTCTTTGGCTCAATTTCTAATCAGTTTGTTTATTTTCTTACTCTTGGGTTTTAAGCGTTCATTGTATATTTTTATCACAGTTCTTATCAGATGTGTCTTTGCAAATATTTTCTCCCAGTCTGTGGCTTGTCTTCTCATTCTCTTGAAATTGACAGAGCAGAAGGTTTTAATTTTAATGAAGTCCAGCTTATCAATCATTTTATTTTCATGGATTGTGCCTTTAGGGTTGTACCTAAAAAGTCATTACCATGCTCAAGGTCATCTAGGTTTCTCCTATGTTACCTTCTAAGAGTTTTATAACTTTGCATTTAGATCTATGATCCATATTGAGTTAATTCTTGGGATGGATGTAAGGTCTGTGTCTAGATTCATTCTATTTTTTTGGCATGTGGATATACAGTTGTTCCAACAGCATTTGCTGAAAAGACTGTACTTGCTCTGTTGTATTGCCTGTACTCTATTGTCAAAGTCAGTTTACTATATTTATATGGGTCTCTTTCTGTGAGCTCTAGTCTATTCCATTGATCTGTTTGTCTATTCTCTCACCAATGTCCCACTAACTTGATTACTGTAGTGTTATAGTAAGCATTGACTTTAGGTAGCATCAGTCCTCCAACTGTTCTTCTCCTTCAATATTGTGTTGGCTATTCTGGGTTTTTTGTTCTTCCACATAAACTTTAGAAACAATTTGTCAATATCCATGAAATAACTTTTTTGGAGTTTGATTGAGATTGTGTTGAACCTATAAATCAAGGTGAGAAGAACCAGTATCTTGACAATATTGAGTCTTCCCAGCCATAAATATGGAATACCTCTCTATTAATTTAATTTTACTTTAATTTTATTTATCAGAGTTTTATAATTTTCATCATAAAGGAAATCTTCCTTGTATATATTTTTTTAGATTTATACCTAAGTATTTTTTTGAGGGGTGCTATTATAAATGGTTTTGTATATTTAATTTCAAATCCCACTTGTTCATTGTTAGTATATAAGAAGCAATTGACTTTTGCATATTAACTTTGTATCTTGCAACCTTGCTATAATAGCTTATTAGTTCCATGAGTTTGTCAATTCTTTCAGGTTTTCTGCATAGATAGTCATGTCATCTGAGAACAAAAAGAGTTATATTTTTTCATTTTAATCTGTATACCTTTAATTTCCTCTTCTTGTCTTATATTAGCTAGAATTTCCAGTATGATGGGAAAAAGGAGTGGTAAGAAGGGGTATATTTTTGCCTTGTACCTGATTAATGGGAAAGCTTTGAGTTTCTAATCTTAAGTACGATGTTAATTGTAGGTTATTTGTATATATTCTTCATCAAGTTGAGACTGTTGTTCTCTATTCCCAGTTTACTGAAAGTTTTTCTTTTTACCATTTATGGATATTGGATTTTGTCAATTTTTTTCTGTCTTTTGATATGATCATGTAATTTTTCTTCTTTAGTAAGTTGATGTCATGGATTACATGAATTGATTTTCAAATTGAGACAGGAGGGAAAGGGGCAGGACATAAATGCTAGATAATGAAGAAGGGGTGCGTCTGTCGGGATTTGTTAAAGACTGGCTGGAACAAGCTGAAGCCAAGGTGGATTTGAGAATAGTCCAATCATTAACCTTTAGCTCAATATACCCTCATTATGATGCTAAAATTCATTGCCCCTTATGCCATGACAGTTCCAAGGCAGGCCATAAAAGACCAAAAAGTGAACAGTGGCCCAATTCCTGGGATCCCCACACTACCCCAAAATAGGAAGAATATTTCTCCCGCTCATTAGCATATGAAATTACTTAGCCCATAAAAACCAATGACCCCATGCCCTGGGGCCACTCTGGCTTTCTGAGATGGACTGCATTCTGCCTATGGAATGTGTATCTCTAAATGAACTCGCTTTCCTTTACTCTGGTTCATTCTGAATTCTTTCCTGCATGAAGCCAAGGACCCTCACTTGGGGGCCATCCTTGAACCACCCTCACATACCTGGATAAATCTCAACTGGTCATGGTGTATACATTGTTTTATACATTGTTTGATTCAATTTGCTAATATTTTGTGTAGGATTTTTGTATCTATGTACATGAGAGATATTGGTTTGTTGTTTTCTTTTATTGTAATGTGCTTGTCTGATTTGGGTATTTGGGTAATACTGGGCTCACAGAATGAGTTAGAAAGTATTCCATTTGCTTCTATCCTCTGAAAGAGATTTTAGAGTTATCTACATATGCTGATATAAAAAGGTATTCCTCTTAAACAAATAGGTTAATAAAAGAAGAGACTTGGAGCAGTGAAGGCGCTGCATATATTATGATCCCATTTATGTTAAAAAATATAGATTTTTAATGTAGATTTCCTACTCTCCCTTTTAAATGTATTCTGAGAAGGTTATGTTCCCCAACTCCTTTTTTTGAGTACTCTGCAAATCTGTACCTTCTCTGCTAACTTGTAGGTAATGCAGACATTTCTACAATCATTTATAATCAGTCAAGATGTTGATGGAAATTTCTAACTTGACTCAGTGTTAAACTTTTCCCTTCATCCCTAATTAGGACCTACTTCATTCTGGAAGCCAGCAGTGGAGAGGGAGGATCGGGTCCTGCTGAATCTCTACTCTCCCCCAGCTCACCTTCTCCTCTACTCCTTCCTTAGCTTCCTTGTTCTTTCCCAGATGCAGTGGGGAAGTTGAAAGGGGATGGATGAGATGTAATGAGACATAAAGCACTGTGGGCCTGGAAGATGGTTCAAGCTGACCCTTCCTCATACCCTGAGCATCATGTGATTCTTTTGCAGTGCTTATCTGCTGCAGTTGCCTTGCATCTCAGAAAAACTCAACTTTATAGGGCCCTAAGCAACTCCAAGCGGATTCTCTCACCTATGTGTCCATTATTGCCAACGTCATCTCTTTTCTAATATCCTGACAATATTCCTTCTAATTTCTCCATCTTACTATATTGTGTAAGTGAATTACAGTGTTCAAAAGTCATAAACTGTTCTCCTCATGTTTTGTAATAAATTCCATAATATGTGATGGTGTTTGGGATTGTATCATATTAACTTTAACATCCTGGTTTCTATTATATAAGCAACTCATCTAAAATGGAGGCAGAGCAAGTCCAATATGGGTATCCTGTCTGGTGAACGTCTATGCATATATGTACTCCACTAAAAAACTTTGTGGTTTCACTCTTAATACTGGTTACATAAGTAACATTGGATCACTTGCAGGACCAATAATAACTTTTTCTTTTTATATAATTTTGGACATTTTAAATTATTTTTTCACCTTGAGCATCTGTTACCCTAAACATTATCCTATTCATCATCAATTATACTTTTAAATAAAATTAAATAAACGAATAAGATTGCAGCATTTCCAACAATTTAAGCCTCAGAATTATGCTAATGTTAAGATTTCCTGCACCCTGCACTGGCTTGGTGAAGAACTACTGAGCCGTATAATAGATTTCTCTGATCTTCGTCAGAAATTAGCAATGCTCCTTTCACCCTTCATGGGAAAAATTGGGCAAACGGATATTGACAGCATTTCCCTCTTCCCCTTTTGGATGACCATACCTCTCTCCCTCTGTTGAAAATCTTTCCTCCTTCACCTGTTATTCTTATTCACCTGTTCCAACAATTGCCTTTCACATCTTGTTCACTTTTAGGTATATCAGTCATTCTGTAATCACTTTGTTGGTTAAACATTGATTGAGGTTCATAAAGACTCAGTGTTATCCAGATTTTTCACAACTCTGGCACGTGTACTAAAATCGTGAGACCCAGCAAAATAATAATAATAACACATTTGTGTGTGCCAAGTACTGATCAAAGCACTTTATTTATACAGTTAAGTTAATCCTCACAACAAACCTATGAGGAAATGATTTAATTATTTTCATTTTGTAGATGAGACTGAGGCACAGAGTGATGAAATACTTTGCCCAAGATCACAGAGATAGCAGAGGAAAGAGATTCCCAGTAGGTACACAGGTAGTCTTGCTACAGAACATTTGTATTTCACATTGATGCTATACTACCCTTCAGTACAGGGACATTTTATAAATCTACTTGTCCTAACAGCAGGAAGACATGTAATAAGTATTTAATTCAATGCCACTGAAGATTGGCATAACTCTGTGATCAATATTTTTCTCAAATGTAAATGTAAATACGATTTTCTGAAATTGTATATGTAAATATGTCAAGGTGGAAAAGAAGGCAAATTATTCAGTAATAAGTAGTTTTTTCCAACTTTAAATTTATACCTTTTATGGGTTAGGGTGACCAATTCCAAAGCATATGACTGGCAGCACATGTAGATTTAATTTTTTTTTTTTTTTAGTTTTAAAATCCCATAAAGCAAGTCCACTTAATTTCCCCTCAGGTTTCATGTTATATCAGTTAAACAGCTGAAATAATGTTTCATGAGAGTATTATTTCGACTGAGAACATCTGTAATGGCCTTAAACATTTTTTTCCCCAAGAGTTCATGTTAAACTTACAAGAGATATCCAACATTTTCTTCCATATATGTAAAATATTTCTGTATTATTTATAAGTACACCTATAGTTTTATTAATAATTTCCATCTGATTCATATGTATACCTATAGTTTTAGTAACAATCTGACTTTAAAAATGTCTTCAAAACTTTGGCACCATTACATATAAAATATTACTTAAGTAATTAATGTTTAAGAAATATCCTTTTAAGTACTTTTTCTCTAGTCATGTTTTGAATTTTCCATAAGTAAGCAAAATTATTGTGATAGTTTCTTTGCATTTATATGTCACTGATTTATTCTTCATTACTGAGCTTCATTACTGAGCTCAACTCTGTTCAAACAAATGTCATTGAGTGAATTGATAACTTCGTGGAAATCCAGTTTTATTTCTCTTGGCCATTTTATTTATCTTATGTTGTTCTATCTGATGGATTCGACATATAACGTCTGGCTTTGGAGCCAGCTGTTTTTCTCCTGTTTACTGCCTTGGAGAGTACATTTATTGTTTCTCAATGTTAGCTTCCTCATTCATAATTTGGAGGAAAAATTCTACCTTGCAAGGTTGTTTCAATAATTAGAAATCCTCTATTTATAGTATACTTTACAGCACCAGCACATAGTAGGAATCAACTTGAATAAATTATCACCAGCAACATCACTGCAACCATAATCATCATCATTGTTATCATCACTATTAGATCAAATTAATTTCTTTGTTATACTATAAATACAAAAGGCCCCGATTCCTTGAAAAATAATGATGCAAAAGAGAGCTGTTTCTGTGTGAGATTTCTAGACATGGACTCCATATCATTTCAAAAATTTGAGAGCCATTGTCTATGCCTAACAATAACCTCTTTACTGTAAAGTCAGGTAATGCCCAATACAATTAGAGGAATTGGCCACAGTGCACTGATACTGCACTAAAAATGTTAAGAAACTAATTTGAAAACATATAGCTATCTAACCAACTCTTTTAATTTCATCTGATTTCAGATCGATATGCTATATCATTTGTATGACAGACTGTGTTATTTCTATTAAAATGGCTTATGTGATTTAAGAACAACCCTTAAGACTACAGCTAAAGGTGAAATTTGATTATCCCTTTAATTACAGAGCGAACATGAAAATATTGTGCAGGTTAATTTTATATGGATGCAATTGACTTGAATATTAGAGTTATAAAATGCAACCAAGCTAGAATGTTTTATTTAGCATTTTGAAGCCCCTCAGGGACATTGACGTTAAGTTTTTATATTCACACACACTCAATGATGATCTAAACCAGATTTTTTTTATATTTTATTCAAATCACATTTTTTTTTATTTTTTAAATTTATTTATTTATTTATTTATGGCTGTGTTGGGTCTTTGTTTCTGTGCGAGGGCTTTCTCCAGTTGCGGCAAGCGGGGGCCACTCTTCATCGCGATGCACGGGCCTCTCACTATCGCGGCCTCTCTTGTTGCAGAGCACAGGCTCCAGACGTGCAGGCTCAGTAATTGTGGCTCATGGGCCTAGTTGCTCCACGGCATGTGGGATCTTCCCAGACCAGGGCTCGAACCCGTGTCCCCTGCATTGGCAGGCAGATTCTCAACCACTGCGCCACCAGGGAAGCCCTCAATGATGATCTAAATGCAGACTCTACATTTCATATCTAGCACCTTCCCTTTAAGTATATTTTATATGAATTACTATTATTGATAAAAAAAAGTTTCCCAAATGGAAATATCAAGGTTTGGTAGTAGGAATGTGTATTAACTATGACTTTTTTAATTAAAAATAAAAATGTCAATTATTTACTTATTTGTGTGATTAGGTATCCCTAATCTAAAGTCAAAAGTGACTATCACAGTGGTACTCAATACATTGCAAGAAACACTTAAAGGAACTTGAACTAAAAAAACAGAAATGCTTTTATAATTTCAGAACCCATAGATCATCTCTTCCAACTTTCCTTGTTCTACTGGTCAGACAGTGCCAGATGACATGATAAAATAGTTACTTTTATCTTTGGTTTAATCTCTTTAAATTTTTGACGATTGGACTTATATTTCTTCTGCTACAAATTAGTATATATTTACTGGTTAAAAAAGAAACCTTGCCTAGTATTTAAATTAAAAGTTTATGTGCTTCTGAAATATAAATTGTAGGCCAAATTATTATGCCAAGATGAAATCAAAACCACAATGCAGACAATTGTAAAAGACATTACTAGGGATTCACGATTCACTTTTTTAAACATTGGGCAAATATTTTATTTAAAAGGAAAGTTACACTTCCAATGATATACATATTATCAACTTTTTAAGCAAAATATTCAAGACAATGATTTTGAATTTTTTAAATTAAGCTATACTTTTAAAACAATTTATCTGGTTTAAATTTGTCAATTCTATAAGGCAATATAAGTATAGTGCCCAAATTAAGACAACAAATTAAACTGTGAGGTAATAATTCTTATCCCAGAAAACCACTTCTCAGAAAAAATTAGATTATTATATTCTAATTTCAACATTTCCTTTGTAAAAATTAGGTATGTGGAGGATCTTTATTAACAGGAAAATTTGTGCATCAATATCTGCTGGTTCTGTATTATTTTCATTATTAGGGATACTATCAACATTTCCAATTATTTCACAATATTTATAGCATTTTATTTTTTATTTTTATTTTTATTTTTTTAACGTCTTTATTGGAGTATAATTGCTTTACAATGGTGTGTTAGTTTCTACTTTATAACAAAGTGAATCAGTTATACATATACATATGTCCTCGTATCTCTTCCCTCTTACATATCCCTCCCTCCCATCCTGCCTATCCCACCCCTCTAGGTGGTCACAAAGCACAGAGCTGATCTCCCAGTGCTATGCAGCTGCTTCCCACTAGCTATCTATTTTACGTTTGGTAGTGTATATATGTCCATGCCACTCTCTCACTTTGTCCCAGCTTACCCTTCCCCCTCCACGTATCCTCAAGCCCATTCTTTAGTAGGTCTGCATCCTTATTCCAGTCTTACCCCTAGGTTCTTCATGACCTTTTTTTTTTTTTTTTCGATTCCATATATATGCGTTAGCATACAGTATTTGTTTTTCTCTTTCTGACTTACTTCACTTTAAATGACAGTCTCTAGGTCCATCCACCTCACTACAAATAACTCAGTTTTGTTCTTTTTATGGCTGGGAAATATTCCATTGTATATATGTGCCACAACTTCTTTATCCATTCATCTGTCGATGGACACTTAGGTTGCTTCCATGTCCTGGCTATTGTAAATAGAGCTGCAATGAACATTGTGGTACATGACTCTTTTTGAATTATGGTTTTCTCAGGGTATATGCCCAGTAGTGGGATTGCTGGGTCGAATGGTAGTTCTATTTTTAGTTTTTTAAGGAACCTCCATACTGTTCTCCATAGTGGCTGTATCTATACATTCCCACCAACAGTGCAGGAGGGTTCCCTTTCCTCCACACCCTTTCCAGCATTTATTGTTTCTAGATTTTTTGATGATGGCCATTCTGACCGGTGTGAGATGATATCTCATTGTAGTTTTGATTTGCATTTCTCTAATGATTAATGATGTTGAGCATTCTTTCATGTGTTTGTTGGCAATCTGTATATCTTCTTTGGAGAAATGTCTATTTAGTTCTTCTGCCCATTTTTGGATTGGGTTGTTTGGGTTTTTGATATTGAGCTGCATGAGCTGCTTGTAAATTTTGGAGATTAATCCTTTACCAGTTGCTTCATTTGCAAATACTTTCTCCCTTTCTGAGGGTTGTCTTTTCGTCTTCTTTATAGTTTCCTTTGCTGTGCAAAAGCTTTTAAGTTTCATTAGGTAACATTTGTTTATTTTTGTTTTTATTTCCATTTCCCTAGGACGTGGGTCAAAAAGGATCTTGCTGTGATTTATGTCATAGAGTGTTCTGCCTATGTTTTCCTCTAAGAGTTTGACGATATCTAGCCTTACATTTAGGTCTTTAATCCATGTTGAGTTTATTTTTGTGTATGGTGTTAGGGAGTGTTCTAATTTCATTCTTTTACATGCAGCTGTCCAGTTTTCCCAGCACCACTTATTGAAGAGGCTGTCTTTTCTCCACTGTATATTCTTGCCTCCTTTATCAAAGATAAGGTGACCATATGTGCGTGGGCTTATATCTGGGCTTTCTAGCCTGTTCCACTGATCTATATTTCTGTTTCTGTACCACTACCATACTGTCTTGATTACTGTAGCTTTGTAGTATAGTCTGAAGTCCAGGAGCCTGATTCCTCCAGGTCTCTTTTTCTTTATCCAGATTGCTTTGGCTATTCGGGGTCTTTTGTGTTTCCATACAAATTGTGAAATTTTTTGTTCTAGTTCTGTGAAAAATGCCAGTGGTAGTTTGATAGGGATTGCACTGAATCTGTAGATTGCTTTGGGTAGTAGAGTCATTTTCACAATGTTCATTCTTCCAATCCAAGAACATGTTATATCTCTCCATCTATTTATATCATCTTTAATTCCTTTCATCCGTGTCTTACAATTTTCTGCATACAGATCTTTTGTCTCCTTAGGTAGGTTTATTCCTAGATATTTTATTCTTTTTGCTGCAATGGTAAATGGGAGTGTTTCTTTAATTTCACTTTCAGATTTTTCATCATTAGTGTATAGGAATGCCAGAGATTTCTGTGCATTAATTTTGTATCCTGCTACTTTACCACATTCATTGCTTAGCTCTAGTAGTTTTCTGGTAGCATCTTTAGGATTCTCTATGTATAGTATCATGTCATCTGCAAACAGTGACAGTTTTCCTTCTTCTTTCCCTATTTGGATTCCTTTTATTTCTTTTTCTTCTCTGATTGCTGTGACTAAAACTTCCAAAACTATGTTGAATAATAGTGGTGAGAGTGGGCAACCTTGTCTTGTTCCTGATCTTAGAGGAAATGGTTTCAGTTTTTCACCATTGAGGACAATGTTGGCTGTCAGTTTGTCATATATGGCCTTTATTATGTTGAGGAAAGTTCCCTCTATGACTACATTCTGAAGGGTTTTTACCATAAATGGGTGTTGAATTTTGTCGAAAGCTTTCTCTGCATCTATTGAGATGATCATATGGTTTTTCTCCTTCAATTTGTTAATATGGTTTATCACGTTGATTGATTTGCATATATTGAAGAATCCTTGCATTCCCAGGATAAACTCCACTTGATCATAGTGTATGATCCTTTTAATGTGCTGTTGGATTCTGTTTGCTAGTATTTTGTTGAGGATTTTTGCATCTATGTTCATCAGTGATATTGGCCTGTAGTTTTCTTTCTTTGTGACATCTTTGTTTGGTTTTGGTATCAGGGTGATGGTGGCCTCGTAGAATGAGTTTGGGAGTGTTCCTCCCTCTGCTATATTTTGGAAGAGTTTGAGACGGATAGGTGTTAGCTCTTCTCTAAATATTTGGTAGAATTCACCTGTGAAGTCATCTGGTCCTGGGCTTTTGTTTGTTGGAAGAGTTTTAATCACAGTTTCAATTTCAGTGCTTGTGATTGGTCTGTTCATATTTTCTATTTCTTCCTGGTTCAGTCTCGAAAGGTTGTGCATTTCTAAGAATTTGCCCATTTCTTCCAGGTTATCCATTTTATTGGCATATTGTTGCTTGTAGTAATCTCCCATGATCCTTTGTATTTCTGCAGTGTCATTTGTTACTTCTCCTTTTTCATTTCTAGTTCTATTGATTTGAGTCTTCTCCCTTTTTTCTTGATAATTCTGGCTAATGGTTTATCAATTTTGTTTATCTTCTCAAAGAACCAGCTTTTAGTTTTATTGATTGTTGCTATCATTTCCTTCATTACTTTTTCATTTATTTCTGATCTGATCTTTATGATTTCTTTCCTTCTGCTAACTTTGCGGTTTTTTTGTTCTCCTTTCTCTAATTGCTTCAGGTGTAAGGTTAGGTTGTTTATTTGAGATGTTTCTTGTTTCTTAAGGTAGGATTGTACTGCTATAAACTTCCCTCTTAGAACTGCTTTTGCTGGATCCCATAGGTTTTGGGTCACTGTGTTTTCATTGTCATTTATTTCTAGGTATTTTTTGATTTCCTGTTTGATTTCTTCAGTGATCTCTTGGTTATTAAGCAGTGTGTTGTTTAGCCTCCATGTGTTTTTATTTCTTACAGATTTTTTCCTGTAATTGATATCTAGTCTCATAGCGCTGTGGTTGGAAAAGATATTTGATATGATTTCAATTTTCTTAAATTTACCAAGGCTTGATTTGTGACCCAAGACATGATCTATCCTGCAGATTGTTCCATGAGCACTTGAGAAAAATGTGTATTCTGTTTTTTTGGATGGAATGTCCTATAAATATCCATTAAGTCCATCTTGTTTAATGTATCATTTAAAGCTTGTGTTTCCTTATTTATTTTCATTTTGGGTGATCTGTCCATTGGTGAAAGTAGGGTGTTAAAGTCCCCTACTATGATTGTGTTACTGTCGATTTCCCCTTTTATGGCTGTTAGTATTTGCCTTATGTATTGAGGTGCTCCTATGTTGGGTGCATAAATATTTACAATTGTTATATCTTCTTCTTGGATTGATCCCTTGATCATTATGTAGTGTCCTTCTTTGTCTCTTGTAATAGTCTTTGTTTTAAAGTCTATTTTGTCTGTCATGAGAATTGCTACTCCAGCTTTCTTTTGATTTCCATTTGCATGGCATATCTTTTTCCATCCCCTCACTTTCAGTCTGTATGTGTCCCTAGGTCTGAAGTGGGTCTCTTGTAGACACCATATATATGGGTCTTCTTTTTGTATCCATTCAGCCAATCTATATCTTTTGGTTGGAGCATTTAATCCATTTACATTTAAGGTAATTATCAATATGTATGTTCCTATTACCATTTACTTAATTGTTTTGGGTTTGTTATTGTAGGTCTTTTCCTTCTCTTGTGTTTCCTGCCTAGAGAAGTTCCTTTAGCATTTGTTGTAAAGCTGGTTTGGTGGTGCTGAATTCTCTTAGCTTTTGCTTGTCTGTAAAGCTTTTAATTTCTCTGTCAAATCTGAATGAGATCCTTGCTGGGTAGAGTAATCTTGGTTGTAGGTTTTTCTCCTTCATCACTTTAAATATGTCCTGCCACTCCCTTCTGGCTTGCAGAGTTTCTGCTGAAAGATCAGCTGTTAACCTTATGGGGATTCCCTTAGGTGTTATTTGTTGTTTTTCCCTTGCTGCTTTTAATATTTTTTCTTTGTATTTAATTTTTGATAGTTTGATTAATATGTGTCTTGGTGTGTTTCTCCTTGTATTTATCCTGTATGGGACTCTCTGTGCTTCCTGGACTTGATTAACTGTTTCCTTTCCCATATTAGGGAAGTTTTCAATTATAAAACTTCACGGCTCGTGCCCTTCTCTGGAGCTCCTTTAAGCGGCGCTCTTAACGCCCTCTCCTCACGCACCAGGAATCAAAGAGGCAAGAAAAAGTCTCTTGTCTCTTCGGCAGCTCCAGACCTTTTCCTGGACTCCCTCCTAGCTAGCTGTGGCACACTAGCCCCCTTCAGGCTGTGTTTACGCCGCCAACCACAGTCTTCTTCCTGGGATCCGACCTCCAAAGCCCGAGCCTCAGCTCCCTTCCCCCACCTGCCCCGGCAGGTGAGCAGACAAGCCTCTCGGGCTGGAGAGTGCTGGTCGGCACTGATCCTCTCTGCGGGAATCCCTCCTCTTTGCCCTCCGCACCCCTGTTGCTGCGCTCTCCTCTGTGGCTCTGAAGCTCCCCGCATCTGCCACCCGAAGTCTCCACCCGCAAAGGGGCTTCCTAGTGTGTGGAAACCTTTCCTCCTTCACAGCTCCCTCCCACTGGTGCAGGTCCCAGCCCTATTCTTTTGTGTTTGTTTTTCCTTTTTTCTTTTGCCCTACCCAGGTACGTGGGGAATTTCTTGCCTTTTGGGAGTTCTGAGGTCTTCTGCCAGTGTTCAGTAGGTGTTCTGTAGGAGTTGATCCACATGTAGATGTATTTCTGATGTATTTGTGGGGAGGAAGGTGATCTCTGCATCTTACTCTTTTGCCATCTTGAAGCTCCTCTTGCATTTTATTTTTTTAAGCCTATATTCCTATGGTCTGTGTTACTGGATGAATTTTTCATACATAATAATGGTGCTGTCTTCTACAAATAAAAATTGCCACATAGATGTGCATAGATGGCACAGTCAAATGAAAAGAGATGATCTGAAATGAAGGAAGAAGTTTCTTTTTTCTTTCTAAAAGTGCTGTAAAAGAACAAAGCTGTGAGCACATTTTTTTGATCCATTTCTCCTTCCTAACTTGCAAACTTTGGAAGAAAACTTACAGGGAGAAGACAACATAATGATATGGTTGAGAGACATTTCTTGGCTTTTCTTAAACAAAAATAATCTCATAATTAATAAATTCTCATGTATCACTAAATATTTTAAACATAATTTTTTTTTCTGTTTGTGAGACCTCATCCCAAACCATTGAAGTGAGCATCTTTGTCTCTGTGGCCTTTTACTTTTCTTTTTAAATTAATTAGGTCTTTTTTGGATTCTGGGATCTTTTAATTTTAATTGCATGTTCTATTGTTAAGTCTTTACTTTTATTTATAATGAACTACTTTTTTTAATAAGGCAGGGAAGGCTCTGTGGAGCAAGAGACGAATTGGCTCATTACTGTTGGTTGAAAAGCATCATGACACACAGATTTCTCAGACAAGGGCAGATGATTTTCTATAAAAGTCTCAACCGTTCATGTGCTACACTCAACTTCCAGAAGACTGAATAGCTAAAAATATCCACACTCCCCAAACAAACAGCAGAGACAAGTTTCTAGATGAAAGTACTCATTATTTCCTCTGATCC
Source organism: Balaenoptera borealis (assembly GCF_965194805.1). NCBI lineage: Eukaryota > Metazoa > Chordata > Mammalia > Artiodactyla > Balaenopteridae > Balaenoptera > Balaenoptera borealis. The sequence goes on from NC_138866.1 coordinate 20,310,819, forward strand.
TACTGCTTATCTCAATGAAAAGAATGAAAGCAGCACCATTCTCTGAGAAAGAACATGGGCATATGTAGAACACAGTATTGAAGACAGAAGATTTGATTATTTTTCTTTACTTTAGATATGCACTGTCCAAAGTCAATGCTTGAGCAGGACTAATTATCTCAGAAGTTTAAGACTTGGCATATTGTGTTCAAAAGTTTGGGGCTTCCCTGGTGGCGCAGTTGTTGAGAATCTGCCTGCCAATGCAGGGGACACGGGTTCGAGCCCTGGTCTGGGAAGATCCCACATGCCGCGGAGCAACTAGGCCCGTGAGCCACAATTACTGAGCCTGCACGTCTGGAGCCTGTGCTCCGCAACAAGAGAGGTTGCGATAATGAGAGGCCCGTGCACCGCGATGAAGAGTGGCCCCCACTTGCCGCAACTAGAGAATGCCCTCGCACAGAAAAGAAGACCCAACACAGCCATAAATAAATAAATAAATAAATAAATAACCCCCCCCCCAAAAAAAAAGTTTGTTTTCCGGGTTGATTACCTAGCTTTGTTCTGGAACCACAAAGTAAAATTTTAACTCTTACCAAGAAATATTAAATATAACATCATTTGGGAGCTAAAACAGCCTTAGGATATAGTTCAGCTCTTTGATTTTCACATTAAGTCTAGACAGGTTATGTTACTTGCCTTGATTCTTAAGTTCATTCAAGACAGGGTGAGGTCTAAAACCATGTTTTATTATTACTCCATAGAACCTCACTTGTCTGGATCAAAGGCCCAAAAAGGATTGAGTAAAAAAGAGAGAGAGAGAGAGAGAGATCATCATAAATTTTTCTTAATATAAAAATCCAGAAAGTATACCTGCACAAGTTAGTAGAAGAACAATAGCTATCCATTATTTTATCCATTCATTCATTGTGAATTGTCTGTGAAGCTCCTATAACAGTTAGGCACTGTGATAGATGTTGAGGACAAAAAAAAAATCAGATTGGTGACTTCTTCATTGACAGGGTTATTATAGATGGGAGAGTTTCTTTGCAGTGGTTTTACTTATGAGCCAAAAAACATGATTAAGTTTCCTTTGGGAGTTCATTAGTGCTAGAGCTCAAGTTGGGAATTCTCACAAGCTTGTCTACCTAGGACCTACTGGGGAGAGCATCAACCCGTCGTACCTGTACTTGTAAACCTCTTTACTCAGGGATAGAAGATAAACAGTTAAGCACTTCTGTAACAGAGAAGAACAAACCTGACTCTATATAGGATTAACTCCTTTAGCTCTAACCTTTGTGCTCAGTTGCCTGTGCTTAGTCATGCTGGCTCTGCACCTTTGTAAAAGAATGTTGCCTATAGCCTGAAATATATGTGATAGCCCATTCTCAAGGCTCTGCCTCTCAGGCTTGACTCTTAAAGGTGTTTGTCTTCTACCCCTGAGTACATGTTTACAAGTACAAGTTGAGTATTCCCAACTTGAGCACTAGCAGAACAGAAAACAATAATTGTCATGTTGGAGGAAAACAACAATTGTCATGTTGGAGGTTTACATTGTGACCAGAACTACATGGAAGGCTGCAAAAACAAAGGATTCCTGTACCAAGAAGTTTGTAACAAACAGCCACACCCCCTCCCCTTTTAGTATAAAAGAAGCCTGAATTTTCTAACTCTGGGAAGATGGTTCTTTGGGACACTAGTCCACCATCTTCTTGGTCTGCTGGCTTTCTGAATAAAGTCGCTATTCCTTGCCCCAACACCGCGTCTCTCAATTTATTGGCCTGTCGTGTGGGAAGCAGAACAAGCTTTGACTTGGTAACACTTTGTCTTCTGTGTTCTTCAGATCCCTCAGAAAATTCAACATTATTGTCACAGTGTTATAGACAAAGAGTTTAAGTAATTTGCCTAAAGTCAACAAGTGTGTAAGTGGTAAAATTATAAATAGAACCCAGATAATGTGACTACTGTCTCTGTATTATTCCTACAATGTTATTCTGATATCAGGTGGTGATTAATGCCTCCCTATGTGTTTTTTTCTTTTATAACAAAATCAAAATAACTTTTAGTTAATTAGAACGATGTGATTCAATAATATTGTGCATTTATTTAGAACATATTTCACCAAGCTTCTGTGCTAAGCACTTTATAATGATTATCTCATTTAATTATTAAAATGGCCTTGAAAATACATATAATTTTTTCCACATGACAGTTCAGAGAATTCAGGTTTATAAAGATTATGTAACTTACTAGTTGCCTGGCTTTGACTGACTGGTAGAGTTGAGGTTTAAAGTTAGGTCACTTCAAAGCCAAATCCTTTGCCTTAAAACAAAACAAAATAAACAAAACAAAAAACAAAAAAAACAAAAAAAAACCTGTGCAATTATTTTAGTTCTTTCAGGTAGGGTTGTCTATAAATGTCATACCAGTGTAAAACACTGCAAAATACCACTCTACACATTATCTTTCACACAAAAGACTAACCAAGTATAGCAAGTAAGTTATTAACTGAAGTGAACAAAGAACAGAGCAGAAGATGAAAAATGAATTCACAACTTCAGTAGTCGAGAGAGCTGTGTCAGAGAAGACAGAAGACAGGCAAGGAGGAAGACAGAAAAGTTATGCCAAATGGCTGGGGATGTTTTTGCTCATGTCCTGGTGAAAGGGTTTAGCTAGAAACTGCTTACTTCAGAGTAGAACATGTTTAGGGAGACATTTAATTTCCACATATTCAACTTATTTCTATATTTTAGTGCTCAATAATAAAATGAAAATTGTAATAGACCTTAAAAATAAAAGCTGAGCTAATGGAATAATAAGGTTGTCATAAGGGCTCCATTCTTCTCTGCAGTGAATCAGGGAAGCCCAGTTTCAGTGTTGCTGCCGTGTTCTGGGGATTTGTTGGGTTTGACAAGGAATTTTATTTTGATTGTCATGTGCTACCGTGAGCAGAGAGCTTATAGAGAAGCATAGCTCCCAAATCACTCTCCTTCTTCAAGTGTCACCCAGAAAACATAGCCTGTGAGTTATCGTTGTTAAAATTTATAACCTAAATGTTTTATACTCTGCCTAAAAGTAAGCCTAAGTCTTGAAGACACATAACTTTTATATTTGCAGTCCTGCTCTCTTTGCTGGTAACGGGCCATTCACAGTTTGTTTTGTGTTGATGCATCATCACAGAAACTGACAGAGAGAAAGAAAAACTTTCTAACATTCACCCCCAGTTTAAAGCCAAAGACAGGCAAGATGCAAATAATTAGATTCAAAGTTTACATTTCCACAAATATATTAACAGGCATGAATTCACATGTCCCTCAATTTACCCTGTTATCCAGGGTATTCGGTGATGTGGAAACACGATGACCAGGCTGTTTCAATGCAGGTGTCTGCTCATTTGTTAGAACTAGCAATGAAGCAGGCCATGTTTAGTCCCAATCTCAGCATTAACTTTTATCTGTTGCACAGATAGAGACCATGGTCTTACCATGATACTCCCAACCTCTCCCCACCCATGCATATACAAAAAACACACACACACAGACACACCCAATTTTTAAACAAGGACAATATAAGTGTATAGAAAATCAGTAAAAATCTAGTTTTACTAACCAGGACATGGACCTAAAATGTAATAACAAAAACAAACAAACAGAAAAATCTCAGTAATTACCAGTTATCCATCTAAGCACACTGCTAAACATTTTACAAATATATCTCATGTTCTTTACAACATCTTCAATTTTTACTAAGCAATTTATTGAATGTCAAGATGCTGATAGTGGCATAGCCAGATTGAAATTCATCTTTGGCCATTTGTAATGCTTTCATTCTTCCATTCCACACTGCATTGTCCCCAAGAATGCCCGGTCTGCTAATGGGGTTACAATGTCACCATCTCAAGAAACGAAAAAATTCAAAAAGTCATTGATGAGCCGCAGCCACAGAGGGAACTCACAGTCCCATGAAAGAGTGATAAAATGATGATTTTAAAGATCTGCAGAGATCCAACATCAAGCAACTTTGATGTATGAAGGAAACCAGTGAGTCACAGAGGAGGAAGGGGCAAAGTTCTGTTTAAAATATTTTGTTTACTACTTTTTGAGACATTTCTTGATATTAAGAGCAAAGGTAAAAGAGACCATCAAAAGTTGAATAACACAGCCTGACTGGTGAGGTGGAATGAGGAGCATTCAATAAAACAACAAACTCACCACATTTTAAAAAAAACATATTTGAGGATGTGAAGATGTGTTTCTGTGTTCATACAAAGTACATATGTCTTACAGGTAGCATGATAGGAGTCTAAATCCATGGCAGATGTCTTAACTTGGTATTTAAATTTGAGACTTTATGTATCATTGTTAATTATGATGTAGGAGGATTAGAACTCAAGAGCAGGCGGAAAGTACTGGGCTGTTAACAGAATGGAGTGGGATGTTTGTCTAAATCGGGAGAGGAAGGGATACTCAGAAATAAGTAGGGATCAGAGTGGTATTATGAGATCTAAGAGAATTTACAGCGGAGAGGGAATGGTGAACACAGGCTAATGCACAACACAGGTCCAGGAAGGTAATGACTTGAGCTCCTGGGATTGAGAATTCAGATGCCATGATGATCTCAATGAGAAGAGTTTCAGTGCAAAGACAAGGACCAGATGGCAAGCTGTGGATTGCAGAGAAGTAAGAAAAGTAAACTCAGTGTGCAGTAAACTATTCAGAGAAATGTAGATAAAAATGAACAAGATATATGATAGTAGCTATAGATGATATGATATGATATCCAGGGAAAAGAGAAGAAAAGAGAAGAGAAGAGACAAAGTACATATGAAAAGTGGAGCAAGGGTCCTTTGCTAAATTGTGGATCACAAAAGCATATCTGAACTCTTGATATGAGAAATTTACATGACTGTTATGTCAGCAAGAACCTGAATTCTTCTCATGAACTTAGTGGATCTTGCTCTTTTTACCTCTCAAAGCATCTCAATGATGGACAAACTGTGAAAATTTAGTTCCTAGTATTTGACATGCCTTGCTGAATTATCAGACTTTGTGCCCCTGAGCAAGATAAAGGATGTTTATACAAGTGTATTGGAAATCAAGGCATCAGAGTTGCAGAATTTGAATATGGCAACTAATATTTTAGTCTAGCACCATTTTTTTTTAATGAAACTGTCCTAAGTGCTTCAGGATACTCTTAGATAAGGCCAAGAGATGAACCTGATACTTTGAAAATATTCTCTGCTTCATAGGGGCCAAATGATCACCAGCCATAAGAGAAGGCAGAACTGAAAAATACATGATTAGTATTCTAGGAACAAGAAATAAACTGCACTGGAAGGCAGAGAAGAGACTGGGGATATGAATCTGTGGATGGTGGCCAGATTTAATTGGTTCCATTGTACAAGTTAAATCATGATCTTCCTAATGATGAGCTCCCTAGGCAGATTCAAGCCATTAATGACTAACAGGGTCTGGGTTGACTTTTTAACCTTAGCTTAGGCTGTCAGTGCCATAGTATTTGAAGCCACAGGGGCAGGTTGCTAAATACAAAATCTGAACTTCATTTTTATTGCCTATCCTATATTTTAAAAGAGCTGAGGGAGTGCAGGGCAAGGGGTTAAATGAAAGATCTATGATGATATGTGTAAGAACATTTAGGTCCTTTAGAGTTCCAGCTGGAGGCAGGCACACTCACCTTATTCATTTATTCTTTTTTTTTACAATTTTTTAAAAAATTTTATTTATTTATTTACGGCTGTGTTGGGTCTTCGTTTCTGTGCGAGGGCTTTCTCTAGTTGTGGCAAGCGGGGGCCACTCTTCATCGCGGTACGCGGGCCTCTCACTATCGCGGCCTCTCTTGTTGCGGAGCACAGGCTCCAGACGCGCAGGCTCAGTAATTGTGGCTCACGGGCCCAGTTGCTCCGCGGCATGTGGGATCTTCCCAGACAAAGGCTTGAACCCGTGTCCTCTGCATTGGCAGGCAGATTCTCAACCACTGCACCACCAGGGAAGCCCCTATTCATTTATTCTTCAACAACTCTTGGAGATCTATGGTTTTAACTCCATTTTTTGTAATTAAGGAAACAGAAGTATATCCCTGATAATCCTTTAAGTGACTTCTCCTGACTTGTAGTTGTTCTTCCTTATGGCTGTATGTTCTTTACTTTTCTTTCCTCCTCTGGAGGTCCTCTCTGGTTCTCTTCTCATTCTAACCTTCCTAGTATTGCTCATCGTTCTATGGGTTCAGACTTCACAAATGTGTTCATGACTCCCAAATCAGGTCAGCTGAGCTCTAAACATGTCTACTTGGATAACTCAAAGATTTAACATCTACAAAATATAAGTCATATTTACCCTCAGATGCCTTCCTCCTCCTGCATTCCTATTATTACTGCCATTCACCTAATTTCTCTGTTTTGACTTCTTTCTCTCTGTCAGGCCCTTCTGCCAATTCATCACTGAGACCTGTTGATTCTAAGCTAAATATTTCATAAATCCACCTCTACTTTCATTACTCAAGATGACCATTGTCCTTTTCCTGGAACCCTTCCGCAGCTTGCCCTTCTGTTTGTCTTCCTTATCTTTGTTCCATTTCCTACACTGCAGTCAGAGGGATCTTCCTGAAATATATACCTTATCAGGCCATTCTTTGACTTGGAAGTTTTCAGAGATTCCTGATTAGCCTTAAAATCAATTCAAAGCTGGTGAATGGCGTGACTCGCTCTCACCCGCAGCTTCATTTATTTCTGCTTGACACTTCTCTCTCTCTCTCTCTCACTCAGCACACTCTAAAATCTATTCCCTCATAAACATGTCATGTTCTTGGTAGCTTCTAAGTGGGAACACCTGTCAGGCCCTTTGTCAAGGTCATCCTTTCTCCATGTCTCTCCTGAGTTAATAAATATCACTTACCCTTCAGGATTTAGCTCTGCCATTTCTTCCACCTTGAAGCCTTCCCTGAGTGTGGATCCTCTACAGAGGTTTTCCATGGCACATAACTTTACCATAGATGGCACTTATGAAATAAAAGCACTCTAATTTCTTCTTTATTTTTCTCTTTTTGAGCTTTTTTGAGTTTAAGTGGCTTGCCTAAGATAACAAAACCAGTAAGTAGCAGAATTAAAATTCAAATCCAGTTCCACCCTCTTTCCATGGGTCACACTGAATGTAATCCCACAGTGTCCAGCAACCTAGCATGCTAACTTTCTTATAACTATCAGTAAAAAAATAGGGATGGAGAGATTTCCATGCATGTTCATTCTTATTTCATCATATATTTGGTGCATCTTTCATCACCAAAATCACTACCACGATTTGGGTAATACTCTATGGTATTCTGTTAACTACCTCGGTTTGAACTGATACATATACAGTCATTCCTTGGTATCCACGGGGGATTGGTTCCAGGACCCTCCTCCACCAGGCCAAAATCTGCAGATGCTCAAGTCCATTATATAAAATGGCATAATATTTGCATGTAACCTATGCACATCCTGCTGTATACTTTAAATCATCTGTATATTACTTATAATATCTAATGCAATATAAATGTTATGTACATAGTTGTAAATTCAATGTAAATGCTATATAAATATTTGCCTGGCATAGAAAATTCAATTTTTGCTTCTTGGAACTTTCTGAAATTTTTCTTTTTTAATATTTTCAAACCACAGTTGGTTGAATCTGCAGATACAAAACCCATAGATATGGAAGGCCAACTGAACACCTTGTTTTGTGTTGGTCTCAGCCTACTGGTAACCAGTTTTGGGCTGGACTGACTCTTGTGGTTCTTGTTATGAGAGCAAGACACCCTCAGCAATAACCATCAAAGGACTTTTGGGAAAAAAAAAAAAGGTTTATTATTCACAGGTCCTGGAAAGCACATGGTACACCTACTGCCACACAATGAGGTTGGTGGTGGTGGGGCGTGAGACAGAAATTGAGAGAGAGAGAGAGAAAGAGACAGGGAGGGAGAAAGCAAGAGAGAGCTTCTGGGGTTTAGTTTTTACTGGGGTCAAGGGTGGGAACCTAGGGTTTTGAGCACTCACTCTTTAGTGGTGAATTTAAAACATAAGAGCAGGAATATAAAGCAAGGGAAGAGAAAAACAAATGGCCCAAATGGTCAGTTATGAAAATCAGCCAAGATCTCTAAACCAAAGGAGCCTAGGAGGGAGGCTGGGGGTAGGGAAATTCAGTCCTGTGGCTGGCTATGCATTTATGTGAGATAGCCACCTTTAAGTGGATGGCTTTTTTAAATGGTTGGAAATTAAAGTTTAAGTCAGACATTTGTATTACAAAAAAAGGAAAAAAAAAGAAAGAAAACCAACCGTCAGGACTTGCACTACACACCTAAGCTCCTTAGGTTTGACTTTGGAACACTGGTTCTCAAATTTGGCTGCATATTGAAATTTCCTGGGGAGATTTAAAAAGTATTGATACCTGGATTCCACACCCAGAAATTCAGATTTATTTGTTATGGAGTATTGCCTAGACACTAGGATCTTTTTCAAAACTTGTGGGATTATTCTAATGTGCACTAGTGTTTGAGAACCACTGCCTTTGAAAGGATCTAGTTTACTCTCTCTTTTCGAAGATGAGGCAAATGAAGTGTAGAGAGATTAAGTGACCTGCCTGAGGTTAAATGATACAGTTCATGTGAGTAATTAGTCACATGTGATTGATTCCTGAATCAATGATTAACTGCCCATGCAGATAAAATTAGGTAGCGTTTCCGGACTCTGTCCCCACTGCAATGTGGCTACACCAAAAGAAAGAAAAAAGCCCTGTCTTTCTTAGGATATCACAGCCCTCCATGGCTGCTCAATAAAGTAGCAGTACTCTCCTTTTGTATCATGCTTTTGGTAAATATTTTCAGATCTACTTCATCAGATATATTTATTAAGTGCTTTTGTTACGTACTTTCAGATTTACTATATAATTTTTCTACAATTTTGAGATAGTTTTTTCATTGATATATTTTTTAAAACATTGTAACCAATAGCAAGCTGCAAGTTAAAAATTTAAACTAATAAATATTACTTTAAAATATATGTAGGAAATCTTAGTCTAGACTTGAATATAGTTAAGAGGAGTGACTTTGGAATCAGCCAGTGTTGAGTTTAAGTCTTGACCCTCACACACATGAGCTATATGGCATTGGGCAAATCACTCAACTTTTCTGAATCTCAATTGCCATAGAGAGGATGGTAATCATGCTATCTATGGTGATAAATATTAACTCTTACAAATGTATGATACATATATGAGTGGAATATTGGTGATACCACAGAGGGAGTAGTCACCACTGAATGGCTGGAGGGTACTTAGAAAGGGTTTTATGAAATCAAGTCCTGAGGAGGAAGAAATTTTCCTCTACCCTTCTAGGTTCTTCTGGCTGGTCTAAGAATTAAATTGACATGAGACAGATTAACAGGAGAAAATCAAACAAAAATTTGATAACATGTATACATGAGAGAGACCCAGGAAAACTGAGTAACTCACCAAAATGACCAAAGCTCTCACTTTAAATACCATCTTCATAAATAAAAGAGGATGTTGGGGGTAGTTGTTTGGGATTTCAAAGGGGAGGAAGGCAATTCACACGAAGACAGAAAAGCAAATGGTTAGTAAACAAATGTTTGTTGGGCCATGTATAGACAATGGGATATAAAGAGGACTCATATCTAGCCCTTGCCTGAGTTTTCCCAAGACACTGATCCCACATTCCTTGCAGATATCTCTGTGATAGTTCTATTCTGGGAACCAGCCCTTTATTTAAATTATTTTAGGCAGTTAGGAGAAAGGTCAAAGGTTTTTCCTGAGTATTTTGGCCCTTAAAAATAATCAGCCTAAATAAACCCTCATGCCATAGAGACACATTTTGGGGTGACAAATTTTGCTCCCCTCAAAGGTATAAGGTAAGCTGAGTTTTAAGACAGGAACTGATATTCCACAGGGTGTGTATTACCATATTGTTCTAAGTGAAGAATTTGAAACTAGAAAAGTTAAGTCCCATATATATAGTTGACATAATCGTGGTTTTAGAGTTGAGCTCTAATGAGACTCAGTCCTTTCTCCACTATGTTCTTATTTATTTAAGCTTCACACTCAGAATGTGGCACAGATCTCTGTACATCCAACCTCCCATGAACATTGAAAGTATAGGCTAGACAATACTTATTCCCAACTTGAGTTGGAAAATATTCACAAAACAAGTGCATCCAAATAGTGTTAACTCTCCTGGCTGAACTTCCAGCAATGAGACTCCTAGGAATCAGAGCCACCCCTGGAAACAAAGCAGAGATAAGGTTGAAATGCCAATTAATAAAATACACCGTCTGAGCAGCCCCTTCTGAAGGAGGACAAGTACAGGTTGCCTAGGCACATGCTTTTGAACTCCAAGGGACAAGTCGACTTTTCTCCTCCCCAGAGTCTGAGAGTCATAACATCCTCTTCCTCTGTGATGGAGAGAACTTTGCTGAGTTTGCATGCCCTCTGGTAGTATAGCCTTGGAGAGCTCTCCTAAATCTTCCTGCCATAATTTCTTCATCTGCAAAATGGATGGATACCAGCTATTTTCTAGGGTCAACATGAGGATTGAATACAATAAAGCATGCAAAATATTTTGTAAACTATCAAGTTCCATAGTAGTATCCATAATCCTGCTCTCCCCCAAAGTACAACAGCTGATTATTCCAGAACATACTGAAGACCATAGATGTTTCTTCAGGGCAAAGAGTTATGCTTCAGGGAAACCCAGTGATACTGCATTGTGTTCCATTTTTCACCCTATCTTTGTATTGGAAGTAGTTAATGGTAAATCCTTGGTCGTGTGAGGTGATGGATGATTACCTAATTAAGAAGTCATTCCCTTTCATTCTTTCTAATCTATCTGAAAATACATTATCTTGGTTTTATGGGAAAATTCATTGTTTCATGGGAAATGGGAAGCTAGTAAGAAAATCAGAACAGATGGAAAGCAGTGAGAGGACCAACCAAAAGCATTTTGGAAATCTTTAAAAATATCTAGAAAGTAGAAGAGATTTCTAAGGGGATCCTGGGCTCAAATTTTCTGTTCTCAATTTGTTAATGCATTTCATTCTTCCATCAATTACAGCCCATAAAAAGCCTGCTGTTCATTCCCATCAGGTCTGCTCTTCCTCTCATGGAACTGGATCTCAGAGGAGAGCATAAAACAAAAAATAATTGCTTCTCAGAAACATAGGATGGATGTACTCTGAGAAATACCACTGGCAGCAAACTTTCCCCTTCATAGGGAAAAAAAGAAATCATTTCTTACATCTTTAGAATTTGAGACCAACTTGTAAACCAGCTGATGGCAGAGGCCTCAAGGGGAGGTCAAATAGCTTCATCATTTCATTCGTTGTCATATTTTAAAAATCCGTGTCCATCTCACTATACAGCCTGCTTTTATTTTTTTCTTTGATTTTTGAAATATCAGTTAAATTTGCAAGTTAAGAATCGAAACACATAACTCTACATGGAAAAAAAAGTAAAGCACCAGAAAATACTATCCTGAAACATGGGCTTTCTTGCCTTAATAGGCAAGTGTTAGGTCAAATATCAGTGAACAACTAAATGTAGACTATTTGAGTACATTTTTTTTAAGGGCCCACCAGGAATCTGAGTATTTCGGAGAATACAAATGCATATATTTTCATAATCTTCATAATTTTCTCTGCCTTCATCAATGAAAACCAAACCAAACCAAACCAAACAATGAAAACCAACCTCAGAAATGCCCGATGTTTAAATGAAACTAATAAAATCTAAGAATACAAAGGGATCTCATAGATCTTTTTTAATTGATGAGGAAACTGAGGTCAAATTAATTGATCTGTCTTGGCTTAAATGACCAGTTAGGGCTACTCATTTGTATTATTCTGGAGGCCTTTTGGCTTTTCCCTATATTTGCATGTAAAAATGACTAGAATATGTTACTGTACTAAACCTGACCCACGAAGGTTATTTGGCTAAAAGAAAAAGAAAGTTGTGCCCATCATTGACACAATTCAGTATTTCTCAGTTAAGATTCAACTTCTAAAACATATGAAGGGATTCACCTGGGACATGAGGGAAATAATGGACTCCAGGGTGTAATTATACAGAAATTTTTGTCTTTTGCTTTTTCATCTCCACTCCTTCTAGACTAAATATATTTGTGATCAGACCACATAAGCCCCTCAGTAATAATATTTTCTAAACCAGATGATAGATATTCTTCTGCATTCCCAGCCTACCTGGAATCTAACCACTGCCCTGGAAATATGTTTATTCTCTTGATAGCTTTTTTCCCAATCATTGACCTTCAGTTCACAAATGCCTCATTTCAAATGGTGAATGGTTTTATTACATGAAATGACTGGGGTGGGAGGGAGAGGACTGACTAGGCATTTTCTATGAGTCAGACAATGACTCAAGATGAGGGATTACTTCACAGTATGCTATTTACAGCCTTACAACAGATGAGACAGTTCAGAAGGAGACGGAGGAGGAAGAGGAAGTAAGAGAAGAACAAGAACAAGAAAAAACAAGGAAAAGAAGGAGAAGGAATATTCCTTGTGTCAGAAAAGAATGGATTAAAAACAAGGTGAAATCATTACACAATGCCAACTAGATAAGAATAACTTTTATTCCATCTACCCCATCTCAGTTTCATCTCTGGTGAAACACTTGAGACAGAATCACTCTTTGACTTCTGCGTCAGTCACAGTGAGCACGGATTAATCAAAAGATCTAGTGCAACAACTTACATTTGCTGAGGTTAGTTTCTATCTTTTAAGTCCAGACATAAGACCCAGCTCTGTGTACAGAATATGCATAGAGACTTATAGAATTTTTTTTAAGCACACATTACCTGAGGTTTTTCAATCTCACCCTGCCCTGTGTGTTATTTCTTCTCCCTCACTGTCTTTTCTGCCCCTTCCCCCTCAGTCCTTCTCATCGCTTAACTCCCAGTCTCACCTCACAGTACCTTTTTCATGAGCCACATAGGGCCCCAAGTTCTAATCCTTTAACTCGTCACCTGGCCTATCTTCTCCCAGCACATGAATTGAACAATCCTGGTTCTTCCTCTTTTGCTGTTTCCCATTTCCCTCCTAAACCAGCCCCTTTCCTCACCAACTCCATCTGCACCAACTGGCCTTTGTATTGATAAGGCTGTGCATGAACTGGGGAACATCAATCCTAGGGACGTACTGTATCTTACAGCTTCAACTTTGTACCCTCAATTTTTTGTCCAAGATTGGCCTAAATTTCTTAAAGATTTAGAAGGAAAGAAGAATGAGAGAATTATCTTTTTAAAAAATTATTTTACTATGTTCCATTGCAAATGTTAAATTCCTTAATTCCTTCACCTTGTAAGTTTCTACCACTTTCTCTCCTCTCTTCTTCCCTCCCTTTTCCCACCAAAGATCATAATTCCTGGGTAAATATTTTATCTCCTTATCATCTCTGTGTATAACCCTATCTTCATATCTATAACATAATATTCTTTTCAAATTTACTCCTCTAGGCTGTAACACTGTAAATTTTACCAAATAGAACTTGGTTTCCTATCTCTTCTGGTTCTCCTAGAATTTTGCTAAGTGACTTTAGACAAGTCATCTAACATATGTTTTCATATGTTTCATTCATATACAATAGTCGATGCATGCGAAAGCTCCTTACAAAAGTAAATTTATAGTCTTATACATGCTAATTCTGAATCATCTCATCCTTTCTGAGGCAGTCTTGTTATTCTTGAGTCCTTTTTGAAGGAAAGACTTAAGAAGCCAGATATAGATTTACCTAAACAGAAAACACCTGGTTCAAAGAGATTCTTCTACTTAGGAAATTGAAGTGGGAAACAGTAAAGACCAAGCAGTTTGTGGGAGAACATGAAGCAAAATAATCATGAAGAAATGTAGGCCAGAGAATACACTGGGAATCATTAGTGAGTCAAAAAATTAGTAAACCAAAGTTATAATTACATAATAGTTATAAAAGAGTACATGATAAAGTCAACTAGCAATGAGAAGACTTAAAAGACCAAAAAAAAAAAAAATTGATGGTGACAATAGCTCATTTAAATTCATGGTATTGTACTGGATAGTTGCTGTTTGCCTTTCCAAATACACTTTTCAAACTCTATTAACCTACTTTGTTCCCAAGGACACATCCATTATCTATGGCTTGCACCACCCACTATGCTTTGTCTTTTGGCTTCTGATTGGGCTTCATCATGGCAGGCGTGGTAGGAGATTGGACAAAGATGGAGATATTGGGGACTGTATTCCCTCAGATTCTTCTCTGCAAAGCTGCTGTGTGACAGGTGCTATAAAAGGCCATGACACCAGATGCGAAGCACACTGTGATAGTCACAGGTCTTGCTGGACTTCAGTAACCACTCCTTTCCTTTGTCCCTTTTGGACTAAGAGTGGCAATGTCTTCCTTCACTTTATAAACCCAGGATGTGTCACCAACTCATGTGAGTTTTTCTTAACCTCTCTACCTTCTTATAAAATGCCCCTTCAAAAAATTCCTTTCAATGAACCCTTTTAAATATGCCACCTGTTTCCTTCAAACCTGACTGAAACAGAATTAACAGAAGAGATTTATAGGTATTCATTGTTAAGACACGTTGGATCTAGAATGACTCTTTAGTTCTAGGCTTTGTGACCTTTCCTTTCTTGTCCTAATTGTACAACTGTTCATCAACCCAGTACCCTCTGGCTTCAGGCTGTACCTCTCCAGTTACTACTGTCTTGTTAAGATCTCCAACAACTTCTTTGTTGCCACATTCGATGAACAATTCTTTGTCCTCATCTTACTCAACTTCTCAGCAGGCATACCCACCACCACTCTTGATTATCTTTCTCTCCCACAGATTGTTCTGCATTGTTACCAAAGTAACACATGCCAAATAATTTTACAAAGTTTATATAAAATAGCTCCTAAACTACTTTTCCCCATACCCAATTCCCATTTTTCTAGAAACAATGGCTTTCAACTCTTCCAAACTTCCTTTGCCCTAGTATTAGTATCCTAATTTCTAAATAATATGTTTAAAATAATTTTTGCCTGACTTATTCAGTTTAAGAAAAATCTATCGACCTCCTATTAAGAAAGCTGATACTCCCATAAGTTTTTATATTGCCTCCATATACCTATACATAAGAATTACTTCTTTCCTTTCCACTTGATAAAGTTACACCATAATTTTTAGTTGAAACACTACACTCTGCATATATGATTATGGCTGAGTAAATATTCATAAGTAATTCATGTAGTGTATGTTTTCTTTTTTAAAAAAAATTTTTGTTAAACTTTTTATTTGCGATTGTTCTCTCTAGACTCATCCTTAATGTACTGTCATAAGTAAAATTTCCTCTCATTAATTTTAAGCACTTTTGTCTTAGTGCTCTCCTTTCTGGAGATCTTCATTCTCTATTATGGTTGATGAAAGGATGTCATCTGGAAATATTTCTTTGCCATCACCTTGGAAATTCCTTTTCCTTTTTCTGCATGTGAGATCCCTAGTTTTGCAGATACCATGACTTTTACTTTCTTAGCTTACTCCTTTATCTTAGTGGAGTATATCCACAGTAGATTTCTGGAAAAACTGTGTAAATGAGGGAAAATTTTTGAGATCATGCATGATGACAGTGTCTCTAGCTATAGAATTCTGGGTTGGAAAATATTTCTCCTCAGAATTTTGATAGCTTTGCACCATTATCTTCTAACTTCCAGTGGGCTATTGAGCTGTTTGATACGTTTTTGATTCTATCTCTTTTGTATTTGAGGCTTTTCCTCTTTCTGATTTTATGTAAGATCATCATTTTGTCCCAAAAGTTTCATGATGGTATATGACTTGGGATGGGTCTTTTTATCCATTACACTGACATTTGGTGAGTAAGGTGGCCAGTGCTTCCCAATATGCCTGGGGCTCTCATGATTTTAAAACCAAAAGTCCCACATTCTGAGAACCCCCCAGTTTCAGGTAAACCATGACAGTGGGTCACTCTGTTGATTGGTCCTCTCAATTTGGAGCATCGTGAACTTCAGTTGTGGGAAGTTTGCTTCAATTGTTTAATGATTATCTCCTTTTCTTTTAATTTGTTCAGATACAACCATATTTCAGATGCTAAGTCTCTGGACTGAGAAGACAGTTTATCATATCTTTTCTTGTTATCATATTTTTCTTTCTGTTCTTCCATAACTTTTATTAAACTGTACTACTATTCCCACTTTTCTATTTTATTTTTTATATCTGCTGTCTTATTTTTATTTTGCAAGGACTTGTTTTTCCTCGTTGATTGTTTGGATTTTCCGTAGCAATCCAACACTGTTTAATGAATGTGCCATTTTTCTTATGTCTGTATAGATCTTGTACTGCTTTTGACATAATTTCTGCTTCACTCTTAGTATTTAACATTTGAGATCTTCCTCAAGTATTTGGTAATCATTTGATGTCTGTCACATTTAAAAGTGATGCAATTAAAATCTCTTAGGAAGGCACATGTACTGGATCAGTGAAGATGATCTGGCTGGACTCTTCTTGGACCTCCAGTTGCCAGTATCTGAAGGCTCTTTGTCTTGAAGTTATTGGTTTACTCAGAAGAATTTTTCAGTCTCCTTCAGTGTAAATCTTGCTGCCATGTCCTTGGAGCTGAGTAAGAAGAAACTTAGAGCTATCATTTTTTGTTTGTAGACTTTCACATTATCTCCTTCTATGAATACGGATTCCTCCCCTTTATCTGGGTCCTTGAGTTGAGAATCTCTCAAGTTAACCAACCTCTTTAGAGAGTAAATCCCTAAAATGTCCTGTGATGGTGAAGGACATCTAATTACAGTAAGTTCCCTACATATGAACGAGTTCTATTCTGAGAGCATGTTTGTAAAACCAATTTGTTTGTAAGTCCAACAAAGTTAGCCTAGGTACCTAACTAACACAATCAGCTATATAGTACTGTACTGTAATAGATTTATGATACCTTTCACACAAATAATACATAAAAAACAAACAAATAATAAAGAAAACATTTTAATCTTACAGTACAGTACCTTGAAAAGTAAATAGTACAGTACAACAGCTGGCATACCAGGGCTGGCATTGAGTGAACAGGCAAGAAGAGTTACTGACTGAAGGAGGGAGAGGAGGTGGGAGATGGTAGAGCTGAAGGATCATCAGCATTAGGAGACAGAGGGCAGGCTGCAACTTCACTCACGCTGATGTTGATGGAATGCACATTTACATCTTTGAAAGTTCACAACTTGAAGGTTCGTAAGTAGACGACCTACTGTACTAGTCTGAGGTTACTGAGGAAAGCAATTTAGGAGTCCAAGTCTTTCTCATACAAATTCTCAAACAACGCTCCTATCTACAGCATCATTTATACTTCCATTTTCAGAAAATACTCATATGTTTAGTTTTTGAGTACTTGCAGCATTTTGTGTTATAAATCATCTTTCAATCTAGCTATCCCAGCAGGCTTCCATATGTCCCCTTGATCCAACTCAATCCACCATCATTTCTCCAGAAAATCAAATCAAGTCATGTCTCATCTGAGAATCCTTCAGTAACTTCCCAGAACACTAGGAAAAAAATCCGAATTATTGCATGATATAAAAAAAAAAAAAAAATCCTGCAGATCTGGCCCTTGCTTAACGAAAAACCTCATTTTGTACAGTTTTCTTTTTTACTAAATTAGTCCAACCACATTATTATTATGCCAAGTTCTGTCCTGACACCAGGTCTTTGCATGCCATGTTCCCACGCTTCTGGACACTCTTTCAACACACACACACACACACACACACACACACACACACACACACACACACCACGCACTTTGCACACAGTCAGATCCTACTCATCTTTCATGTCTCGGCTTTAGTGTCACCTCTTCAGCAAGACCTTTCCTGATCACTTGCTCTGAGTATTCCACCCATCCCTAATTCCTACTTTAGCCCTTTATGTACTTCCTCTTTAGCACTTATCTCAATTTCTAATTATTTTCTTTATTTCTCTCAGGAATACAGTTCAGGGGTATTTGCATGACTAATTTAAATATGCAATGTAATTTTGCATATTTATGTAAACCACATTAATCTTCCTGGTCAATAGGTACACGAGATTATTTTCAAGAAATTGCGTTCGCTCATATTACTCAGATGCTGTTATTTTCACACGATATATTGCAGTACGTTTACAGGTTACTGGAAGGCATTTTTATAAATAAAAACTAAACCACGCCTGTCAAAATAGAATAATAAAGTATGATGAGAGCTGACTGTTTAGATTAGGTATTCAATTGAGCAGTCAGAATACTAACCTCAGGGGGTTAAAACTGGCACAGGAAGATAACTGATAGACATGAAACAATGAGAAGCAGGGTGAACAAAGTGCATTTACTGAATTCAGTAATCTAAAATATATTTCCCATATACAAAATGAGAGAGGCAATGAAACTGATCCAAAATAAAAGGCGACATTGATGAACTAGAATAAAATGACATCAGTGTTTTTCTTGCAAAAGAAAGTTTGCATAGTACATTTAGTAATTATAAGACACTGTGTTAGATGCTGTAATATCAATATGCCTAGGGTGCTATAAGAACATACAGGAGGGTCACACAGGCTGTAACGAGGAGAGAGTAAGAGTTGACAGAAGGGTAAGAGCAAGATAAGACAGTGTTTTGTGGTCTAGATTTGGAAATAACCTTACAAATGATCAAATCTAATGTCAGTTTGGTTTTTTTTTTTCAAATGAGGCATATGAGGTCTAGTGAGGTGTAATGAATTATTCAATCCCTCAGAGCTTGACAGAAGCAGTCTCTGCAGAGGACTTGGTATACCGAGGTGCCTAGTGTAGGATTTTCTCTATTTACCATTAATTAACTCTTCCATTCCTACCTGTTGTGAGTTCAATCGTGTGCCCTAAAAAGATACGTTCAAATCCATGGTGCCTGTGAACGTGACCTTATTTGAAAATAGGATCTTTGCAGATGTAATTAAGATGAGATCAACCTGGATTAGAGTGGGCCTTCAATCCAATGACTGGTGTCTTTATAAGAGAAAGAGAGAGAGATTTGCATACAGGCACAGAGGATACACAGAGGGAAGAAGGCCATGTGAAGAGGGAGGACAGAGATTAAAGTGATGTGTCTACAAACCAAGGACCACCAAGGGCTGCTGGTAACCACCTGATGCTAAGTATGGGCAAGAAGGGATTTTCCCCTAGAGTCTTTCTAGGGAGTGTGACCCTGCTGAACTCTTGATTTTGGAGCTCCAGCCTCCAGACTGTGTGAGAATAAATTCTTGCTGTTTTAAGCCACCCAGTCTGTGGTGATTTGTTATAGCCACCTTAGAAAATGAGCACACTGTCCATCAATAATAGGCAAATCTTACTACCCTATTACATCCAGTGAGAGACTATTCAAACACTTTCCTTGCTTCCTGCCAACAAGATAAAGTCAAGTGCTCCACTGATGCATGTGCTTCCAATAATCACTCAACAGTGATTTTTCTATTCAATTTTCTGACTGTCCAACCAGCTCATCTGCTCTCTGAGAGCAAGGATAATGTCAATTTGTTCATTTGTTTGTTTTTAAACACTGGTGATGATTAATTTTATGTATCAACTTGACTGGCTCAAAGATTCCCAGATAGCTGGTAAAATATTATTTCTACGTGTATCCGTGAGGGTGTTTCTACAAGAGATTAGCCTTTGAATCTATACTGAGTAAAGAAGATTGATCTCACCAATGTGAATTAGCTCAATCTATTGCGAACTCAAATAGTACAAACAGAAGGAGAAAAGGTGAATTTTCTCTATCTGCTTGAATTGAGACATCCATCTTATCTTGTGCTTGGACATTGGTGCTCCTGGTCCTTGGGCTTTTGGACTTGCTCCAGGACTTATACCATCAACCCGCTAGTTCTCAGGACTTCAGACTTGAATTAAGACTTAAACCATTGGCTCCTCTGTTTCTCAAGCCTTTGGATTTGGACTGGAACTACACCACTGGCTTTTCTGGGCTTCCAGCTTGCAGATGGCAAGTCATGGGACTTCTCACCCTCCACAATTACATGACACAATCCTTGATAATAAATCTCTTGCCATATGTATATATGTACATATATATATATATATATATATATATATATATGGTCTGTTTCTGTTTCTCTGAAGAACACTAATTCACCATTTTCTCTAGATTTTAACAGTGTCATGATAGGCAATCAATAAATATTTGTTAAATCGAAAGAAAAATGAAAGTGGGCAAAATGTTTAAACAGACACCTCAACAAGGAAGAAAATAAATGGCCAATAAGCCCAGGAATAAGTGCTCCATATCATTAGTCATTAGGAAAATACAAATTAAAACCACAATGAGATACCACTAATTACCCACTAGAAGGCTAAAATTTTAAAAGACTGATAACACCAAATGTTGACAATAATCTAAAGCATTCAGAATGCCCTCTTCTTGGTGGGAGTAATAAAATGGTAAAACCATTTTGGGAAAGGGTCTGGCAGTTTCTTATAAAATTACATATATTTTAACCCTGTGATCCAACAATTTCACTCCTAGGTACTTACTCTCTCCCCCACAAAAGGAAATATATATCCACAAAATAGTTGTACAAGAATGTTCATAGGAGCTTTACTAATAATAGCCTAAGTCTAGAAATAGAGTAGGTGTTCATCAACAAGACAATAATAAATAAACTGAAATATATTCATTTAATAAAATTCATTACTCATTAATGAAATGGAATGAATTACTGATCCACAAAACATAGATAAATCTGTAAAATATTATGCTGAGTAAAATAAGCCTTAAACAAAAGAACACCTGCTATATGACACCATTTATACAAAATTCTAGAATAGGCTAGACCATTGTATGTTAAAACAAAACAAACGTCTTCTTTCCTGTGAAGACATGGGCGTGGGAATTGCTGGAAAAGGATATGAGGGAACTTTCTGGGTTTCAAGAGGGAATTGGTTTACACAGGTGTATGCATCTGTTAAAACTCATTGCTATACTTACAACTTGTGCATTTCATTGTATTTAAATTTTATATCAAGAAAAAGGGACTATAACCTATAAATACTGATGATGTGTTTAGACCTGTAGAGTACTGATGTCTGAAAATTATTTTGAAATGCTCTAAAAATAAAAAGAGATTAGTTAATGAATGAATAGCAAGGTAGGCTGATGGAGCGCTATATGATAATAAAATTATAGCAAATGTAAATCGTTGAATTTAGAGAGCACGTATTTGAGTGTTCATGGGCAATTCTTCAAACTTTTCTGTAGATTTGAACAGTTTCAGTGTAAAATGTTAGGGTAGATGCCATAAAATACAAAGGAATTTAAAAATGAGTGAATCAACAAATTAAAACTTATAAAACAGCTTGAATTGGCAATAAAAAAATATAAGATTAAAAAGTCATAAGTACAGTGATAGAAGAGTCTGATTTAGGGCATCAGCCTTCACTGCTGAAAAGCCTCGGGCTGCACTAGAACCCAAGACAAACACCAGTCAGCCTGGAGCTTCTGTGGTGAGGCTTCGGGAGAAACATCCACATTGCCTGACTTGAAAATTTTCTTTGTTGGAGCTTGGGCTATCTATCCATCTCCCTCAGCCAAAACTCAAAACCAGCAGGCAATAATAGATAGCTTTGCTTTAGCTGAATTCTAAGTGAAAACAATTCCAGCCAGCAAGAAAAATACGTCTCTGCCCTATTAGGCTTCTCCCCAGCCCCTGCCTAGAAGAATTTGGCCGCGGCGGCGGTAGAGCAGTTCTGCGGTTCTGAGGTCTGAGAGCGCCTGTCTAAAAGGAAGGACCCCTCTGCCTTTGAATTGGAGACTTGCTGCTGCTACCTGCCGAGTAAAAGGGAGACAAATGACTGCTTTCCAAGAAGGAAGAGGCTGTGTGAAATTCTGTTCCCTGGGGAGCCTTCCTGCCCTCTGAAACCCTGCTCTCTTTGGCATATGTTGGTCACGCAGAGACTAAGATTATAGGATTTGTGAGGGGTCATTATCAGGTCTAAGACTTCAGCTATTGAAGTTGGAAACAACAACCTGTTAACTCACCAAATCCCATTCCCTCTCCTACAAAGGAAAAGGAGAAAAGCAGCCTTATCGGGTTGTTGCATTCAAGTGCTCCTGGTGGGCAGAGAAGCATAATCTTTAGCTCAAGTCTTTAGATACTCAATAGACAAATAGCTCATGAACATTTGCAGAAGTATTTGCAAAACAAACAAACAGCTTCTCTCTGAGAGTAATAGCCAATTTTCAATTTGATTTTTTTAAACTCCAAATATGCCTAACCAAGCAATCAGCTATAATAAAGATTTGGATTCAGATTTCAAAGTCCTGAATTGAAGTCCTGGCTCTAATGCTTCCTAGTTTTGTTAATTTAGGCAGGTCATTTCTACTGATGTCAGGTTTTTTTTTTTTTAAGCCTCATTTTGCAAATTTAAGGTCTGTGTCATTTGGGATATTAAATTTGCAAGTAGTTAAAATGACCAAGTCAAACTGGCTTAAACAAACTGGCTTAAAGCAAAGGAATTTATTAGCTCTTAGTATTGAAAAGTCCACAGGCAGGACTTCATCCAGCAGCTCAAATCAAAGGAAAAGGACATTATTTTATTCTCTCTCTCTCTCATTTTCATGCCTCTTCTTCATCTTCATTTTGGCTTTGTCTCAGCAAACTTTTGCTATCTATCTTGGTCCAACATAGTTGTCAACAAAGGAATGGAATGAAAGAAGGGAAAATGGCAATGACGACAACCACAGTTACTTTGGTAAAGACACAATAGGGAAATATATAATCAACCGTGTAGCAAGTGTAGTACAAAACATGCTTCCCTCCTGGAACTCACCATTTACTTAATATCTGTTAGGGAGGCAACCATCACTAGACCTGCCACCTCTCTTTGAGTTTGCCCAGCGAGTGCCTTGGGCCTGAAACATTTCACCAATATGGGAGCTGGGTGACAAGCTGTTCCTTGGCCCCAGATATTCTTCCTTATTAAGAGAAACCTTTCCCCTGTTCTGGGTACGTAGTGAACTTCCTTGTATTGCCTAAGCATGTGGATCATATGGCACCTGCCAGCCCCACCAGTTTATTTGTCCCCTCAACCCTTGTGGGAAAGAAATAGGGTCTTTGCAGTAGGAAAGGAATGAGTGCATGCCATCAGCCTCTGAAGGGTTTCAGAAAGAACCTACTGGCCATGAGAGACCAGCACATTCTAAAGACACTGATCTTGCTGCATCTCTTCTCCTTTCCGTGAGTAAAGCATCATTCCAACCCGTGTCTGTGTCTTGAATCCTCCTTGGTGACTCCCAACCCATAGAAGGTACAGTGGGTTGAGGTCTGTGGGCTCCTACATCTGGGGGTTGGCATTATGATTTTTGCTGTCCTCCACATGGTAGGAATCCTCAGTCAAGATTGGTAGCTAGATCCAACCTGGAAAAGCATCTTTTCAGGTAGTTCAGGAGAAGAGGAAAGAAGCTCTTTTCCCAAAGTTCTCAGCAAACATCTACACAGCTGTCATCGTACCCAAATGAGTCCAGTACCTGAGTCAATCAGTCAGTGGGGTCACAGGAATAAGACTCTTTAGCACCCCTAGGGCTAGCATTAGAATCAGCTTCCCTCAAATCGCATTGGCTGAGTATAAGGAGAAGAAATTCAGTACAAAAATTGAAGTATCATTATGAAGAGGGAGGAGAAATGGATGCTAGAGATTCCAGAGCTAATAACCACAATAAAGCCAAATGGTGTTAAAGCTCATGAGATGATAGATTTGAACATATTGTATAAACTTAGGCACATATATCCTAAAGTTATATGCCCCTAAACCAAAACAATATGAGGACCAGACAAAAGAGTTTAAAGAATCTATAACCAGAGCATTGTCCCAGTAGCACAGAACTTTCAAGAGTTTTAGAAAAACAACAGTGAAGTAAAAAGGAAAAATTTTAATTAGTAGGTCTGCTAAACAAGTGTTTCTGCAGTACAAAAGCAGTGTTCAAAGATCCCATTCTTCTTTTCCTGATTAATGATGAAAATATTTGAGGTAATTAGAGCATTTGAGAGTGGAT
This sequence comes from Balaenoptera borealis, assembly GCF_965194805.1. NCBI lineage: Eukaryota > Metazoa > Chordata > Mammalia > Artiodactyla > Balaenopteridae > Balaenoptera > Balaenoptera borealis. The sequence goes on from NC_138866.1 coordinate 20,334,917, forward strand.
TAATTATCTTTGATCTACTTCAAGAGTGTTTTGCACAGTTATTTAATGTATAAGAAGTGTTCTGAGGTTTAGGTTGTAACTGGTTTTCTACTAATATACATAAATTCTGAAACACATACAATGGAATATTATTGAGACACTAAGAAGCATATTTTCAAAGAATATTTCATTGGCTGGTAAAATCACCATAGTCTAACAAATAAAAGAAAAACAGCCAGATCCATCAATCCAGATTTTACCTCGCTCCTCTCACCTACAGCCAGTTGTGCTTTCTGCCTATGACTTGTGATTTTTTATATGTAAAATTAAAAGGAAGAAAAAGTAGTGAGTAAACAAAAGCATTAAATTGCTAGGTATGCCAATTAAATCTAACTACTACAGTATAGAAGTGATTTTACAGTTTCCTAAATTCAACATCTAAATATATTTTTTAACATCTTTATTGGAGTATAATTGCTTTACAATGGTGTGTTAGTTTCTGCTGTATAACAAAGTGAATCAGCTATACATATACCCTAAATATTTTTTATATTGGAATTTCAAATGAATGCTATGCTTCTTGAAGCCAGGAATCACACCACTTTTATTTCTTTCCAAGCAATGCTAGCACACACCCTCGAACGATGGAGGCAGGCAGTAGATACTTGCTGAGTTAACCAGCAAATGTGTGGATTAATGAAGAGCGAATGTAATGTGTAATGGATAAAAAGACCCATCTCAAGTCATATACCATCATGAAACCTATGGGACAAAACGACAATCTTATATAAAATCAGAAAGAGGAAAAGCCTCAAATACAAAGGAGACAGAATCAGAAAAGCATCAAACTGCTCAAGAGCCCACTGTAAGTGACTGAGATGTGCTTAAAGAAGATAAGTGTGTTTGTTTATTTACTTATGCATTATAAAATATTTTTTACTTTATAAAAGTTTGGCACATAATCACATTAAAATAAACCAAATACAATTTTAACTTATGGATATATTTTTATGGAAGCAAGCTTTTTAATACAATGAGACACCTGGCAGTCCCCCCTCTTCTTTCAAAGATGTTTCTGTGTCCAATACATAAATAAATCAATCAACAATTATCAGAAGATTATGAAGAGATATAAGACTGTAAGACATGTGTATAAGGATATCAAGTGGGGGAATTGCCTGGTGGTCCAGTGGTTAAGTCTCAATGATTTTACTGCCATGGGCCAGGGTTCGATCCCTGGTCGGAGAGCTAAGACCCCGCAAGAGGCCAGGTGTGGCCAAAAAAAGGATATCAAGACGGATGCCCAAAATAGAGTGGATGACAATCCACATGTATTCTCCCTTTTCTTACAATATTTACAATCGCTTCCTTTGATCTAGTAAATAATTACATTAGAATGCAATTGAACTTAACAAATAAACTGGATGCTAAATGAATAGTCTCTTTCATACAGTAGGAATTCAATAAATATTTCCTAAATTTTGTTAATGCAGAAGTTTTAGGATCCATGCTACTTGCAAGAATTACTCCAATTTCTGTGACTGAACTTGAATTACTATTTTTTGAAAGATCGGTCTACTGTACTGTAAATTTTCCTTTCTGACCCCCAGAAAGGAAAAGTGTGAGGATTTCTGATATAGGGGGAAAAAAAGACAAACAAAGGAAAACAGTCCTCCTTGAAAAATCACAGGCAGGACTTGCCAAAGACAGGATGGGGCTAATTTGATCACTTGTTTTCCACTAGCTGGCCGCACTCAAGGCAGACACAGATCTTCAGGTAGATGTAGCCTCTGCTAAAGCCTGGAAGAGAAGTCTGTCCTGACTTCAGAGCTGCTCATGTACTTCTAAGCCTGAGTGACACAGTTCTGATAAATGCTGCTATAGAAGAGGGTCACATCTTTCTGCCGAAACCTCTAGGGAACCTGTGAAGTAAGCATTGTTGTATTCAGTCCCTTGCCACCCAACTGTAATATTCTGTCTACTGCTGAAGATGCAGGGTCCCTCATTCTTTCCATTAGTCTTTACCAGGGGTCAGCGAACTTTCTTTGTTAAAGAGCCAGACAGTGCTCTTTTGACCAATGTAGAAGAAAAAGAGACAAACAAGAAAACCAGAGCTTGGCCTGGGGGCCATATAGTTTCAGATGGGCTATTACAAAGAGATATGAATATCTTTGCTGTGAGCATCTTTACACATGGATCATGTATAAGATACTCAAAGGTATATTCCCAGAGGTGAACATGCAGCATCATAGGCTATGCGTATTGTCAACTGAACTGAATCTGAAGTAGTTTAAACAATTGACACATTATTTGCAGTATATGAAAATTCCCGTTCTGCATATTCCACCAACATTTGGTTCAGCCCCTTTACTCCACATGCTAAATAACACTTGAAGTATTAGACATTGTAGTTTTGGCAATATGGTAGGTGTGAAAGTGTATCTCTTTGTGATTTTATTATTAGGTATTCTCTTGGTTGCTATAAAATCGAGCAACCTTTATATGTTTATTGGACATCTTTATTTCCTCTTTTATGAAGTGCCTGAACAAGTTACTTGCCCATTTTATTACTGGATTTCTCAAGTTAAAAAAGAAAAGAATATTTGATATATGTTTATTATGTATATAATTTATAGTGATTCATATATGTCACAAATATGTATAAAATATACATATGCACACACTGGAGCTAAACGCTGGAGCTATACATTTATGGATAGTAGTGCAAAACATTATTCATATTTGGATTGATGTGATGAATATAAATTTTCTCTTACCTCCATAATTCATTTGCATTATAATGGGAATTAACACTTTATGCCAAATGAATAAGACCTTGTTTAACTCTCCCAATATGAGGACTTTATAAATTTACCCTCAGGTCAATCCCCAAGATGTTGTGATTGAGGTTTTTAACATCGTATCCAGTCCTGTCTTCATTTTTTCCTTGATAGTCTTCTGCCATTATGCAGCTGTTCTCCTGATCAACAATATCCACTGACAAATCACCATGGATAGAGAATAACTTTATTAAAGGTCATAAAAGTCACCGAATGTCAGAACAGGAAGGAAACCTAGACCCAGACTCCTCCTTTGAGAGAGGAAGACTCTGAGAACTTGTGTGTGTCGTGGGGTGGATGGGGTAGAGTTCAGAGAGTTGCCAGACAGAGCAAAGTTGGTTATGGTCAGAGACAGGATGGGGCCAGATTTTTGTTTGTTTGTTTTTACTTCATACCTCCTCAATTTACTTGGAAATTTGGGGGGGGGGGTGGTTTCAGAAAGATAACATGCTTATTTTTTAAATTAATTTTTATTGGAGTATAGTTGTTTCACAATGTTGTGTTAATTTCTACTGTACAGCAAAGTGATTCAGCTATACATATACATATATGCCCTTTTTTGGATTTCCTTCCCATTTAGGTCAGCACAGAACATTAAGTAGAGTTCCCTGTGCTATACAGTCGGTTCTCATTATTTGTCTATTTTATACATGGTATCAATAGTGTATATGTGTCAATCCCAATCTCCCAATTCCTCTCATCCCCCCTTTCCCCCTTGGTATCCATACATTTGTTCTCTATGTCTGTGTCTCTATTTCTGCTTTGCAAATAAGATCATTTTTCTGGAAATTTTATTTTCTTGTTTATGGCAGCAGAATATAAGAGAGGGAGAGAGAGAGACAGACACGGACTGGATAGATCAGAAGAGTGAGGGAAGCATGGATTCCTCTCTACCATGTGGCAGTGTGGCCAAAGCTAGTGTCTCTGTCAAGTCTCTCATTGGACACAGTATGTCCTGGAAATTCCATGACCATTTCCCCCCAAAAAAGGGAAGGACTCAGCTAAATTCCCATTAATTAAATTGTTTCTAGTTTTTAGACCACCTACCAACCCAAATAATCCCTTTACGACTTTTCCTCCTTAACAGGCTCAGATTACCTCAACTTCCTTGCATCTCTGTCATCCCCCAACATTCAGGCCCCCACCAGGCACTGAGGAATAATGGGAAAGGGGAAAGAGAGGTGGTGCTAGGGCATTCTCACATTTGCAAAGTAGAGAGAGAACACTTCTTGGACACTAGTATAATTAGAATGTGCAAAAAATATTCACACCTCCACAAAGACCCACCCTGCTATGTCCTGGAAAGTCGTATGTTTCAGTGCCTGGATCATTCTCCTTGACTTTTATCATCTAAGGTGAAACTAAAAGCAGGTCCTGAGTAGGAGAGGAAATTTAGTATGCTCTTACGATGGAGCAAATTTATCTGCCTCAGCATAGTTCAGATGTTTTGGCAGAAATATAAAATTCAGTTAAAGAAATGGCCTGAAATGAACTGTTTGATGATTAACCATGATGACTGCAGTGATAGCATAGTCCTAAGAGCCCTTCTGAAGCTCAGCCAATCTGGCAAACTGGGGGTAACAACTTCTTAAAAATACATATGTAAAATATTTCTTAATACAATAAGTTTATGTGCCAGGTACTGTTATAAGATATATAGATTAATCTTCACAAAAACCCTATGAAGTAGATATTACTATCAAAATTTTAAAGCTCAGGAAACAAGGCACAGAAATGTTAATAAATTGCCCAAGGTCACAGAACAGATAAATGGTAACCTAACTCACAGAATCTGTACTGCTGGTCACTTCTCCATAATTCCTCTCCAATTAGAAATGGGAGGAAACTATAAGGTTTTTAAAATGTTAGAATTTAGTTTGAGGATAATCTGGAAAAAATGATGTTGTATTTGTATGGTATTCCTTTTTAAAAATTTTTTTAATTAAAAAAATTTTTATTGAAGTATAGTTGATTTACAATGTCGTGTTTTCAGGTGTAAGCACAGCAATTCAGTTATTTACATATATTACATATAATATAGTATATACTATATATTATATATATTTATATGTATATTATTATATATATTCTTTTTCAGATTCTTTTCTCTTATAGCTTATTACAAAATATTGAGTACAGTTCCCTGTGCTATACAATAGATCCTTGTTCATTATCTATTTTATGTATGTGGTGTGTATATGCTAAGCCCAACTTCCTAATTTATCCCTCCCCCCCCTTTCCCCTTTGGTAACCATAAGTTTGTTTTCTATGTCTGTGGGCCTATTTCTGTTTTGTAAATAAGTTCATTTGTGTCTAGTTTTTAGATTCCACATATAAATGATATCATATATTTGTCTTTCTCTTTATAGCTTACTTCACTCAGTGTGATAATCTCTAGGTACATCCATGTTGCTGCAAATGGCATTATTTCATTCTTCTTTATGGCTGAGTAATATTTCATTGTATATATATCTACCATATCTTCTCTATCCATTCATATGTCAATGGACATTTAGGTTGCTTCCATGTCTTGACTATCATAAATAGTGCTGCAGTGAACGTTGGAGTGCATGTATCTTTTTGAATTAGAGTGTTTGTCTTTTCTAAGTATATGCCCAGGAGTGGAATTGCTGGATCATATGGTAACTCTATTTTTAGTTTTTTAAGGAGCCTCCATACTGTTTTCCACAGGAGCTGCATCAATTTACATTGTCACCAACAGTGTAGGAGGGTTCCCTTTTCTCCACACCCTGTCCAGCATTTATTACCTATAGACTTTTTAACAATGGCCATTCTGACCTGTGTGAGGTAGTACCTCATTGTAGTTTTGATTTGCATTTCTCTAATAATTAGCAGTGTTGAGCATTTTTTCATGTGTCTGATGACTATCTGCTTGTCTTTTTTTGCAGAAATGTCTATTTAGATCTTCTGCCCATTTTTTGATTGGGTTGTTTGGTTTTTTGATATTGAGCTATATGAGTTTGTATATTTTGGAAATTAATCCCTTGTTGGTCTCATCATTTGTAAATATATTCTCCCATTTTGTAGATTGTCTTTTTGTTTGTTGATGGTTTTCTTTGCTGTACAAAACTTTTAAGGATTTTTATTGCATTTAAAACAAATGGCCATGCTTTTCTTTTGAAAGCAAAGTTTATAAAGTAGATAAGTACATTAAATCTGGGTTTTTTTTAAAGTTTTCATACTGTTCATTCCCAGAAATGTAATACATTTGCCACCTAGGGACCAATAGACTAGATTTGAAGTCAGAAGACTAAGATTTAAACTCTGACACTAACTTTGGGTAACCTGGGTCAAGTTAGTGGTTTGAGTAGTCAAAATTCTAATGCACAAAATAAAGGCCCTTTTTGGTTCTTGAATGTGAGACTATCCATTGAGTGCTTTCTGTGCATAAGGCACTCACTGTGTAAGCAGTGTGTTAAACACTAGTGGGAAATTGTGGAAAGTGGAATAAGAAACCAGTTGGTTAATACATTCTAACTTCTTTAAGGATGGATACTTCTTAATTTGGGCGTTATATATAGCAAAGTACCATAGACTGAGTGACTAAAAGAAACAAAAATTCTCACAGTTCTGAAAGCTGGAAATCCAAAGTCATAGCACTGGCAGATTAAGTGTCTTCTGGGAGTCCCCTTCCTGCTTCAAAGACAGCAATCTTCCTGCTATGTCCTCACATGGCCAAAAAAGGGTGAGAGAGCCCTCTGGGATCTTTTTAAGGAACACTAATTTCATTCATGATCTAATCACCTTGCAAAGACCTCCACCTCATAATACTGTTATATTGGGGATTAGGATTTTCTTTTTTTCCACTTTTATTGAGGCATAATTGACAAATAAAATTGTAATATATTTAAAGTGTACGACATGACGATTAGATCCTCAGACCTCATTCATAGATGCTCAGACCTCACTTATCTTAAAGCTGAAAGTTTGCACCCTTTCACCAACTCCTTCCCATTTACTCCATCCCCAGCCCCAGGTAACCACCATTCCACTCTGTTTTTATGAGTTTGATTTAAAAAAATATATATATATATAATATATATATATATATTATATATATATATATATATATATATTCCACATATAAGTGATACCATCCAGCATTTGTCTTTCTCTGGTTGGCTTATTTAACTTTATAGCATAATGCCCTCCATTTTCATCCATGGTGCTGCAAATGACATGATATCCTTTTTTTTTAAGACTGAATAATATTCTTCTACAGGTAGATAAATAGATACATATCACATTTTTTAATCCATTCATCTCTTGACTGACATTTAGTTTGTTTCCGTACTTTGGCTATTGTAAATAATGCTGCAGTGAATAAAGTTGCAAAGATACCTTTTTGAAACAATGATTTTATTTCCTCTGGGTATATATCTAGACGTGGGAGTGCTGGATCACATGGTGGTTCTATTCTTAATTTATTGAGGTGCCTCCCTACTGTTGTGCATAGAGGCTGTACCAGTTTACATCCACATCAACAGTGTACAAACTTTACCTTTTCTCTGCATCCTAGCCAGCACTTAGCACTTGTCTTTTTGATAGTAGACATCCTAACAGGTGTGAAGAAATACCTCATTGTAGTTTTGATTTGTATTTCTCTGGTAATTAGTGATATTGAGAACCTTTTCATGTACCTGTTAGTCATTTGCGTGTCTTCTTTGAAATTATACCTATTCAGGTTCTTTGTCCATGTTTTAATTGGCTTATTTGCTTTCTTGGTATTGAGTTTTATGGGTTCCTTTTATATTTTGGATATTAATCTCTTGTTAGATATGTGGTTTGCCAATATTTTCTCCCATTCTTTAGGCTGATTTTTTATTTTGTTGATGGTTTCTTTTGCTGTACAATTATTTATTTTTGCTTTTGTTGCCTTGACTTTGGTGTCAAAACCAAAAAATCATTGCCAAGATCAATATCAAAAAGCTTCCCTCACTATGTTTTCTTCTAGCAGTTGAATGGTGTTAGGTCTTACATTTGTCTTCAATCCATTTTGAGTTGACTTTTGTGTATAGTGAAAGATGAGGCCAAGTTTCTTTCTTTTGCATGTGGCTATCCAGTGTCCCCTAACATCATTTATTGATAAGACTATCTTTTCTCCATTGTATATACTTGGCATCTTTGTTAAAATTAATTGACCATACATGCATAGGTTTATTTCTGAGCTCTTTGTTCTCTTTCATTGATCTATTTGTCTATTTTTATAACAATATCATACTGTTTCACTTACAAAAGCTTTGCAATATTGTTTGAAATCAGAATGTACGATGCCTCTACCTTTATTTTTCTTTCTCAAGATTGCTTTGGTTAGTGGAGATCTTTTGTGGTTCCAAAAAATTTTCCAAACAATTTTAGGATTGTTTTTCTATTTCTGTGAAAAGTGCCTTTGGAATTTTGATAAAGATTGCATTGAGTCTGTAGCTCACTTTGTGAAATATGGGCATTTTAACAATATTGATTCTTCCAACTCATGAACACAAAATATCTTTCCATTTATTTATGTTTTTTTCAATTTCTTTTATCAATGTTTTATAATTTTCAATGTACATAATGCTTTGTAAATGGGACTGTTTTGTTAATTTCTCTTTTCAATAGTCCTTTAATGTGCCTTGTGAGACAAGTCTAGCGGTGATAAACTCCTTCAGCTTTTGCTTTCTAGGAAACTCTTTATCTCTCCTTCAATTCTGTAGGACAATTTTGCTGGGTAGCATATTCTTGGTTGGCTATGTCTGAGACCTTTGTGATTGCACAGCCACCTTCTTTGTTCTTAGTGGCTCCTAGAAGCTGAGAGTGTGCCAAGACTTGTTAGTGTCCTAACTGTGTGGGAAATGCCCATATACCTGCTTAAGCTGCCAAAGGAATATTGTCTGCCCCTTCACCTCCCCAGTGCAGGCTAATTGGAAGCCCAGTCTTCAGGCAACATCTGGGAAAGTCAGGGCATTAGATATGCATTCTAGCTCCTATCCAGGAGAAACTGAGAGCTGGGTGTTTGTGCTTCTCAATCTATTCTGAGCCAGAGGGAATAGGCACTAGGAGTGTACATGCACCCAAATAGAACCACCTTTTGTGAGTGTGTGTGGTCCTGGGAGAGTCATGAATGCCAAGCCCCACTGGCTTCCAGAGCTATTTGGGAGCCAGTCCCTCAGGCGGCAGCTGTAGCAGTTGGGGTATGAGATATCTTTCCAGAGAGGTGCTGGAGACTTGGTTTTACTGTTGGAGGGATCCAGAGGGACAAGGCAGGAGAAGTGCCCATTAGCTCTTTCAGACTACCTGGATGATCCCTGTCAGCACCTAGATGCTCACTAATTAGAAGCCAGACTCTTACTGAGCAGCTGGTAAATGATGCAAACTCCTACTGAGAAAACCGAGGAGATGAGCATTTCTGTCTGCTCCTTCTGTGCTGAGCTAGTGTCGGGGTGCAGGTGAGGCTGGGATGCAGGGCTGGAGGCAGGGCTCTTTAGTTGTGGGGAAGTTTACCTGTGCATTTAACAATTTTGTTTTGTTTGCTATATTCGTGTCATAATCATGAACACAAGCCCTATTTGGCCTCTCAGAGCTAGGTGTTTTGGGGTCCTGTATCTCGGTGGCAGCTTTAAAAGTTGGGGCCCTGTATATGTGATCCAAACTCTCTACTCCTCAGGGAAAAGCTGAGAACTGGAGCACTCTTCCGCCACAGTATGGCGCCGTGTCCAGGATGGGGTTTATGGCAACAGTGTGTCTCACCATTTTGATGTGGGTGTTTTCTCAGTACCCAATGTGGAGGAATCACTCATATAGTTTCTGGATCTCTCTCAGCGGGAATCAAGCCATGTGTAGCTGTATTTGTGGTGCATCTGTGGGAGGAGGAAAATTCAGGAGCCTCATATGTCACCATCTTGGTGACATCCTTGATGTTAGGAATTCAACATATGAATTTTGGGAAGAGACCAATATTTAGTCCATTTCAGATACCTCTCTCAGTGCTAAGTTTGCCTTACTATTATTGTCCTTGAAGCCATCCAAAACTATTGCTTTATTTGGAAAGCATATTGGTACCCACATGTTCGTAATAGGAGAAGCACATACTTGGATAGAAACTTGGTTCTGTTTTTAAAAGTCCAACACTAATTACGACCCCCATAGTGGCTTGTGGTTATTCCCTTCCTGACTTACTGGCTCCATCAGTTTATCATGTTCATATATATCATTATTTTGTGCATAAAAATCAGTGAGGCTTGGAGGAGCTTCAAGATGGCAGAAAAGTAAGATGCGGAGATCACCTTCCTCCTCACAAATACATCAGAAATACATCTACATGTGGAACAACTCCTACAGAACACCTACTGAACGCTGGCAGAAGACCTCAGACCTCCCAAAAAGCAAGAAACTCCCCCACGTACCTGGGTAGGGCAGAAGAAAAAAGGAAAAACAGAGACAAAAAAATAGGGACGGGACCTGCACCAGTGGGAGGGAGCTGTGAAGGAGGAAAGGTTTCCACACACTAGAAGCCCCTTCGCGGGTGGAGACTGGGGGTGGCAGAGGGGGGAAGCTTTGGAACCACGGAGGAGAGCGCAGCCACAGGGGTGCGGAGGGCAAAGCAGAGAGATTCCCGCACAGAGGATTGGTACCGACCAGCACTCACCAGCCCGAGAGGCTTGTCTGCTCCCCCGCCAGGGCGGGCGGGGCTGGGAGCTGAGGCTCGGGCTTCGGTCGGATCCCAGGGAGAGGACTGGGGTTGGCGGCGTGAACACAGCCTGAAGGGACTAGTGCGCCACAGCTAGCTGGGAGGGAGTCTGGGAAAAAGTCTGGAGCTGCCGAAGAGACAAGAGACTTTTTCTTGCCTCTTTGTTTCCTGGTGCGCGAGGAGAGGGGATTCAGAGCGCTGCTTAAAGGAGCTCCAGAGACGGGCACGAGCCGTGGCTATCAGCGTGGACCCCAGAGACGGGCATGAGATGCTAAGGCTGCTGCTGCTGCCACCAAGAAGCCTGTGTGCGAGCACAGGTCACTCTCCACACCGCCCCTCCCGGGAGCCTGTGCAGCCCGCCACGGCAAGGGTCCCGTAATCCAGGGACAACTTCCCCGGGAGAATGCACGGCGCGCCTCAGGCTGGTGCAACGTCATGCTGGTCTCTGCATCCGCAGGCTCAACCCACATCCATACCCCTCCCTCTCGCTGGCCTGAGTGAGCCAGAGCCCCCGAATCAGCTGCTCCTTTAACCCTCTCCTGTGTGAGTGAAGAACAGACGCCCTCAGGCGACCTACATGCAGAGGCGGGTCCAAATCCAAAGCTGAACCCCAGGAGCTGTGCAAACAAAGAAGAGAAAGGGAAATTTCTCCCAGCAGCCTCAGGAGCAGCAGATTAAATCTCCACAATCAACTTGATGCACCCTGCATCTGTGGAATACCTGAATAGACAACGAATCATCCCAAATTGAGGAGGTGGACTTTAGGAACAACGATATATATTTTTTCCCCCCTTCTTCTCTTTTTGTGAGTGTGTATGTGTATGCTTCTGTGTGTGATTTTGTCTGTATAGCTTTGCTTTTACCATTTGTCTTAGGGTTCTGTCTGTCCGTTTTTTGGGTTTTTTTATTACTTAAATAAATTCTTTTTTCTTAATAATTATTTTTTATTTTATTTTATTTATTTTATTTTATTTTATCTTCTTCTTTCTTTCTTTCTTTTTTTTATCTCCCTTTTATTCTGAGCCGTGTGGAGGACAGGCTCTCGGTGCTCCAGCCAGGCGTCAGGGTTGTGCCACTAAAGTGGGAGAGCAAAGTTCAAGACACTGGTCCACAAGAGACCTCCCAGCTCCACATAATATCAAACAGCGAAAACCTCCCAGAGATCTCCATCTCAACGCCAAGACCCAGCTCCACTCAACGACCAGCAAGCTACAGTGCTGGACACCCTATGCCAAACAACTAGCAAGACAGGAACACAACCCCATCCATTAGCACAGAGGCTGCCTAAAATCATAATAAGGCCACAGACACCCCAAAACACACCACAAGACGTGGACCTGCCCACCAGAAAGACAAGATCCAGCCTCATCCACCAGAACACAGGTACTAGTCCCCTCCACCAGGAAGCCTACACAACCCACTGAACCAAACTTAGTCACTGGGGACAGACACCAAAAACAACGGAAACCACGAACCTGCAGCCTGTGAAAAGGAGACCCCAAACACAGTAAGTTAAGCAAAATGAGAAGACAGAGAAACACACAACAGATGAAGGCGCAAGGCAAAAACCCACCAGACCAAACAAATGAAGAGGAAATAGGCAGTCTACCTTAAAAAGAATTCAGAATAATGATAGTAAAGATGATCCAAAATCTTGGGAAATGAATGGAGAAAATACAAGAAACGTTTAACGAGGACCTAGAAGGACTAAAGAACAAACAAACAATGATGAAAAATACAACAAATGAAATTAAAAATTCTCTAGAAGGAATCAGTAGCAGAATAACTGAGGCAGAAGAACGGATAAGTGACCTGGAAGATAAAACAGTGGAAATAACTACTGCAGAGCAGAATAAAGAAAAAAGAATGAAAAGAATTGAGGACAGTCTCAGAGACCTCTGGGACAACATTAAATGCACCAACATTCGAATTATAGGGGTCCCAGATGAAGAAGAGAAAAAGAAAGGGACAGAGAAAATATTTGAAGAGATTATAGTTGAAAACTTCCTTAATATGCAAAAGGAAATAGTTAATCAAGTCCAGGAAGCACAGACAGTCACATACAGGGTAAATACAAGGAGAAACACACCAAGACACATATCAATCAAACTATCAAAAATTAAATACAAAGAACAAATATTAAAAGCAGCAAGGGAAAAACAACAAATAACACATAAGGGAATCCCCATAAGGTTAACAGCTGATCTTTCAGCAGAAACTCTGCAAGCCAGAAGGGAGTGGCAGGACATATTTAAAGTGATGAAGGAGAAAAACCTATAACCAAGATTGGTAGATTACTCTACCCAGCAAGGATCTCATTCAGATTTGACAGAGAAATTAAAAGCTTTACAGACAAGCAAAAGCTGAGAGAGTTCAGCACCACCAAACCAGCTTTACAACAAATGCTAAAGGAACTTCTCTAGGCAGGAAACACATGAGAAGGAAAAGACCTACAATAATAAACCCAAAACAATTAAGAAAATGGTAATAGGAAAATACATATTGATAATTACCTTAAATGTAAATGGATTAAATGCTCCAACCAAAAGACATAGATTGACTGAATGGATAAAAAAGAAGACCCATATATATGGTGTCTACAAGAGACCCACTTCAGACTTAGGGACACATAGAGACTGAAAATGAGGGGATGGAAAAAGATATTCCATGCAAATGGAAATCAAAAGAAAGGTGGAGTAGCAATTCTCATGACACATAAAATAGACTGTAAAACAAAGACTATTACAAGAGACAAAGAAGGACACTACATAATGATCAAGGGATCAATCCAAGAAGAAGATATAGCTATTGTAAATATTTATGCACCCAACATAGGAGCACCTCAATACATAAGGCAAATGCTAACAGCCATAAAAGGGGAAATCGACAGTAACACAAACATAGTAGGGGATTTTAACAACCCACTTTCACCAATGGACAGATCATCCAAAATGAAAATAAATAAGGAAACACAAGCTTTAAATGATACATTAAACAAGATGGACTTAATTGATATTTATAGGACTTTCCATCCAAAAAAATAGAATACACATTTTTCTCAAGGTCTCATGGAACATTCTCCAGGATAGATCATATCTTGGGTCACAAATCAAGCCTTGGTAAATTTAAGAAAACTGAAATTGTATCAAGTATCTTTTCCGACAACAATGCTATGAGAGTAGATATCAATTATAGGAAAAAGTCTGTAAGAAATACAAACACATGGAGGCTAAACAACACATTACTTAATAACCAAGAGATCACTGAAGAAATCAAAGAGGAAATCCAAAAATACCTAGAAACAAATGACAATGAAAACACAACAACCCAAAACCTATGGGATGCAGCAAAAACAGTTCTAAGAGGGAAGTTTATGGCTATACAAGCCTACCTTAAGAAACAAGAAACATCTCAAATAAACAACTTAACCTTACACCTAAAGCAATTAGAGAAAGAAGAATAAAAAACCCCAAAGGTAGCAGAAGGAAAGAAATCATAAAGATCAGATCAGAAATAAATGAAAAATGAATGAAGGAAATGATAGCAAAGATCAATAAAACTAAAAGCTGGTTCTTTGAGAAGATAAACAAAATTGATAAACCATTAGCCAGAGTTATAAAGAAAAAAAGGGAGAAGACTCAAATCAATAGAACTAGAAATGAAAAAGGAGAAGTAACAACTGACACTGCAGAAATACAAAGGATCATGAGAGATTACTACAAGCAACTCTATGCCAATAAAATGGACAACCTGGAAGAAATGGACAAATTCTTAGAAAAACACAACCTTCCGAGACTGAACCAGGCAGAAATAGAAAATATAAACACACCAATCACAAGCCCTGAAATAGAGACTGTGATTAAAACTCTTCCAACAAACAAAAGCCCAGGACCAGATGGCTTCACAGGCGAATTCTATCAAACGTTTAGAGAAGAGCTAACACCTATCCTTCTCAAAGCTTTCCAAAATATAGCAGAGGGAGGAACATTCCCAAAATCTTCCTACGAGGCCACCATCACCCTGATACCAAAACCAGACAAAGATGTCACAAAGAAAGAAAACTACAGGCCAATATCACTGATGAACATAGATGCAAAAATCCTCAACAAAATACTAGCAAACAGAATACACCAGCACATTAAAAGGGTCATACACTATGATCAAGTGGGGTTTAACCCAGGAATGCAAGGATTCGTCAATATACACAAATTAATCAATGTGATACACCATATTAACAAATTGAAGGAGAAAAACCATATGATCATCTCAATAGATGCAGAAAAACTGTTGACAAAATTCTGCACCCATTTATGATAAAAACACACCAGAAAATAGACATAGAGGGAACTTACCTCAACATAATAAAGGCCATATATGACAAAACCCACAGCCAACATCATTCTTAATGGTGAAAAACTGAAACCATTTCCTCTAATATCAGGAACAAGACAAGGTTGCCCACTCTCACCACTATTATTCAACATAGTTTTGGAAGTTTTAGCCACAGCAATCAGAGAAGAAAAAGAAATAAAAGGAATCCAAATCGGAAAAGAAGAAGTAAAGCTGTCACTGTTTGCAGATGACATGATAGTATACATAGAGAATCCTAAAGATGCTACCAGAAAACTACTGGAGCTAATCAATGAATTTGGTAAAGTAGCAGGATACAAAATTAATGCACAGAAATCTCTAGCTTTCCTATACACTAATGATGAAAAATCTGAAAGTGAAATTAAGAAAACACTCCCATTTACCACTGCAGCAAAAAGAATAAAATATCTAGGAATAAACCTACCTATGGAGACAAAAAACCTGCATGCAGAAAATTATAAGACACTGATGAAAGAAATTAAAGATGATACAAATAGATGGAGAGATATACCATGTTCTTGGATTGGAAGAATCAACATTGTGAAAATGACTCTACTACCCAAAGCAATCTACAGACTCAATGCAATCCCTATCAAACTACCACTGGCATTTTCCACAGAACTAGAACAAAAAATTTCACAATTTGTATGGAAACACAAAAGACCCCAAATACCCAAAGCAATCTTGAGAAACAAAAACAGAGCTGGAGGAATCAGGCTCCCTGACTTCAGACTATACTACAAAGCTACAGTAATCAAGACAGTATGGTACTGGCACAAAAAACAGAAATATAGATCAATGGAACAGGATAGAAAGCCCAGAGATAAACCCACGCACATATGGTCAACTTATCTTTGATAAAGGAGGCAAGAATATACAGTGGAGAAAATACAGCCTCTTCAATAAGTGGTGCTGGGAAAACTGGACCGCTGCATGTAAAAGAATGAAATTAGAACACTCCCTAACACCATACACAAAAATAAACTCAAAATGGATTAAAGACGTAAATGTAAGGCCAGACACCATCAAACTCTTAGAGAAAATATAGGTAGAACACTCTATGAGAAAAATCACAGCCAGATCCTTTTTGACCCACCTCCTAGAGAAATGGAAATAAAAACAAAAATAAACAAATGGGACCTAATGAAACTTAAAAGCTTTTGCACAGCAAAGGAAACCATAAACAAGACGAAAAGACAACCCTCAGAATGGGAGAAAATATTTGCAAATGAAACAACTGACAAAGGATTAATCTCCAAAACATACAAGCAGCTCATATAGCTCAATATCAAAAAAACAAACAACCCAATCCAAAAATGGGCAGAAGGCCTAAATAGACATTTCTCCAAAGAAGATATACAGATTGCCCACAAACCCATGAAAGGATGCTCCACATCATTAATCATTAGAGAAATGCAAATCAAAACTACAATGAGATATCATCTCACACCGGTCAGAATGGCCATCATCACAAAATCTAGAAACAATAAATGCTGGAGAGGGTGTGAAGAAAAGGGAACCCTCTTGCACTGTTGGTGGGAATGTAAATTGATACAGCCACTATGGAGAACAGTATGGAGGTTCCTTAAAAAACTAAAAATAGAACTACCATACGACCCAGCAATCCCACTACTGGGCATATACCCTGACAAAACCATAATTGAAAGTGTCATGTACCAAAATGTTCATTGCAGCTCTATTTACAATAGCCAGGACATGGAAGCAACCTAAGTGTCCATCAACAGATGAAGGGTGAAGAAGATGTGGCACATATATACAATGGAATATTACTCAGCCATAAAAAGGAATGAAACTGAGTTATTTGTAGTGAGGTGGATGGACCTAGAGACTGTCATACAGAGCGAAGTAAGTTAGAAAGAGAAAAACAAATACTGTATGCTAACACATATGTATGGAATCTAAAAAAAAAAGAAAGAAAGAAAATGGTCAGAAGAACCTAGGGGCAAGATGGGAATAAAGATGCAGACCTCCTAGAGAATGAACTTGAGGATATGGGGAGGGGGAAGTGTAAGCTGGGACAAAGTGAGAGAGTGGCATGGACATATATACACTACCAAATGTAAAATAGATAGCTAGTGGGAAGCAGCCGCATAGCACAGGGAGATGAGCTCGGTGCTTTGTGACCACCTAGAGGGGTAGGATCCAGAGGGTGGGAGGGAGACGCAAGAGGGAAGAGATATGGGGACATACGTATATGTATAACTGATTCACTTTGTTATGAAGCAGAAACTGACACACCATTGTAAAGCAATTATACTCTAATAAAGATGTTAAAAAAAATTTTTTTTTTTTAATCAATGAGGCTTGAAAGGGTGACTGGTGGGGTTTTCTCTCTTTGCGTACTCTGCTTTTTTCCAGGCTTGGCAGCTTGAATATACAGAACGTGCCCACAGGGCATTTTATTTGCAAATGTTGTCACTTTATTCTCTTTCCACTTCCCCAAAACTGCTTGGAAAATTTCAGCTGGAGCTGTGTGTACAGCTGTCATCCGTAGTGTCCCTGTCATGTCTTTCTCAGATGTTCTATTTGGCTTTGCAACTTCTGTCATATAGCCACTTAGCTGTCTGCCAC
Organism: Balaenoptera borealis; assembly: GCF_965194805.1. Taxonomy (NCBI): domain Eukaryota; kingdom Metazoa; phylum Chordata; class Mammalia; order Artiodactyla; family Balaenopteridae; genus Balaenoptera; species Balaenoptera borealis. Next base: position 20,352,386 of record NC_138866.1, read on the forward strand.
AGGCTTTGGATATCTGCCCTGGTGTCGTCTCTGAGATTTAGTATTACAAAGTATCATGGTGCAAGTTCCACAAGAATTATTGAGGTGAGCTACATAGATGAATTACATATAGGACATCTCCCGCAAAAGTCCTAATCTTCCATTAGGAAAGATGCATGTAAACGTAAATAACAAGAGGGGATTAATAAAATAGAATGCCCAAGGATAGTACAGGAAGGAGCCTACTTCAGTATTCCTAATTGGATCACTGGGGCGACACAGTGCAAAAGCCACTCTAAAATCTTAGCCGCTTTGGGTTTAATTTCCTCATCCCAATTATATTCTTCTTCAGAATATACTGAGAGGAAGACAGGTCAGGACTCCCCATCAGTCTCTCCATTTAGCAGACTCCGGTTAAAAAAGATATTAAAGCTGGAGTTGCCTTCAGAATTGTCCAATCCAATTCTTTTTTTTAACTACTGAACTGACTTTCAGAGAGGTTAAAAAACCTGTCTAGAGTCACACAGCTTTTTACTAGCAAAGCTGGTACAATAACTCACATTTCTCAATTTTTTCTGGAGAAAATCCATAGTTCCTTTATTCAGATTTATTTGTAAACTATGTGTTTCTCCAAGTCAGAAGTCACAGAGTAGATCCTCTTTTTGTTGTTGAAATTATAATATCTCTTAGGCCCGTCTGCAAGCGTTTCCCGGCATGGATGGAGGCTGGCAGCACCAGGTGAATGGGCTCTGGATCATTTAGCAATGATTTAGAGCTTCACTGTAGCCTTTGATCACTGGCACACTTTGCCCTGCTGTGAATTCCACGGATGGAGTTTTCTTGGGTAACTGTATAACCTTCTTGCTTATGTGGTTGAAATAAATCTCTTCTAAACCCAGCTATTTTACCCTCCTGCCCAGTTCTTTATTAACTGCAGGTTGTGAGGCTTTTCCTGGGCCAAGTTTTGTGCGTGGTATGCCACTGCCCTCTGCTGGTGGGACCATCCTCATGATGTGTTTAATCCCAGGGTGAGGCAAATTTTGTGATCCTTGCAGTTCTTTTGGCTGCAGGATCTGCAGGTAAAGGACGCTAACAAAAGAACTACTGCATTCAGGAATTTAATTCAGCAAAAGATTTTCACCATTTTCTATGCTGATGCTTCTTTATCCCTGGCAAAACCAAGGACAGATGTTATGGATGTGAGTGTGTGTGTGTGAGTGTGTGTGTATTTGTGGACATCAGACCTGTGGGTTCGTGGTTATGGGAGGGGAAATTAAAACAAAGCAAATGGCCAGTTAAATTATGCCGGATGCTTTTCCACAATTAAGGGGGAAATGCTCTCTGAAATATTCACTGGTTTGTGTCAACTATAGGTGGTTCTCAGCCCCAGACTTTACTTCGTATATAGTCAGTGTGATCTATTCTGGCTCAGAATATTAACAACTCTGCATTTTGTAACTGGTATTATCGGTCTGCTGCCTCCCTTTTGAAATAGTGGCTCATGGATTGTCAAATGTACCATCCTGTTTCTCTTCTGTTTTCCATTAATGTTAAGTTGTAGGGGAGTTGGAATTTTATTTACATTTATAGCATATGGAATCATACACTAGAAAACCTATGAGCATGAATTTGGCAGGAAAGAAAGGATATGTCTGTCAACATCACCAGGAACTCAGCAGTTTCTAGGTTATTAATGTGCCTCAAAAAATTGTAGGAGCTGCATATGTATTGAGGTAGTGAACTATTTTTCCACCAGCTGTGTGTATTCCTCTAATTCTGGATTCTACAAGTTTTCAACACAGTGAAAGAAAAGCAAATATTCTTGCACCTGGCCTCATGCCATTTGGCAAAAGTCAGACTTTAAAAATGTATTTGAAGCCAAGATTAATGCCTGACTTACTCTGGAGAAAGACTATTCTCTTAAACAAGGTTGTTTAAACTTGCTGGTTACATGGATGCCAGGATTCTGTTTTTTTTCTCACAAAATTTTACATAAGTCCTTGTATTTCTATATTAGTAAAAAGAATTCATAAGACTGTGAAGATATTCCCCCCTGAACATTCAAAACACCACTTATTAATAGAATCAGAATTCAGAGATATCTCAGTGGTAATACTCTAGAGTTGATTCTACAAGCACCCCCTTTATTTTGATCTATCCATCAGTTTATCTATAATTTATCATCTATCTATTAATTAGATAGTTAGACTGTAGATGTATCCATTTTGAATCCCATATTATTCAACAGAATTGAGAAGTTGGAATGATCAAGACATAATGTCTAGTCCCTCCTGCTTTAAATGCAGAGTTAAATTCATGACAGAAACAATAAAAACAAAATTTCTATTCTACAGGTGAAAAACTAATTACTTATTATCCAACTTTTCAAGTGTTCAAAATTATATTTCTCAATTGAACAATTCTTTGAAAATATTTCTTTGCTTTAAATGAGTCTTATGTCTGTTTCTTCCTGTGCATTGGTGGTTGCCTTAATCATTTCCATCTTATTGTTTTTTTAAAGAAAGCTTTATTGAGATATAATTTACACACTATACATTTCAGCCATTATAGTTGTAGAATTCAGTGGCTTTAGTGTTTCACAGAGTTGTGCAACCATTACCAAAATCTAAATTTTGTCACCCCAAAAATAAACCCCATTCAAATTAGCAATCACACACCCATCTTTTCCTCTTTCACTCACCTATTCCCAGCCCAAGGGAACTACTAATCTAATTTCTGTCTCTATAGATCCACCTTTTCTGGATATTTCATATAAATGGAATCATACCATATACGGTCTTTTGTGACTGATTTGTTTTCTTAGCATTATGTTTTCAAGGTTCATTTATATTGTAGCACATATCAGAACATCACTGTATTTTATGGCCAAATAATATTTCATTATGGGTATGTACCTTTCATTTATTCATCCATCAGATTCTGGACATTTGGGTTCTTTCACTTTTTGGCTATTATTAATAATGCATGAGCATTCATGTACACATTTTATATGGATATATGCTTTCATTTCTCTCAGGTACGTACCTAGGAATGAAATTGCTTTGTTATATGGTAACTCTATGTTTAACTTTTGGGGAGAAATGCCAGTTGTTTTCCAGAGCAGCTCTCCCATTTCATATTCCTACCAGTAATATATGAGAGTTCCAGTTTCTCCACATCATCTTCAACATTGCCATTGTCTATGTTCTTATTATAACTTTCCTCGTGGGTATGAAGTGGTATCTCGTCTTAATTTGTTTTTCCCTGATGGCTAATGATGGTAAGCATCTTTTCATGTGCTTATTAGCAGTTTGTATCTTCTCTGAAGAAATGACTATTCAGCTCCTTTGCCAAAATTTTAATTGCGTTAGGTATCTCTTAATTATTAAGATATAAGAATACTTTATGTATGCCAAATACTAATCCCATACCAGCTATACAATTTTCCAATATTTTTTCCCTTTCTGTGGGTTCATCTTTTCACTTTCTTTTTTGCAGCACAAAATAGTTTTGATGAAGTCCAAATTATCTAATTTTTCTTTTGTTACTTGTGCTTTTGCTGTATAGAAGACATTGCCTAAACCAAAACTGAGGTTACAAAGACTTACTTCCATATTTTCTTTTAAGAGGTTTTTTAATTTGTTTGTTTTTTGTTTTTGTTGTTTGTTTGTTTGGGTTTTTTAGCTCTTGTATTTAGGTCTGTGGTCCATTTTGAATTCATTTTTGTATATAATATAAGGAAGAAGTCCAACTCCATTCTTTTGTATGTGGATATACAGTTGTTCAGGAAATTTGTTGAAAAAAATTTCTTCCAATTAATTCTCATGGTAACATTGTTGGAAATTAATTGATCATAAATGTAAAAGTTTATTTCTAGATTCTCCAACCTGTTCCATTGATCTACATATCTATCCTTATGTTAGTACCACACTGTCTTGATTACACTTTGCCATAGGTTTTGAAATCAGGAAGTAGGTGTCCTCCAACTCCGTCCTTTTTCAAGTGTCAAAAGTATGTTTCTTAGTAGGACAACTTTACTGAAAATATTTCTTCTGCTCTAAAGTGTTGGGAAGCTGGAGTGATAAAGTGTTTTGGATGTTTCCTCCCATGCATTGGTAGCTGCCTTAATAATTTTCATCTTGTTCTTTTGGTTGAAGGAAATTACTTGGTTTTAATATTATGCCCCTCAAATTTTTTTATGCAGTTTGAAACAAATATAAGACATTTAAAGAGGAATTTCTCTTTTTAGCTTGTGTTAATTTTGTTTCCAGAGGCTTGTCCAAGACAGAAACATATTGTGTAGACTTCTCTGATTCAGCTGGGCAAAGATCCAGGACTGTAGCTATTAGCTTTCAGCTGGCCCAGGTCATTTGTCACATGTTGGAAGCTGGGGTCCTCTCTTTGAGAGGAAAGAATGAAAGAAGGTGTAGAGAATGAAAAATAAGTACTAATATAACCAAAAAGAGAAAACTACAAATTAAAATAAGTTAACTCCATATTTTGGGGCTTTTTCTTCCAGAGAAGCATTAAGTTTGATTGTTAGAATTATATGATGAGAAGAAATAGAAGTTTTGGTGAAAGACCCTGATAGCTATATATTAAAGAGGAAGATAGAGCTTCTAATAACACCTAGAATAGTCACACCACTTTTTAAGGAATACCTTTGATTACTTACTCTGAAGTGCTAGTTTTGAAGATAAACAAGAAGCTCATACAGGATAACTTGACCAAAATTGTCTAGATAGCAAGTGTCCATGTCAGTACTAAACTCAAGATCCCCTGGCTCCAAAGTCAGATATCATTAAAAAGTTATAGCAAATATGACTTTTGTTTTATAAGAAAAATTAAGAGGAGGACAGAAAGAAATATCAGAGAACACTACAAATTAGTGTAACTTTGGCATTCTTAAATTTCCTGTATATGGTACAGCATGACAGTAGTACCCAGTGGAAGTTCATGTTTAAATCTCCTGAGGAAACATATTGTCTTCTAGATTCCATATTACGTCTTTACTCCAATCAAATTCAGCCTGTGCACAGGAACTTGGACATAGAAAGATAATTGCGTAACTATAAACTATGCCTACATTCGGGCCCCAAACGGTCAACTCTGGCATCTGCGGGGCTACAACCAACTTGGAAACAAGGCAGGAGAATTTCCTACTGAGAACATGGAACACCATATTCTTCCTTTTCCTGTACATGTAGTTAGCTTCCTGATTTATTGTTATTTAGACACTGGTTCAAGTTCTATAGACAGTGACAGAAGTAGAAGATTCTGTAACTCAATCTGGGTTTCAACAGCTCTAGGACACATCCTTACTGCTTCAAAACTAGAATGGCTTTCAGAAAATCCTGTTGTACATGTACCTTGTCATTCATTTTCCCCAAGCATATATAACCTTTTCCTTATACGAAAATCTAAAATTGCCTTTTATTACCACTATCAGTCTTGGATCATATTGTTTTGGGAAAGGCCGGCCTCACCCTATTCCAGAGGTATAAGTGTAATCTAGATCTGACTAAACCAGTGTTATGTAACCCCAGTTGATCAATTGGTCCACGATTTTGAAATCCATTAGCAATGGCTAATCAGTAGAGTGGTACCTTTTCTTTTCCAGCAGACTTGTATCCTGATGGATGGCAGCTTGGAGCTACTCACAGTCTTTTACAGCCTGAGTGAAGATTATGCCAACACAGACAGAAATAGGGGCAAGATGAGTAAGAACAGGTTCTAACTGTGTTGTCTGAGATTCTGGTTGAACTAGTTTAGGTTGGGTTTTCTGTAACTTACAACCAAAAGAGTCCTAATAGATATAGCACTGAATGTACTATTTTGACTCCTGGAAGAGAGAGAGAGAGAGAGAGAGAGAGAGATGGATCTTAGATCACCTTGAATTAAAAATAAAATATATGAGACAGAATTTCTGGCTAAAAATATACTTGAATTGAAGGAGAAACAACAATGTTAGACTGAAATAAATTATCATGGAATTCACAAGGCAGATCGCTAGAATGATCATTCTATGGCTATTTTGAAGAGTTTGAGAAATGGAGAAACATGGTCAGTGGTGGCTCCAATAAGCAAAAAGAAGGGTAAGAAACCAAAGGCAGTCCTTTACCAATGGGCCCTCTAATCAAGAAAAATATACTTCATACCTCCATTTATCATAATTTTCCATTGTTTCATGCAGTTTTAACTTTTCTTTGCTTCCTGTGCATTAGCGGAGAACAAAAAAGAAATGATTGTAAAGAGCTTAATTAAGACTTTTTTTGCCAATGAGCTTAATAAAAAAGGTTAAATTTATTTTTCTGTCATTCAGTCTTCATGTGCATTGTAGCTTTTTTGAAGGAACAAGACGATATGCATTTTTCATTTCCTTAAAATAGATGAATTCACTGGCTTGCACTTTCCAAGCCTGAAAATACCCCTGAGAAGTTTTTGAAAACTGGGAAGTATCAAAGGCCTCCATTTTTCTCCTCTCACAAAATTCTCCTCAAAGCAGAATGTTGTCACTTCACATTTTCATATGTCCTGCTCATGAAGAAGCCCCCCCCCCAGGAGAAGGGGGAAAATGAGAAATAAAGTTTGGTAATAAAATTAGATTAAAACCAGGAAATGTGTTTCAGAAAACCCAGTATCATCGGCCTTCACAACACTGCTCTTTCAGTCTCTGCATTTGAGCCATGTTCTCAGATTGTTGAAATGGATTGCGAAGGAAGCCCAGTGACTTGATGGCATGTTACCAATTTCTCATTCCATTTTTAAGCTTTTCAATATTGTGTTAGCATGTTATCCTAGCCTAACAATTGTCCCCACATCTTCCTACTAGGTCTTCTCAATTCTTCCTCCTATCCTAGGGCACCTGCTTCCTCACATTACTTGGGATGGGCTGCTTCTTTTCTTTGAATCATGGTTTTTCCATGTTTTTCCATCTTTCCTTGTGCTTGCATTCAATTTCCTTTCAATGAGGCAAAATGACTTCTTTTGATTAAAGGTCTTTGCTGCATGTACCCATTAGGGAGAGGTAGCATAGATGTTAGGGAGGAACTACAATGCACAATATGCTTGTATAATCAAGAATAAATATGAAAAGTATAGAAAAGACAATTGATGGTGAGAGGAAACATATTTGTTTATATAAGTGGAAGAATGATGGTAGCTTATCTGACTTCAAGGATCCTTTTCTTCCGATATAAAAAAATATTTAAAAAATATATATGTATATTGATTTTATTTGGTTGCCAATGGGCCCTTCAGAGGTTTCACCTCCCCAGACTTCCTTGCAGCTCTGAGTGGCCATATGACCCAGCTCTGACCAATGGGATTTTAACAAAGGCAAATTCCTGACACTTTGCCTTCTACCTTTCTCATTTTTTTTCTTTCCTGGAATGAGGATGTGATTCCTGGAATTCAAAGATTATCTTGTGACTTTGAGAAGGAAGCCACAGGATACCGCTGGTTGAGACAAACTACTTGGACTGCCAACCATAAACCACTTGAAACATTAGAAAAATAAACCCTATTAACTCTGTATGCCACTGAATATTTGGAGGTGTTTAAATATAATCCCAATATATTTGTGTATGTGAATATATATGTGCTTGTGTGTATGTATTGTAAATTTTAATCTTCCAAGTCAAGAAATCATCTTTTAAAATATATCATAGAGCTTCGTAAATGGATACAGCAACATTTTTTTAACGAGTGCCATCTTGAAAATGTTTAGACTTCAGTTTCCCAGCAAGGACAATATTATTACCCTTGGGGGAGAGAGATATGTGTTGGAGGGGAGTGGTTTTGGTTGTCACAGGGGTTAGTGTGGGGGCATGTCTGGCATTTAATGGATAAAGGAAAGCAATATTAAATCACCTGCAGTGCACAGGCCAGGCACACAAATAAAGAACTACACCTCTCAAATGCCAGTATTATTCTGTTGAAAACCACCAGTTTAGGTGTTTTATACTTTTTGAACATCATGAACAATATAAAAATGTTGTGGTAAAAATTTTGTACAAGCAGTTAACTGTTTTCTTAGTGGAAATTACCTAAAAGTAAAAATACTGGGTCCAAGTTCAGTTATTTCAGGATTTTAAGATTATGTTTGTATGTATCTGTGTATATATAATTCTTTTCAAAGTTGTCTTTCAGAAAATCTGTACCAACTTAAGTTCTGAAATTATGTATTATACTTTTCAAATACAAATAAATTTGGCTTTTAACAGGAGTAGGTAATTAACATTGAGTTAACCACTTCTTAAAGCAAGTCATCTTTGCCCTCGGGTTCCAGGCCATCACTGCTGTATAAATCAAGAATGAAAGTACCAGTGAAGGCATGGGGGGAGTTACTAATCACATTTCTAAAAACACTTTACTTCTCTTCTCCTACAAGCAATGAAGTCATTCCCCCAACGATCATGGCAATGAAAATAGAAGAACAAACATTGGAATAGACATTTCCAGACTACACATTCCATGCTCAAGTGACCTCAGGAGGAATTTTTATTATTTTAATCTTAGAGATGAGGAAATGAGAAACCAAGACTTTCTTGAGTGTGATAGGAAAGAAGGAAGAATGAGGCTTCTCAGAAATTCCTGTTATAAAATAAGCTCAAACATGCTGTAAATTTCTGAGTGACAAAAATGTCCTATTAAGTGATTAATAAATCACAAAGATTTTGTTTCGTGTTATTCCAAAACTTTAAAAAAATATATGTTATATACAATTTATGAAATAGAAAATGCCTTGACCAAGAGATTTAGCATCACTATGACCTACAGTTAACAACTCTTAATATTTTAGGGTGTTTTGCCTGTATATGGGTTTGGGTCTGTGTATTTGTACATATACTTTTATATAAATCATAATAAAATATGTACTGTGATGTGTAGCATCTTCACCCTTTAATTGCTAGTGTTTAGCATGTGTTCTTGCACACAGGAGGTCCTTAGTATACCTGCTGAATGCTGGGCCTGGGGGAAGTATGTCAGGACTCTTTAGACTGTGTGCTTGTCCATCTGTACAACAATGAGATCAGTCTTCCCAAGTGCTAAATAGCAGCTTGCATGACACCGCAAAATACTGTTTCTCTTTTATGGATGAAAATACTAACATTCAGAAAGTTAAATGGTTTGTCCTGGATTGCATAGTTAATAAACTGCAGAAAAAAGATTTGAGTCTAGGTCTTCATATTCTAAGTTCTATGCCTTTGTGTTTTAAGTTCAGTACTCCTCTAAGCTACATTACAGTTGCTTCAAATTCCCTTGTGATTCCTTGGTTAGAATCACATTAAAAAGTAAAGTAAAACTTACATTCATGAATTTAGGAAGACTGCAGTAAAAATAAATATGTGTGTGTGTATAAGAAGGATTAAACTAATCTGTTATTTCTCACATCAAATTTAACCTTCTTATGGATGCACATACTGTAATTACCTGGTTACTGTGACACTATGTGGAGTTTTGCCTATAACTGTATATATCTCTGAGTAGCTACTTCATATGTAGAAAAGAGCCTGACTTTTAGATGGCATATTATATTGTGAGAGAATGTTGTAATGGTAAAGCTTATATACAAAGTACCTCTTAGTGTTACCCATATCTGGGAATAAAAGACTGAGATTTTGTGGTTTACTGGGCCACAAAATTAGGGGCTGTAACATGGTGTTCCTGGAATCTATATGTCTCCTTGCCAGTATTATCTTTTGTTCTCAATTTAAAATTTTTGAAATTATTATATTGTTTCCTTTATTTTTAACACTTGCCGTAAATGGCACAATTGCTGATGTGAAAGACAGGAATAGGGTGTAAATCTGTTCTCCTGAACCACTCTTCATTGACCTAAATGTTTCTATTCTGGCTGCTCATCACCATTTTTTCAGCCTTTCAAATTTTATTCCTGGATTCTACAGCTGACTTGTATATTGGCATCTCAATTTTTTAAACAGAAGTTTAAAGTTGGTACATTTGTCTGCTCTATTTTACTCAGAAACAGTGGGAAAATATTAAAGAGGATTAATGAAAGATAAATCATCCCTATTTAGTATGGGAAAATAAGAAGGAGGAATCAAAATCCAAGCTTTCTCAAAGGGACAGATTCAACTTCAAACTACTGCAGAAAGTACACGAAGCACTGACCGTGTATTTACCTGGATGTTGAGAGAAATCTCTAACAACCGTGTTTTACCTCTAAGAAGCTTTGGGCTCAGTTCAGAAGCAAGAACAACAACAACAAAGACACAAAAGAGACAGTTATAACGATGCACTTTTAAGTGCTTAAATAAGTGATACAGATATGATATATGATAAGAGTTTGTGAAAGAGAATAATCAGTAAAATTTGGAAAGACATATAAGTTTGATTAGGTCTTAAAGCACTTTGTATACCATGCAATATGTCACATAGCCACACCCTCCAAGGCCAAAACAATCAAAACTCAGAAATCTTGTTTTTTTCCTTTTTATCTGTTGATAAGAAAAAAAATATTCCCAGGCCTTGCCTTGTTCTAGTGTAACCACCTGTGGGAAACACGCTGAGCTTTTTCCCATGTGGATCTCTCTGAATCACTTTTAGTGATATCACACCTGGATACCTACATGAGGAGTACTAGCCAGAGCTTCCCCCCATCCCTGAAGATAGGTGAGCATTGACTTTCAGGTCAGGGGCGTGTCTACTGCCATCAGCTAGTCATGAATTTACATATATGAGAGTCAGGGCAACTCTCCCAACTGTGTGAGCCTGAATACATTTGCTGCATAGACTTGGAGTTCTGTGATTCTCAGTGCCTTAGGCCTTGCCTTTTGAGCTTGTTGGTAAACCATAGATGCTCCTGGTCTCATGCAGGGTAGCGTCCAGGCCAGGCGACTTCTATAAGACATGCAGGGTGAAGGAGACATCGGTGGATATCCAATAAAATAGTAGCTCTAATTTCTCATTCTATTCTGTCTGGAAACCTACATTTTTACAGGGTTACAAGTTAGGAAGCATATTTATAATAGTCCTTGTATTAAAGTGAACTCATACTCAGGTAAGAGAAGCATTGATACAGTTGCAACATGTTTTCTCCTTACCACTTCTGTCAGGGACCCTAGAACATTTTGGTTTGGGTAGACATAGTATACTCTTTAGCCAATAAACCAAACCTAAAACCTCCTTTATCAAAATGGAAATTGTTAGGATTAACTACTAGAAAACCAAACCACAGAGGCAAATGTAGTGGCCGAGAACCCAGGAAATGCTGATTATATAGCTAAATGTGATGATAAAAGATATAATTTAAGACCTTATAAGCATTTGGAATGAAAAATTGTTTACTTGACATTTCTTTTTGTTTCCAATATGTGGCTACCCTACTCAAGGTCTGGAATAAGTGACTCCTTCTTCTAGTGAGAAGCAGCACAGCATAATGTCCCTCCAATGCAGCTGCCTATCAGAACTGTCCCTGTACCAGATCCCATGCCAGAGCAAGCGGTTGGTCAAAAATCCTAATCTTAAACAATTATAATGACCAATAGCTATTCAGTACTTCCTATTTGCCAAGCATGATTAGCTCCATATCTATATCTACATATCTGTAGTTAAACTCTCTTAATGTGAACAATATCCATTCATAAACTGGGAAATTTTCTGAGGGTTGAGACTAGACTATGTGAGAACTCACTCAACTCTTGAAAGGATAAAACTGTTCTACTAAAGAAATGAGTGAAATCAGTCACTGGATTTAAAAAAATATTAAGGTCAAATATTTTGCATGGTAGATCTTTTTTAATATTAGGAAAAGAGTAGATAATTTAACACTGGACTAGGGAATTATGATGTAATTAAGAAGATTAATGTTACTTTCAAAGTCCCCATGAAAGCCCAGGCCTACAAAGGTAGGGAATCTATAATCACTAGCCTTTCTCTTTAATAAGGAAAAATGGACAGCTCAAGAGTATAAAGTGCTTTGATCATTGAATAAAGGCCAGGTTTAATATAATGGTGCCCTGGTGAATTAGAAGCAATCCCGGTTTGTAGATTACCTTAATCTGATTGAAATCTAAATGAAATATATATATCTGCATTATATAAGAAGTTAATACAAAATGAAAAGTCCATACTGTTGGAAATCAAATTCATAAAATGAACTCCAAAGCAAGTATATAACCCAAGTTAATAACAATTTAAAATTCTCTGAATCTGCTAGCAGTAAAAACACGCATACCACCCATGCTTGAATTCACCCATGCTTGAATTCTTGTTGTTGTTACACCATTGACATTAATTTAGTAACCTATACTATTGAAAAGCTAGAAGGACAAAGACCTCTTTCTTTCATTTTTGCCTTGGATAATGCCCCAATGCAAAGATTTACAATAACAGCAACTAACTTATATATATCTGGCTCTATTCTGAATGTCTGGCATAAATGAACTCATTTAATATACAAAGTGTCATTATTTTTGTTTTAGATGGTGGAATATGCCAGGGGACATCAAGAAGTGTTGCATCAGCCAATAGGGATACCCCTTAGCCCTTCTGACAATGCTTGCTTCATTTCTGAGAAAATGGACTTGATATATACTGTCACTAGGAGAGCCATATGGTACCATATGGCCTTATGGTACCATAAGGCCTAATTTAGTTCATTGTGAGATAATGTTTATCAGTTGCAACAAGAGGACGAAGGAAAGCATGACATGACATCATATATATATATATATATTGCTCTATAATATTTGTTTGAAATAATTTGCCCCAAATAGTAAGGGAAAGTTATGATCCTATGTCCTTACTTTCAATCATTTTGGGAACAAAAGAAAAAGACAGATTTCTTCCTAGGGAGAAAAGTAGTGATGAGATTACGCCCGTAGGGTTAGACAGTGGTTCACCTTTTCAAAGATGATGAGTGGGTAAAGTGGGTAAGGGGGTAAAGTGGGTAAGGGAATCCAGTCCTTGTCAGATCTTTGAAATAGTTCAAGGAAAGGGACCCCATTTAAAGAGTTGTGAAAAGCAATTATAGGTAATAACTATTTATTAATTAATATTATTTTAGTTATTGACTAAAAGGATTTTGTTGAATACTCTTTTGAATATTGCCTTGTAGATTTCTGACCTATTCTCTCACTGCCTTATAAAAAACACGTCTTCAATATGGCACCTGATGAGGAGCTGGGAGTCTCTCCAAATCTTTATAAAAATTCCCCTAGGATGTATACTTAGGTGATGGGACCAGAGATAATTCCCTAGTTGAAACACAGTGGTTTGTTCCATCAAAGAGCAAACTGATTTTAAACAAACCACACTCTCTAATGAACAAAAATTCAAAACTTCTTCCCTAACACCTGAGGAGATGTGAACTCCTCAGACTATATTAAAAATGAGGGAAGTGCTTTTGGTTGTTCATGAGCACTGTAGGAAGTTTTACTGTATATTCTCTCAACAGAGGACACTTTAGTTATTATAGAATATTTCCCCCACTGCATTCTACAAATATTCACACAAAAATGTCATCTCTTTCACCTTAGCTTAGTGATGAAATACTCATTAATGAAATGAAACCCTACATTTTAATAACCCTAACATGTTAACTTAAAGTGACAAAAATTTTAGCGATAACTTCATGAGTCTTATCTCAACAGACTTCTGGTGCCTATAGAAAAATGAAGAAATGGGAAAAACATCTAGCTGGAATAAAGTTTGTTTGTTTTTGTTTTTTGTTTGTTTTTTGCTATAAAAGTGTAAGATAATGTCCAAAGGTAAATATATTGACAGCTCCTTATTTGAAATTCAAGCAGTATGAATGTGAAGGTCCTAGTTTGCAACTGGGTGTTTCAATTCTAAAGCCATCGGGTTATTTTCAAAGCGTAAGTTTGCTGGTGGTTCCTAGTATAGAAAGTGGTGCTCAGGCATCTCTCCTACTGTCCCCACACCCAGCTCATAATGAAAAAGGTTAACCTCAACTGTGTCAGAGTTTGGAGAAGAAACTGGAGGTAAATATCCCTTGTTTATCTGAGATATCCAAACACTTATGAGGAAAGGAAACCAGAGTCTGAACTGTGGGTATTGTGACTCAGCTCATCACCTCTTTTCTTGACAGCAACAAGCACTCCAGCTAGATATTTAGTATAAATCTTCCAAAATAGTCACTGTCATAATTTAGATTTCTCCAGAAGCTGACCCCAAGGCAAGGGTTTGAGTTCAATTTATTTATTTAGGAGATGAGACACAATTAGGGGAGTTAAGAAAGTGAGACTGAGATGAGAAGAGGAAAAAGTAAAGGGTGCATTACCAAGATAGTATCCACTTTGCACAGCTGGAACTCATTCTATTAGGCAGCTCCAGAGACATAGAGTAAGCCTTAGAGGCATCCCAGTTGAGGCAGAGGAAAGCTGGAGTATTAATCCACTCACCTCCCTCTGCCATTAGTGTGTGTTTGTGGGAATGCAGAAAGGGCAAAATAGTGCTTGTGGATGGAGAACTACTTAGCTCCACCTCCCTCAGTCTGCTCCACCAGTTTACCTGAATATATATTCCTGTTTTAATATCCTTGTCTGTTAATTCTAAATCTATGCCAGTTCTAGTTTGGTTTTGATGATTTGATTCATCTTGCAGTTATGGGTAATATTTTCTAACTTCTCTAATGCCTGCTACTTTTGACTGGGTGTTAGACATTTTTGCTTTTGCTTTTGGGGAGCTAGATTTTAAAAATTCTTATTAGTATTCTTGAACTTCATGCTGAGACTTAATTGTGTTAATTGGAAGTAGTTTGACTTTGGTGGAAGAGGAGGTCTTGTTTTTAATATTTGTTAGGAGGGACCAGAGCTATGCTCGTTCTAGGGCTATCCCCCACACAACCAAAACTGAGACAAAAACCATCTGTGGGTTCTACCTAATGCTCCAGGAATCATGAGGGTCTCCAGTCTGGCTGGTGAAGTCAATACATTTCTAGGCCCTATGTGAATGCCAAGCACTGTCCCCGCTAATCCTTTCAGGTGGTTCTTTTCTCAGTCCTGTGTGATCTCCTCACATGCAAGTGCTGATCAGTATTAGCTGAACACTCAAGTGGAACACTGCAGAGTTCCAGACTTCTCGCTTTGGTTAGGTTTGCATGGTATGGTTGGATATGCATTTATCAACTGTCAAATATTGTTTTCTCTCAGTGATGGATGATTCCTACACAGCGACTTGCTTAGGAGTTAGTATAGTTGGGAAATAACAATTATTTTCAGTATCAATGGTATTTG
This sequence comes from Balaenoptera borealis, assembly GCF_965194805.1. Classification (NCBI taxonomy): domain Eukaryota; kingdom Metazoa; phylum Chordata; class Mammalia; order Artiodactyla; family Balaenopteridae; genus Balaenoptera; species Balaenoptera borealis. The sequence continues at coordinate 20,367,589 of NC_138866.1, forward strand.
TAGCATATTCGCCATCATTACAGCTCTTAAAACTTTACAATGATGATGTGTACCTAGGCCTTCTATGAATTACACATCTCACCTGACACCTTCATTCCCAACCCTTACCTTTAAAAGAAAAGACACTAATTTTCCCTGTTAACCACTTTGTTCAGGTTTGCTTTAAAAACTATACTTGCTCTGGAAAGCTGTCAGCTGCTTTAAATCTAGTGATAAAAATGTTAAAATACCATTGGACGCCTACTCTATTTCAAGAATTTTACAAGTTGGGTTAAAAAAGGAAAAACTGTATTAACATTTCTACTTTGTTTTTTTTCTTCAGTTATAAATGCAAACAATCCTATTGTGACAAGTGACAACACAAGCTGTGTAAAATGTACTTCTCCGCCCCCAACCTCCCCAGCCTTAAGTAAACCAAACACTCTTATTAAGGATATATTTAGTAGTGTTATCCTCACACTGTTAAATTCTATCTATAACAACAACAACACAATCCCTCAGAGTTCTGTGATTGCACCTTCCTTCTGCAAACAGATCCTTTTCGTCTCTAATGAATGTGTTTGGATCTGGTCATCCAAAATGTTGTAGAAATGCATGGGCAATAGTTCTGTTCTACTCACCTATCCTGTGAACAGTGGTTAGCTTTGGTGAGAGATTCTGCCTTGATTAAGACAGAGATAATTTTCCCACAGAAGAACCATTAAACTTCTAGCCATAGATAGTGGAAAAGATTTGAAGCTTGATTTTAGAAGCCATGCTTGAATATTAAAAACAATACAGAAAGCTTTTAATTCCTGTCTTGATTGTAAGACTTGAAGGAGTCCCCTGGCAATAATTCCTGGGCTAAGCAGGAAAGAAGAGTGACTCTGCAGCGTTTAAAGTTTAGAAGAAGAGGTGAATAAGAGGAAATGGAAAGAAATTTAAGTGAAAAACAAGATCCTCGAAACTTAGATATCGTTAGAACCATGAAAACTCTGTAACACTGCAGAAGGTAATATTTTCCTGTTTTTAATTTTCTATCCCATGATTACTGTTATAGCTTTTTACAAATAAAAAACACAAGGTTCACAACAAGACTTATAAGAATATGAAGTAGGTCCTGACACTCTTCCTGTCATAATCTGGGTCTTTCTTGATGATACATCCATTTTTTAAAACATGATTTTTAATATAGCAGTTATCACAAAACAATCCATGCTAGCATGCCTCAAAATAAGTCCATGAATCATTTCTTGAGATATTTCTTGAAAAAAAAAACAGATTTCACTGGCAAAAAGTGTTTTGAATCATCTGAATGTTAGATAATTTTCTTGGAGACATCAAATGCACATTATATAGTGAAGTAATTCAACCTACATTACCTGTTTAACTCCGCAATTTTCAAATGCATTTAATCAAGATTGCATTTTTCCTACAGTGTATACTTACTATTATTGAACACACAGGGAATGTTACCTTAAGTCTTTCCCAACAAAACCTTTTATTTGTATTGTTTTCCTGTTGTCAGTGTTTAATTAAAAGTAAGCTGCTAGTGAGAGGGGGGCATAGCCTGAGAGGCGTGGCTGGGCTTTAAAGACAGTCTTGATTTCTTGCATATTGTGCTAAAGGCTGCCACTCTTTGACTCACAATCCCCCTCAAGGACCCCTCCGGCCAGGAAGCTGGGACTTCAGTCCCTGTCACAGAATTAACTTCACTCAGTGATATTCATATCAATAGCTTGATAAGTCTCTGGCCCTGGATTATCCCATATCTGCCCCATCCAATTTCTGAACCAAAAAAGTCAAATCTCTTTCTGACAGTAACATTGTGGATTCCAATATATTTTGTCAGAGAAATTGTGAGAAATTTCATCTTTACCTTATTTACCCACATAAGCATATGTTTTAAAATTTTAAAAATATGATCTTTCATGGTTTCTAAAATGAGAAAGTATAATCTCATATTTCAGAACATGTGGAAAAGAGGGTAATTTATATTCTTAGATTTGTGACTTAAAAAAGCTGTATAGAGAAAAGAAATGGGAAAGGGAAAGATAATAAAAAAATGATATATTACACCTGAACTTTTGAATTTGAATGTCTTGCATGGGACCTGTGCAGATTTTATTCAGGTGATTCAGGGCTTGATGTCTTCTCTTAGAGGTTCTAAAACAGCTCAACTTCAACTAGTCCAAAATCAAACTTGTGTTCTTCCTTCAAATACTTTGTCCAAAGCAGAGTACTCTTCTTTAGGGAATTACCACCACTTAGCTAACTGAGCAAGCCAGAATGATGAAGCAGATCCTTAAACTTTCTTCTTATTCATGCCTCAAATCTAATCCATCAAACATTTTTGTTACTGTAGCTTACTAAATATCTCATGAATAGTATCACGCCTGAAGTATTTATTTATCAGCACATGTCTTTTGAGAGCCTTCTAAGTATCTGGCATTATAATAGATGTAGGACATATAGTCTGGAACAAAACAGAATTCCTGCATTCATAAGTGTCCATTCTAGTGAAGTGGAGGTAAAGACAGCAAACAAATAAGTAAACATAAAATATATTAGCTAAAGATAAGTGCTACCATAAAACTAAAGCAGAATAAATATGATAAAGAGTGACCATTAGGTATGGGCCATTTTTTTTAATAGCAGTAGTTTTCAAACTGCAAAAAAGGAGGTCATGAAATCAATTTAGTATGTCAAGGATGGCATTTTATTTGAGGTATAAATGGGATTTTTCAAATTTTAATTTTAACTTTTTAATTGAAGTATAGTTGATTTACAATATTATGTTAGTTTCATGTGTACAACATAATGATCCTACATTTAAATACTTTATGAAATGATCAGCATAGTAAGTCTAGCAACCATTTGTTCCCATACAAAGTTATTAAGGTATTATTCACCATATTCCTTATGCTGTATATTACATATCCGTGACATTTATTTTATAACTGGAAGCTTGTACCTCTTAATATTCACCTATTTCGCCTCAGCCCCCACTCTTTCCTTCAGACAACCACCAGTTTGTTCTATGAATCTGTTTTCATTTTGTTTTGTTTGTTCATTTGTTTTGTTTCTTTTAGACTCCACATATAAATGAGATCATATGGTATTTGTCTTCCTCTGATTTATTTCACTTAGCACAGTATCCTCTAAATGCAACTGTGTTGTTGGCAAGATTTCATTTTTTTAATGGCTTAGTCATATTCCACTGTATATGTATACCACATCTTCCTTATCTATTCATCTATCAATGGACACTTGGGTTGCTTCCATATCTTGGCTAGTGTAAATAATGCTGCAATGGATATTGGAGTGCACATATCTTTTAAAATAGTGTTTTGGTTTTCATCAGGTAAATACCAAGAATCGCTGAATCATTTGGCAATTTTATTTTTAATTTGTTGAGGAAACTCTATACTGTTCTTCATAGTGGCCGCAACAATTACAATCCCACCAAAAGTGCACGATAGTTCCTTTCCTCCACATCCTTGCCATTGCTTGTTGTTTGTTCTCTTTTTAATAACAGCCATTCTGACAGGTGTGAAGTGATATCTTATTGTGGTTTTGATTTGCATTTTCCTGACGATTAGTGGTGTTGAACACCTTTTCGTGTGTCTGTGGATTATCTGTATATATTTATATAATGTCTATTCAGGTCCTCTGCCCATTTTTAAAGCAGGTTGTTGGTTTTTGATATTGAGTTGTATGAGTTCTTTTATATTTTGGATGTTAATCCCTTATTGGGTATATCATTTGCAAATATTTTCTCCCAATCAGTAGATTGCCATTTCACTTTGTTGATGGTTTCCTTTGTTATGCAAAAGATTTTTATTTTGATGAAGTCCCATTTGTTCATTCTTCATTTGCTTCCCTTGCCTGAGGAGACAGATCCAAAAGAAAGATTGCTAAGAAAAAGAGCATACTGCCTAGGTTTTCTTCTAGGAGTTTTATGTTGTCAGATCTTACATTTAAGTCTTTAATCTATTTTGAGTTTATTTTCATATATGGTGTAAGAAAGTGGCCTGGTTTCATTCTTTTGCATGTAGTTGTCCCATTTTCCCAATACTATTTATTGAAGAGGCAGTCTTGATGAACTCTTTTAGCTTTTGCTTGTCTGTAAAACTGATTATATTTTCTGCAATTCTGAATGATAACCTTGTCAGATAGAGCATTCTAGGTTGTAGAGTTTTTTTGTGTGTTTTGTTTGTTCATTTGTTTGTGTTTTTGCCCTTTCAGCACTTTGAATACATCATGCCACTCCCTTTTGGCCTGCAAAGTTATTGTTGAAAATTCAGCTGCTAGTGTTCTCTACTATGTAACTGGTTGCTTTTCTCTTGCTGCTTTTAAGATTCTCTCTTTATCTTTAAATTTTGACATTTTAATTATGATGTGTCTTGGTGTGGACCTCTTTGGGTTTATCTTGTTTGGGGCTCTCTGTGCTTCCTGTACCTGGATGTCTGTTTCTTTCCACAGGTTAGGAAAGTTTTCAGCTATTATGTCTTCAAATATGTTATCTTCCTTTTTCTCTCTCTCTTCTCCTTCTATGATCCCTATAATGCAAATGTTAGTACACTTGATGTTGTTCCAGAGGTCTCTTAAACTATCCTCATTTTTTAATATATATATATATTTTTTTTTCTGTTCCACTTAGGTGATTTCCCCTACTCTGTCTTCCAGATTGCTGATCCATTCTTTTGGATCAATCCATTCTTTCATCTAATCTACTATTGATTCTCTCTAGTGTATTTTTTATTTCAGTTATTGTACTTTTCAGCTCTGACTGGTTCTTTTTTATATTTTGTAAGTGTTTGTTGAAGTTTTCATTATTCTGACTGGTATGTGGAGAACAGATGTAGGAAGGCAAGGATGGAAACAGGGACAACAGTAGGAGACTATAGCAATAATCCAAAAAGACCATGAGAACTGGCTTGAGACAAGATGGTAATTATACAGAAATTTGAGAAGTCATTTGATTCTGGTCATATTTTGAAGTTATGGCCAAAAGGATTTGCTTATGGATTAGATGTGAGTGAGAGATGCACAGAGAAGTGAATGACACCAAGAGAATTGGGCCTGAAGTTAGGAGAATGGAGTTTCCATTTACTGAGAAACTCTAGGAGAGGGGCAGTTTTGTAGTCTAGAGGGGAGACAAGTGACCAATTAAGAACAGATTTTGCAGAAGCAGTTGGGCATGTGGATTTAGTACTCAGGGAAGTGATTTTCTGGCCGTCAACAGGAACAACAACAAAATAGGTAGAATGTGAAGCCTTGAGAGTGGATGAGACCACAAGGAAGTTACATAAACTGAGAAGGAAAGAAAAGGGAAAGGAAAGAAAAGAAAGGAAAAAGATCTAAGACCTGATCCTTGAGGCATTCTAATTTTTAGAGATTTGGAAAATAGGGCAGAAAGATCAGCCAGTAATATAGGGGAGAAAACAAGAGGAAGTAGAATCACAGAAACCAAAAAAAAAATTATTTCAGGAAAGTAGTAGTGATCAACTATGCCACATACTAGTAAGTCAAATATTGTAGGGTTTTTAGTGTGGAGGCTGTTGGTGACTTTTATAACTATTAGAGCAGATTGGTGGGAATTGAAGCATGGAAATGAGTTCAAGAGAAAATGAATATTGGAAATATGGAAATGGTTAGTAAGTAGAGTTAACTTTTTTAAACTTTGCTAATAAAGGAAGCAGATAAATGGAAGGGCTGATGGCTGATGGGGGATGTGGGAATGAGGTCTACTGAACAGATGGAGGAATCAACCTTGAATAGGAGGAGCAAACTTCCTTTCCTAGTATCAAAAAGGGAGGCAGAGGATATGAATTTGACACATGCAATTTAATAGAGGTGATGATGGAAGCTTATGCAAGTTTCTTCTGATCTCTTTTATCATCTCAGTGAAATATGAATCATGGTCATCAGGGTATGTGAAAAGGAACAAGGGGGTGATGGAGGTTTAAGGATTATGTACAGTGTTCCTAAATCTTCAATTGGCATACACTTTTGCCCCCAAAGAAGACTTTTTTTCTAGTTTAAAAAAAATTAATATGGGAATAGTACTAGGTAGCTTAAAAACCTTCAAGGGCTCCCCTTTGCTCCTTAACTAACACCTACATTTAAATTGCCTACCAGCCCCTTAATGGACTGGCTCCTTCGTCCCTCTCCAGCATCATGTCATCTCATACCTCTTTATGCTCACCCTTGTTTCAAGCCAGACTGACCCTGGGATAAGATATGTTCCTTCTTGTTACCAAGACGTCTGTCCATGCTATTACCTATGCTCTAAAAACCTCAGTCTTGCCTAATTAATCTACTCATCCTTTTCATCTCAATTCAAACGTTATCTCTTCAGGTAGTTTACTTCTTAACCACCTCCACTATCTTCCCACTCTTATGAGTAGATTAGATCCATCTGATATACTCCCTGTTGGCTCTTTTGTTTCTTACCCTGAGTCCTTATAATTTATAATTCTTTATTTTCTCAAGAAGTATCTGTCTCCTCCTATGGTTTCTAAGGGAGCACTGTCCATGTGTGTTGTGCTCAATTCTGAGGTCTCTGGCTTGGAGAGTGCTTTGTGGTTATCCTTATTGACCTCTCTTATCTGGAAGGAAGCCTGAATATCAGCTCAGCTTCTATACTTCCACCTGCTTTGTTCACTCCTGGGAAAGGATTTCAATCAGGCAGGTTAGGCTGGGGAAAGAGACTCTTATATGAATGACATCCTGCCTGTAGATTCCATGAAGCTACCTATAGATGCATTTTCAGTCTTCCTTGTTAAGCATCACTATCCAGGTAGCTAAGAGGGTCAGACAAATAGAGAAACTGTCTTTGTATAGTTTTCTTAATGATATAGTTCTAGTCAGCTATGTTCTTAGCAGTACCTCTACCTTTTCCAAATAAAGTGGAAAGTGGCAAAACAAAAAAAAGAATGTATTTTACTACACCCGTTCATCTAATTATCTCATCCTATAAAAGGTGGGGGGGGGGCGTAACTGTAGTTTCTGTAGTATATTTAATTTTTATTAAAAATTATCTTTGGGTAATTGTTTAAACCACAAAGCATGCGTAGTGACACTGGATTTACAAAGTATATCTAAATGCATTGAAAGAATGTGAACTGGAGGTGAAAACTCAGAAAAAATAAAGCAAACATTTATGGCGCACTTACTATATACAGACAATGTTTTAAGCATTACTGTAGTTAATATTTTATAGGAAACCTTGACAAGTAGGTACTACAATTAACCACATTTGATAAAAGATGAAAATGAGGCATGGGACAGATAAAGAAACTTGTCCAAGATCACACAATCACTAAGTAATGAAGGTGGGATTTAAAGACCTTATAACAGAGGCTTCCCAATTTTTTTTTATTGTTGTTCATTGTGTCCTTAGCATTCAACTAATTTTTTCATAGTGCCAAAAGAAATGGAATGCACAGTTTCATTGGTTAAGTAGTGATGTCTAAGAATTTTAGTAAGAATTTATGTCCTTTGAACTTAGTAGCCACTTAAGACATAGTAAACAGAAATTGAAAGACAAATATTTTTATTTCCTTCTTACATAACTGTAATTACCTGCTAATGAGGTGTGTACACCTGTTGGGCATTGCATAGCCTCTCAAAGCTTAGAATTCAGTTGGCTATGACCACCCTAATTTCTGTTTTACATTGATTTTCATGTGGTGTTTAATTTTTATCTCAGCAACCTTCAGAAAGGTTTCACAAAGTTATGTCACCAGAAGTAGTGTGATCTAATCCTGAAACTGTGAACACCCTGGAGCTAATAGCGCTGGAGGTGTCCAGAAGATGCATCTGTGTTTCCCTGGGATATTTAACATATCCCATGGTGACCCTGTGAATACATCGTGGCACCCTGACATGCATTAGTGCAAAGTTTAGGAACCACAACCTTGTTCATAGCTTTGTCACTTCATAACCTCCTGTTAAGTGCTGTCTGCAAAGAACAGTGGTATATAGTACTGGGAGTTCCAAGGACTAAGCATACAGTCCTTACTTTCAGGTTAGAAGATGCTAAGAGTGAGTGTAAGGCATAGACATGGTAAACATGGGGAAATGATGAGAATGGTGCAACATAAAGAGCAGAGGCTTACAAATAAAAGACAGTCCTACATTTGCATTGAGGCTCAATGATTCTAGTGCTGCTTTAAGCACGAATGTGTGCCAATTCTTGCCACATCTCAGAGGCACAAAAAAAGATTTCTGTTAATAGAATGAAATTAAGTGATAAAAGTCAAATAAAAATTATAGGCAGTAATTGATATCCTGTCATTTCCACCTCAGTAATAATTCCTAAATTCATTCCATTTTTTGCCTTTCCACCATAGTTACTTAAACCAAACATTTATTACTTGCTGCTTATTTGGGAATGGAATTCTGGCATCCTAGAAACCCAGAACATAGTTTTTACTAAAATGGTACTCAAAGTGTCTTCTGCAGACTCTTATCACTTTGGGAAAAGTTTGTTATTGGTCTGCAACACAATAAGGGCAGAAACTGATGTAAGAATTTAGAAACATTTTAAAGCAATTTGCCAAAGTAATTTAATTACTGTTTAACTTAATAATTAAAAAATGAGGTTTGCATTTTATGTCAGCTTTTTAGATTTAATTTACCTAGTAATTCTTTTTTATTATATTTTACAGAAGTATTTGTCCACAGCAGATTTAACATGAAAGGATGGAATAAAAATGGTTTCTTCATCACAGCTAGTTTGAGAAGCACTGGTCTAGAAGTGGTGCATTGGGTGGACATGTTTCCTTGGCCCTGTGGACTCCTGGTCCCATGGGGAGGGACATGAATGGGAGAGGGCTGGATAGGGGTCCTCCAAAGAAATAGGCCCATGATAGGTCCCCAGAAGCCCAGGTCTACGTGCTGTACTGATTACAATCATTAACCCACAATGAATAACATAACACAGAGAGATAACTCATCTCATTTCTGTCTTCCCAGCACCTAGTACCGTAACTGATGCATTAAAGGCACTAAATAAGTGATATTTGAATGAACAAAGCATTAAATACAGTGATGAAAATGATGATGATTATGATGGTAATGACAATTTCTATCATTTATTTCACTTGTGCCCTGTGCCAGGAGCTATGTTAGATACTTTATATAAATTATCTCTAATCATGACCAGAACCACGAAGATAGGTATTATACTCTCTGCTGAGAGATGAAATCTCTATTTTATAATTTTGAAGAGAGCATGCACTTTGTAGCTTGGGCTTGGGAAAATGGAAAGGTGGCTTTATTGAAAGAAATGACATTTGAACTGAGTTGTAAAGGATGAGCAGAGCTGTTGGAAGCAGTGAGAAAGAAACACCATGGCCTATGTGGAAGAATTGTACAAACCAAAGAATGCAAGATACAAAGCACCCTCAGGGTGAGATGGATAAGAAACATATGAAGGGTCCAAATATAAGACACTAAGGACTGTGGAGCGTGCGATCTTAGTAAATAGGGTATGTTCCACTTAAAAGTATTTCACATTTATTAAAAGCAAAACAACAACAACAACAACATAAACAAAATTAAAACTGTGCCATTAAACCAATTCTTTAACTGGCTTGGTGCAGTGCTGAGTCTGATTCATTATATCACTTCAGAATGGGTTTTCCTTACTTCTAATCTATCTCTTTTATAACAACCTGTTTTAATTTCCCATGCAAAATGTATCACTATGTTATATACTAATACATAGTATTTTCCTGGACATGTATTTATGTATTTTTGTCATTCTCTGCTTACTAGGCTTTAAAATCCATGTAATCGATGTCTTTGCCTATCGTTTTTATTAGTAATGAATACCTGACACCTAAAAATGTATCTAGCACATACTTGATGTATGAACTATTTTGCTATGTAATAAACTACCGATACTTAGCAACAAATACACTTAGTGGTTTAAAACATTATATTATTATCACAATTTCGGGGGTGTAGTGGGCAGTTCCTCTGCTGATTTCACCTAGGCTTACTCCTGTGGTTGTACTTAAATGTAACGTCACCTGAGCTGGAAGATCCAAGTTGATCTCGCTCATGCTTGGCAGTTGGTACTGGCTGTCAGCTAGGAGGCCTCCTATCTCCTCCACATGGTCTCTTATCCTCCATTGGGTTAGACTGGCTTCCTTATGTGGTGTTCCCTGGGCCACACTCCAAGAGGGTGAAGACAGAATCTGTGAAGCCTCTGTCGTCCAGCCTTAGAAGCTGTGCAATATTACTTCCACTGCCTGGATTGATTACAGTAAGTCAGGCCACCAGCCCAGATTCAGGGAGTGGGGAAACCAACTCTACTTCTTAATGGAAGGAACTCAAAAATGTTGTGGATATGTTTTTAATCAATCACATTTGAGGTTCGATAAGAATGCATTATACAAATGAATAAATAGTGTGATTAAAGGCACAGAGAGGAAAGAATACAGCATATTCCTTAGTTTATAAGCAATGGGTAGTCATGTGGATTCTTGAATATGAGGTGACATGATCTAAGTGAAGTTTTAGGAAGATTAATCTGCCTGTGCCTATAGGAGGAAATAAACTGGAGACAAACTAGATGCAGGAAAATCATTTGAAGCCTGCCATGATAAACCAAAACTAATGAAATGAGGAAACAGAGATTCATCATAAACTCTAGTCCTGTTTCCCATTTACTTGTTTGGGGTTTCCAGCAATGCATGAAGGTAGCTGGCACAATGCAAAAGGGTGGTTTGCTTCAGGACAGATGCATGGGACCTGCTAGTGGATGGCAGGAGGATAAATAGAATGAACCTGGAAAGGAATTAGGATGGTATTGATATCTGAGTGGTTCCAGCCAGTTGTCCATATATTTACTGGTTCATTTGAATTTACTGGCAATTTGAGATAGTTTGAATAATTCAAAGTAGAATGTGAGACCTGTTCTTTGGGGAAAAAATTTCCTTGGGATATTTTTTTAACTTCCGAAGACATTACATTTAGAGGTGGCACTTTGTGTACTGAAGTAAACTTGAAGCCTCGTGGCCATCTACTTAGAACTGACTGATACAAAAGAAATAGAAATATTAACAGACACAGTATTTCAATTTTCCCTAGAGACATTCCAGCTCAGCATCTTCTCATGCTGCTAAAAAATGAAGAAGCTCATATATCTCAAGGTGTTTATATTCTGGATGGTTATGCGTCTCCTGTTCAAACATAAGTTTGAAAAACACTCCACTTTTAGGGATGTTTTCCTTTAGAAAAAACTATTATTTTCTTTCTTAGAAAGGCCATAGGGAGAGAATTCAAGCTTAACAGAAATCAAGTCATAAATTTATCTGGAGAATGCTGACTTTTATACTTCACCATAAGAAAGAAGAATTGATGGAAATGTACCCAATTCCTATGTAGAAATGTTCTCTTTCAGAGTCTGAAAAAGTATGTCATTTTAAAAATCTGCACAATTTTAATTTGTACAAATCTAATTTTTTAAATGATGTACAATGAACAAAGTATAAAATCTCAACTGCAACACATTGAATAGCTACCTAGCAGTTAAAATCCTTTATATAATTGTGATTTCTTTGACAGCTAAAAAATAATAAACAGCAATGGGAATTTTCAATAAACTTCAGTTAAATCAGCTTTTTCAAAACAATGGTCCTTAAACTTACAGGTATAAGAATGTGAAGTTGGCCTATCTTTTATGTATTACTCATAATGCAATTTAATTCTAGCTCTAACTTTTTGTAAGCATTTTTGTTGTAAGTAGATTTTGACCTTCTGTGATGAAAATAAAGATTCAGGATTCAGATACTCTTCTCTCAATTCCAACTGCCAATTATACTTTTACCTGGTTGGAAGGGAGAGTTTTTTGTTTTTCATTTTATTCTGAGAAGCTTAGGTCAGTGTGTCTATAAGTTTGGTCTGCTGAAAGTCTATATCAAAATTGTCCGTGGCCCCAATTCAAATGTGCAAAATCAGAATCTTTGAAAATGTGTTTTTTGGATCTTTCTTTTAAGTAAATTATTTAGGTGATTATTTTGAACAATAAAGTTTAGACATTTGCTCTAGATTTGGCTCCCAAGAATGTTGCTTGTTACAGTCTTGAGTAGGTAGGTAGTAGTTTCTCCTTTGAAGTAAAATAAGAGTCACCTAAATATTTTACAAATACTTATCGGCTGCTTTCTTTATGCTAGAAAATGTTCAAGGTGCTGGAAATACAGTAGCTAATCAAATTGATTCTTTGTCTTCAGAGAGCTCTAGATCTAGAGAGCTAATTCAGTTACAACACAATCAGAAATATACCAGGAGACATGTTATGACACAATATCATGAGAACTTCAGAGAAGAGTGGATGTAGGGGCATTAGGACAGGTTTTCTGGAGGAATTTACATCACAGCATAGTCTTAAAGGATAAGGGGTGGGGAGCTTCACATAGACGTGAGAGAGATCATGGTGTTTTCAGATATTGCAATTTGTTCTTTATTACTGCATCAGAAAATAAAAGTGGAAATGCGAGATAAAGCTGAAGGGGTCTACTGAAGTCACTTGTGAAATTTCTTGTTCTATTTTATTTTATAAATTTTATTTTGCTAAACTCATTTAGCCAATAGACCCTAAATGAGGTGAACTAATATTAGCCAGCTAGACTGGATGTCTGTATTCCTAGAGAAAATTCTTAGTATTATTGTCAGAAACATGTTGCTAAAGTGAGAATCCCATTCTATAGGAACAGAGAATAATCTTGTTTCTAAAATAAATCTTTCCATATATACAATAAGCTCACTGCCAAAAAATGGAATCTTTAAGACTCGCACAGTTTAGAAAATAATCATGCTTGACTGCAATCTTCATCTCATACCTCACGTACACTCTCTCAACAAATCTTGTTGGCTCTACCTTCAAAATACATCCAGAACTTGACTACCTTTCACCATTTGCTTTAACCATCATCTTGGCCCAAGCCCCAATTCTCTTTCCTGTTCTGTAGTTGAATACGAGCTGACTGGTTTTTTTGCTTTTACCCTTGCCTGCTTACAATTTGTTCTCCATACAGAAACTAGAATAAGGCTAAGGTAGGACTTCTGCTATGTAATGCAATCAAGGAGGAAAGTTTTTGGCTCTCAACTGATCCATGTGAGGATCTTTTGTTATTCCTTTCCCCAGTTTTGATGGTAAATGTACAAATGTAGCAGGCATGGCCTAAGAAGAACATGGTGACAAGGGCGCAGACCTTTAACAAGGGTCTGTGTCACCCCACTAGGTAAATTACCCAGATTAACAAAGGGATGGATGAAATCTGAGGGGAATCTAGAAGCGGTAATAAAGGAGGAAACACTGAGAATCAGCTGTGACCTTATGGCCAGCTCCTTCTGTGAGGTTTATATTTTTTTTCCACAAACCTTCTTTCTCATAAGTTCCCCCTACCCCAATCAAAGAGGCTCAAGGATCCTGGAGAAGTTGCTTCTAGAACTTATACAAATAGATTTAAGTGACATAAGGGTGGACTGTAGTGGGTGATGTGCTATGAAATCCAGGTGTGCTTTCAGACCAAAGAAATTATTCTCCTGGGAAACTGCTGTTGTCTTAAGCCCTCAGCTATCAACCTTCTCTGGGATTTTTATCTTGTCTGAACCTCAGCTGAATCATCACCAAATATTAATGATATCAAGATATTTCATTTGCTTCCTAACCATCAGGGAAGGATACAGAATTAAAAGGACTCTTATCTGAGCTTAGTCTGATCTTCTTCAAGGACCCTAAGTCTAAGGCATACCAAAGCCTAAGAAAACTCTTTCAAAACAGCTTGATAGGGCTTCCCTGGTGGCGCAGTGGTTGAGAATCCGCCTGCCAATGCAGGGGACACGGGTTCGAGCCCTGGTCTGGGAAGATCCCACATGCCGCGGAGCAACTGGGCCCGTGAGCCACAGCTACTGAGCCTGCGCGTCTGGAGCCTGTGCTCCGCAACAAGAGAGGCCGCGATGGTGAGAGGCCTGCGCACCGCGATGAAGAGTGGCCCCCGCTTGCCGCAACTGGAGAAAGCCCTAGAACAGAAACGAGGACCTAACACAGCCAAAAATAAATAAATTAATTAATTAAAAAAAAAAAAAAAAACCAGCTTGATAGGTGTTTATGTCTTAGAAATACTTAATTTCTTCTTCTCAGATAACAAAAAGACCTAGTCTCTGAAAAGAGTAAGTAGAAATAACCAGCAGGAAGAAGGAGCCACTCATATTTCTGCTACTACTGCTTTTGCCCTTGAAGATACAAGTAATATCAGGCAGGTGCTATTCTCTCTACAAGTGGGGTGACCTTTCCTAAGCTGAATGCTTGAAATAAAACACATTTTGCCATGACCTGTACTTCCAAGATACACTTTTGTTTCTGGCCTGACAAAAATGGCACTGTCTTACTCAGTTTTATTGTTTGTTTTTTAATTGACCGCTATCTTATAATTTAAAATATAAAGATAGAACCCCCAAAATAAAGAAAGAATGTTTAAGGTAATAATAGCATCATCAAAAACATTCTATAGTGAGTAAGAAGATTAATGTAATACCAACCCTTCTTAAAAGCTCCAACTTCACCATGACATTTGACTCCACACATATGGGTAAGCATATGGTTTTCCATTTTATTTTTCCTGACTGTTGCAACACTTTTCTAAGCTGAAGTGAATTTGAAATCATGAACATGAACATTGTCTCTTTCTGCACATGAAAAGAAATTTATATAAATGTTCAGCAGAAGATTTTTTAAATCAGGAGAAATGAAGAACTTCAGTCTTCCCTGCTTTAAAAACAAACAAACAAAAAAAAACTTCTTTGGCTATTAACCACTTAAGAGTCATTTGGAAAATACTAATGATAAAGAGCTTAGCGTAGCTTGGGGCACTGAATACAACCATATTTTGATTTCTTGGTTTATTTACTCTCATACTAATTTATCTTTTTGTATTCTAAATTTTGAAAATTTCGAGACATTCAGTAAAGGTTGTAAAATTTCAAGACATTCAGTTCACAGTAAAGGTAAGTCAGAATATAAAAGCAGAAAAACCCTCACCTTGCATATCCAAAAGATCAATAGGTTTTAATTATGTAATTTTTATTAATTCGCACTCTGGACCTCACATTTGTTATGTATAAAAATACTTTACCTAATAGGAATTTCAACTTAGAGTTTTGGATCCTACGAACATTAAAAGTCTTTTATGCTTACTCAATAAACATAACTAAAGTATCCCAGTGTAAAATCTGTATAAACTCCAAGGGAATTAAAAAATAAATAGAATTAGATAAACGTGAACATTACAGTGCATTCTGTTGTTTCTTTACAATGTTTAAGCTACAGAGATTCAGAATGTCCTAGTGAAAATTCTATTTACTTATTTATTCCTCTAATGGGATATTAATAAATGTGTCAGACACTTCTTTGCACTGGTCGTGATTTTGTTAGACCTTAGAGAGAAAAATATGAATTGCTTGTCACAGGCTTCCAAACTAGAAATATTATGGGATAGACTGATAACAGTTAGTTGCCCCTCAATGTGCCTTTCTTCCGTAATAATAAAATTTAGGACACCTAAAATAACAAACAAATGTATCAACCTTCCTTGCAGCAAGACTTAGATATGTGATTGTCAATAGGACACAAATGTGGGTTTCTTATGTCATCTTCTTAGATCATCTTTAAGATACCACTGGTGCTTGTCCTTTGCCACGTCTCTTCTGCCTTCTTCTCTATCTTCATTTAACTGTTTAGGACACAGATGTCATGATTGTGGACCACAGGATTGGGACTATACCTAATGTGTTGTGAAGTCGTCAAACTGAAATCCACAGGGACCTCATCATCAGTTCTTCAATGCAGTAATAGATTACTTACCTTCATTGATGTGGACATTAAATATTCCCCTCCCTTGTTTAGGCTATGATAATTTGGAGTTTCTCTTACACCATACTGAATGAATATTAACTAATTCACCTATTTTAGAAGTTTACCAGATGAGCCAAGTTAATTTGCACTTACCATTTCCTACATTATATTTTTATGCAACATTAATGGAAAAAAGAATAATGAAAATAATAAAACACAGAAGAAGTAAATATTCCTTCCTCTCATCCACATCCAACTTCCTTGTGCCTAGAATTTGCATTTTTTAAAATATGGAATTTGTTGATGGACTATGCCCTGTTTAAGAATTACTTAACTGAGATCAAACAAGCAATTTGGCCCAAACTCCTACTAGAAAAATTTATAATAATCTAATAAGTCAAATTTTATAGATGAAGTCCTGTGGCTATTAAGACAGTATTGACTGAATGAAACATAAAATCATTAAACGGATGGTGTTACGCGGGGGCTGCAAATGGTGGATAGTGGAGTGACTCACGTCTTCTTTTTCTTAATACTATGTTATTTGCAGGTAAATCCTCAAGCCGCAGTCTTAATTTATGACTCCTTCCCAAAAGATCAATAGAATATCACTTGGATATTGGAAAATTGGAAAATGGGAGCAAGTCTGGTATATATCTTCTTTTTCTTAGTCTTGGTAACATTAGTAACTGACTTTCTAAATCAAAAGTAATGTTTCAAAAAAAGAAATAACTTGCATGAAGCCAAACCTCTGTCTTGACTCCCAGGAGTCCTTGAAGAGAGTACAAAGCCTGGCTACACCCAGGGTATTTCCTGCTTTCTTTGGTCAGGGACTTTCAATAAACAAGTACCTTTCTTCTCACATTAGTATTACTTATAAGGGAACTTGTCAGTAAAAGGAGGCAGCCAAATTCCTTCAGGAAATAACAGTCCAGTAGAGCTGCTATGGGAGCAGTCAATGTATTTTATTTCTGCCCTTCTCACATCTGCAACCCCAGTCATACATTTTACCAAGTTAAATCTTAAGAAAAAAGTCAATTAAATTCCAAACTTAATTAATTCTTAAATTTTTAGTGTGGCTCGCCATGCATATGAATGGGTTAAGGTGAAGTGGAAAATGGATTCTTCTTCCATTTTCTCATTCTTCTCTCTTCTCCTACAATATTTTCCTTTGGCTGAGTGCCCATCTTTAGGACTCAATGGTGTGGGTTACCTTGCCTGATTATAGCCATCCAGTGGTGCACATCTTCCTTCTTTCTTGGGTTTCTGCTCTTTCCTCATAACTCCATTTCTTCAGTTCCCTGTGTGTCTACACGTGTTCACACATGGGTGTGCACATTCAAACAGAACGATCTGTTTACTCTGGAAAGAGTCAGAGCACCATATTTGCCAATGTGAGATCATAGGAATAACTTTTGCTGATGGCTTCCACATGTTGGTTATTTGAATTCTAGTTGAACCAATGTGTGCAATCTCTCAATTCCCACATATGCTAAGCAAGGCTCTTATTTAGAAGGCAGGGGAATTGCCAAGTGTCTGATGACAGCATTCTGTGAAATGTTGCTTTATCTGAAAGAAAATGTGTCCTTAAACCATCTGAGATTTCCTATTGTTAAGTTAGTCGTATGTGAAAGTAACTTGGAATCAGAATAACTTTTCCAGATTTCTTGGGTTAGTAATAACCAAAATTGAATAGAGGAAAAAAAAAATCCCATGATATAAATAATTATATCATCTTTCCTTAGAGAAAAAGGTTAATGAGATTCACAGGGCATTAATGGGAATAATTCATAGGCAGAATCCTGTTTTAAGTTTTATTCTATTTGTCTCTATTTCCTGAGTAACGTGGCCATTTTTTGTTTGTGAATGGTCAGGAAGTGGTAATTTTGAATTTTCATACATTTCTTCAATTGGATTTACCTAGGTTTTGTATGAAATGTCATGGGCCATACTGAGATTGTCTATTTTTGTCTATTGTCATGTTATCCGTAATCTACTTCATTCAGTTCTTTGCCCCAGCTGTAAGGTGGTATATTTCAAAGTGGAACATTATTTATATATGTTAGATAATGTTGAATTGGAATCTTTGGTGTTTTCTTGGTTAAGAATAATACTATGGAAATGCAGAGCAACATATCCTGGCTGGCTCTATCTAACTTTCTCTTCAGGATTTTTTACTGAACTTTCCATTGATTTTTTTAAAAAATGATATTCAGTTTCTTTCTGCCTTACAACATCTCCTGATAACTCAGCTCACTGAATTTTTTAGCGCTTGATCTTACCACTGATAGGTAAATCCTGTTATGTATCCTTGACCTTTATCTGTCAAGGTTGTGCCAAGTTCCATTTGAATAAATTAGTTGGCGGAAAATTGAGGTCATTATTTGAAGTGATGTGATTGTAATATTTGAGGATGAGTATCATTTATAGTGATACAATAGACAATAGAAGTTTTTCTAAATAGAAATAACAAATTTTGGACTCTGGGTAATATAAAGAATGAGGTCAACTTAGGGCTGCTGTGATCTTGGGCTGTGAGTTTGAATATCTATCCCCCGTCTCTTGAAATAACAATACAGAGATTTTGAGTATATGATGAAGCAAAGTGAAATTTATATTTTGCAGTGAATACAGAAGCTACCATGGCAGGCACGTTTAAGAATTAAAAATAGTTAAACCTGGAAATCATTAAGAAAAGCAGCTCCTATGACGAAACCAGTTATTTGTGAACTCAACTGATCCACAAATTTCCCCTGTGTCACTAAAATTAGACTATAAAAAGTATATCCATGCCCAGAACAGAGTCAATATATATATTCATTAATATGTCCCTTATGATAAAGATAATTCTTAGATTTCTTGTGATCTCAATGATACTGATGAACAGAGGCAATGTGAGTACAGTGAATGAGGCTTTGGCTGCATAGGCTGAGTTAATCTTGTGGATGGGCAACAATTCAGTCTGGCATGAACCTCCTGTTGATCCATTTACCCAACAGTAACCCCATTAAGATCATAAAGGTCATTGCTATAGTACAAAGACAGCAGGAATCATGTGAACAGACATCCAGCATAGGCAACAGAAGAGTACTAGTTCTAAGTAACTAGGCATATTATTGGGTTCGTAGTCTAACTCAAATCTCAGCATAGCAAATACACTATGGTAATTATGTAATTCTCATGCAAATTAATACTAATGCTATTTACTAACACTAATGACAAAGATAATACTAATAATGCCACTTTGATTACCTTAGTCAATAACTTTGTTCATAAAATTAATTATTTTCTTAGGATAAATTCTTAGATATAGAATTGCTACATCAAAAAAAAAAAAATCTGTGTATCCTTAGCAATGTTGATACATTCCAGGTGGATGCCTGTTTATCCCAGTGTCTTGTAACAATAATTTTCTTTTATTGCTTAACTCACTTTCCCATTATTTTGTTTTTGTTGTTATTTAAAGCTGAAAGTAACTTGACCCAGACCTTACTTTTAGCTTCAAGTTTTAGGCATCAATAGCAAACCTGGATGCAAATATTCTCAATGTTCACTGTAAAGTTCTGATACCCGTAGAATTCTCCTATTTATCCAAGTGAAATATCAATAATATGGGTTAGAATATAATAGGTGTCTTGAGGGAGATATGATGATTTAAAGTGTCCACAGGCTTTTTCAAATTTTTATGGAGACTTGGGAATGTAGGAAAGAATACAGTGTGGAATGAAAAAGCTGAAATTCCATGGTAAATCTTGTCTCTTCCAGATATTACCCACAGCCCCTCACTGTGTTGAAATAGGGTTTGTGAAAATCATTTTCTCCTTGCTATTCTTCCTCATGGTTGCCTCATGCTCTATAGGAGAAAACATGCATAGTCCAGATCATGCAGCCTCCAGTGAAATGTAACACGTTTTGGTTGTTTAAGGAAGTATTGTATGGTGGGCTTGGGCTGTTTTTGGTTTGCTTATTTTAATGCCAGATGCTTTAATGACAGATTAGGGATGGAGGGAGAATATAGAATTTCAGACTAGACATACAAGTTTACTACTAACCCCTGATAAAGTTATAAATAGTGTATGTGGTTTCATTATTAGCAGTTAAAATATTTTTACCAGACTAACTTCCATTTTTCAAATATTATTATAATTTCTGTTATTAGGTATCTACCATGGGAACAGAAAAAATGTTCCTATCCTAGGTCTATTTCATTAAGTGGGCTTTCTCAAGGTTTACAATTTGTTTAAATTTTTACGTGGCTTAGGCTGACTCTTATTCATTTCCTCTGATAATTAGCTACTGAACGAATGCTATCTCTCTATGATATTAGGAATCTTATGGTTTAAAAGCTGCTATATATTTCTTGCTCATGGGACTTCAACAGAATGAAATGATCTAGGTTATAAATGTACTTCTCAGAGTTTGCTTGAGTTTGTCTGGAGTCCTGTCTGAATTTTAGCAGCAAAGTAATGCAATGGAAGAAGACAAGTTATCAGCTACGTGAAGGACTGGTTAGAGTATTTACCAAATCTTTAAGAGAGAGAATTAGAGCCTTTGCTTAGATTTTCTATTTTGTGTAGTCTGTGGGAAAGTTGAATATACTTTCTGATGAGCATACACTAGGCCAGAAAGGAAAGGCATTCCATGTTAACATTGCCAAATAGGGGCTGTAGATGCCCTGATGAGGCTGGAGCTGAAGGAAAGGGGTTGATTTTCATATGCGGGTTAATACCATTTCCTGGAATGCATTTTATTATTTTCATATTAAAATTTATGATTTTTGATCCTAACAAATATGTTTCAGTTGTTTACTTATACACATGCGCGCGCACACACACACACGCACACACACTCACTCATCCCCTTGCCTGTTCAGTACATATTTGTTAGTCACCTTCTCCTCTAATTCCTTTAGACAGAAAAAGAAAGAAAATTTAAATAAAGAATGGGAAATGGTGCTACAATTCTTTGTCACAGACATGACATTAGGTCCTCTAGAATTTCTCCCACTCCTGGCACCCTATGCACACTTCTGTTATGTGGCACTTATGATACCACATTTTGTTTACTTCTTTTCTATTTCCCATTTAAAAACATGAGATTTTTGAAAGCTGGGCCCGTATGCTTGATCTCCATAAGCACAGTGACTGATACACATTAGGCATTCATTACATGTCTGATAGAATTACATGAAATTAATATTTTGAGAGTATATAAATGGCTCCACCTAAAATGAGCCCTCGTTCAGAAATAAGGGTGGTTCCAATCCTGAATGATTTATTCCAACACAATATGGAGAAGCAAGGATGACTTAATTATATTTCATTTGGCTTATTCAGGATAAGGAGCTTTGGCTCAGTTGCCTGACTTATAAGATAAGGAGGAAGTGGACCAAAAAATGATGTCACTACTCTAATTGATTTTGTAAAGAAAGACATTCTAAGACCACTTTCTTTTGTTTGATTCTTTGCAGAGGCCAGTGCAAATGGGTACAACAGAAATTTAAAATAAACCCAGAGGTTGGACATGACATATGGTGATAAGGGTAAAACTGTTTATCCAATTCAAGACACGGGGACTGAGACAAATATTCAAGCTGTGTGCTTTATGGAAACTTCCCTGGAAAAGCACTATATCGCTGTTAGTTATGGAGGACAATCAATCTCACTCAACATGATGTAGTTGCTAATGTACCAAAAAATATCATTAAAAGGTGAAAACCCTTTCAATGATTGTAGCTATGAACCCAATCTGAAGATAATTTTATGATAATTGCTAAAGTATATGGAAAAGTGACTTAATTTACTTTTACAGAATAATGACTAATGAACAGAGGACAACCAAGGAAAAGAATGAGCATATACATCTATGTCAGGATATCTGCATTGACATCAATTTCTGCCATTAACAGACTGTAATCCTGGATAAGATATTTAGCCAATCATTTTTTCTGTTTTCTTTATCTGTAAAAAAGAAGTTGGCTCAGATTAGCTTCTATGAATGGTTTTCTGAATAACATAGTTATTATAAAATGCTTAGAGATATAATACAAATGAATTTTCTGGTTAAGAAAGTTAAACACTTGCATATACTGCAGGATCACCTGCAACCTTTATATGCTAACATGAAGTATGGCTCCCTAAGGCAGAGACTATAGTAGGTAGTTGCAAAATTTCATGATTCTATCTGGTGCTAAGCTAGACCTGGTTACTTTTCTAACCTAGTTAATCTAATTGTATACATTTATGTAAAGAAGTATTAGGCTTTCAAAGAGGTTTACAGACCTCAAAAGCTTGCATGAGTGGAAATCACCTTTCACCTACACTTTCAAAGCAATAGGGTGGCATCTCCATTTATTAATAGCAATCTAGAAAGGTAAAATACTTCCTTATTACATATGCCCTGTACCTTAATAACCTATATTAATAAGCTAAGGGTAAAGGATAGGATTATTTCTTGAAGGTATTAAGAATTAAATTACTGGAGCATTTTTTTAATGTAATACAACTGGATGAGTTTTCTTTCCCTTGAAGTATCTGCAAGGCACTCAAATAGATCTCGGTTATTTTATCATAATCTGCAGCCAAAAGTCCTTGCTCTCCAATCATATCATGAACTTTAGGAAATGAAAATGGCCAGAGTTGGTAATTTGGGACAAGGGAGATGTCTGAGAAGACCCAAATATATTGACAGGTGGTTTATGATTTAAGAAGGTACAGTTTTGTCTAGTCTAAAACTCAAAGTGTCCTTCTTCATGCACACACAGCAATAAATAATTGTTGAACAATGGAATTTAATGTTGGCTACATAGTTAAAATGTTCAGAAAGGGCCTCCTTAAATTTTATTAATAAAAAATATAAATAACGGCTTTCCTTTTATGCCCTGACTTTAGTGCAGGGGGATATTTTGTAGCAAATATATTTCCAAGATATTTTACTCTCATTGATTTCATAGAGGATGTAGAGAATGATGGACTAAAAATAGAGACAAATAGTAACTAGTTAAACCCAGGGAAAACAATGGCTATGATATTACCTTGTATATAAAAACTATTGTCTAAGGAGACCATTAGTCATTCTCAATTTATGATGTTTCATTTACAACAAGTATAGAATAGATTAAAATTAGTTGTCACAGAAAAGTTTTACATTAGACACTGAAAAAAATTGTAGAGTAGGGTGATATTTCACTGAAGATATAGAATCATTATTAATAATTAATATTTACTGAATGTCAGCAAATTTCGAGGCATTAGACCCCAAATGATAGGGGAAAGAACTAACTCTGGTCAACTTTACACTTAGGAGAAATATTTAGTTCACAATCCTTGAATTAATTATTATCTTCTCCGGAGCTTGAAGAAGGATCTAGATAAATTACAATTCTTCCCAGTTTTGACTCTACCATCCTTTTGTCTATGATTGGTGGTATTAGCCTCTGGTGAGCTATTTTCATTCCAAGTGAGTAAATTCTTTCTAATAAAATTCCTCTTGCTTGTAGGGCAATTCTTCAAGCATTCTCTGATTCTACAGAATGTTCTTAAGGAGGTTGTTCAGCAGAAGCCATTTTTCTCCCCGAGTGCTGACTGATAGGGCCTCAAGAGTTATGCAGTCTTAAGGTAACATTAGGAACATAAGACAAGTTATAGAAAATTCTGTAACAACAATGAAAATGATGGTCTCATAGTATGGTTCTTTAATAGAAGCATCTCCACTTGACCTTTCTCACCACTCACTTAAGAGGTGGACTTTCCCAGCTTTAGTTTCATTAAATCTGTCCTACCTCATCTTCATCTCAGATTACATTGCAAAACATTATGAACCATTCGTTATTGCTTTAGGCTCAGTCATAAAAAAAATGAAAAATACTCAGTGACAAGGGTTTTTGAGTTGCTTGAATCTGGCAGACTGGTACTGTCCTAATGAATTCAGAAAACTCACCTTTATGTCTTCACTTCAGGACATCAGTGAGAAACTAGTTCTAGGGACCTATGAAAACACTGTCTACTAAATAAATATATGTTGATATTTCATGTGTAATTGCTTCCATGGGGACACTAAATATATTCCATAGACTGGAAGGCAAACATAAGTCAGAAGATACACAGAGTGTCTAAATAATGTAAATACTTGTCTTGAGTCATGGGGGAAAACCCTAGAACCATTCTTCTTACCATTATTTCAACAGCTACTGTTTTTATTTGTTTGAGAGGCAAATAATTGGAGCCACCTATGAATGGCATGTTTTTCAGAATCCCTGTGCCCATGTCCAGGTGAAATCACTATACATCTTGGTTTTTAGTTCTGGTTCTTATAATACTGGAGTTCCAGTAATCTTGGGAGGCAGGCATAGGTCCAGGGAAACACCTGTATCCTTAGAATTAGTTCATTTTGGGTTATCTTGGTTTTAGCTTTAGGGAGTATATATGGGCAAAAGTACTTCTATCATATAGCCAAAGGATTTTGACTAAATTCTTATCCACAATTCCAGAAATATAGTTAAACAGAGAAAAGCATCTTCTAGTCTTTAGAAGCTTAAATCTGGAAAAAAAATGTAATTGTGTTGATAAAAAACAATAAAATATAATCAACATTTTTCAGTTCATGATTTTTGTAGATAAATAAAGGTGAATAGTTATGTATCATGTAGTATAAGAAAAAATGGTAAAGCAAACCGGATTCTTTATCCTCAACTTGGCCAATAAAACTGAAATATGAAATGAAATGTAGGTCACTAATTAAAGGACTTTTTTCTGGCAAATCATCTCATCTAACTCTTTACAAGTCATATTACTTCTTTGTATCTCAGTAATAGCATCTATGAAATGTGGAATAAACCAGATAATATGCTAATTTTATTTTCCACTTTGACTTTGAATCTAAGATTTCATATTGATAGTTTGTTTGTCTATATCTTACCTCATTCCTGAAAGATTTGCAGAAGTAAGCATAACAAAATCACATTTATAAAGGAGGGTTGAAGATAGTAAAAGTAGAGAAAATAAGACAAAACCAGAGGTAAAGTTAATGCACAGCACCTACATTTTTTCTGTGTACCCTCGTCAGGAATTTGCAACATCAACACGGTTACAACTGACAATAACTGCATATGATAGTAACTAATCACTGTAATTAAAGAGTGACTTAAAAGTTATTTTGGGAAACAATTTTAATGTTACCGTGTACTCTCTGCATTCATTTTGGCTGCTTATGTGTTCAGTTTCTTACTATAACAGATTTCATTAAAGGCCTCAATTCTTCACCCCTCTCTGTAAAGCTAACCTTTGCCATGTGACTTTGCAGCCCCTCCCGCTAAAGTGGTACAATGTATTTCTTTGCCCCTGAGTCTAGACTCAGTCATGTGACTCATTCTGGCCAATAGAATGTTGGCCGGCTTATTGTTCTTAGATAAGGCACTTTCATAGAAAGTACCTGTGCAGTTGGACTCCCTCTTGTGCTTCTGCCATGGCCAAGAGATGGACATGCCTGAAATAGCCTGGTAGGCTCAGAGGGAGGGTAAGGGATATATGAAGCCGAGCTGCCCAGTTGTACACAGCCTAGATAAGGCAACTTCATGCTGAATCCTGCAGATGCGTGAGAAATCAATTTTTATTGTTATATATTGCTGAGATCTCCAGTGCTTTGTTATGCAGCATTAGCATTCCAATATACCTACTAGAGCATTTTTATTTTTCATGGCTCATTGTACTCTGTGGCTCAGACACACAGAGACATGAGTCAGTCATGTCTGAGTACATTGAGTTTCTACAGGGCCAAGCCAACACACACAACATTTTTTGAATGAGCTTAATTGTGAAAGAACATAGGCATGAGAACACCTCTTTCTATTCCTTACTTGTTTTTATTTCCATTATTCTTGCCGAGATTTATGTTCTATTGGGATTCAGTTCTAGCACTGTTTAATTCTTAAATATTAATGCTTTAAGTAAGAAAACTGTTGAACATATAGACTTCTGGATCTCTTACAGTCATGGGAAATAAGCAAATGAGAGCTAAGACTTTACTTTTGATGGATCAGCCTTGGAGTAAAGAAGCCAGAGAGAAGCTGGTCTTTCCTGAAGAACAGGAAGACCATAACAATGCGTCTGATCATGAGCCACAACTCCACACTACTTTCTGAAATGGGATGAGGTGGTGATCTCCCGTAGCAGAATTGGAGTCCAGAAGTAATAAATATGGTCTCATTTGGCACCCACCACATCATTCCACCCAGAAGCTGAGGGTATGCTACCATGGGGCCAGTAGTGAGGGAACATGTGGCTAACAAATGTGATAGGACTATTAAATAGTTCATGACATAAGCCATGAGAACCATGACTTGTTGATAATTTTGTTCTTTGACAGTGGGGGGCGGATCACATTTCCAGGAATTTTTTTTAAATCAAGAGTTTTACTATGTAAAAATCTAACACCTTGAAATGATCTGTGCTCCCTACAATGTTGTTACTCTAAGCCTATAAAACTATCTCATGATAAATTGTAATTCAAATTTGAGGCATTTTCTTTTATAAATTGGCAAAATATTTGGTTAGCATTTAAGAGAGGTAAGGAAGTATCATGACACTTGGCATTAGAGAGGCTGCAATTCAAATCTCAGATCTGTAATTTTCTGTACCGAGTGCTCTGGGTCTATTACTTAACCTCTAAATCATCATCTTTATCAGCTGTAAAATGTATTCTGATACTATCTACCTCACAGGAATGTAGAATATGCTAGGATATAGAAAGAACTTAGCACACTGTATCACACTACTTCTAGAGTTTTCTTAAGTTTAATCTTCTAGAATTAATACTTTACTATTTACTTAAAATCTAAGATGGGCTTAAGAGAAAAGACTTCAAAACATGAGAATCTGTTTATGTTTTACCCTTCAATTTATGGATTATGAAGATTTCCTGTCAAAATGAAATCATGAATTATGAGAGTTCAGGATGGTGAGAATAAATGATAGTAATTGAAAATAAAAAGTTCTCCTAATTCAGTATGTTAAAAGATAAACCCAGGCCTGTTAAAAATGTTAAGAGTTTGAGCAAAAATTTATTCCATTTGGGCAGCACCAAACTGGAAGAGGTTAGGAACACTCTACCAACAGGGAAGGACTTCTATTGAGAAGACAAGGAAGCAAAGTAAGGAAATTATTTGATTGGCTTAAGTGGTTGCCTTATTTGGGAAAGCTTAACTGGCTATGATTTGTTATCCTTAGGTTTCATTTTCTTAAACCTTGAGGCGTTTATAGGCTTAGGTTTTGGTTTGCTTTTGTACATGCCAAGGCATTAGAACCACCTCAGTCTAATGGTCTCCTTGTTTAATTAACTGGTATATCCTTTTTCTTTAGCTTTAAAGGACATGTTTTTTTCCTGTGGCATTATTTTTATTTGCATCATATTCTTTTCCTGTTGAATTTAGTTTTTTTTTTTTTCCTTAGACTCTTCATGAATTTGATTTTTGGCCAGGAAGAAAACACGTCCAATGGCAGATTCCACCTACTTCCACCACCTTAAGCTAGTATTAATGAAGATGTCTGTTTTTTAGAAAAACATTTATTTGGTCACCAATTTATCTTAGTTCAACAACATTCATATTCAGAAGATGTACAGCACGCTAATCACGAAGAACAATATCATCGTTATCTGTTCTAGTGACTACAAGATAATTTATATCTAGTGATAGACACATTCAAAATTGCATTAATTATATTATTAACACTTTTAATTAGGTTCCAATATACTTTCTTCATTTACAAAACAAACTGAAAAGATCCCCCAGCTCACTATCTCTTGCTATTAATTTCCCAGGAAGATTTATCAAATGCTATAAAAGCTATGAATTGGAATTAACTTGAGCTTTGTTTTCTTAGCTACTTTCTCCCCTCCCTACACCACCAATAAAATCTTAATAACAAAATAATTGCATGCATTATTTCCAGTTACCTCTCTTTCATTTTCTGGTCTCATATTGAGACCAGTATGCAAACCAAGGAATTAAAAGCATGGAGCTAGCTATCACCTTCCCCCTGATCTCTTAGAAAAAAATCAACCCCATTCACAAGAGTTTTTTTTGATATTGTAGTAATCATGACCAAATCACTGTGGCATTGCTGCTTGTGTCACTTGGGAAAGAAAACAGAAATGCTCTCTGCTAGTTAGATTTACATGACTTCCTTTAGAAAGAAGAGAATAATTTCTTTTTAAATGAAGTGAGCATTAGCCTAGGGGTTATGATGGTAGCCAGGCACACAGATGGCTTCTTTGTTTATATTTACCTGATGTAACAGAGATTAAAAAATGCAAGTGGAGTCCTGGATTCTACCCTCCCATTAATGTACTTTGAGGCTCTGGTCAGAAAATGACAGGTTGACCAGAAAAAAAATGAAAACACTTTTAATCTATAATTTTTTGTAATGGTCATATGGAAAAATAATGATGTTGTGAAAGTGACACTAGCTCTGAAGACCTATTACAGCTATCAACAAGACCGTCAATTCGCGTATAAGACAATAAATATTTCTGGCTTCAAAGTCCTCATTTATAAAATGAAACATCTCAAGGTGATCTCTGAGATTTCTTCCACATCTACAGTTCTAGATTCTTACAATCACAAAGAAATGGGTTCTTGTCATATACTTTTAACTTACTGTGGAAATTTTTTCTTCTTTCAAGAGCTGAATATGATTCCATTCTCAAGAAAGGTCTTACCTTTCATTATTGTTCTCATCTTTTCCTCTTGATTTTTGAAAGGATAAGCTGTATGAGGTCGGTTATATGCTGAAGTGATTAAGAAACAGATTCTGCAGTCAAAATTGCTAGATTTCATATCCAGGCTTTTCTGCACATTGTTATGTACTTTAGATGAGATACTTAGCTGTTCTGTTACTTAGCTTTTGTCAAAAGAAATGGGGATAATCATAGGGCCTACTTTCCAGGGTCTCTCAGCATTTTGCTTGTATCAATACATGGCACTTGGCACATAGTAAGTGTTCCATAGATACTAATGTTGTTTTGAGGGTAACCCCAGCCTAAGGACTAATACCATGGAGTCCTCTTTTAAGAGAAAGTCTTTCTTAAGCACTCAAATAAAACTTTGGGTAACCATTCTTAACTTTGGGTAATCATCCATAGCTATACAAATAGAATTAAATTTCCCTTTTCTCCATCTGTGAGGACTTGGCCTCAGCACAGGTTGAAATGTGCAAAATTTTTTCTTGGGTTGATTTATCTGTCACTTACCTCTCCACCTTCACAGATGTTAGAGGGAAATTCTGGAGGCTGGAGTTTATTGTTCTTTGGTTTCCCTCTATTTTTACAAATCTCCTCAGCAAAATATGTATTAAAACTATGCTTTCCTAAGCATCTTTAAAAATGCACAATATCATTTGTCATAAAAGGATTACAAATTAAAGCAACAATGAGCTGCCATGGTATACCTATTAAAATAGCTAAAATTAAAAAAAAAAAATGAAGAGGATGTAGGGCAATAGGAACTCTCATTCATTGCTGGTAGGAATTCAAAATAATACAGCCCTTTTGGAAGACAGTTTGCTAGATTTTTACAAACCAAACATAGTCTTAGCATATCATCCAGCAATTGTGCTCCTGGTTATATACTCAATTCAGTTGATACACAAAAATCTGCTTGTGAATGTTTTCAGCAGCTATTTATGATCACAGAAAACTGGAAACAAGATATCCTTCAGTCGATGAATGGATAAACTGGGGTACAGCCATTCAATGGAATAGTTTCAGTGTTGAAGAGAAATGAGCTATCAAGCCAAAATTAGGCATGGAAGAAACTTAAATGCATATTTCTAAGTGAATAAAAAAAGCTACATACTGTATGATTTCAATTACTTGACATTCTGGACAGGCAAAACTATTGAGACAGTAAAATGATTTGTGGTTGCCAGGGCCTAGCGGGAAGGGATAGGCATGAATAGGTGAAGCACAGGGGCAGTAAAACTATTCTGTATGATACCAGGATGGTGGATACATGACATTATGAATTTGTCAAAACTCACAGAACTTTACAACACAAAAACTTAATATATGCAAATTTATTGACATATATACACTAATATGTACAAAATGGATAACTAATAAGAACCTACTGTATAAAAAAATAAATAAAATAAAATTCAAAAAAAAAAATAACAATCATTGAGGAAGTCAGGGGATCCCAGGAAGATATGCGGACATGATAAGAGAATCTAACTGTATTTCAAATGTATGAGACAACCTTACTGAAGGCAAAGTGGGGAAAAGTGCTGACCTAAGTAACTTTATAAATGAGTGATGTCTGTAAGACTAAAGGCAAAAGGAACTGCACATAATCTAATTGTACTGTACTCTAACTGATAAAGTTATCAACCCAGGGAAGGGGGCACCAATTAACAATTCTAAAACTACTATATATATCTATAGATGATGTAGATATAGATATAGATATATATACTGAATTGAAAAAATTAGGTAAATGAATGGCAGATGGTGGGAGACAGATTTCTCACTGTTGGAATAGGAATTCACAGATAAGTAAAAGAAGGAGGCTAACATCTTCTTTGCAATAACAAATTAGAGATGGAGACAACAGTATGAAGTTTAGCTTAATATAGATGCATAAGGTTACATTTAGGAATATCTAAGGATATGTATATAAAATGGGAAAACAGGTATGAGGTATTTGCAAATCCTCTGTATTATCTTCTCAATTTTTTTTTTGTAGATCAAAACTTTTTTAAATAATAAAGGCTATAATTAAAGAAAAATTCTGCTTTTCATATTGCCTCCATATTTCTTCCAAAACTATTCCTCTCCTCCTTCTATTTTATACCTATAGGGAAATACTTATTTACATGTCAGTCGACAAAAATAAAATCAACATCAGACACACTATACATTTTGTCTTACTTATTGCCTTAGCATAAGAATATCCCTAAATAATGCATGATAAATATTTAATGGGATATACTTATGGTATAAAAATACTCATTGTGGGCTTCCCTGGTGGCGCAGTGGTTGAGAATCTGCCTGCCAATGCAGGGGACACGGGTTCAAGCCCTGGTTTGGGAAGATCCCACATGCCGCGAAGCAACTAGGCCCATGAGCCACAATTACTGAGCCTGCGCGTCTGGAGCCTGTGCTCCGCAACAAGAGAGGCCGCGATAGTGAGAGGCCCGTGCACCGCGATGAAGAGTGGCCCCCGCTTGCCACAACTAGAGAAAGCCCTCGCACAGAAACGAAGACCCAACACAATGAAAAATAAATAAATAAATAAAATTAAAAACAAACAAAAAAACTATTCCCTTTAAAAAAAAATACTCATTGCAATTCAAATTTAACTGAGCATCCTGGAATTTTTTTTTTTTTTTTTTCCTGATTGGTTATTTTATTGTTGTTTTTGCTAAACCTGTTAACACTTGCAACTTATACAACTTTGGAGACCTTCTTAGTCTCTTTGGGTTGCTATAATAAAATGTCACAGACTGGGTAACTTAAGAACAAGAGAAATTTATGTCCCATGGTTCTGGAGGCTGGGAAGTCTAAGATCAAGGTGCCAGCATTGTTGCCTCTGGTAAAGGGTTGCTTCCTGGTTCATAGTCAATACCCTCTCTCTGTGTCCTCACATGGTGAAAGAGTCTAGGAATCTCTCCGGAACCTCTTTTATAAGAGCACTAATCCCATTTATGAGGGTTCTATGCTCATGACTTAATCATCTCCCAAAGATCCCACCTCCTGATACCATTATCTTTGACGGTTAGGATATCAGCCTATGAATTTTGGGGAGGACCCAAACAGTCAGATCTTAGCAGAGACCCACTTTATAAATAATGCAAAACTTCAAATTAAAATTTTTTATGTAGCCCAGGAATGACCCATACAAATGAGGATCCCAAAACTCAAACTTCATTAACTTCATGAAATATCTGCTTGTCTACAGGAAAAGAGCTGCCCTTCTCTAATCCAGATGGAGTTTGTAGAATGCATATCAGAGCAGCTTCGCCACCTCTTCCTGCTGCCATTGACAAAAATTTCTGAAGAGCCTCACCAGGTCAACACTTTAGGAGCCTTTGTTTTGACACGTTGTAAATTAAGTTCAGTTGCTCTCACCATGGGGTCTATTATCTCTTGATGATCCCTTAACTCCAGTACATTAATGGAAACTATGTGCCATACTATCAAGAAGAGAAGCCTCCTTAAAGGTCAATTAGTCTCTAGAGAACAGAGCCAAATTGTGATCTCATTGGTACCTAACAAGTTTTCAAATACTGGGAACTATCAACAAAAAGTTTGTCCTAGGGAATTTTAAAAGAAATACTCTGCAAAGAGATACAGAAGCAAACATTAGCTTTGCAAAAGGATCACCATCAAATGTGAAACCTCAATCTTCCTAGAAACAGATAGCAGCCCCCACTGCCTCCAGAGAGTGGTAATGGCAGGGAGGATGGGAAGCAAGACTCAGAAACAGACTAAGATGGAAGGAAACCCTGGAGGATAAAGAGGATTCCTCCCCGGCCCAGTATCTAAAAAACCTACCATATCCAGAGGTGAGGGGTCTTCTCCTCCCCCTCTTGGCATTAAGCCTTTCTCTTTGGGCAACTTTCTCTCTAGTATTAAATCTTCCTTCCCTGGCTACTGCACAGTTCACAGCTGAAAGACTTGTCTAGTAACCTATATTATATTGAATACATAATGTGTGAATCAAGATTACTTGAAAAACAATGGAGGATTACTTTTGTGTGTGTGTGTTTGTGTGTGTGTTTAAGAATTGCTTCAAATCTGGGAGACTATTAGAGCTCAAAAGAAAGGAAGGACAGAGAAAAGTGTGTCCCCATCTTAGATGTGAAGCCATCCTCATGGGTCCCTATTTTAAACTCACTGTGACTACTTATTTGAAATTTGGAGTTCATGTTATAGAGTAAAACTTTGCATTTTCTTCTGAAGCACTCTTCCCCTTCTTCTTTCTCCATCCTTCTCTCCTACTCAGTCTTCTTTTTAAAATTAACTTTGAGGAGATGACCTGAAGTTTCAGCATTAAAATCATAAATCAGTTAAAAATGCTTTATTTTTATATGGAATGTCAGATTGGTTAATGAAAACAAAAAATGAGTAGTGGTTTAGAAGTCAACCCTGTTTCAGTTCCTCAAGATGTTTAAGTCATCATATGGTGAATCATAATGCTTTTTTTTTTTTTTTTTTACTTTTTCACTCTTTGCTTTTTGGTCTGCCTCTTCCTTCCACTATTATTATTTTGGACTTTTCCCTACCTTCAAGAAGCTATTTATATCTCCCTATCTTTATTTCCATTTTAACTAATTAGACTGATAGTAGAAAAGCTGAATTTTATGGTCATGAAGTTCCTGGCCATTTGCCGAAACTTTCTCATTCTTGGCTTGTTGTTGCTTTCTCCAGAACTGGTACCAAAATCTGGGTCTGGGTGACATTTGGAGTCAAAAATTTCTCATATTTTGTAAAAATTAAGAAAACAAGTATCTAGAGAGTTCAAATCAGATAAAGGAAAACAATGCAGGCTAAGCACAATACCCAAAAGGAAATGAGGCCTTATTTATATTTATTTATTTATTAAATAAGGTCTTTTAAATTCAGCATCCACAGAATTGTAAATATATGATTACTGTGTTTCTAACTTAGCATGATCATGTGAGGGCCTATGCATTCAAAGGCAGAAGTTGCACCCAAGGCTATAGCACGCTGGATTAACTTTCCATTGACCGTGATGTTGGTGAGTTTTTTTTTTTAAGTCTTCAACATGCAAAACTGTACTTTGCTTTTCCCTGTTCACCTAGTGTCATCCTTACCAGCTACACATGCTTGACTACCTCTGTGCATCATAGCAATCTTAGTCCAGGCATCCTCATTTAAGATTATTCTCAAGGCAAGCAGGCTAATTACTGTGCACTTCAAGCAGCTGAGTTAAAATTAACTGCAGCCAAATATTTGCCAACATTGAGTAAACAAATTTTTGCTCATTTATCTCCTTCACATATATATGTTTTTCCTCTCGCCAATAAAAGATAGCACAGTGTAGACGGAAAAAATTTTTTGCATGCATCTTGAAGCAGAGTGGCCTGGTTTTGAATATGCTTTCTACAGTTATTAGTTAAATGGATTTCTGGTAAATCACCTATTATCTACTAGCCCCAACTATAAGAGAAAAAGTGCCCAGCACTGAGATGATGCTTAAAAACAGTGACTATCGTTCATTCTCTCTTAATGAACACTCCTTTGTCACCTTCTTTCCAATCTGCTTTAACTTTGATTCCTAGCATCCTTACTCCTTATTGGGAAAGGATTTCCTTTCTTGAACATGGGTTAAAGGCAGCAAGAACAGAGCAGAGTCATGCTGCAACCCTATCCGAAGAGGGCTTTAGCACAGTCTTTGGGCTCTCAGGCACTGTCCCTGGTCAGATGTTCCATTAGTTTT
The DNA here is from genome assembly GCF_965194805.1 of Balaenoptera borealis. Lineage (NCBI taxonomy): Eukaryota > Metazoa > Chordata > Mammalia > Artiodactyla > Balaenopteridae > Balaenoptera > Balaenoptera borealis. The sequence goes on from NC_138866.1 coordinate 20,401,899, forward strand.
AACACTGTACTCTTCGCTACACTCTTTTCTAAAGCCTCTCACATACATTTGCCCCTCTGGGGAGCCAGATCTGACAAGATTGAAACTGTGGTAATAAAATTTACTTATTATCAGTGATGATGGTATTTAATAATTGCATTCTCACTGGGAACAAATTTCCTAGAGAAATCATCTTGCTTCATTGCAATATGTGAATGATGAGACTAGTAAAATCTTACATGAGAAAATTTAAAACTCCGGGATGAAACTTTTCCCAGAAAATGTTTATTGCATTTACATAAGTCATGGGAACCTTCTGTTTGGGTCAGAAGAAGATAGTGGATTTTGAATTGTCTTTGGCTTTTAAGGTCTCAAAATATAGTCAGTTCCCACAGGGAGTAAGGGATAGATCAGTGCATTCAAGGGGTCAGGGAAATGGATTCATTTTACCAGGAAATAAAGTTGAAGAAGAATATACTTGGATATAAACTAGTCTTAAATTTGGGAAAACAAATAGTCTTCAGTCTTTGAATTTCTTTCCAGATTAAATATCACTGATGATTTTTTTCTCTCTTCATTAGAATGAATTTTAGCCATGCACGGTTGCTCCAATTTAACATAAAGATGAAAAGAATGCCAACTAAAGAGAATGTCATCGAACCAGATCTGGAAGAATTTAACCTTATTTCTCAGTACCAACATTAGTGCTCAGGTCCTTCTTAGGAAGTAAGATCCAACCCTATTTTCCCAGCTCTTTCTAGGATTACTTGTAACCATGATAGTTCCGGTGTGCTCTGGGAGTGATTCCAAGTGAAAATTTGTATGGAGTGTTTGTGCGTGTGTGTGCAATTTTAAACAATATGTATAAAGGACAGTGTGTCAAGTTTGCCTTGAACCCTTTTCCACATTTATTATTATCACCCTTGGTTTGGGAACTGCATTATGTTGTGGAATAGAGATGCAGGAAAGCACGATGCCAGGGTTTTAGTTAAGATTAAATATGTTATGAAGACGTTATCTTAGACCGTTACAGCTAGGCTGATGATAGAAAAAAGTATCATACCTTTAGGTATCATCACATGCTCCTTGTTTATCTATTTCTTTCTCTTCAAACTAAGAAAAGAAATGAGGCACAGTGGACAAAATGACAAGGGGACACTAGATGTTTTCGGATCTTGAGAAATCAAGCTCTATCCTGCAGTGTCATGCTTAACAAGTGAAGTGTGCCTTTTACAGTGGGGGAAAAAAAGTCTGGAAACCAAAGTCAAGACACATCTCTAGATAGATGAAGACCTTCACTTCCAAGAAGGTCTTTGGGTGGTTGTAAATTTAGTGTTTTTAAATGACACGTTATAACAACTGCTTAGTGAGAGTCCAGCCATTTTCACTTTCTCCTTGTGCACGATTAGCTGAAGCTGGTTTGACAGAAGGACTTGATGAGAATTTCTTCAGGAATGCCTTCCTGAGCAATGTTTCAGAGGTCTTCTCTTCTTTAGGCAGTCAGATCTTTATTTTATATTGACATGCTTAATTTAATATTTTTCTTTGAAAGGATAAAAAGGATATCCTTTTCTTGAAAAGGATAGTACTACAATTAGAAATGAATATTTAATAAATTTCAAAAATGTAGTTATTTCATGGCCACTATTCTCCATTCACAATGCAATAAAGTTAGAAATTATTAACAGAACTGGAAACAAAATAAAAAGAAAAAAGAAAAAATCTAAAATGTTATCACCTGGTAATTAAAAAATAATAAGTAATCTAAAGCATCAGTATCAATGGGTTCAAATAAAAATGAAAGCCATAATTGCCTAACATGAATAAAATGGTAATAATTAAGACATTATAAATCAGAACATATGGGAAGAATAAACAAGGACAAAAGGAAAATTCAGTCTTTAATGTATGTATTAATAAACTTGAAAGAATGTAAATATCAGACGTCTAGCTTTACAAAACAATAAAAAAATGAAAGAAAGGAACCAAAGAGAAATAAACACAAATAAAAACAAAATAAAACAGGATAGAAAATGAACAAACAAAAATCTTTAAAACTAACAAATATCCAAGATCTGGTTCATTGAGAGGAAGGAACAAATGAATCCTAAGTAAATAATAAAGGGAAAAAAGGAAAGAAAACCAAATGTGCAAAACAATAAATTATAAGGTTGAATTACCAAAGATACAGGGGAAATTAAAACACCACCAGGGACAATTTTCTCTTTATATAAATCTGGATGAAATATATGATTTTCAAGGAAATAGAAATTACCAAAATTTACCCTATGGGAGGTAGAAATTCTAAAGAGATCAATCATTACCAAAGGAGAAATAGAAAATAAATAAGATGCTCATAATTCTTGAGAGTAAATCCTAAGAATTTTCATCACAAAGAAATTTTTTTCTTTTTCTTTTCTTTCGTATCTATGTGAAATGATCAATGTTCACTAAACTTATTGTGGTAGTCATTTCATAATGAAAAATGGCATGTGTAATGATTCCCATTGGGTCACTGGGTGTTATAACAAAAGCTGCTAGACATTTAGGCTGTAGTGAATGGAGGAAAATGTTAAAAGTCTATGGTAAAACCATCCATGGACTATTACATAGCCATTGAGTAGTATGCTGCTTATATGAACTAAAATTCAAGCTGCACAGTTTAGGGCATGCTATCATTTGTTTAAAGAATAAGAATAAAAAGGAATGCATGCGTGTAAAAATTATATAAAAGGAACAAATATGCATAGAAAATTATAGAGGATAAAATATTTCTACAACAGTTTTAGAAGAATATTTTTTAAAAAGACAAAAGTGGTCCCTGAAGGAAAACTTGTATGGGAGGGCTATTGTGTCCAACTACATTAGATAAACTCGGTGTATGAATATTAAAGTTACAAAAACAAAAATTTAGAAATGGAGAGTTCAAGAGTTCATTTCTATAATTTTTAGGGAGTTCTTAAATATACAAAATTTATGTTGCCCCAAATTATAGTATTAGTACATACTATTATTGCTAACCAAGACATTAAACCAAAACAAAACTTATTTTGGTCTAAGTTTCAAGTCAAATGTGATTTAGCTCAAACAAGTAAATCCTCATAAATCTCACATGTAACTTATTGTGAATTCTTTTGCAGGCTTGAAAAGACTTACTGGTTTTTTTTTTTAATAATATGAAGACAACAGATATCTGATACTCAGGTGTAGTTCTAGGTTTTGTAGAAACAGGAACATATATTTTGGGTAAAGGATTTCAACATATGTATTTTGGGGGGGGATTTAAATATTTAGTCTATTGCAATTTGTATACCTTTTCTAATGAAAAAAAAGGACCATTTAGAAATTTCCCTCTGATACACATAAATCTTTTAGTTGATAGTATAAGAGAAATTAATATATAGAATTAATTGTTAAAGACTGATAGAATTAGCAAGTATAGAGTGACCTCCTTGACAATCAGTTATACAGTAACTTTTCCAAATTTTCTGTTCATTAACAGGAAACTCACAAAGATGGTGTGCAGTCTTTTTTTCCCAAATTAATTCAATTTATTTCCTATATATATCTTTGATTTGGCCTCACAAAAATACTTCTTTCCAGTTTGGAACTTTCTCTTTTACCGGAACATAAACTGGTCTGCTCCCTTTTGAATATAATATTTAGAAGAACTTCTGAACTACTTTGCTCTAGGAAGGAGAAAATGGTAAATAATCACACACCCTGTTAAGGAATGAAAATTTTACTACATTTAAATGAAATAAGACAATGGCATTCAATTCATGAAAAATGCTTTGGATTAGTGTTGTTGATTAACGGAGAAATTGTTACTTTTTTATTTGTGAGAATTTAGAATTTGATCTTGAAGAATTGAAGGTGTTATCATTGAGTCAGCAGGGGACACTAATTGAAGATAATGCATTTTCAGATGGAATATTTTTAGACACCTGAAAATTTCTAGTAGAGCCTTGCACCAACTTGATTATCATCAAATACTTTTCTAAACTTTATGGCAGCTGAACTTAATTGTGTACCTGTTCCTTGTCTGTACTGTTGTTCCTTCTAATTGGGGATCACACCAATCATTGATTCTCTCAAGACCTCCCACCCCACCATAGTTCATCAGTCATTCTGTCTTTACCCCCAGTGAAATCCTTTAATTGTCTGTTCCTCAATGTGGCACCTATAGACATTTCAGTTAACAGCAGGGGAATGCACACTTAACTTGTAAAAACACATGATTGTATACATTTTTGCTACTTTTGGAACTAAAGATTATGAAGGGAAGAAAATGAAAGAGGGAACAGAAGACTGAGGGGTACATTAAATGTAGAATCTGTTTCCTGAGTAAGTTGGTCAGTGAAGGCTTTACCTTTCCTGCCTCTAACCCAGCACATTTCTCCATGAAAGTGAACTACAGGAAGAAGCAGTACTCTTAATTAAAGAGGGAAAGATGACCAGTTTCAAGAAGCTGAAGGATTTCCCCCTCTTCCAATATATAATATAGTTATGAAGAAGTTTAAGCCTGACTTGTTAGTGGACAAGTGAAAAACAAGGAAAAATGTCCCTCAGCTTGGCAGACAGATCTTTGCCTCTGTCCTCAGAGTGTGACTCTACGGCCTGTTTCCTGTCATTCTCCTTTATCCTCCCATCCTCTCCTATTCCTGACTTCCATAGCATTTATGCTGAAATGTATAAGCTCAGGCTCAGGGCACCTAGTTGTCCCCTAGCTACACAACTTACTGTGGTAACTAGTTCTCCAAAGGTGGCCTTTGTGCACATCTCTTCCCCAAATTCATATTCTTGTATAGCCCCCCTGCACAGCGAATCTGGACTGGGCCTAAAACTCACTTTGGTCAACAGAATACAGTAGAAGTGAAGCTATTTCAGTTCCAGGTAAGCCTTAAGAAAGCATGGCAGCTCCTGCTTTTGTGCTTTGGGGAGCCCTGAGGTGTCATGTAAAAGATCTGGTTACCCTGCTCAAGAGACCACATAGGGACATCAACCACTTGTCTGTGAAGCGACCCTTAGACTCCATAGAGAGGCAGGTCCAACCTTCCAGCTATCCCCACAAACGCACCAGATATGCCAGATCATCTGGAACACTCCAGCCCACTCGAACCAAAAGAATACTCCAGCTGAGCCCAGTCATGCTAGAATCATGAAAAACAAAACCAAAAAAAAACCTTGTTTTTTAAATTTTAAGCTACTGAGTCTCAGTTTGGATTGTTTGATAGCAATAGATTATTGAAACACATACTAACTGTGAAAGCTTGGGAGTCACTTGGCCTTATTAATTATCTCGTTTTAAAATTGGAATTCTAATAATAACACTTAGTTCATGGGGTTGTGTGAGTATTAAATTAGCAAGACATGAAAAACTCTTGGATCCATATTTAGCATATAATCGTCCCCAATAAAATATTTGTTATTATTACTTTACTGGCTTTTCACAGTTCTCCAAATTTTCTAGGCCATTTGATTGCACTTGTTTGATTTGGTCTTATCCTCATATGGTGGTTAGATGACAAAGAATATCTGTGAAAGCCTGAATTTACATTCTCATTTGGTCATTCACTATTGCGGAAATTTCTTTGATCATTGTCTGCAGAATGGCCATAGTAACACCTATCTCTGATTGCTGGTAGGAGGTTTGAAAATGTTAATATATGTGAGGAATTTACGTGTATTAGTAACTTAATAACAATAGCAGTTGTCAAATGGGCACAAGTATTAGTCTTTGGACAAATATCATCTCTTCTGTGAAGTCTTCCCATGTTCCTATATGAAAAATCCTTTCCTCCTACTTCTGTGATCCCAAAGTAATCTGTGAAATGCGTCATGATATATACAAGAACCTCATGTTTTCATTTGTCTGTATAAGTGTCTGTTCAAATGAACTGTGAATTCCTCAAGGAGAAATTGACTTAGAGTCATGACTTAGTCATTCTACATAATGTGCTCATGTTATAGAATATTTCCAGTAATCAACGTCTGCCCTCCCACCCCCCGCCCTTTTTTTTTTGCCTGCCTGGAATGTGATACTCTTCCATCCCTGAGGAATCAACTGCTGTATAAATCTTGATGGAAGGCAGAACCTTACTTCTCATTTTAAAAACAATAAACTCCACCACTCAGTCTTCTCAACTCTTTGCAGCAAGGGAATGGACATGGTTTCACCAGTTAGATCGGATACTTGTATCCATGATTTTGACCCTGGAGTAAGTGACCCAAGGAGGACTAGAACATTCATTTCAGTGCAGGCAACAGGGTGACTCAGGCAGACAGGGACCAGAGTCAGCAGTGTGATGGTGACTGTCACGGGTGCCCAGCAGCAGTAACAACAATGTCCCAACCTGATTCTCCCTGCGAGTGGGAGGCTGCGGCGCTCACCACTTACCCACCACAGGTTCCTGACACTTCCACAGCCTGACTCTCCAGGCTTCCCTTAGTTAGTGCCTGTGAGATCTTTGTGATTCTCTTCTAAATTCTTTTTCTTCTTAACCTCCCAGAAGTGACATTAGCTGTTTGCAGCCAAGAACTCTGACTAGCACAATACCCTTGGGAAGAGAATCCTTGGAAGACTGGCGATAATGAGAATCCATAAAAGAGAACGTTAGTAAGATTTTGTCTAATGAGAAAAATTGAGAGAGGAGGATAAAAGAGAAAATAGTCACAGAAGGAAAAAGAACAAATAGACAAGATAGTGGACAAGCACGGCTCTTTATGTAGTTGTCGAATTCTTGGAATGTGAATAATAGAGGAAATAACAGCAAGGGTACAAGAAAGGCAGTCATAGCAAAGAAGGAAAAGGCTCAGAGGTAAGACTTCTGCTCATCTTCAAACATCTCAAATGAGGCCAGGATCATGTCATTAGCAGAACTAGAGAAACACATTGGCCAAATTCTCAGATGGATGTCTTATTAGCATTTACATTGTTTAGCTTTACTGAAAGATTAAACACTTCATCAAATCGGCTATCTACTTCCCAAAAGTCCTTTATGTCAACTGCACAATGGAAAGGTGAGAGAAAAAACTGATCAATGTACACTCCATCGTTAAGTGTGTTTATTGCTTCTCTATTATCGGTCTGGAATATACAAGAGAGAAATGGAAATAATCAGTTGCTGGGGAGTTTTTGGTTCGGCAGAGTCAAAACCACAGCACAGTGGAACTGTGAAATTTTAATGTATATTTTAAGAGGAACATGTGAATAAGATTTGATTTAAAAAATGAAGATGAATCATTCTTGTAACAACTCACAAGTATTTTTCAAAGTGAAGTGTTCAGATCCACTGAGAAGGAAGAATGATATATATACAGAGAATTGTGCTCACAAATATCTTTATTTTCTTCCCAGTGACTCAGCAGCCCTGGGTGGGAGGGGGATGAGAGAAGATAATACAGAGTGACACACATCTGGTTTTCTTAACCTCAACTAGGACATTCTTCACTCTGCCTAGGTCATTGCCGTAATACAGTTTCTCCTCTGAATTCCTGGATCCCATGTCATTCTAACACAGGAGACAGCACACAATATCATGGCCATTTGTTTATGTTTTATATCCCCAATTAACCTTAAGAGGAGGGACTTGACTTAAAATGTTTTTATCACCCAACCGCAGAGGTAATAAAAAATGACACAGTAAAGGTGTTATTTTATTAATCGATAAATTTTTGCCAAGAGCCAGAAAAAATATTTTAAAAATCAATTTAAATACTTACCTCAGAGTCTGAAAATGCTTTCAAAGTGATAGGTAATTTGGGGAGGAAGAATGACATATAAAGAAAATTGTCCCTTTACTTGCAACATCTCAACATTTCTGTAGAGTGGTTTAATTCTACTTACAGAATGCCAGTTAACAGGAGGAACTCTCTGCCCACATGGTCTGTCCTTAATTTAATAAATGCAGCATTTTGCCAAATTTGTTTCTCCTTGCCTTTAAAGCAGTTGTTGTCTATATTGGTTGTGATGAACTGCTTAACACCAATATTGCACAGTATAAAAAAAAGTAAAACATTAAATAAAACAACCTTGAGCCAAGGCCTTTCAACCTAAGTATTCCAGGGCCAAGTGCATTAATTTGCACACAGTAGGCACTTGATAAATATGTGTTAGTTTGGTTTATAGCAAATATTACTTCAGACACTGAGTACACATGATTTCTAAAAATAAAAAAAAGAATGTATAAACAAACAAAAAAGAAAAAGTGAATTAATTCATTTTTAAATGATGCCATTTTCCCAAATAAAATTATAATTCAATATTATTAATGAACAGTTTTCTGCTTTATTCAATTTGAGTCAGTGAGAATGTTCTCCTGGCAACAGAATGTCTCTAACCTATTCTTAATTTGATCCTTGTCTGCTCTATCCTGTTGTGAAAGGCAGATTGTGCAGGCCCCTGGGCTCTCTACTGCTTCTTGCTGTAAAAATGCTTATCATGTCCACCGTTTAAAAAGCACTGGGGCATCACCACTTCTTCATTTTTTGGAGGTCAAACTAAGTCCTTTTTAGCATGGTTCAGACTAAGCAGAGTAACTTCTTTTTCCACTATTTCTTCATGTTAAATGACCCAGACACCATCTAACCTCAAGGACTGCTTATTTCTCAGCAATATAAAGGAAAATCGTGTTACCTTAGCTCTGAAGCAACTGGATATTGGTGGTGAGGGGTTCTCTAACGTGTCACTCCACTGTCCATCCCTAAACCTTTTGTGACCAGGCTGAAATGAATGGAGACTGTGTTGATTTCCTTACCTGAGGAGGAGGGCTGATGCAGCAGGCACTTCCTGTAAGATGTTATGGACTCTTCTCCAAACATATTGTGAGGGACATCCCCGACCTGCTGAGAGACAGCGGAAGAAGGCATCATGTCTGTTTTGATAAGGAGTTTCTAATCCAAGCAGAAATACACAAAGTAGGCCTGCCCTGATCCTCCACTCCCCCCCACCTCCTCCTTTAACCAGTGTCATTTTAGCCCTCTTAGTGTGGCATGAAGTATATTTGCTCTGCCCTTTATTATATAGGTCATGGGTTGAATTGATATGTTGAGAATCAAACCCCCAGTATCTAAGAATGTGATTTTTTGGGGGGGGAGAGGGAGAATAGTGTCTTTACAGAGGCAATCAAGTTAAATGAAGTCATTAAAGAGGGCCCTAATCCAATATGGCTGGCGTCCTTATGAAAAACAGCAATTTGGACACAGAGATAGACACACACAGAGGAAGGCAATGTGATAACAGAGGCGGGGATTAGAATAATGCAGCTACAAGCCAAGGAATGCCAAGGGTTAACGGCCACTACCAGAAGCTAGAAAGAGGCAAGGAAGGATTCTACCCAGAGTCTCAAAGGGAGTATGGACTTGCTGATCCCCTTGATTTTGGAGTTCTAGCCTCCAGAACTGTGAGGGGATAAATTTCTGTTGTCTTAAACTACCCAATTTATGGTAATCTGTGACGGCATCCCTACCAAACTAAAATAGAATGCTATGTTCTAATTTAGTGCTCTCTCTATACAACAATAGTAGATGAGATAAATCATGTTACCTATATAGATAGTCAAGGGTCCACAAGGTTGTCAAGACTGAAGTACCATTTTTGTAAATATCTACACACATCATATTTTTCCTTGGTACATGGCTTTTCAATTCTGTTTTTCACTTGTCTCTATTACCAGCTTCATGGAGCAAGGATTATTTTTTTGCTTTGTTATAATTTATCAAGACTTTGTGGAAACATTGGTGTATTATCATGTAATTATATTTGGTTTCTGATATCAGGGTACTATTCTTGACTTCAAGGTGCTGGTTGAATATATAATGTTCAGTTTGTGTTGCTGTGGACATTAAGCTCCTCGCAGATAATGTTGTGTTGTTCTGTGCAAGTCATTAAAAATTTTCTGTTCTACCACTTTAGAAGAAAATGCAAAACAAATTGTCAAATAAGCTGTAAATGTTTGTTTCATAAAGAGAAGAAAGTGAGTATGGAATGTTAAATATCATATTCCAAAAATATTAGCAGTGTGGAATAAACCTATAATGGACAGACTCCTAAAGATGGTGGGTGAGGGTAGGGATTCTTTAGTTGTTTTTGTAACAACAAGGAGTAACGACTTGAAAGTAAATTAATGTTGCCGTTTTTTAGAATTAAAAATAAAGATTTATCTATTGATATTTTACTAGTTTCTCCTAATTACTTTCTATTGGCCTTGTTTCCTTATCATAATCAGAAATCAAATTAATTTAAAGTTTATATTTATTGTTCTTCCCAGGCATAACATGGTCTGCCTTCGATATCTAGATTTTATTGTTTCAAAACTTTCATAATAAAAACCAGAAATCTACATGTGCAGGGTGCAGATAAAGCCACACAGCAGTTACCAGACTGGGCTTTGGAGATAAAGAGAATAGCTAGATGCCTCAATTTTTTCATCTGGTAATGGTAAATTCATACTTATTTTATATAAATTTTAATAAGGATTTTAATAAGAAGTAAATCATGTAATAATCATCATCATGGTGCGATAAGTGGAAGCTCCTGTTCTGATTTTTTTAAACTTTCTTTTAGTTTCCCCTAAAAGGCATTTGCAGTTCTTCAAAAGAAAAGAGCATGTTTTAAAAGCTTTGGTGTGAAGCTCATCCAGAGGTACTGCAGATTCCTAAAGAGATCAATTAAATTAAAGAAAAACTATTTTACTAGACTTTTGGTTGCATCTGATATAACTCCTTAATTCATCTTTAACAGATGCTGCCTAGATGATTTTCATGAATAAGATCGATTAAGGATAAGATAAAACTGCATTTTTAATGACACCTAACAGTGTGGATCCCTGAAAGCTTTCTTACCATATAATCCATCTTTTCTTTTCCCACAAAAGCTCTCATTACATCATGCTATATCACTGTTTGGTTGGTTCCAAATCAAACACACTCAGTTTACAAGTCAAATGATTTCCCCACATGCCAGAGGCATAAACACTGACTTTAAATTAAAAAAAAAAAATCAAGTTGTTATTATTCTGTCTTTGAAAATCAATGAGTTTAGTATTGGGAATTAGTTTTTTCTTTCCCTCAGTACCAAAGAATCTTGTCAGAGTTCCTCTGACATGGTTTTGATGTTGTACAAAGCCAAAGGGAATCAGTTCACACCCCTGCGGCTATTTTGCTCTGCTTGGATACCTGGGGAAAAACAGTGCTCTGTTGGTGCAACAATCAGAGAGCTTCTCACAGGGAGAACCTGGGAAAACAGTCTCAAGCTGTTACTAGGTCAAATAGTAGTTCCCTCTTGCACCTCAACACATGCAGACGAAGATTTGTCAACGATTCCACAGTTTGCAATAAAGAATTTGTAGCATCCCTAGGTACAGTGGGGAGAAGTGGTTTGCATACTGGCTATTTGGGCAAAACACCAGGGACTTCAGGCAGCCATCCTGCAGGCTGTAAAATCACAGGAAGACAGAAGAGTCAAATGCCAGCCTGTCAACCTCCTTGAAGAAGATGGATGGGACTATCAATAAGCCAATAAAGCAAAGGCAGACTGATGCACAACAGTGGTGCCTGTGACAAGGAGTTGGCTAGAAGAGTGACAAGGCAGAAGTCAATAAGGCAGCTTATTATAGCCAAAGCTGTTAAATGACATCATCATCAATAAGTAGAGATTGAGCCACCTGGGAGAATTCATGTGCCTTCAATCAGCAAGTCAGAGTGGGTGGCAGATACAGCTCTGTGTCGCATCCTAGGAACAGTATAAACTCATTCTCCACTCTCTACAGCAACTGTGGTTCAGAGACAGAAGGATGGATGCCACACACCTGGACCAGTGATTTCTCGACTCTATGCTGCAAGGCAGGTTTGGGAGAGGTGTGTCGACCACAACTTTAACTTCATGCCATGTCACTCTTTCTAGCTTATCACTGCGACAATGCTATTTTATTTTTTGAAGATTATTTTTCAAAAATTTTTACCCAAGAGCCCAAACTGGTTTAAAATGCAGTTACTCTGCAGCCCTATTATAACTTACATGGACTTGTCAGAAAGCATTAGCCTATCAATAAATATTTGATGATGGCTCATTGTCAAAATGTGCAAAATTATTTCACACATGATTGTATATGCATGTCTTTCTGTGCACTATAGAATAAAGTAAAATCAGAAATAATTGGGAAAAGTTTCATGTAGGCTGTGGAAAGTCAAGATTACTATCACCTGGGAATATTATTTATTTGAGATCTCCAACGGTTCTAATCCATAGGTCAAAAGGAGACCATTTCAAATATTTTCGACTACCTCATTTCTCCAAAAAAATGTGTATATTTTTTGTAGATATGGCCTTTCTATTGTATTATATGGCTGAATATACTGATGAGATAATCTAGGGAGGAAACACATGTTAACATATTATTTTATACCATCATTATTAAGAAATTTATTTATAAAAGAGGTAGCTAACTCAGGTTTATCGATATATTGATAAGCCATTCATTCCAAAATTAGAGGACTCAGATAAATTTGTTTGTTTCTTTAGAGAAGTTTGTTTTAAGTTCTGCAACTGCATTGAATCTTATTCAGCTTAACTCCACCCACCCTTCACCAGAGAAGTGTAAAAATCTCAGAAGATTCAATCCCAGGCTACCTGAGATTACTAACCTCTAGAATCATGAATTAATAAGAAAGTAGGGTTTGGTTAGGCATAGAGCTGCCAGATATAATATAGGACTCATAGTTAATTTTGAATTTCACATAAGCAACAAATAACTTCCTAATGTAAGTATGTCCCATGTAATATTTAGGACATACTTATACTAAAATATTATCCATAGTTTAACTGAACTTCAAATATAGGGGGTCCTGTATTTTTATTGGTTAAACCTGGCAACACGAAAGCTAGCCTTCGGATATCTCCATGCCAAGCTGGGGTAGAAACTTTATTGTTCTTATCTGGGCTTCCTGTACTTGTCTTTCAGACCACTTTAGAATTCTCTAACTCCCAGCTTTCCTGACCCATTGCAGATAGGCACTTTATGCCGCTTCAATTTCCTCTGTCAATCTTGCCTCTGTCCAGATTTAATTTAAGGCTGAGGCTACATTACAGCATTTGTTCAACTGCTCTCCTTCCTCTATATGTCATTCTTATATGTCTTTGCTCAGTGGAATTCCAGGTAAAGCTATGTATAAATATAACCCAGGATTAGGTCAGTTATGCCCAGAACTAGTTATTTCCTCATTTTCTTCCTGCTCTGAATCTACTGCAATGTGAATACAATATTAAAATCCCGAGCATCATGTAAGAATATCCCAGCAATAAAAAGAACACCATCCACCTAATAATCTATCCCATTACAATAATGGGATGAGATCATCCAAACTGTAACTTTTAATGGGATGTTTCAGCACTCAGCAGCTAAAACCTCCCCTGCACTATGTCTGCCATAATCCAGTGTTATTTTCCACCGATGACTCAATTCACTGTACCCTTTTCCCTTTTGCCTTCTTGCCCTGATCTGCCAAAGCCTAACCAAGCACCTAGAGCTGCTGGAAATCTAAATCGCACTATAAAACAAAAGGCAATACTGAAGCTCATACAGTGAATACTAAGGCTATTTTACTTCTTTAAGTTCAGAAGAGAGTCCTTGCTTATTGTCTGACTCTATCTTTAAGTAAAGTTTGGAGTCATTGCGTCACATGCCTGTTGCTCAGGCCAGTTAGAAAGCAGGTGAAAGAATGCTCTAATACAGTTAGTTACTATTTAGGAAGAAGTAAGTTCAGTGATTTTCATAAAGAGTTTTCTAATTTAAGTTAGAAAACTGTGGTCTGATTCAATCGTTTAAATTTTTCCCTCCACTAAATACTCATACAATTTGTTGCTGGCCTATATTATTTATGGTTTGAGTTTTTTTTTTTTAAGTGAGCCTTGAAAAAAAAACCTCAAATGAATGTGGTATTCAAATATTATAATACCCTGGTCATTAGTCATTTAGATCTATTCCTCTTCCAAAACAAAATATCCTGTGCCTTTTAATTTCCCTCTTTCGGAAAACACATTGTCTTTTCCAAAAATAAAGGATGATAGTTTACTTCTGTTTCCCAGTTTGTGTAACTGAAGAACCAAAGAGTAGGTCTCTAAGAACTCTGCAAGGTACCAAAGGGGTTTGAATATTACTTTCAATATTTAAAAAATTAAAAATTGAACCCAATATAAGATTGCCTAGAAAAAACTCTTAACTTTTGGCTAGAATATTGTCAACTAAAAACAGCTGCTATCTAGTAAGTATTTTATATATGCTTTGACTAATATGTGGCTATACTAATAAATGCCTATTGCTTACTAGGAAAGCTTTCTAAAACGTTTGAATAAAACAGAAATAAAAATTACATTTTTGTCTTATACACTATACCAAAATCAATTTCGGTACTATAAATACTAGAAAAACCTGTGTGTGAATCTTACATTATGATGAGGATGTAAAATACTTTCTAATTGTGACATCAAAATAGAAACAGTATAAAAAATCATCACTAGATTGACGATATTTTAAAAATTATTTGACATAAAAGTCTGTGAATAAAGTCAAAGGCAGACAAACAATGGTAAATAAAAAATGATAAAATGTTATGATAATACAGCATAAAGAATTTTTTTGAATCAAAAAGGATGATGTCAATAGAACAGGAAACACAAAAAAGGTCAAAATCTATTAGCCATCATTTGAAAATATAACCCATTAACACCAGGAAGCACAAATTTAAAAAAACAATATTCTTTTCCAGTTATCAGACTAAAAATTCTTTTTAAAAGTGATTTTGCCCAGTGTGTTTTGAGAGCAGGAGAGGGAAGAACTCTCCACACTGGTGGTAGAATGTTATTTTAGATGGAATTATAGCAAAAAGTATCACCATTTTAAAAAACTGATCATAACTTTGTCGCAGTTGCTTCACTTTGGAAAAAGTTTTTAAGCAAATAATCAGGGAGGTGACCGAAAACGGAGATTGACTATCACAAATGTGTATGTAACAATATCCATAACAGCATTTTTTATGACAATGAAAAAAATGAAAAAATTGTACAAATGTGAATGTCTAATAATAGGACAACATACAAACCATACAAAGATCAATGTGTTTATTGATATCACGCATACACCAATATCCAGGGATGCTCAAGTCCCATAGTTTGCACCCCATATCCTTCTATTCTACATCTGTTGATTCAACAAATCAAGCATCATAAACATAGTACATGATCACCAGTTGGTTGAATCCCACGATTTGGAACCCATGAATATGGAGGACTGACTATATATTTATAGAAAAAAAATCTATGTATGTGGATTCTTGCAGTTCAAACCTGTGTTGTTCAAGGGTCAACTACATATATGTATATATAGTAATGTAAACCTGTTAATACAAAGGAAAAAAAAGAAGTATTTACATGAAAAATTTCTAGAGAAGTCTTCTGGTGACAGTCAAGCTAGAAGAGACCCACTACAGCCTCTCTCTCCCATTGATTATGACTAAAATCTTTTAAGGAAATAGAAGAAGCAACTGCCTTCGATTTTGAAAAGTTAGTAATAGTAGGCAGAACGGAAGTGGGAGACAAACTTGAAGAATCGATCTTTAAGAGGTGAAATTATATCTTTTCCTGCCCAGATTTTACCTAAAGCAGTTCTTGTGTAGTACTGTGCAGTGGGCTTGGACAGTAGCAGTACCCATCTATTTCTGGCTAGAGGACCAGGGATAGGAATCTCTTCTTTTTCTTTTTCTTTTCCTTTTCTTTCCTTCTCTTCTTTATTCTTTTCCTTTTCCTTTTTTATTTCTCTTTCCTTTCAATTCCATTTTATTTTATTTTCTTATATTTTATTTAAAATCTGCTTTCCCTCCCAGCCCTACCCTAAGGGTGTCCTCAGTTGCAGAACTGCAGTTGCAGGGGCAACAGCTGTGGTGCACACATATAAAATCCAGAAAACAAAACAAAGCAAAATAAACATTTTTCTGTACAGAAAAACTGAAAAAAAATTATCCCCAGTGGAGCAAAGAGTGTATGGGGATATCATTACTGTTTCTTTCACTTTACACTGTATTGTCCAGATAGCAGTTCCAGTCATAAGGATTGTGAAACACTGCTTAGGAAAAAAAAAAAAAAAAAAAGCCCTGCCTTTATAGGACTGGGAAAAGTTAACCCTGAGAGACAGAGATTGTGAAACAACAAATCCTGGAGACCTGGAAAAGGGTTTCCCTGATATTATATATGAGACAACCTTAGCCCTGGGCTTATGCCTGAGCTACATATATAGGGGAAAGGCCAAAAGAGACAGAGCAAAGGCTGTGGAAATTGAAGTAACACTGAAATAACCACCTACAAAAACAAGGCAGAAATTTTGATCTAACCCTACTTGGTTAATAGGCTACTAAAATAAAAATAAATCAACTTTCCACAAAGGATTGTGAAACGACCTAGAGAATCAAACAGAAAAATAAACATATCTAGGGTACAACCTAAAACTGGTAAATATACAAAGAAGAAAGAAAAATGTGACAGATTCTCAAAGAGAAAAATGATTAACAGATGCTAAGCCAACCCTGAGATGACCCAGATATTGAAATTATTAGTTAAAGACTTAATCATAGCTGTAATAACCATGTTCCACGAGGTAAAGATAAACATTCTTGAAATAAATGAAAAGATATAAATTTTTGGCAGAGAAATAGAAACTATTAAAAAGTAATCAGTTAGAAATGTTAGAAAGAAGAATTACAATATTTGAAGTAAAAACACAACTACAACACCCCCACAAGAACAGTCTCAATAGCAGAATACAGAAGACAGAAGAAAGAGAAAAAATAAGATTAAAAAAAAGACTCTAAAAGACTTGTGGGACAATATCAAATTGTCTACTATTCATATCATAAAATCCCAGAGAAAGAAAAAAAATTTGGTTCATAAAAAATTGGAGGAAGTAATGACCTTGCAAACATGGGAAAAAAGCATAAAGGCACACAGTGAAGGAGTTCAAAGAAACTTCATCCATTCAACACATAATCAATATGCTGACAATCAAAGGCAAAGGAAAATCTTTATAGTGCCAGAAAAAGCTAGTATTTTATATATGGGGACAAAAATTTAAATAACTACAGATTTCTTATCAGAAAACTTGGAAGCCAGAAGACAGTGGAAGAACATCTTTTAAAGTGCTTAAAAAGTTAAAACAAAACAGTCAACTCCAAATTCTATATCCGCTGAAAATACCTGTCAAATGACAGCAACAAAAAAGACATTCTCAGATGAAGAAAAACTAAAAGAAATCAGCACCAGCAAATATCCTTTAAAAGAAATGCTAAAAGTGGTTCCTCAAGCTGAAGAGAAATTTTATCAGAGGAGAAGTTGGAAGTTCAGAAATAAAGAAATAGTAACACAAATGGTAAATATCTAGGTAAATATTACAGATTATTTTTCTCCTCTTAAGATCTTTAAAATGCAACACATTTTAGATGACTTTTCAATGTATGTAGATACAATATGCAACTATAGCGTAAATGTTTTACTTGAAATGGTCAAAGCTTAACTCTAAATAAACTGTGAAAGATCAGATATGTATGTAGCAATCCCTAGAGCAACTTCTTAAAAATAATACAAATAGATCAACCTAAAAAGTTAATAGAGAAATAAAACGTGGTGGAAGAAAATTTTATGTATTGAGATACACAGAGCCATTCTGGCTTATATGTGATTTAACTTAAACTTTATGCTAACTAAAACAGCCTGTCTGTAGCCTATCAAACATGCATTGCACATCTGCTTTAACCGTTAAAGAAAAGAATGCATTTACAAATCAAAATGGTGTAACTGTGGTTCAGGCATCCAAAATGGAGCCAGGTAGTCGTTGTGGATATGGTTTCAGACATGTTCCTGCATCACTGAGAATTTGAATTTTCTGAACTGTATCAGACTGAAGGACACCACCAGTTGTTCTCAAAACTATCTGCCAGCTGCCAGCTGCAACCTTATGGTTTCAAGTTCTCCCCTTGTAACTAGCAACCATTTCAGACCTCAACCCACCCTTGCTTAATAAGCACACTTATTTCTCGCCAACTCCAATGATAATTCTTGACAAAAACTTATGTAATTTTGTAGTTTTTACCTTCATAAGCCCCCCCCATTTTGTAGTCCAGTGGAACATAATTCAAATGCTTCTTGAATCTGTGTCACCTGGGCTATAGTCCTCAGTTTAGCTCAATTAAACTTTCCTACCCCTATTATAGATTGTTTATTGATTGTTTCCATCAACAAATGTATTGCTAAAAATATACTCAAATAAACTGAAAGAATGCAGGCTAGAAGAAAAAGAGGAATAAAAAACAGAGTAAAGAAAACAACAGACCAAATTATAAATTGGTTTATATTTCAAAAACTATTAAGATTACATGAAATGTAAATGTGATAAATATGCCAACTATTGAGATTGTCAGATTGGATTTTAAACAAGAAGATAAAACTATATGCTGTCTAAAATAAACACATTTATCCAAAATTACATAAATAATTTTAAGAAAAGGGGTCAAAATATACATCATATAAACACAAATGTTTAAAAAGCTGGTATGGCTATATTAATATCAGACAAAGTAGACTTTAGAAGAAAAAACATTACCCAGGATAAAAAAAGGGGTATTACATAATGATAAAAGATTAGTTCACCAAGAAAACAGCAAAATAAAAAGCATATGAACCTAAATATAAAGCTTCAAAGTAATTGAGACAAAACTTAAAGAATTTGATGGAGAAAAAGACAAATCCACGGTTATTTATGGATCCTTGAATACTCCTTTCTGAATAATTGGTAGAACAGAAAAGCATAAAATTTGCAAGATATAGAAGATCTAAGCAACACTATTCTCCAACTTGACCTGACATATTTATTGAACACTCCAACAAACAACAGCAGAATTCACATTCATTTAAAGTGTGCATGAGTCATTACTAAGACAGATCATAATCTGGTCCATAAAATAAGCCTTTACAAATTTAATAGAATATAAGCCATACAAAGTATGTTCTTTAACCATAATACAATTATACAAGAAATTAATAACAGAAAGATCATAGAGAAACCGCCAACCACTTGGAAAGTAAATTAAGTTAAACACTTTTAAAAAACAAATCAATACAAAGAGAAACTCTCAGGATAATTAGAAAATATTTTGAACTGAATAAAAAAAAACATAAAAGTTCATGTGATGCAGTTAAAAAAGAGCTTAGATAAAATTCATAGCATCAAAGGTTTACATTAGAAAAGAAAATAAATGTTTCAAGTCAAAAATCTATGCTTCTACCATAAGAAACTTGAAAAACAAAAACACTTTGAATCAAAATAATCAAAAATGAATTAATAAAGATAAAAATGGAAATAAATAAAAAGAGAAAACCTCTCAAGGAAAATCTCTGAAACCAATAGCTAGTTTTTTAAAAGTTCAATAAACTGTTTAACTTTTAGCTAGATACAATTTACCAATATCAGGATTGAAAATGGAAAATCACTATAGAATCTACAACTACTAAAAAAATAACGAAAAGACTAAGAGCAATTCTCTGCCCATAACTTATACAGCATAGATGAAACTAATCAAGTCATTGAAAGAAACACACTATCAATATTCACTCAAGAAGAAAGATAATTTGAATTATCTTTTATTTATTAAATAAGATAAATTCATACTTCAAAGAAAACCCAAAGCCAGTATTTTATTGGTCAATTCTATGAATCATTTTAAAAATAATACCAAGTTGACACAATCTCTTCCAGAGAATAGATCATGGTAGTCTTCCCAACTCATTTTATGAGGCTAGTATTACCTTGATATCAAAACCAAAGAAAGACATAATGCTAGTAAAAGCAATACCTTTCATGAAGAGAGAAGCAAATTGCCTCAATAAATCCAGCAATCTATTAAAGAAATACATCTTGACCAAACTGAGTTTACACTGGGAATACAAGGCTAATTCACCATTCAAAATAAATCAGTGTAATTCATAACAAACTAAAGAAGAAAATATTAATATATAAGGTCAACTCAATAGATAGAAAAAAAATAATTTGCCAAATTCAATACACATTCATGCTAAAAACACTCAGCAAACTAGGAATAGAAGGAAACATCCTTAACCTTGTAAAGATTATCTACAAGGAACTTCAGATAACAGTAGTGAAAGAGTATTTTTCCCTTAAGTTTGGTCATAAGGCAAGTATCTCCACACTCACCACTCTTAATTACATTATGCTGGAAATCCTACCCAGTTCAACAAGGCAAGATAAATAAATAAGAACATGCAGATTTGAAGTGAAGAAATGAAACTGCCTCCACTTGCAGACAATGTAACAGTTGTTTACATAGAACAATCTGAAAAAATGTACAAAAACGTTCTAGAACTTATAAGCAAGTTTAGCAAGGGCACAAGATGTAAGGTCAATATATAAAAATCAATTACATACATAAAGGACATCTCATGGCACCTTGTAAAGAGTAGGTGCTAAGTATATATCTGTGGCTTAAAGCAAGCTAAAGTAGGCATTTAATTTGACCTAAGTATTAGCATCCAATAGCTAACATTAAAAAAAATTATGAGATGTTACCATTTTAAGGCATGATTTTAAAGGTGGATAGAGATGAACGGGTTACAGAAAGTTACATTTATCTCTGGGGAAAGGGATGGTTGGTAATTTTTTACCTTACACCTTTTACCTTTTTATGTATGACAAAGAGAAAAAGAATAAAAGAAATATATGAAATCTGTTGTCTCATAATATTTTGAAGAGTCTCTATTTTTCTAATACCTTACTTCTTGGAGAATGTTTGAGAAAAAGAATGTGCCAAACCCATGATACTATTAGATCTGTTCAATAAATTTTACTGATTGTCAAATCTGTTCCACGCAACATCTTGGGAAATTGTGTACTAAGAAATTGTGATTCAAGGAAGACTAGTTCAAGGAAGACCAGGGCATAAATCTTATCCACAAGGGTCTCAAATACTTGTGTGTAGATAGACAGATGCAAACACTTATTTGTCAGTTTGTATTAAAAAATTGAAACCCTAGTTGCTGATTGATAGACTCAGGCACATAACAAATTTGGTCTAAAGTTATAGTAGAAAATAATAGTTTTTCTTGAAACTGTAGTTTGATGCATGAATACTCATCCCTGCTGGGAACCTGAGAATGTGAAAATAGAACATTTCATAAATAGAAGGAAGAAAATCTTTTTCCAGCTAATCTAAAGCTCTCACCTAAAAATTCAAGTCAAATACAACTTGATTTAGATCTAAAGATACTTAGTTTTGTAAGCTGATTCACTCACTCCTGATTGAATAACAAGTCATTTTAATAGGAAAAAAAAAACTAACTAAAAATAAGTCTTGGTACAAGGAAAGAACTAAGAACAAAAGAAAAACAAGGAAGCTTTTTTTTTTTTTTAATTTTCCTCTCTAATTTCCACCCTCCAAAATAGTCAAATAGATAAAAGAAAGAATATCTTCCTTGGGACCAGCAAAGAAAATAAATTATACATAATTTCACACAAGGAACTAATGTCAATTTGAAGACTCCAAGGGCAGATGTGCTTTGTAATGTACAAGTCTAAGGTTATCAGCATACATTGGACCAGCTATGTTTTCCTTCTACATCTTTATTTGTATTTATTTAGATGGGTTTCTTTAGATTTTTTTTTTCTCTCTGTGTTTTTGCGTCCATTATGCTTACTTCATATGTCTTTGTTATTATTTGGGGGTGGGGAGAGTGAAACTATCTCTAATTGAAAAAGAAATGTATTTCTTTTCTTTTTATATCTATTTATATTTTAAAATTCAAAATCCAGTAAAAAAAATAAAAAATAAAAACTTTATTTTAAATCCTAACAAATCACATCCCATTACAGGGCTAGGACAGTTAGAAAAGATGGCAACAATACTTATAGTACTTATTTGTACAATAAGTAAAGTTTCTGAAGGCTCAGCAAATGGTTTTATTCTTTGAAGGAATGTGTCAATACAGTCAAATTCCACACAAGCAACAAACTTAGACTTAACATTTGTCAAACATCCATATGATCTGAAGTTCTCTCAGAGGAGCATAATAGATAGTCATAAAGTTGTAATTTAATCAAATATTAGTCGATAGTGATGCCCATGAGATACACCCCATTTTGTACATTTCTCAAGGCTATGTGCAATGCTAAGCATTTAGTACTTGCTTAAATACCTTAATGGATTTATTTTACAATGTTCCACATGATACCTTAATATCACTACAGATTCCTGGAATTTGTGATTTTAACACAAGATTTTTTCTACCTGGGCATGCACGCAAGTATCCATGCACTTTTGCTGATCAGTTTCTGGACTGATCTGCTAATGGTTGGGAGGCCACTGTCAAGGAGCTGGGCAATATCTCTGGATAAATTCAGTATATCCCAGGTGAGAGAGGCTCTTTATCACACTATATGCAGAAGCAAACATTGGGAGCCTCCCAGCTGCCAAGGCCTGTGGAACCTGGAAACATCTCAGTGTTGGTCAGGCTACATGTGCTGTTCCACAGATATAGCGATTCCAGTGACATACCAACTGGCCTCAAGCCTTGTGAGCAAAAAAGGATTTGCTTTGTAATTACTTTCAATAATAGAATATGCCGCTTGAATGTGTCATCATAGTCTGAGTCTAACAGGAGGTTACATTTATTTAACTTTGACCACAAACCTAAGAATCCGCACTACCATTACCTCATTGCTGTTTTACAAATGAGGTAACTGAGACATGTTTGCAGAGTTTAGGGAACTTTCTCATAACCACCCAGCTAGTAATTGATAAAGCTGGGATTTGAACCCAAGTCCATCAAACACCAAATTATATGCTTTGTTTTGCCTGCCAACTGAACATGGTATAGCTAAACTTGTAGTTTAAAAATATCCACGGGGACCATGTTACTCAACAGGTGACTCTCAATGGAGATAGCATTGAGTAGAATAAAGGACTAGCAAAAAATTAGATGTTGAAGGACGTAGCCCACCTGAATATCAGGGATGTCCTAGAGCCTATTTTTTCTCTAGTTTCTTTGGAAACACTTTAAATCTGCTTACCTAAATGGATAAGTCTGTACATTGGATTCAAACTGCTTTATAATGCTTTAAATCTAATTACACAGAGCCTTGCTATAAGCGTGTACTCATAGGACGTATTCACATGATGTGTAACACGAATATATTGTTTGAGATAGTGAGGTCTTCCCCATACTCTCACCAATTTACTCTTCTGGCTGCTTATGAATTAGACAGTCATGTCAATCCCTGCACTCAAAATCCTTCCAAGTCTCTGTCTTGCTCCTTAGACAAAATGGGAATATTTTTGCATGGCTTCCAAGTCTGTAAATGATCTGATAGCCTAATTTGTTAGTGTCAATCCAACCATCTCCCAATGCATCAAACATTCTTATATGCCATCCCATGCCCAAGCATAATCTATGTTTAGGCTTACTGACTTTTTCATGTCCTTGGATAAGATATATTCTTATTTTGGGGCTCTCATACATTCTGTTTCTTCTGCCTGCAATGATTCTGCTATCTATACTCTTGTGCTAGATACTGCTAACCTTCACACTGCAGAGAAATTCCAGAGTATGCTCTGTTTTGATTACATCCACAGACCTCATGCCCTCTGTAGTCCAGGTGGGTTTGGTCAGTGAAGAACAGCACCAGAAAATTAGAGGAGGGAGATTGAAGACAGGGCTATTCTTCTCCTTCCTCTCCCTCCCTGCATAGTACCACGACTGTCTTGGACTGAGGGGCCGTGGCTCCATAAAAAGGCATTCTTCACAAAGGACTCCCTCCCCTTGCCATCCATGGAGCTCATTCATATTACCGCTCCTGAGATACTATACCATTCCTGCGGCTTCCCTATACCATCCCCACATTTTGTAAGTATTTTTCATTAAATTACCTTAAATTATCCTATTTTGTGGATATGGTCCATTTCCTTTTAGGCCCTGACTAATACAACCACCCTGTCCTCCCACATTGGCTAATTGGCTAATCCTGTTCATTCTTTGGTTGTTGGTGTAAATGTCACCTTCCCCTAGCAGTCTTCTTAACCCTACGGAACACCTAAGTTAGGTGTTTTATTAACTTTTTTCCTCTTCCTAAGAAGAGTTAACCTTATAAGAGATATCATCCTACATTGTTCAGTTTTGGATTTACACACTTAACATTGGGCATGGCACAATGGATTCCCAACCACTGAGGTTCAAATCTCAGCTCTGCCATGTCCTTGCTGTGTGAATGTGGAGTATACCATTTAATATGACTTAGCCTCAATTTCGCATGTTTAACATAATAATTATTTACTTCATAATGAAATTGACAGATACCACAAGCCAATGTTTAGAAAATTTTTAATATACTGCCTGACAATTAATAAATGCTTAATAAATTTTGGTATTATTGTTATTATTATTACTATATAGTGCTTTATAAATAATTGCAAAAAAATATAAAAAGAATATGTGTATTGGATTTTATGATTATCTGAAAAGAAATCCACTCTCTAAAAGGCATGAAAGCAACAAATTATTTGTTTTCTTATGATTTCCACTCATTCAAGATAGTAGCTATATTTTAATGTCACCTATGGTGTTTATTTTGCAAAGAGACCAACCTTGTGATTTATAAAATGCATAATTATAAAAAATATAAATTAGTTTCTTTTACCCTTTTTATTTCCCATGACTTCAGAAGGATGTGAAATAGTTTCCACATTCATTCTGAGAGGAAGTGGTATCTAAACAAACCTAGATTTAAGCAGTTTGTTTTCCATAAATTTCAGTAAGTTGAGTAAATGTGTGTGTCTTAGAGTATTATATTCTTTAAAAGGAGCACTTTTTCCACAGGAAAAACCAAACCCTAAAGACTAAGAAATTCAATTAGCTGGCCTCTGTCATCAGAAAACTTAACCAAGTACACCTGTGCCTCCAAAGACCCCTAATAGGAGAAATACCCTACAGAAATAACCTGGGAGTGCAGTGACCAATTTACAGGCAAGAGCTCATGGAGAATAAATATTGGATAGAGATTCTGCAGGGGAAGTTTAGGGAGGCTCAATGTAATTGTCATGTTTCAAATTTTCCTAGTGTAGTCACCACAGGGTAAAAATCTCCTAGACACCTTCCACCCCTTCTCCTAATCCAGGGGACTAGTTTATCTCAGTCCACTTGAGCTGATTTTTCTAGTCCGTTTCAATAGAAAAGAATCGAATTACTTCCCCACAGCTCAGATGGAGAACCACTGGAGTAGAGAAGACAACAACACAGTTTTCTGGGGGGGGGGGAGGACAACCTTTGAAATGGAATATAAAAGAAGAAGATAAAAAAAGAGCCAAATAATGCCCACATAGCATTTCTACTAAAAGGAGTTTGACCTATAGCCAATGGGTTTGGTCATGATTTGAGCTTCATCTATTTATTACAATAGCTACCTCAAGGAAAATTTTTTAAAAATATGCAGTAGAATTATCTTGCTCGATCTTCAATATGCACAGCAAAATACCTACTCAGTCCTCAGCAGAAAATGAACTTCATGATCAATCACTATAACTATTAGCTGGAACCTAAATCCTCCTCTAATTAATTAGTCTTGAAATATTAAATATAACCAACTCTCTTTGGAATTGTTTCCCATGGGAATAAATAAATAAGTAAAATAAAAAGCCTGCAGATTTATCTACAGACAGAGACATTTAGAATCTTTGCTATTTTGGCAGAAGTTGTCAAACGACAACAGTCTTGAACAATATTGCAGCCGTTTCTCATCCTGTAGGGTCAAAGTTACAGGCAAACTATAAAAAGTTTAAAATTATCTTTAAGATTTTCTTCCAACAGCTCAAAGGCAAGTAATAAGATCAGCCTTGGTGGCAAAACGAAAAACACAGTTTCATCCAACACCTGCTTCTGTCCTGTTTAACCCATGATATTAAATGTAAGATTGTGCCAAACTTGAGTAGTGCCACATAACAGCCCTTCATTAGATCCTGGAAATACAGCTAGGCTTTCAGTCAAGGTGGGTCAGCTGCATCACAAAAGACACTGACGAATGTGTCAGTCAAGTGAAATTGCAAAGTTGAGTTCTAATTCTTTCTTTCACCCAGAGACCTCTTTTAGTATTAAGGTCACTGGGTAGTTCTGTCTTTGGATGAGAGTTACCAGACTTGTTCCCTCTCCTCACTGCTCCCCACACACCCCAAGAAAGGTTTTGGCTTTACAATCTGTAATGCTATTGTTGTCTGTCTTTTTGGTTTACATTCTGTTGAAATTGGACTTAAAGCTCAATTAATTTATAACAGCACTATGTTTTTCATGACTAAAATGAATACATTTACGATACAAAATCATCAGAAAGCTGTCTTGGTAATTTTAAACTGATTTAAAGAAGTTTGTAGGGAACACTCAACACATCACACACACACACACAGACTTGCATATGTGCACACACATGTGCACACATAAACAGCCCATGTGCTTAACGACTACTCTACATCTGGTCTGCTCTTCCATGAAATGAGAGGCTAATTTTCCCTTCATACTTCTCTGTCACAGGTTTTTGTTGTTAGAATGAAAAAGATCATAACTTAATGTGATTAACTGTTCTCCAAATTACAGTTATATGTGGAAACAACTTGTATAGCTTAAGTCTCTCTCAATAAATTTTATTAGGTTGACTTTTGGGGTTTTATCTGGACAGTTTAATGACATGAGTCATTTGTGCTGTCCTCTGGGAAGAGATACTGATTTTTGTCTGAGTCTTAACTGATGATGTTTATAATGATTTTTGATGGTAGACTTTTTGTTTCTTGGTACTCAATAATTTGAGTTTGATTTCAAATAATCTACAAGAATTCGTTTATTTTTTATATTTCTGATTTCTTTTACATTTTCATTATGATTGAATCCAGTTCATGATTTGTGAACTAAGAAATACAAAGGTTAAAAAAAAAAAAAAAAAAGAAATACAAAGGTAGATATATTCAGAAAGGAAAATATGAAAAAATATCAATTAAAAGTTTCATATTGTTTCCATTACTGTAGTGCATAGTTACCAACTTCTCTGTTCGAGAAAGACAGCCTCTGCGTTGTTGAAGGTGTTCACATGAAAGTCAAAGCACAGTGCTTTAGCAAAGTACACATACTCTAAGTTACATATGGGCAGGATCAGACAGGAAGGAGGCTCAGGCAAGAGAGGGATGTTCACCCAAGGGTAACACCACTGGACTCCGACTAGTTATATCTCTCATAGAAGCTAATGTAAATATACATATATTTATTATTTTTTCCTGAAGTCCATAGGCTAGCTTAGAATGTCACAGTTTCATGGAGTTCAGAAACCTTCTGACTACACTCTAAGTTATACATAATGAATAAATATTTATAAATAAATGAATTTTAATTGAGGAAACAAAGAAGGTAGATTTCTTGTTCAAAAATATATAGCTGGGCTTCCCTGGTGGCGCAGTGGTTGAGAATCTGCCTGCCAATGCAGGGGACACGGGTTCGAGCCCTGGTCTGGGAAGATCCCACGTGCCACGGAGCAGCTGGGCCCATGAGCCACAACTACTGAGCCTGCGCGTCTGGAGCCTGTGCTCCGCAACAAGAGAGGCCGCGATACTGAGAGGCCCGCGTACCGCGATGAAGAGTGGCCCCCGCTTGCCACACCTAGAGAAAGCCCTCTCACAGAAACGAAGACCTAACACAGCCAAAAATAAATATAAAAATAAATTTAAAAAAAAAAGGACCTAAAGAAGAAATACATGGCGAATATCTTTCTTTAAACATATATATATATAGCTAACTAGTAGCAGATTGATATTAGTCTTCTTATAATAGAATTCTTAAATCTCCAACAAATATTGTTAAATTGCGTTTTTATGTATTAATTTGTGTTTTTTCCCTATTTAGGCAAGGATAAAAGAATAACGTGTCTTCATACTTTTAAATCCCCTCAGAATCCACTTCTGTGTTTTTTCATATAGTTTTTCATAGGGTACTTAACCTCTTAGTAGGTATGAATGACGGACTTAACAGGTTAACACTCTACCAATGTATTGAAATAATTCTCTTCTTCTGTTAACATGTTAAAAATAACAACTAACTATTTTCATGTTTACCAAAGTAAATATTTGAAAATCATTGTGGATTCTTAAGCAAATATCATTCTTTGGGTAAACACAAGAGCAACAACAGCTGGAAAAAAAAGCCTTCCTTTCAAAATTTTTCTGTGCTAAAATAATCAAAATTAAAAGTAAAAATATAAATTGCCTGATATGTTAGGTAATTTGAGGAATTTTGAAAAACTGAAGATCATCAGCTTATGTGGAGTTAGATGTATTTTAATTATACATCAAATTATGATTTCCTTTTATTGTATTGAGTGGCCTATAAACTGCCTTCCTGCAAAGTGCTATCAGATTCTAGGTGAAAGATGCAGAATTAAGAACGGTAACTCATTTGAGCTGAAAGACTGATCTAATTTATGATATACCTTACCACTAATTGCAGTACAAACAGGAATTGTATTAAATTTGGAAATTCTGACCCAGCTCCATGAAGTGAATTTGTACATTTTTCACCTTAATCCTTTGTAGATTTGGCTATAAATTGTTAATTGAGTTACACAGACAGGAACACAACCTTTCAGCTAAGACACAGAACTCCAGTTCTTGGGGCTCCTTAAGTCTACACTGCTGCTTTTTCAAGAGTGGCAGGTAGAGTCAAGCAGGCCAAGATACTGCTTTAAAATTAATTATCATTTTTCTGTAATAAATGTTCAGTATAGCTGAAACATTTTGTATAAATATTCCCAAAATACTTGCCGAAGAACATGATAAATAAATTTACCTCCATCAAGTGACAGATCTTTACTTGGTAGCAAATATTGCACAAATGTTTACAACATTGTACATGTTTATCTACTGAAAAAAAGGCAATAGGAATTTATTATACTCTCTTCTTCCCTCCTTCCCTTCTCTCCACCCTCTAAATATAGATATTATATATTTTATATGTATTATATGTATGTGAATTTATATATTATGTCTCTGACTTTCTTGGTTGATATGTTTAAATTCTATAAGACTTTTCATCAAACATTACAATAATATTCAACAGAGACCCAAAGCATCCATCTCACAGCATCTCTTTATAAGAAATTTTTCAGGTCAAAAAATAAGTGATTATCTGGGATTTTAACACTGTTAAAACTTTACTCCTAGTTTTCTGCTGAAAATTAGTCAATTTCATCCTTTCTATTTTATATCTCCTCAAGAAAGACTGTCATGAATTAGACATAGCAAAAGCATTAGCGTTTATACTCTTTTCCTAATTCCTAATTTTAAGCTAGTTTGATGAATTCTCCATTTGCTTTTTGCTTGTTTGTTGGGTAGCTCTCAGAAACTATATTCTGAACTTCATATATCCTTCCCATGTCATTCTAAGTATACTTTATTTCATCTCATTTTTATTTTCATCTCATTTTTATCATTAGATCTTATCTGTCCACAACCTTAAATTGTTTCTTTTTTAATTTTGTTAAGCATTGGGTTTATCCTGTAACTTTCTCAAACAATTTAGATTTAACACTCTTATTCAAATAAAATAACTCACCCCACAGTAACATTCTAAATTATCATTCCTGGTTTTTTGTTGTTGTTGTTCATTTGTTTGTTTCTTGAATGTTTATAGAATGTTAAATAAGGTAGAGAAACACTCTCAATTAAAAGAAAGAAAATACTTCGAAGAAAAATCATTTAATATACAAAGCTTTGAAAAACAGTACTTTTGTGAAAGCATAATGCTGAATATAATTAGGAAAAAAACAGTAGCCAGAAGGAAAAAAAATGATAATAACTGGATGGCAAGAAATAACCTTGTAACTTTTAGAGAAAAAGAGAGAAATGATCAGATACTCCAAATTGCAAACATTGTTTCTTTTCTAAATGGCAGTAGCCTGAGAGATGTTTAATTAGGGTAATGTAGCTTCATAAATGGGTCTTAGTGCACCCTGCTATACTCTAACAAGAAGCATTTTGGATCAAGCAAAGGTTACACTGCCTCATAAGTGAGAAAATTGGGCTGAGACCAACTTTTGAGAAACTTTCAAGTTTCTTTTATAGAACTTTCTCAGTTGAGGGTTAATTTTGCCTGGCATTTCCATGTGTAGTCTCTAAAATTAATCTGCACTTCTGGAGCCATATTTTGGACAACAATGTCAGAATCAAAATTGCTAGAGATGCTAGTTGTCACAGAAAGACAAACCAAACAATAAAATGACTTGAGGATATATTTAGATTATTTTAACTTTTAGAAAAATAAGATTGGAAGAAAGGTGTTGAAATTTACACAGGTTCTGTAATAGAAGACATTAATCTTGAGAACAATGAATAGAATTTGAAAATATTCCCATAAATTTTATGGAGAATAGAAATAGATGACGGACAGAACCTTAGGAGGATCATGACTGAAAATGAGATTTTGTTGTGCTCCATTTTCATTGCTTCAGCTCAGAAAGTGATTTTCATTATTTCTACACTCTGCATATAGAAATAAAACAGAACACTTTCAAGTTGTTCTACTAATAAGGCAAAGAACAATTTCTGTGGTAAATAAGAAGCCCATTCTCCAAGGTTTATTCAAACTTTGGCCTCTGTAAAGCCACAAAAGGGTCAATTAATGTCACAAATGTGAGAGAGATACCTGGATTTTTGGAATCAGACCCAAGTCGGTCTACTTGTCAAACCACAATCACCAAACAATAGTTGACCTTTAAACATGTGTAGCTTTGATTTGAACTACTGACACAGGGTGAGGGCTTTGGATATCAATGTTAATCTTATTTTCTCAGAAACCTCTATATCTCCTGCAGTTAAATTTTTTTAAAAAACATAGTGTGACCTCATAGTGTCTCTATTAGCGATCTGGCACTGTTGTACATCTTCATTTTATATCTGAAAAGACCCTGCTAATAAATAATAATCATGAAATGCCATTCTACAAAGAAGATCAGCTCTCTAGAGAAAGTAATTTCACATGCTGGCCTGGAGGGGTTATGTTTCATTGCCAGCACCATCATCATGAAATGACTTAACATATTACAATGAAGTAAATGATTTTTCTTCAAAATATCTGGTGAGTTTTGTGTTCTTTTGTTCAAGAAGGTAGATGGAAGACATAATCTGTGGGGACAAAATCCTTTAGAATTAAGGGAGATAGAAAGTAATTTACCTGTTACAATTTTTACATGAACTGAAAGGTGCAAATGAATTGCTTTAAAGTGAATACAACTGCAGTGAGATACGTTGACTGAACTGATCATAGGTGAAGAGTAAAAAGGAAAGAGAATTAGCCAAACATTTTAGACAGCTAGAGAGAGAAAAAAAAAAGAGGCACACATAATTTAATGAAAGATAGTCCTATCACTCTTGATCACCTTTTCATCTCATAATCTGAAAGAGATATTCTGGTTGCCTCCCTTGCATGTTTCAGGCGGATATTGCCACAGTGAACACTTAGTACTTTTGCTGTGGTCATATTTTAAACAACAAAAGAAGATGCACAATAAAGCAAAAAAAGAAAAAATGATGAATTCTATGTTTTTAACTGAAACATTTTCCAGAAACTAAATTTAATAAAAATAAAATGGTGAAGACACAACGGAAAGCAAATGACTGACCATTGCTTTAGAAAAGAATTGATTATGGATAGTTTGATTTGGATTAATTAAGTGCTAATGATCCCCCACGTGTCTCTTCTACTGAAATAAAATATGGAAGCACATCTACATTGACCTAACAGGGACTCATAAAATACTCTTTTATGGTGCTTATGGATATTTCTTAACCCTATCGTATCAATATACATTGCTATCGACAAACTTGTGCTTAAAACAATTAACATCACATGTCTTTGGGTCAGCAAGGCAGTTGTGCTAATCTGAGCCAGGCTTGTCTGTTTTTGATTGGATTCCTTTGTCCAGTCTTTATGTCTGAGGGTCAGCTTGGCTGAGACCAACTGGACAAAGATGGCCTTACTAACGTATCTGGGAATTGATTGTCAATAAAATGATGGGGTAAATAGGCAATATGTTTCTCATTGTACTGTAGTCTAGCCCTGATTTGTTTAGGCTTGGTTCCAGGAGAGAAAAAGAGTGGAAACATGTAACCATTTGAAACATAGGCTTGGAATTGCCAAAATGTCATATTTGCTTTATGCTATTGCCCAAAGGTGAAGAATTAAGGTTGAATTTTTATATAAGCAACATGAATTTGTAAATAAGTGTTTGGTGAATATAAGGAAATGTTGATATTCTTATTAAGAAGTAGGCTTATCTGCTCTTGCTCAGGGAGACATTATGTAATCATAATTATTTGTCCTGTATGTATTTAGCCAGAGTACTAGAACCAGATGGGATTTGGGGAGATTGGAATAAAGCCATTTGAACCAGCACTGCTGGAATTATTGCTTCTAGATAAAAGCTACACAGAAATTCTGACCAATTATAAAATGGTCCTCTGACACTTTCATAAAAAGAGCTAGAATTATTTGAAATATTCTTGCAATCTCTTTGGAAGATTTTAATCTTTTGCCAAATGTGTCCCAGCTGTTCCATTTGGATGCTGAATCTAACCTTCTTGTTCACATCCCTACTCATTTTAAACTTTGTTGTACACACTTATGATATGGGAATCTCAGCCATTCAGATTTTTCTCAAGGTAATTAATTATATAGAAAAATATCTGGAAATATCTAGATAAAATCACCATGCCAAAAATATAACTTTATATAGTTTCCATGAGGAGTATAATAGGTTAAATAGTGCCCTCCACCCAATTCATGTCCACCTGGATTCTCAGAATGTAACCTTATTTGGAAACATGTAAGCAGGTCGTTTGTCCCATTTCTGCTTGCCTGTTTCTGTTCCCCTTAAAAGTTAAGTATAAAAATGAGATCACTAGGTAACATTTAACCTAACTCCTGACTTCTGCTCTACCTAATGTACACAATGCCTTGCCTAACCTGTTGACTCCTTTCCTAGATTAAAAGGAGTATGAATGAAGAATTAAGTAGTTAAAGAATGACTGACTTGCTCCCCTCAGGCTCCCCCTTAGCAAATTTGCAAGCAGGCCAGTTGGGCAAGATAGCATCCAATTGCAGGTGGACCATACCACAAGACAGCATCTAAATAAAGATCAGGAGAAGTCAGCCAGTCTGCACACAACAGAAAAATGATGAAGAATCTGACCTCCTATCTTAATGATTAATTGAGATTATTTCCCCTTTCTCCCTTTAAAAACTTTCAGGGCTGAGCAGAATCTTCAGACTTGGTTTTGGGACACGAGTTTGTCTTCTCCCCAGATGCCAGATTTTTCTGATTAAAGCAACTTTCCTTTCTACCAACACTTGCCTCTCGAGTATTGACTTTTGAATGGTGAGCAGCAGAACCTGAGTTCCATAACAAATACAGTCTTTATAGATATAATTAGTTCATTTAAAATGAGGTAATACCGAAATAGGGTAGGCCCTAATATCTTCAGGCTCCCTGGAGCATTCAGAGAGAGCATGGCCCATCTGATACTTACTCTGATTCCAGACTTCTAGCTTCCAGAACTGTAAGAGAATAAATTTTTATTGCTTTAAGTCACCAAGTTTGTAGTAATTTGTTATGGCTGTCCTAGTAAACTAATACAAGAAGGGATATAGTAACTAATAAATATGCTCCTCCTTCTTTTCCATTAGCTTTATATCTCAGATTTTTAAGGAATATGGGCATGTTTAATTGAGGTAGAATTTGCCTAGAGTAAAAATTACCCTTTTAAGAATACAGTTCTATGAGTTACATCCTACAGTCATGTAATCACCAGCACAATCAAGATATAGGACAGTTCTATCATCCAAGATTATTTTATTATGCCCCTCTGTAGTTTACTCTCTCCCACTATCACCAATCACTGGCAATCATTGATCTATTTCTGTCCTTAACATTTTACCTATATAATAAAATCATATAAAGTGAATCATATATGTATGACTCTGGCTTCTTTTACTTAGTATACTGCCTTTGAGATTCATCAATGTTATTGCATATATCAGTATGAGATAATAGAAAATACATATTGGTCTCTGCCCTCAGTTCCTGGCACAGAGAGAGCTCCTAAAACCTTTGTAATTTCCTAAGTGATACTAACACTAGGAGACTCTCTTGTTCTAATATTTGTCTCGGACCCCATCCCTGAAAAGGAATGAATTACTGATTATTAGAAAAACTACCCAGTCTTCCCCATTGCATGTCTCCTTTTCTACTCACACAGCACACTTCACTTCTAACACTTTTGGTCACCAAACGTGTGGAGGTTTTCCACCACACCAAACAATTCTGTGTGACACCAGCTGATTGTCCTACAAATTAGCTCAATTCTAGCACTATCTACATGGAGATAGTGTCAGATTCCACAGGTTAAGGGCTCAGTCCCTCAAGACTGCTTCCACTCTACTTCAGATATCAATAGAAAGTAATAGGTGCCCTAAAAAAAAAAAATCAATTAATTAAATTTTTAAAAAAGAAAGTAATAGGTCCCCAGATTACCCACAACTTCTCTTTGATTTGACTACAAATCAGATGTTCCCAACATCCCATGATGTTGGTATGTGTCACCCTCCCAAAGCTTCCCCAACCTGGAAGCTCTCTGAACCCTGTACTCTGGGGATTTCATGGAGGCTTCCTCATGTAGGCATGATTAACTATTAACTCCAGTCACAGCCCCTCTCCCCTGTCTGGAGGAATGCTTATATCTCAATTTTTTAAATATGCTTTCATATATTAGGCTGAGTCAGATTTAGACACATGTATCATTTCTGGTCTCTTAAATAGGAGTCATTTAGGCATAGTGATTTTAGCATGGGCTTTGGGATCATACAGAATTGATTTGTTACTTTCTTCAAGTTGGTGATATGTGACCTCAAGCAAGATACTTAATCTTCCTAAGCCTTTGGTTTTGTATCTGTCACATAGGGATAATACCTATTTAATGGAGGTGTTGTAGAAATCACGTTGTATGACAATCTGATAAAAAAGTGGACTAAAGACTTTGACACCTCACCAAGGAATGTATGCAGATGAAAAATAATCATATAAAATGACATTCCACATCATATGTCATCAGAGGAATACAAATTAAAACAACAATGGGATACCACTATATACCTATTAGAATGACCAAAATCCATAGAACTGACAACACCAAAGGCTGGTGAGGATATGGAGCAACAGGAACTCTCATTCATTGCTAGTGGGAATGCAACATGGTACAGGAACTTTAAAAGATAGTTTGGTGGCTTCTTACAAAACTAAACATGCTCTTACAATACAATGTAACAACCACACTCTTTACCCAAAGAAGCTGAAAACTCATGCCCACAAAAAAACCTGCACATGTGTGTTTATATCAGCTTTATTCATAATGGCCAAAACCTGGAAGCAACCAAGATGTTCCTCAGCAGGTGAATGGATCAATAAACTGTAGTACATCCAGACAATGGATAATTATTCAGCACTAAAAAGAAATGAGCTATCAAGTCATGAAAAGCCATGAAAGAATCTTAAATGCATATTACCAAGTGAAAGAAACCAATCTGAAGAGGGTACATAACTGTATGATTCCAACTGTATGACATTTTGGAAAAGGCAAAACTATAGAGACAGGAAAAAAATCAGTGGTTGCCAGGGGTTGGCAGGAGGAGGAGGGATGAATAGGTGGAGCACAGAGGATTTTTAGGGCCATGAAAATACTGTGTATGTTATTATTCTAATGGATATATGCCATCTTACATTTGTCCTAACCCACAGAATGTACAACACCAAGAGTGAACCCTAAGGTAAACCATGGACTTCGGGTGATTATGATGTGTCAATGTGGGTTTATTAATTGTAACAAGTGTACCTTTCTGGTAAGGGATGTTGATAATGGGAGAGGCTATGTATGTGTGGGGGCAATGGGAAAATCTCTGTACCTTTCCTTTTACTTTGTGAAGCTAATACTCTAAAAAATAAAATCTTAATTAAAAATTCATTATCTGCTTTATGTACTGAGTCTTTGAATTATGCAAGGCAAGGTTGAACTTTAAAAAGCATTTGCTGTGGTCCTTCTTTATTGAAGATACCATTCACTAAAGGCACAGTAGTTCTGAAATGAAAACAGTGCAAATCTTTGCCTTAAAAAATCTAACAGTTGGATAAAGAATTTTGGAATTAAGAATATATCTTGACCTGCCCTAAAGTTTTTATAACCACTGTGATGATAAAATCAAGCATTCATGAAGGTTTAATGAGAGACTGTGTAATGGATAGAGGTGTTAATTCTATCTGTTTAAGAGAAGTGCAATCTCCATTTTCTGTGATCCAAGATATAAAATTTAATAAATTCCCAAACTTTGAAATTCTATATCATTTGATTTCAAATTCTGGACACTATGAATTCATTTCTTTGCATTTAATGATAATTTTACTCAATCTTTTCCTCTCTCTTCCTTCAACCCTATAGCAAATATTAATAGTTCGTGGTACAAGCTAAAAATTAATTTTATTTTCTGAATTTATCCAGTTGCCCAAAATCATGTACAGTGGAGTGATGAGGCTGAAGACCCTAGTTTGGCAAACACTTGATTTTAAATCTGAAGCTAACTATAGAGAACAATTAAGGAATTCCAGGTGATCTGGTCAAATGGGACTAATATATAGGAGCTCAGGGAATGCTCAAAAATTTACAAAGTGGTTTTGGGAAAAAGTCTTTTCATCTTCAATTCTATTTCTTTTACTCCTCAACTTTACCTTGCTGAGTTTTTATTCACACACTTCTTGACAAAAGTCTCCTGGTAGGAGTTTATAGTGCCAATTAGTGAATAAGCATTTGGGGAAAAGCTGAATCTACGGAGTCATTGATTTTTCTCATAGGATTGTAAATGCGTTTCTGTTGTTTATTTCTGAGTGTAAAGCATAATGCTTAAAATATACCCATTCTCTTTTGTCATTTTTTAATCTCTCAGGGTATATTTTTTAAATTAGGTTGAAATATACAAATCTAAGAGATATAAGTACTAAATGAGGAACACTGTCTTGGCCAACATGTACCTTGAAATTCTACATTTACTAGGCTTTGGCACAACTGTACTGAATAGTTTGTACTTCTTGAGGTAGGTTATGGACTGACATCTTCCTTGTTTATTTTAAGCAAGATTAACATAAAATATCTATCAATAAATACATTTCAGATGGTAGGCCATGAAACCAAAAGAAATAATTAAACATGGATGAAGATTACCTTTTGTCAACATAATATACCGCAAGGCATACAAATATGCTGTTGAACTTTTGTTTCTGCATCTGTGAAATAGGGTTGTTAACAGCTATTAAATGAGATAATAAACATAAAGCATCCAAACATAACACACAATAAACGTGTCTCTTTTTTTTACATTTATTGTTTTGCATAATTTCAGATGATTAGAGAAGAACAGTGTTTTCAGAAAAAAATAAGGAAATATTTAAAATATTGTGCAATGTTATGAAGAAGATTTTATTTCATCCTGAAGAGTTGTAAAATATCAATAGCAGATATGCTGGTTACATTTGATAATGCATCTGGATATAATTCAATGAGGAGTTAATTTGCATGTCTCTCTAGAGAAATTAATTACCTACCCCTCCCAAGTTTATTCTGTCAACAATCATTAGTAAGGTGGTTTTGTAAATGTGGGCTTTAAAGATGGCCATAGGAGTGAGGCCATATTTTACATAAATACATCCATTAATTCACTTATCTGTGGTGCATAAAGAGGACTAAAATAGAATAAAATTACAAAAATGATCATAGTTCAAGGGATAGTTTGGAGGACATTAAAGTATGTCTTTGCCATCAAAACTCTACATTTAACAATGAAAAAAATTAATTTAATGGCATATATGGTTTTTTTAAATGGCATAAAATTAAATAAAAAGAAATAGAAACTGTTTTTGGAGCCCCAATTTTTAATAGGTGTTCCTATTCAAAATGTCTGAGCATCTCCCATGGGAAATGATAGGCATGTCATAAAAGAGATTTTAAAAACCTTTCCACAGTGTTCATCTTTATAATAATTGTTGTTTTGACAACCAAGTCTTTTCAAGATAACACCCACTCTAAATAATTGTCATGAATTTTCTCTACCTTAATGAAAATTTATTCAAAACAACTATTTTAAGATTTATGAAATGCCTCTACCTCTTTCTTTTGTATATCCAAGAAGCTCTTTGTCTCCAGATTCCATTTCTTAAGAATGATAAAAATGTCTAATAAAAATACATACAAATCTTGGAAAATTTGCTTTTATGGAGTTTGTTTAGAAAGCACTTTTTGAGCTGTGCTCTCTCTTTCTCAGTTGTTCAATGGTATCCTATTTCTTCCATTCCTCACCACACATTTTTGTTTCATATTTGTATCTTAGCTTCATAGCACTTTATATATATACATATGTGTGTGTGTGACTGTGTGCTTTTTTAAAAAGTGCTTTTTTTTTTTTTTATCTATTCCTGGCTGTGTTGGGTCTTCGTTTCTGTGAGAGGGCTTTCTCTGGTTGTGGCAAGCGGGGGCCACTCTTCATCGCGGTGCGCGGGCCTCTCACTGTCGCGGCCTCTCTTGTTGCGGAGCACAGGCTCCAGATGCGCAGGCTCAGTAGTTGTGGCTCACGGGCCCAGCTGTTCCACAGCATGTGGGATCTTCCCAGACCAGGGCTCGAACCCACGTCCCCTGCATTGGTAGGCAGATTCTCAACCACTGCACCACCAGGGAAGCCCAAAAGTGCTATTTTTAACAGCTATATCTCCATATATCAAGTAAATAGTACAGTGAGTATTTCTCAGTGTTTTCTGGATTGTTTTATAAAATATTAAAGAATATTAAGCAGTCTTCAGAAGATAAAAACTGTTTAATAGGCAAATGGATGTATTGAAACAATCTCTTCTTAGTAAGCAACATAATGATATATAGGAGGTTAAGTCCTACAATTTCTTTTTACACAAGAGCTTCCTACAAGAAATTCATCCATGTCTGGGACTCCATGATAAGGTCTCTGCCTAGTCTCTTATATTCCTGTAAGCCAGACCTTGAATACCATGTGAATATCACCATAGTATTAATAATCACACTCAAAAATCCTTTGGGAGCCAGGGTGCTCATTAGATGTTAGTGAGAACTTACACTTTGCCAGGAACTCCATATGTATGGGTGCATTTTACTTATCTATTTTGGCTTAACCTATACAGAAAGCATCAGATTATCAATATCTTAAAACATGACACCGTACTGGTGAATTTTCCCCCCAAATAGGAATGCTTTTAAAAATAATTTCCCCCTTTCCTCATTATCATCTTCTGATTTTTCATTAGAAATTTGATAAATGTATTTTATTTCTGTGAACCTTCAAAATTCCCTAATAGAAGATGCATTTTAACCTATATAGGGCTTAATAGCAATAACAATAACAATGATAATAATGACAAAAATAAAAACAAGCTACCTACCATCAACTATGTTCCAAACACTTGGTGCCTTGAATATATTATCTCTAGCCCACCAAATAACTCTTCCCATTTAATGGACTAGGGATTTTAGCAATAACACTAGTTTCTATTTATTCAATATATTTTGAATGTCAGGCTTCAGGCTAAGCACTTGACATGCATTATCTGCAGTAAGCATTGCAACAATCCTATTTACAGAAATGGAAATTGAGAGTTAGAGGGAAGAAGTCACAAAGAGACTATCTCAGGATCCCTAAAACACCACAATCAGGTTCTCTTGACTTCACCGGCCTCTTGCATTTTGTCAGCTTATTGTCTTCTGCTCTGGATGCCTCACGTATTGATGCCATTTTAGTGTGTCACCTGATCAGCACAGCACACTGCAGCCCAGAACTCCTGGGCTCAGGTAACTCTCCTGCTGCAGCCTCTAACACATTGGCAAGCTCTGAGGGCCTCCAAACAACCTAATGTAAA
Organism: Balaenoptera borealis; assembly: GCF_965194805.1. Lineage (NCBI taxonomy): Eukaryota > Metazoa > Chordata > Mammalia > Artiodactyla > Balaenopteridae > Balaenoptera > Balaenoptera borealis. The sequence goes on from NC_138866.1 coordinate 20,441,978, forward strand.
TATAACCAGACAGTGCTTCATCTCCATACTGTCATACCAGGGCTTTTGTTCTCCGTGATACTCCCTAGATTTGCCCTGCACTAAGCATTCATAACCCAAGAGTGCCCATGAGGAAATTACCAGCCCATGGAGCAAAACATTGACTAATGGGATACCAAAGCTGGTGGCTATATTATTTTCTCTTCCTTCTTCTGCCTGGACTGTCCTGAAAAGCAATTTTTAAAATAGCTTTTCAGAACATGCCCTGAAAAATAAAGCAATACTTTGTTTTTGATCACAAGTACTGGTTAGTACTTTTTATTGGTTATTCTTCCTTTCTTACCTTACCCCCCATCTTGTGGGCTGAATGTATCCACCCCCCCAAAAAAAACATTCTTGTGGTGAAGCTCTTATTCCCAGTATATCAGAATGTGACTATATTTGGAGATAAGGATTTTAAAGAGGTAATTAAGTTAAGGTGAGGCCATGAGGGTAGGCCCTAATCCAATCTGACTGATGTCTTTACAAGAAGAAGAAATTTGGACACACAAAGTGATGCCAGGTATGCACAACATGGAGAAAAGACCATTTGAGCATCCAGTGAGAAGGCAGCCATCTGCCAGCCAAGGAGGGAAGCCTCAGAAGAAACCAAACCTGACAACACCTTGATCTTGGACTTCCAGCCTCCAGAACTGTGAGAAAATACATACTGTTATGTAAGGCACTCAGTGTGGTATTTTGTTATGATAACCCGAGAAATCTAATATAACACCTCTTATCTCTCATTCCTCCTTATGAAGATTGCACTCCTCAATAAAAAATATCAGTAGCACATGAGACACTGCCTCAGATTCTGCTTCTGGAGAAACTAGTCTAAGACTGCTGGTAAGGGGGAAATCTGTGTTACAGCATCAAATGGCAAAAGAGAAATATCTCATCAAGAATCGATTTCCATGCATGTAAATCACTAGAGATAATTGTCAATTTTGATGAATTATTATATGTATGTAAATAATTTCTCATTCATGCTGCCATTTAAAATAGAGAAAGTGAGCAGAAATGGGAGAGGTGAGTAGTCTTCACATTTTCTAAATCTTTTTTCATATGGTTTCTTCTGTAAGGGCGAGAGGAAAAAACAATCGATGAAGTTTTTGCTTTATGTCAACATCTGACTAAAGTGTGATAACTTACTTTAAAATTGGTATAAATAATGTCATTAAAAAATAATAACAGGGCTTCCCTGGTGGCGCAGTGGTTAAGAATCTGCCTGCCAATGCAAGGGACACGGGTTCGAGCCCTGGTCTGGGAAGATCCCACATGCCGCGGAGCAACTAAGCCCATGAGCCACAACTACTGAGCCTGCGCGTCTAGAGCCTGTGCTCCACAACGAGAGAGGCCATGACAATGAGAAGCCCGCACACCACGATGAAGAGTAGCCCCGGCTCGCCGCAACTAGAGAAAGCCTGCGCACAGAAACGAAGACCCAACACAGCCAAAAATAATAAATTAACTAATTAATTAAAAATAATAATAATAATAATAACAGTGCTCTCCAAAGTAAGTGTGGGCATCACCGGACTTTAAATAAGAGAAGCAACCTCTGAGTAATTCACCAGCCACCCACATTTTCCTGCTGTCTACTTCCTCTCTGAGAGTAAAATGAATACATCCTATAGCTTCCCTATTATATCCTTACATTTCACTCCAAACCTTTTTTTAAATTACAATTCCAACCCAGTCCAACCCTGCACTTGAACAATTTTGAGGGAAAGAAGATCTCTATATTTCCTAGCGAGAGAGACAGAGACAGAAAGAGACTGACTATATCATTCTATCAATCCCTGTGAATAGCATTAACCACAGGCCAACAGAAGAATGGAACAGTGAGAAGGCTGTATGCATTTAGAAATAGTAGCCATCCAACCAGTGGGGACATACTTTTCTATCATTTCTATCAGCTGTGATGCATTTAAATATACTTTGAGCAGCACAAAGAAGATGTGGAATTTCCTTGACAAAATTAATTAATTAATTAATTTATTTATTTATTTAATTTATGATGTCTCCAGAGAAACTGCCTCGTTCAGATTACTTTACAGTTTATTTCACGTTGACACGACCCATCCATGGGCACACAGTTTCTAGTTAGAATTTAGTGTTCCACTATAACTTGTGAGCAGACATCTGAGGATTCACAAAACTGCCACTATATGAAAAGCAGAGGCAAAGGCAAGCAAACAGAAAAATAAGTAGAAGAAACAGAGGGAGAAGGGGGATTCTCAGGCTACTATGTAGAATTCTCTATGCAGGAAAGCCCTCAATTAATCATAAAGGTGGCCAAAAGACATAATCACTCTTGTAAGAACACCCTTTCTCAGGAGTCTGCTTGAGAGTATGTTCCACCAAAAGTGGAAAGCAAATTACACAGTGATAGGCACTAGGACCAATCAACAGAGAATCCAAATCAAGAGTGTAGAAGGAACTCCTTGAGATGAGGTTGAAGGGAGAGTCCAGGATGTGAGCTGTTTAAACAGCAACCAGTCCATCCCACGGCAGGTCAGGAAGATCTCAGGAAGAGATCCAGGAAAGGATAAAATTGAGAGATTATTTGGGATGTTTGACTCTACTGAGAGGATTCTAAGAAAATTGAGAAATAGTATAGTGATAAATTTGTGGTGAAAACAAAATCTAAGCAAAATAAAAATTTGAGAGAAACATAAGTAATTAAAGTATTATGTATGGCTTAGTTATACATGCTATTTACTTAGCCATGGTAATATAAATGCTGAATATTCATATAAACCAAAATATATACATATATATTCATATACATATGAAATACTGGGTGCAAGAATGTTCATGTTATGGTGGAAGTGTAAAAAAAAGCTAAATCCTCAACTGATTTGATACTTGGTTGATAATTTCTAAAGTTGAAAATAATGTAAGAAGCATCATCATAAGCAAGTTATTTTGATATATGACGTTGAAGATGGAAGGATGGGGAAAATAAAGGTAGTAAAGGAGACTGCTGTTTTTCTTCATAATAAGTCTTGTACTACTGGTAGACCTTTTAAACTGCGTCCCTACTACCAACCATTGCTCTTGCATCAGAAATACTGCCAAAGCTTAAAATTTATTTGTTATCTCATTTTAGGTTACATTTTTCATCATTTTAATATTATACTTCATTAGAGGAGAGGTTTCTACAATGTTCTTGTGGGGCCTCGTGAAACTTCTCACCTACTTTAAGACTTATTTAAAGAGTTTTGGATTTGTGATCCTGGACTGATCATGAATCCTCTCTCATTGCTTCTGTGTTTTTGCAATATTCACTCAGTCATGAAAGAAGCAGTGAAGAGAAGCAAATAGCTTACATTTTTTGATAGTCTCAGCTATTCCATTTGTTCTGGAAATATTTCATATCCAACCCAAAAAACCAAAACTGATGCTAAGGGGGTGGTAGGTTTTTTTTTGGTGTTTGTTTGTTTGTCTAAAAGGAACACAAATTGACGTGATGAGGTCATGAAGTATATAAGATAGTTTATTCATGGATAACCCAGACCTTTCAGAAAAAGGTCTATGCATCTCCTATAAAGAGTAGAGATTTAGAAGTTAAGAAATAACTAAGGGGCTTCCCTGGTGGCGCAGTGGTTGAGAGTCTGCCTGCCAATGCAGGGGTAAACGGGTTCGAGCCCTGGTCTGGGGGGATTCCACACGCCGCGGAGCAACTGGGCCCGTGAGCCACAACTACTGAGCCTGCGCGTCTGGAGCCTATGCTCCGCAACAACAGAGGCCGCGATAGTGAGAGGCCCGTGCACAGCGATGAAGAGTGGCCCCCGCTTGCCACAACTAGAGAAAGCCCTTGCACAGAAACGAAGACCCAACACAGCCAAAAATAAATAAATAAAAGTTAAAAAAAAAAGAAATAACTAAGAAATTCTGATTATAATCATCAATAGCTGTAAGACTTGAATCAAGATATCTTGTTTAATAAACTCCATGAGCCTCAATTTTTCTAAAAAATAGGGACACTAATAGCTACTTCAGAGGGTTATTGTGAAGATTAAAGTAAATAGAGAGGTACAAAATGTCTAAAAATTTGTCTAGGACATTGAAAGTGCTGAAATATTTTAGTTTCAAAAGGCTCCAATGAAGTCTTATATATATCATTTTGTAGAAGTATGAAGTTCTGAAATATTGGTAACCTCCCTTCTCCCTTGCAGTCTTCTCAGTGTTAAAAGGAGTAATTAAGAGTATCTTTAATTATTAGCCTGCTCCAAACCAGAAAAGAAGAAATGGATCACATTAGTAGTTAGCTGACTGAAGAGATTTATGAAGACAGACCTGACCTAGCCAATTCAAAAGAGAATGCCTTTTTACACACTTTACTGAGAATGTCACAAAACTCTGCCTAAACTTATCAAATGTACTGCCTGCTTGCCACTGTTGAACTTCATGTTGACTCTTCCAGAGCCTAGGAGCTGTCCTTACGAACTATGAAGTCTAAACTGGTAAACTGAAGTAAAGTACTTCTTTTATTGGATTATTGGTATTTGGGAAGAGATATAAAGATATGGACACATAGATATCTCAATATAAAAGAGAATTTCTTCTGAAATATGGCCAAGATAAGATTTCCATTTAACTGCACCAGGCCATTCACAATGAGAGTAACTTCAGCACATTGAGACATCAAAAAAGCCATAACCAAAACAAGCAAACAAAATCATTGAAAGGTAATCTAATTCTTTACTGAACGATTAAAAGAATTAATAGCCATTGTATTAAATCATCATTGTTTTAAAAAAGAGAAAACTTTAGAATTCCTCTTTGGATAGCTTTTTTACTCTTCGCCAAATTCTACACCTTCATGGAAGTTTAGCTACATCATGCTTATTTTTTTTTATAAACTTACTCTCCAAAATTCCTCAATCAGAGCCTACTAATTTTCACAGTCCCTTCCAAAAAGTGTGTTTAAATAGTCACTTTTGACTTCTAATTTCTTACATAAGATGGTAAATTTCTTGAGGACAGGGGTAGTATCCCATGTTTTAAAATCATAGGTTTCTAACTACCTCATAGATTAGGTAATGAAATAATTACCTACTAAGAATGAATGATAATCCAAATTTCTGATTGGCATGGGACTTATATTCTAGGAGTTGAGAAAACTTGGAAATAAGAACAGGTCATATCAGATTAATTTCACTTATTTTTTTGATAACTTGGTAAAATATAAATGTTAGTGAATTAGATTTTACAATTATTTAAATGTTCTATATGGAAAACATATCATTGGTGGTCGACTTTTATGTGGGAAGTTTGCTTTATTCAGCAAAATGTAAAGCACTAGGAAGAAGACATAGAAAGCTGTGATGAGGGAAGAAGACTTCTTCTTAGTAACCAGTTCCATCAAGGGTACACCAATGATCAGTGACGTTGTATTGCCATGAGACCTCTCAGAGGTGCATTTTAAGAAATTCTGTTATTAAAAAGAAAGAAAGAAAGAAAGAAATTCTGTTATCAAGGCAGATAAGATGGAGAACGAGAGCTATCTGGATGGATTTATAATTGAATAAAGGGTTTTATCAAAAGAATATAGATTGTGTATCAAATTGTATATGTTTCTATTTAAAACTAAGCTCCCTTGAAAAAAATTTTAATCTAAGATTTAGATAAGGGTACTTCTAAGATACTGACCAAATTTTTTAATGCTATAAAACTAGAAGGACTTATCAGAATTCAACAAGATCTTAACAAAGTAAAAAAAATGGTTGAATTTAAAAGATAAATAGTATTAAATATAGTATTTGTTTTTAGCCCACTTCAATCCACCATTTACTGCCATCCACCAGGGCTGCCCTTGACATCCCACAATCAAATTTCCCAAATTAAAATGGTAGAAATATAGCTCAACAACAATATGTAAAACAGCCTTAGAATTTTTTAATAATAAGCTTCACATAAGTGAACAATATTTTTTATATATACATACATTTATTTGCTAAAAATGTTAAGGTAAACGTAGACTGTCACTTCAAAGAATGTCTAGTGTCGAGAATTAAGACATTCTGTTCTCACGAATGGTTCAAACAAAACTACACTGGCAATATTTATCTTTGCCACAAACTAGAATGTGTAGAGAAAACAGTGGTGGCAACTGGGAGGCTAATCAAAGCCCAATGCATGCGAAACAGGTGAAGGAACTGGGGGTTTAATCCAGGAAGGTGAGTTACAGGGAAGATTGGAGAGTGGCCCTTAAATATTTGTAGAGTTGTCACTGAAAGAAAGTTAAAATCTGTGCTGTTTGAACTTGAAGGCACAACTAGGATCAGGACAACCATTAAATGAAAGGTTTTACTTCAATATAGAGAGCTTTTGCGGAGCACTCTGGAAGTGTTCAATTCTTAACTGAGATCAGAGAAGACATTCAAGCAGTGAAATGGTGGTTTAGTTTAGGTGACATCTATACTTTTATTCTATCTTGAGAATCTATTGTTCTACATATTTATTTTCTACTTCCAAAGCTCTGAAATAGATTCTTTTGAGCATGGATCAATAAATTATTGTTTAGGATAGCTTCAGGTTTATGTGCTTACGATTTAAATCTTCTTATTCTTGGCAGAAGGCTAGAATAGAGAACATCTTGAATTAATATTCTAGACCAAAAATGCTTGCAAGCAAAAATAATCTCAAACTCATGTAAATAGTTTAGGTTAAATTACTTCTAGAATTATATAGTGGAAGAAGGAATATGTGTGCTTATAATTCATCCATATTTCTACACATATATATGATGATTTGTAAACCATCCATAAACTGAGCTACAAAATATATATCAAGGGAAATATGCAAGTCTACATTTTATGATAGGTTTCAGAGAGCTGTAAAAACCTCAAGTGGCTCCAGAGATCAACATTTGACTATACTTTGTTTACAATACAGTAGTAAAAAGTCAGCCACTAGCAAGACAGCCTAGGCTGATATCAAGGGAATATTACCTTTGGTACTTAACAGCTGACATCTTTCTCTGTTCAAATATACTTGATCTTATAAACGTTTCTGCTTGCCATTGTACGGGAAGTTAAACAGGTACAAGGTGCAGCATGGAATACCTCTTTTTTCAGTAACATACCAACTCATCATTTGTCTCTGAAAAGAACAACTTATTTTAATGGGAACTTAAATGAATTAACAAACATAAGAAATGTTACTTTTCCCCTTAGCATTGAATGAAAAAAGAACAATGAAATTTTCAAGCCATTTGAAAGAAATACAGAACAGAAAATGTGTTAGAAAGAGGAAGCAAGTTTGCCAGAGTAACTAGCTTGCTGAAAATATGATTTACATTTTACCCTAAGAGACATGAATGTTTTATAAGAGTTAAGTGGAGTGAGTAGTGTGTGGCTCTATCCCTTGTGGATATGGGTGGTGTTTGCATTATAGAATTATAGCCTCATGAAGAGGACTTGAAAACATCACCTCATGACAGGCAGACTTTAGCCTGCAGTCATCTGTTGACCCCACTGGGCAGGTTGACACTGTGCTTGTATAAGAGTCCTTAGTCTGCCTGAGTGAAAAATGAACTTGATATAGACTGTTTTCTGTGTCCCTAAGACTGAGGGGTACCAGTAGGCATGGAAGTAAGTAGGCATGAACCTTTCAGATATTTTTGCTGAGCCATGTGACCTGTTTAAGGGAACACTTCCTCTTCCACTTCCTCTTGGATTACTGCCACTCAGGAAACTGCAATTTAAAGGCTTAAGTCCTGCCATGTGGACAACTAATAATAAGAATCCATTAAAGAGGTTCAAAGGAAGAAAAAAGGATTAGTCAGAAATGGTAGAAAATACATTGGATTAAAAAGAAACTTAGGAAAAGACAGAAATTAAAATTACAAATAATAAGAATATTTAGCAGTTAAGCTGTCACTTTTATACACTGCTGGTAAAAATGAAAATTGGTAAATAACTTTATTAAACTGTTTGGCAGTATCTTCTGGAGGTGAAAATGTCCATCCTCAGTGCTTCAGAACTCCAATAGTAATGAGTGTATATGTGTTCCATGAAATGTACAAAATGTTCATAACAGCTTTACTCATAATAGCCAAAAGCTTGAAGCAACATAGATGTTCATCAACATTAAAATAAAGAGATGTTTTACTGATGTATGGTTTATTTATAAGAGATGTTTTACTGATGTATGGTTTATTTATACAATGGAATGGTATACAGCAGTGATAAATTATTATAGAGAATAACATGGATGAATCTTGCAAACATAATGCTGTAAGCCAGACACATACCGTCTATACGATTCCATTTATAGAAAATTCAAAATCAAGCAAAACCATTCAATGCTGGCTAAAGTCAGAATGGTAATTATGGAGGGAGGGCGTTGACTGTGTGAGGATAGAAAGGAGGCTTCTGGATGAGGGTTTTATATATTAATATTTTATATTAATTAGAATTTGGATATATATGTAAAATTAAATTTGTGGTTCACATAAGATTATGAAATTTAAATTTGCTATACTTCAACGGTAAGTTAAGAAGGAAAACTAATAAGATGATTACAGATTTTATGATTATAGATACAAATATAGCTCTCTTTTGTCCCCCCAAAATACCTTTCTGGAGTTTAAAACATGATTTGCCATTAAAGTAGTTCAGTGCATGGATAGAAGAAAATATGGTCAACTTAAATGAAAAGAGATAAAAATCATGAAAAAAGTGATTTATCTTGGATATATCTAGGAAACCTAGTATCTTGAAGAGGCATTCCAGAGGGGAAAGGAATCATAAGGAAGAGAAAATAAAAAAATAATAGGAAAAGGTACTCCCTGAACTGAAAAAAGTCCCGTGTCTGCAGATTAAAAGGACTATGGAGTTCCAGAGTCCTGGAAACATTTTTAACTCCAAGGGTAAAGAGAAACACTTCCAAACAGAAAGAGCAATTTGCCTACAGTGATGAAGTGAATTATAATAGATTACAGTATTAAAAACAAGAAGACAGGATTTATCTCTACAAATTATTTACAGCAAAATAATCTATCTCTGGGCTCTTTCCTACCAATGTGTTATTCATCTGCTGGGGTAAAAAGAATTGTTTAAGGTCATTCTGGCTATTTAACTGAACAGTAGCCAGGTGCTTGTAACTGCCTCCCAGGCACAATGTCTTGGAAAGAACTGGACACTCTATTCACTGAGTACCTACCATCTTCCAGGACATGGCTGGGCATTTCACTTGCACTGCATGTTCATTACAGCAAGGCATACTGAGACATTGAGTGAAATAACTTCCTACATTATATGAATATCAACTTCTGAGTCAGAAATCCAATCAAGATCTATACAAATCAGCTTTCCTCTAAATTCTGACCCTGAAGGGATCTCGGATCATACCCTTCCTCACCAAATGCCATACCCCACTGCTGATGTTTTATTTCCCCAATATATAGGTTTCACCTCCTGGTGAAAAGATAATATGCAACTCTTCCTGAGATGATAATCCTGTAAAGCTATCAGCCATTTTACATAAGAGGGAGGGAAAAGAAAAGAGAGAGAGAAAGGCAAAAAAACAACAGATTTTGATAGAAGGGTATGGAAAAAGAGTATTCATTGGTAATAAGTCTAGTAAAATCCCACACTATGCTTTCAGCTGAGTAAGAGTCCCACACACGGAGAAATATAATATGTCCTGTATCATCTTAATGTCTTACTTAACCTTATGTGTTTAGATCATGCCATCTAAATTCTTGGCATAACTATCTGGTAATATTATTTCTCAAAATGCAGAGATAGGACTTCCCTGGAGGCGAAGTGGATAAGAATCCGCCTGCCAATGCAGGGGACACGGGTTCGGTCCGGGAAGATCCCACATGCTGCGGAGCAACTAAACCCGTGCGTCACAACTACAGAGCCTGCGCTCTAGAGCCCGCGTGCCACAACTACTGAAGCCCACGCGCCTAGAGCCCGTGCTCCGCAACAAGAGAAGCCACTGCAATGAGAAGCCCGCGCACCGCAATGAAAAGTAGCCCCCGCTCACCGTAACTAGAGAAAGCCCGTGCACAGCAATGAAGATCCAACGCAGCCAAAAATTAATTAATTAATTATTTTTTTAAAATGCAGAGATAACTGTTACACTGAACCTAATGTTGAAGAATGCGTACAAATCCGTTGCTGATTTGAAAAAAAAAGAATAATGTGGGGTGGGGGAGCACTGACATTCCCTTCCTAATGAATGAGATATTAAAAATAGTTGTGCCTATATAAAAATACATTTAAGATAAGACACCAGGAGCTTTCACTTATGAGTCTGCAGATGGAACATTTTCAAACAACAGTATGAAATTAGTCAACAAGGCAATGATTTCTCTGTGGAGAAAAGTTGTGAAATTTTTAAAAAGTGATGAGGTGACAAGACTTACTGGTACATGATACATGTAAGAACAAGGCTATGTTCTTATTATCTTCATCACTACCCTTCTCCTCCTTCTCCTCCTCCTCCTCCTCCTCCTCCTCATCATCATTATTGCCAGGAAACTCATGGAAAAAAATCTCCAAAGAAAAGACCACATGGAAAATGATTTTAATAAGGAATTTCACAAGATTTCTCCAGTTTCCCATATTCAATCTGAAGTATGCCGTAACTTTGGACTACCTTTACAGACATTTGCCTATAAAAATTTCATCTCCAAATTTGGTGGGTTTCAGGTTTATTTGGCAAGCAATTATTTTGTTGTTGTTGTTGTTTTTTACCTCATAAAATGCAATCTTCCACAAACAACCAGTACCTATACGAGGTAATATGTGATGCTGTGGTCTTGCATGGGTGTAGGGGTCTCTTCTCCTCAGTTTTTCTCAGCTGTCCCGGCTCTCGCACCCCCTACCACCTCAGAGAACAACAGTCTTCCTAGAACTCTGTCTAAAAGTTTTGCATCTTCAAATTTAACCCAGGTTTCATATAACCCTGGTATCTCTCTCTCCACGGGCCAATTTTAATCATTAATTCCAGGAACCAATACTAAAGAACATTAGTAAGAGACAAATATCAGTAGTACTGGAGTTTGCTTCTGGAGAATGTGTCCTGCTTTTTGTTAGATTTGGTGCAAGACACTGGTTGAAAATACTTTGAATTTTATAGTTGCTTTCTCCAAAAGCAATTTGTTCTAAGCATATTATCTTATTAATTTAAAAACTGAATATGTATTTCAAGGGAATTTTTATCTCTATGTGTATGATTAATCCATACTAAAGTCATCAAAATACAGTCAAGTCAGGGCCATTTGATGTCCAAGTGCCCTTTTATGAGGCATTTCAATCTTTTCTCTTTAATCGAGAAATTTTAAAAAATCTAGCCATTAATAGAGCTCGGCCTCTAAAAAGGCCTTGGCTTTGCATTGAAATGTAAAGGCTTATAAAATCAGGGAGATTTCAAGTATGTTCTTTTCTATCAGTAATTCTGATTATTCTCTGAAATATAATTCAGTGTTCTTAAGATTATAAAACTGGTTCATTTATCTTGAGGGTAAGAGAATTAATGAGGTGATACCTGGCCAAGCAATTTCGATTCAGAAGTGGACTCTAAAAGTGTGATTCATATTTGTCATTATTACTGGTTGTTGTATTTACTTTTATAGGTACAATGAATCTGGTTTTAATTTATTATAGCTGCATTGACTGCATTGCCATACTGAATCATTGGGACAGATATTGCCATATGATCCGCATATCTCTGAAACTCTGCCTTTTTATAGACCAGAACACGGTAAATCCCTAGATTTATTTTTGGAAATATGCATGAGGGCTTACTCCATAATTAATTTTTATTAGTTACAATTATTGAGAGTATGTATCAGCCACTATGTTAAGTGCTATAAAAACACACTTTCTTTTACTATTAAAAAAACCCTGTAAGCTAGGTATTATACCCAGTAAACTATTAGTTAGTGGCAGCACTGGAATTTAAGCCTGGGACCATTTTGATTTCCTTTCTACTATTTGTCATGAGCTTTACAAGATAAGGTCTAAGGAGATTAAAAGCATAACCCCTCCATTCTTGCAAGCTAGATAATAAATTTCCTTTAAACTTCTTTAACTTCTATATTAATCATTTTATCTTAGTCACCTACTTTGCTTTCTCTCCCATACCTAATAAGATATTTCTATTGATAACAACATTTGAAAATTGGAAAGTTTTACACAGACATAAAATACTTTCCATCTATCTTTTTATTTGAATCTCTAAATAATTCTTTTTGGAAGACCAGAAAGAGTATTATTAGTTCTGCTATCTTTTCCAGAGAAGAAACTCATGCTTGCCAAAGACAAGTCACATACCTACATTCAAAAAACCAACAAATTGCAAAACTAAAGTAGAAATCACGACTTCAGATGAGTGGCTAATGATCCTGCCACCATATTCCACTTCCTAGAGAAACCACCTTTTCCTTAACTATATTTAATAGTAAATATAGTTTAATATTCTATCTATCCATACATCCATCATCTATCTTTACATATTTATATATAGTATCCTGCAATGATTCACTATCATTCCATTTAACCGTTCTGAATTAACCATGTTATCTAAAAATCATTATAATAATATAAGTTACAAAAATAAATATTTTAATGTTTTATTCTCTGCCTGCTTCTTTGCTATATGATTTATACAGCATGTCTAATAAATCTCATGAAGTATATTAAACATATAAGTATACTTAGGACCAGAGAATTTAAGTTATTTGCCCAAAGTCGCCAGGAGGGTCAAAAAGGATGCAACATATGTATTTCTTAGTTCCAGAAATGCTTAACATTTCATAAAAGCATACTTATGTAATTTCTATCCTTCTGTAGTAATTGTACTTAATGTTCCATTTTGGTTTGAAGCTTTGCTAGAGATAGTAAAGGTGAATTATTTTAGTTAACAGACATCCCTTGCTAAACTTACAGAGGTTATCTGTCTGTCTAGCAACTACAGAAAAGTCAATGTTCATTTTTTCTCCTATTTTCCAAGGGACATGTGCTTTCATTATCTTTTGTTTGTTAATATTTTACTATCCTCTGCAGCAATTAGACTCAAAGAAGATAAGCCCCAATGTCTTCAGTCCAGAATTGAAATCCTTGGAAATATAACAGATGGTGGCCTAGAAGTGACGCCTGCCTTTGTTCTGCTCTGGACCCATCCCAACTCACCACTGCCCTTACCACCACACACACATACACACATTCACTGCACTTCACACCTCTCTCAGTTGGGGAAAGAATGATCATTATCATATTGATTCTGGCCAGGGCTGCACTATTGAGTGAATTGGCCATTAGATAACCTTGATTTTCAGCCTTTGTAAATGAATTATATCTATTAATCATGCAAGTTCCAGGATTGGTCTTTTCCAGTAAAAATGTTCCCAAAGAGCAACTTAGAACTTTTTAAAAAATTCCATTTGCCTCCTCTTGTTTATGTTTATCCATCTAAAGCTTCATTTGTCTAGCCTTCCAAGATTAGACTTTTCAAAAACAATTATTCACAAAATATCAGAATGAATATTTTGTTTAATTAGGTACCTTAAGAAAATTTTTGTTTAACAACAACAAAATCAGAAAAATGTGAAGTTAACAGAAAAATAGAGAAGTTACCCAAATACAGATTTATGGTGAAATTCAAGTGACTGGAGCTAATGTTCTATATGATACATCACTTTTAATCCAAGACATTAAAATTTGCATTAAAATGATCTCATGTGTCTCATCAAGGTGTCTCTGCAGTAGTACTGACAATAATAATACTGGTAACAGTGTCCGTTCTTTATTGAGTGCTTGTCAAATAATAGATATATTTAACCCCTGCCCTGTGATATGGCAAAGCTTGTGATTTAGAATCACACTAATTTCACCTAATGATTGAAATTTCAATTGAGAAGTTTTCTTAATGTCAACTTCATCATGTGAAAATGTAAGTGCCCCTTAACATTAAATGATCTAAAGCTACATGATCCAGTATGTTAGCTACTAGACATATGTCTATTGAGCACATAAACTGTGGCTTATATGATCAAGGAACTAAATTTTTAATTTTTAAATTTCATTTAATTTAAATTTTACTTAAAAAAATTAACTTTGTAAAACACGTGTTATGTTGGACACGGCTTTATTATTTGGTAAGTCTACCTTTCACTTTAACCATTGCATCATAAAGGGCATCACTGTGGTAGTGTGTTGAGTTAGGGCACTTATGTCATATACCGTCTTGCAGATAAACACTTCACTGATCTAGTCAGTGTTAATGGATTGATTTAATTAAATGAGTTTTCTTACACATTGATATAACATTGTAAAATGTCTTATTTGAATCATTTATGCAGAGAACCTGAGTTACAATTATATTTATGTAGATTGTAATTGGCATTTAAATTAAAATACTGTTTTTTAATCATAATTAAATTATTTTTCTAATTTAAAAAATAAATAAAGGACACTTCTCATAATAGACCATCAAAATCAGTGAAGCAAAAGTTGACAGAATTGAAGGGAGAAATAGATAACTCTACCAACATAGATGGTGACTTTAATACTCTACTCTCAATAATGAATAGAAGAACCAGACTAAAGATAAACAAGGAAATAGAGGACTTGAACAACATAGTAAACCAACTAATTCTATCAGACATATGGAGAACACTTTCCCAGTAACAACAGAATATACATTCTTCCCAAGTGTTCGTGGGACATTTTCCAAGATAGACCATATGTTAGGCCACAAATTTTCATGATTTTTTTTTTTTAAAAATAGATACCATATAAATTATCTTATCTGATCATAATGAGATGAAGAAAACAATGGCAGACGGAAAATTAGAAAAATTATGAAATTGTGGAAATTAAACAACACATTCTTAACCAATGGATCAAAGAAGAAATCACAAGAGAAATTAGAAAATACTTAGAGGTGAATGAAAACAAAAACACAACATACAGAAACTTATGGTACACAGCAAAAGCAGTGCTAAAGGAGAAATTTTTAGCTATAAATACTTACATTAAAAAACAAAAAAGATTCCCAATCAACAACCTAACTTTACAATTTAAGGCCCTAGAGAAGGAAGAATAAATTTAACCTAAAACTGGCAGTAATGAGGAAATAATAAATATTAGAGCAGAGGTAAACAAAATAGAGAATAGAAAAAACAATGGAAAAGATCAATGAAATTAAAATTTGGTTATTTGAAACCAACAAATTGACAAAGCTTTATCTAGGTGGACTAAGAATAAAAGAGATAAGACTCCAGTTACTAAAAACAGACATGAAAGTGGGAATATTATTACTAATTCTGTAGAATAAAAAGGATTATAAGAAAGTACTGCCAACAAATTGGTTAACTTAGAAGAAATGGACAAACTCTTAGAAACACAAAATCTACCAAGACTAAATCCCAAAGAAGTAGAAAATCTAAATAGACTTATAACTAGTAAGAACATTAAATCCATAATAAAAATCTCCCAACAAAGAAAAACTTTGTACCTGATTGCTTTACAGGTGAACTTGACCAAACAGCTAAAAAAGAACTAATATCAATCCTTCTCAAACTTCCCCAAAATATTCAAGAGAAGGGAACACTTATTAACTCATTCTTTGAGGTCAACACTACCCTGATATGAAAGCCAGACCAAGACATCACAAGAAAACTACAGAACAATATCTCTTATAAACACTGATGGAAAAACCTAAACAAGTCACTGACAAACCAAACTCAACAGCATATTAAACAGCTATACAACATAACCAAGTGGGATTTATTCCTTGAATGCAAGGATGTTTCAACATATAAAAATTGATCAGTGTAGTGCACCACATTAACAGAATGAAGTAAAACACACAGACATGTACATGATCACTTCAATTGATTCAAAAAAAGCATTTGACAAAATTCAACACCTTCTCATCATTAAAAACACTCAACAAACTAGGAATGAAAGGAAACTATTTCAACACAATAAAATCCATATATGGAAAATCCACTGCAAACATTATACTCAGTGGTGAAAGACTGAAAACTTTTCCTCTAAGATCAGGAACAAGGAAAAGATGCCTGCTTGCACCACTTTTATTCAACATTGTACAGTTGTCTCTTGGTATCCGTGGGTGATTTGTTCCAGGACTACCACCAGGGATGCTCAAGTCCCTTATATAAAATGGCATAGTATTTGCGTTAACTTATACACATCCTTCTGTATACTTTAAATCATTTCTAGATTACTCATAATATCGAATACAATGTAAATGATATGTAAATACTTGTAAACACAATGCAAATGCTTTGTAAATAGTTGCCAGTATGTGGCAAATTCAAATTTTGCTTTTTGGAACTTTCTGGAAATTTTTCTGAATATTTTTGATCCATGGTTAGTTGAATCTGTGGATGGGGAACTTGCGGATACAGAGGGCTAACTGTACTTGAAGTTCTAGCCAAAGCAATTAGATAAGGAAAAGAAATGCAAGACATCCAAACTAAAAACCACAAAGTAAAATTACATCTGTTTGTGGATAATATGCTCTTATATGTACAAAATCCTAAAGATTCCAAAAAATGTGTTAAGGCTAATAAATAATAGGTTTTTAAAATTTTTTATATCTTTCAAAGAAGAAATTTAGGTAGATATGAAAAAAATAGTTTCTATCACAATGGATTGAAATCTATCTGATTGCTTTATTTCACAGCATGATGCATGTTGAAAATATTTTTCTGTTTTCTGAAACAAATTCTAAGAAAACTTTCATGTATATAGTTCTTAAACTGTTAAGTATATAGGTAAAAATGCTATGAATGTCATGAAACTATTAAAAGAAATGGAAGAAAATGAATTAAGGATCTTGTGTTCCATAAGACACAGAAGAGTTTTGCAAAGACTTGCAGATCTTCCTTGACTTATGATGGGGTTACTTCCAGATAAACCATCATAAATTGAAAACATTGAAAGTCAAAAATGCATTTAATACACTTAACCTACTGAACATCATAGCATAGCCTAGCCTACCTTAAATGTGCTCAGAACACTTACATTGACCAACAGTTGGGCAAAATCATCTAATACAAAGCCTATTTTATAATAAAGTGTTGAATATCTCATGTAATTTACTGAATACTGTACTGGAAGTGATAAACAGAATAGTTGTATGTTGTAAGTGTACTGGTTATTTACTGTCTTGATTACACGGCTGATTGGGAGCTGTGGCTCACTGCCACTGTTCAGCATCAGGAGAGAGTATCATACCACACTGCATATCACTAGCCAGGGAAAAGATCAAAATTCCAAATTTGCAGTATGTTTTCTACTAAATATGTGTATAACTTTCATACCATGGTAAAGTTGAAAAATCATGTCAAATCATGTTAATTTGGGGACCATCTGTACTGAACTGTTAACCACAGTTCAAATCTTTCCTGAAACAAAAGGAATATTTTCCTAATATTCAATAATAGTGGCAAAAAAATGGCACTGTGTGTTATATTTTCTCACCAGTTTCAGGTAACATAAAAGTGAGTTAAGTTTGAAGTTCTAAGTAAAGGAAAATCTTTTTCACGAACTAGCTAAAGAGGTAAATGTATTTATATTAATATTGAAACTTTTCAAGATAAAAACCAATAACAATAATTTACATGTTTTTCTAATAAGAATCAATATACAGAGGATTTTAATTCTAATTAACATTGTTATATAAATTGGCTGCAAAACTATAAGAAAAAATGTACTGATATTAATAATTTTAGAATTTCTATTTAATTTGTACAATACTCTTTTGAAATCATTGCTATTGTTAATGAGTTGACATAGGAGTTAGTACATTTAATTTTGTTAGACAGATACACTTTGAAACTGATATGCTGTTGATTCAAAACTAAATCAATTCTTCTAAAAAAGATGAACAAGTTTTGTCAATGTGAATACAAATATTAATATTAAAGTAAAAATATTTTTTGGAGTACGTTTTATTTCCTGGAATACTTTTAGAAGTGCTTAGAACAGCTTGAATAGGTGAATCTAATTTTCAAACTATAGCTTTAAAAATCTAAATACAGGTGAAGTATTTCCAATAAAAATTTGAAATCTGAATTGTGATGTGCTGTAATTGTAAAACATACATCAAATTTCAAAGACTTAGAATGAAAATATGTAAAATATCTCAATAATTTAATATTGACTACATGTTAAAATAATATATTGAATAATGTGTTAATGAAAATATATTATTAAAATTACTTTTAGTTTTGTTTTACTTTAAAATGTGGCTACTAGAAATTTTTAAGTTATTTATATGGCTTACATTGTATTTCTACTGGACAGTTCTGCTCAGGGAAGTTTTTGTTTGTTTCTTTCTTTCTTTTGCTCATTCATAAACTGTTGTGAGGTCCATACAGTTTGTTTTCCTGCTTTCCTAGTAAGTTAGAAGTTTCTGGAAAATCCATAATGCAGTTATTATTTGCATGTCATTCAATTAAGAGTTACCGAGTGATAGTGAAACTTGTTAAAATATAACTTTGCTTAAAACTTTGGGTCTTAGTTGTATGATTCTACCATAAGCTGCTAAATTATGCAAATATTTTGTCTACCTATGCCCAGACCATGGATTGATTCACATTTTGTCTAAGTAATCCCTGTGCTCTATAGAACTAGTTGTGAACACCAAACAGAATCCCCTAAATAAGAACTTAGAGCAAGATTCCACTTTACTGTGTCACTGCCTTTCTAAAAATGTTAGGGGCAATAGAAATGTCTTCTTCCTAATGGAAGTCATACCATTAAAATAATCATATAAAAGAGCCATCACAGCTTTCCCCAAGGTGAATGCATTGCAACCATAAGATGATTCTTTTTTCTTCCATATGGTGTCAAGGAAAAAGAAAAGAAGAAGGAAATTTAAAAAGAAAAGAAAAAGAAAGCCTAAGATCTAACAATTAGTACGCACTAAGTGAAAATAATGATGTTTTAGGCAAATAGATCAAATTAAAAAAACAACACACAACGAAGTTTCTCTTTTCAGAGAACTTGGCATATAAAATCTACTTGGTACCTATTTGTGGAATGAATTAATGTTCTAGCTAAATATTTGAAGCAGAAATTCTACTAATAATGTCTTGGACCTTCTTGGACTTATAAATTTAATTTAATAGGCATTTCTAGCTGATTTATCCAGAATTTAAAATATTCTGAAATCCAATGTTAAGGCAGTTATGGCCAATTAAAAATAAATTATATAGACCAAAGATTAACCCCAAGCTTTATGTTTTTTGCTTTTAGGTAATTTGTCAAGAATGGAGTAAACTGTGACTGTGTCTAATATCCTCAAATGTAAAATGGGGAAAATAGCAGTACCATTTTATAGCGTTGTTCTTATAGGAATTAAATTAATAATAAAAATGGATGTAAAAGTGCCCGTTACAGAGTAAGCATTTAGTAGATGTTACCTGGACCATTAAGCAAATTTAACCCATCCTTCAAGGTCTGGCATCAGTTCACTTCCTGCATGAAATCATCCCACATTCACTCATTGCCTTCTTATACAAATATTGATGTCTTTATTGTTTACATTTTCATTCGTAAGTGTGTTCTTGTACAAATGTAGTATGCTTCTGAAGTTTTTCCTGAAAGCAGCCATGTCTACTACTCTTTAACATATACATCAATCCCTTGCCAAAATGCTGTTTTTCATGAGCCTTCAATTCATCCTTGACTGTTTGCTTTTTGCTGTCCTTGTTCTACAGAGTTTTTCATTTCTGCCAGTTTCCCAGATTAAGTGGGATAATATTCATTCACCTACTGGAATATATAAAAGAATATTTGTGCAGAAATCCTGGCTGCAAATCTAAGGAACTGCCAAACTAATTAAAGTTTAGCATTTATGGCAGAGGAGCAAGGAAGGCAATAAACTACTTTTTGGGTGACTAAATGGTAAAAGACAGCTTAGACATTTGATTAGAACAGAAGTCATTTACATTGAATAAATTTCAATGCCACACATATTTCTCTGATTGTACCAGAAGAAACTAAAGAAAAAAGGAGGCATTGTGTTAAAAAAAAAAAAAAGGAAGGAATTATTTTTTTAGCTTGTGGAAAATAAAAATACTATGGAAATTCACAGGTACTATCAGAAGGCAACAATATAACCCATATTAGGAGAACTTGGTGGTATTTAAATTAAATGTATTTATGTTGTCAAAATTTATTTACCAGGACAATTATTTCTTCCTAGTCCACCATTAACACTAGTAAAAATGTGTAAGAAATATAACTTGACTGTCTATAACTCTGATGTGAACATTATAGATATCTCCCTTGTAAGATAAGTGGCTATCCTAAATGTTATTTTTTGAATATAGTGTTTCTTTGTATGCATGTTTTGGAGACAAAATATTGGCAAAATGGGCAGAAAAGAATTTTATGTATTCCTAAGTATTAAGTATGATTTGACTGATTGATGAATTCCTTCATTCTACCTGTGTGTATTAATTGATTGTTATTATACATTAAGCACTGTTCTGTAGCTAGTGATACAGACGAAAAAAATAGTAAGCACCTGCTCTTGTCCAAGGTAGGTAGAGAATACTTATGTAAACAAATGGATACATGTTTTAATATCAAATTTCAATACACATATCAAAACACATAAGACATGGTAAAATACTAGAGTTTTGGCAAGTGAGGTTCTATTTTTAAAAGGTGGAGTAGATATTTGGGAGAGGCATACAAGAAATGACAAAATGAGCCTTGAAAATACCTGGGAGGAAATCATTTCAGCAAAGGAAGAACAACTGCAGGAGTCCTACATTGGAAATGAGCTTGGCTTATTTGAAAATCTGCAAGGAGGCCATGTTGATTGAAGTAGAGTAAATATGGGAGACGCTGGGAGATGAGGTCTAAGAGGTATTCAGGACCAGCCCAGGAAGAGGGGTTTAATGTCATTCTAAGTGTGATGGGAAAACCTTATGGTATGTCCAGAGTATATATGTATCCAGAGATTTATTTTAAATCCTATTATAGAAGAGATTTATACTATTTTTAAGCCATTACAAGATGCATTATACCAGACTATATCTCCTTTGATCCTTGGAACCAGCTTGTCAGTGGTTCCCGTTAGGTAGTTATAATTTCTGTTTTATAGTTGAAGAAACTAAGATTCAAAGAGGTTGGTCAAATTTCAAAAGTTAGTTGTGTTGCCTCCATTGCAACCTGAGTTTGTATGATTCCAATTGCTGCCTTCTTTTTTTTCTGTCTATTGCACACTGCCCTCCAAAGTTACATTATGTTCCCTGCATCTACCAGAATTTGTAAACATATGAAATCAAGTTCAATTGGAAAAGTACTTTTGAAAGGGATCTAGTATTATGATGCATATTATGATGTAAGAGTTTCTATATTCATCATTAAATTCTTACTACAATTCTGTAAGGTGAGGGTATAATTATTTCTGTGTGATGGATAAGGGAAGCCAAGGATCATAGACTGTATATAACCTAACAAAGGGTCACATACCCAGTAGCGTGGACTCAGAAGAGGATTTGTCAGTCGGCCTGATTTCCATGGTAATAGTGTCTTCGTAAGGAGCAATAAACCTGCAAAATATACAAGAATGATGACACTCTACCTTTTACTTACACCTCTAATGGTATTTTTGCTGTCTGAGATAAATTGTTGCAACACAGAAAAAGTAAGTGTTTGCTAAAGCAGGAAGTTGTCAGATCTGTGTTAACCTCTAAGCTGCACTGAAGTGAAAGCATTCTGTGGTATCTGTTACCTGGTCTCTCAGAATTGCCTCAAAGTTCTCGAAGATACTTTGTCACTTAGCAGTGAAGTTATGATGGGTTGGAGACAGAAAATGAAAAAAAAAGGAAAGGACATATAGAAGCTCTTTTGAGAAACTTAGCATCGTAAATATTTGCCCTAAGTACTGGTTTGACGCTTGCAGAAATCAGATTGGACAAAGTTCTTGCTAGACTGATAACCAGGAAAGAATGATCTTATTTTGTCCCAGGTAAATCAGAGGAGATGAATTATTTTTATGAGATAATCTCTAGTTCTGTGTGAAAAGTTTCATTACAGCTGAATAAAGCTTAAATTCTGAGTGATTTCTAATATTCCATATATTTTAATAAGGAGTACACATTTTACATGTAAGTGTGGGTGGGATTTTATTGCCACTATCAGCAGTATCAAAGACTACTTTCCTACTTCATATTTTGTTCTTCTTCATCATATGCTTCATTCTGTCTCTGATATTTATCACTTGCATTTCCCAGAAAGAACAAAGAAACACTATTATCCGGCCTCAGAACACTAAAAGCCCTGTTTTATTTTCTTCTATTTCAAATTTTGCTGAAGCATTCTTCAGTTCTCATGTTTTCCTTCCAAAAATGTTACAGCTAAAGTGAAACATGAGGCTTCATTGCAGAAGTCATTAAAGCGGTTTCTTACAGCAAATTGGGGAATCACAAAGACAAAAATTCTGTTATTTTGAAACCATGAAGGAAACAAAGGTCACTGAGAAGTCTGAATATTTTGCCTAGCCATTTGGAGTTAGACTCAAAGGACTGAGGCTACAAATCTTAGATGTGTTTTAGGATGAAACTGCAAGTGTCCTTTTTGATGCCTCCCCCTCCCCAAGAATAAGCACTGACAAACAAATGAATGCTTGGAAAGGCAGTCATGCATACAATATATAACAGGAGCACTTATCTATGAAAAAGCCAAGCTAACCAATTTACAAAACTCAAATAAGTTACAGTCATAGCCAGGTACTCTAGTAAAGGGGTCAAAAATCAAAAGGGTGGTTGCACAGACAAAATTCCAAAATAAGAAATCTCCAAACAAATACTGAATTTTTGGTGGCATATGTCAGTGATTTGTAATACTTTAAAATACTCTTGTAATGTAGAAGAAAAAGATTCCAACTGTTGAACTAAGAAAATGTTCATCTCTCTTTGTATTATTAGATTTCCTAATTGTTCCAGATTAGGTGTCTAGTTAAGGAGAAATTGAGATTGTATAAAAGGAGAACAATTATGAAAAATAATATAATGTGGGAATATGGATGCAAAAGTCAAGAGGGGTTGTTCAATGGTTTAAAAAAGTATGCAGAGAGGAAAGAGGAAAATCAAAACATCAAAAGCCATAGGATCCTATGACCCAATAATTTCACTCCTAGATATATACATATATAAGAGAATTAATACATGTATACACCAAAAGACACGTACATAAATGTTTATTCATTGTAGCCTCAGACTTGGAACACCCCAAATGTCCAGCAACAGGAGACTGGAAAACACAAATTGTGGCATATTTATACAATAGGATATTATGCAGCAATAAAAAAGAACCAACTACTGACACACAAAACATCTTGGATACATCTCATAGATATGTCGTGGCATAAAACAAGCCAGACACAAAGAGTACATATTTGAAACAGTCAAAACTGACTAACATTGGAAGAAGTCAGGATAGCAAGGTTACATCTGGAGTGTGGCTGGGCATTGCCTGGGAAGTAGGAGCACGAGGAAATACTTTTGAGTGCTTAACATGTTTGCCTTAATCTGGATGGTAAATTCATGGGTTTAGACAAATGTAAAAAAATCTACAAACTGTAGATTTGAATTCATATTTTATACTTTTTGCATGTATTTATACTTCAATTTTTTTAAGTAAGAATGCCATAGAGGTCTATAACTTCCCAAGGCATTGTGTCTATAAGCAAATGAAAGGAAACCGTGTGAGAAGGAAAGGCACAGCTTTTAGATTCCTTTGTTTTCCCTTTCAATGATTTTCAGGATCACTAGTCCTTAAAGAATGATAAAAACATTTGATTATTCTGCAGTCAACACATTTCAGTATGCAACTTCCCCTCTAATCCTGCCTAAGACATAGATTGGGTCTTTGTCCTAGATACCAGATCAGAAAGGACATCATTGTATAGTGAACATGCTTATACCATGATTCATTGTGCAATCAAACATTTGTCCATCCATTCATTCACTATTGTTTAGCACTTTCTGCAAGTTAGAAGGTATGGGTACACTTGCTCAAATTACATTAGGGGGCAGAGCAGAGATTGAAGCATGTAGAGCCTTACGTAAACTGAAAGCTTTAGGGTGCTATTGAAGAGTTTTGAAGTGAATGAATTGATCAGACTTGCAGGTTAGAAAGACTAAACTGGCAAGATTGTGGAGAATACCTTAGATGGAGAGAAGCCACGTAGCAGGAATAGCATGTCACAGAAAGTTACGGAAATCCAACCAGTAAGTGAGGAGGGCCAGGGTTATACAACTGGCAGAGGAAATTTAAGAGAGGAAATAGTTATGAAGGCCACAATGTGGAAAAAATATATCAGGGTCTAGTAGCTTATGGTATGAGATGTGTGGAAAAACTAGGTTACTCTTTGGACTCTGGTTAATCAACAACTCTCTCAAGGTTTTCCATAGATTAAATCTTTTAACTTGCAAGCAGCTCTACGAGGAAGGGATTATAACCAGCCTCACGTCATGAAGGAGGACACTGAGGCACAGAACACTTATGCAATTTACCCAAAAGTTACCCGGGAGTAGCAGAATGAGATTTTTTTACCTAGACCAGTGACCCCAGGTCCCGTGCTCATAATCACTGAGAGAAAACAGGAGTTGTCCAGGCAGAGGGGGGAATAGTATTAGATCAGGGAAGGGACTAAAAGACACAAGTAATGTCCTGTCAGAGATAGAGCATCTTTAAGAACTAAATGATCATTTGTTGTGCTTGGAAAACATGGAGGCAGGTGAGGGCTGGATGGAAAATAGAGCCAGCGGAGGAGACATGCGTGGATGAGGGAAAAGCCTTGCATGTCATTCTAAAACTGCTGGGTTTTTGCACCAGAATTGAAAGAAGCTGAGCTATTGAAATTATCAAAGTTCATCAAAAAGACTTTAATTTCTAGAAAACTTTAGTTCAGTTTCTAAACTACCAAAGATGATATTGGACAAGTTGTATAGTCTCTCTGAATTTCACGACCTTTGTTTTTAAGTGGAGATCATTGGCAAGATTAAATATAAAGGTCTTTGTAAATTCCAAACCTGGCAAACTTTATTTTCATATTTATATTCTGCCTTATTCTAGAAAGGATCAGTGGTGTAAGATTGTTTATAAAACACTTTTAGTACAAGAAAAAAGGTAACTGGAAAAAAAAGCACAGACTTGTTATCACTGCTTATGTTGTCAAGAAAAAGCAAAAGCATTCCTTGAAACCGGGTACAATTTGTAGTTCTCCCTTGCTGCCTATTACCTGTTCTTTAGTTCCAACTTCAGATGGGCTTTATTTGGTGTTCCCTTCTGGATATTATGTAGGGTGATTCACAGAGGCAAGATTTTTCTTTGGGTAAGAAGCTGGAATTCACAACCAGCTAGAGATGTAATAAAAGCAGATGCAGAAAGTATAAAGACAAGAGGCTTGCAGAACAAAGGGTGGGAGGCAAGCAAACTGTACCAAAAAAAAAAAAAAAGTGCTTTTGATGAATTTCCTCCAGAAGGCTGAAAATAATTGAACTGTTGAAATCTTGCAAAACCTATCTGATCCCACAGGGAGAATATGTTGGTCTTGTTCTCTCTCTACCTTCCTATTCTGAATGTATTGAAGTTATGATTTTAAGCAGCTTTGTGGTGACGCTCCCCTAGCACAGCTCCAAGTAGAGCAGGCTTAAATAGTGAGGTTAAGAGGAAGCAAGGAGATGACATGCATCACTTTTGTAACATTGGTGAGTAACTTGCATCACTCCATAGCATATTCACCACGTGAGCATTATGATAATACAAATTCCGTACTGACTAGATTGTGAAATTGCATTAGCAACTTATTTGTCATACAAAAGGTTTTTTGTTTTAGTGGGTTGAATCCTCTCAGTTCTACATAAGCCTGCTTATACACAGTAGGTGAGCAAATAAATAGGGCCCTGTACAGACAATATGTCTGTTTCCTGATCTGACTGCTACGACCAAATTGATTACACAGCAATTCTTTAAACAACCACAATTAACAGACTACAAGGTACATTTTTTTCAAATATATGCATAACTGCCACTTACTGTGTTAAATCGATCCACAGACAATGCCTATACCTTTGATTGGTAGACCACTTGAAACGCTTGTGTCCTGTCTTCCTCCCTCCTTCTCTCCTCCCTCTCACTACCCCCTTCCTTGTTCAGTCTTCTTAGTTTTTCCTTCTATCTTCATGCCCTACATTCACCTGTGCATGCGTGATATTCACATTTACTGCATCTAAGCACTGTATGTGTTAGTTCACTGCAATGCTCTGCAAGGGTTAGTTGGCAAACAATATATCAGCAAAACAAATTATCTGCCTAAAGTGCATGCAGACAGACAAGAGTGCTCCTTTAGCAGTCTTGAGGTGGCGCAGTGTTTGTGTAGGGGGTTAATGGGAGGTAGGAAGGTTGGGATGGTGGTGCGGTGTTAAGAGAAGATGTAGTCTGTGCAGTTTCTTTGGCAATATTCAAGTCAGTGCTGGATTTCTTTTTATTTTTTTGGCTGCGCCGTGTGGCATGTAGGATCTTAGTTCCCCCACCAGGGATCAAACCTGCCCCCACCCCCACTGCAGTGGAAGTGCAGAGTCTTAACCACTGGACCGCCAGGGAAGTCCCAGTACTGGATTTAAAAAAAAAAAATTATTATGATATTTTGCCCAATATAGTTCTAGACAATTTTGCAGTATTTCTTCCATGATCAATAATGTTATATCTTTAAGCAGAATCTTGGTGGTAAAGACATTTGGCAAAATAAAAGAAATTTTTTTACTAATATATAAGTTATATATTTCAAAGACTATAAAGAAGAACTCTGTGAAAGTGAAACAAAAAAAGAAAAAAATCACGTTTCCATATCTGTCTCCACATACTCATTTTGACCCAGAATTCAGCTGCTATTTTGAGTGTAGGGTTATAGAGGAAGAATACTGTCTCAGCTGTCTGAGTATTGAACACTGGATGAATTCTACATCTTATCTCTCCAGCTGGAGTCCTGGATATTGGCAGGAGGGAACATGGGAGAAGTTTTGTTTGCTGCAGCTAATCTTACAGTTCATTAGCGCCTTAGTGACTAGTAATCTCACTTCATTAAATGTGTTTATTTGGTAGTGTCAGCTTTCCTTTTGAAATGCCCTTAAATAATAACAGCGGTTCCTTTAAGGCTGGTGCTTCACAAAAGTGAAGAATAGAATTGTGCTGCAACAGACAAAGGTACCATTAGGGCTTTAATCTAAAATGAACAGCCCAGGGTCATTTGGATATTTCAGATTGAGAGATTAAAACTCTTATCTCATGCTGGGAAATGTAATACAAAACTTACAGTCCAGTTTTGAGAGCTCATTTCTGATGAATTTTTATGACTTGCTAAACCTAGAAAAAGGTCCCTAACTTTTTTTTCCTTTTAAATTTAGTAATAAGCCAATGATGTCAATGGTCAGAGTAAGGTGAGAATAAACACATTAAAGGAAAATAAAAGCAATGACTGGGGATCTCTCCCTGGTATTATGTAAGGATTTATGTAAAAAAAAATAGACATCACTCATATGCCTGCAAGTACATACCTCCCAGCAGCTCAGAATATTGGAAATGATCAAATCCTAACACTAAAATATAAGTTTAAGGCTTATTGTGATATGATTCCTGTGCCCACTAAAGTATTCTCTGATGGTAGAAATTCATCATTTCATGATAATTTTTAATTCTTTATCTGTAATCTCAGTCAAATAAAAGGTAATAAAACCAATTCAAAAGTGCTTGCTTACCCCAGGGACTCAAAATGAAATTCAAATTCTTTGGATCTGTGTCAGGGCCTACTAATAAACATTGCATAAGAAGATCTTTCTATTTTTTTAGTGAATAATATTCCTAGTCAGTCTCTACCCTTGATTCCAGTCACCTCCAGGGGAATCAATTTAACTGATACTCTTCAAATAAAAGTATTTCAAGAGGAAATTTTCTCTTGTTTCCTGCTGCAGTAATTTATGTAGAGATAATCTATCAATATTTTAATAGAAATCAGAAACAACTAAACTCTTTGTGTATTATCATATATTATCTGAGAGAGCGCACTCACCGGTATTCTGATTTTAACTTCTCACCTCTATTTAATGAAATATTTTTAAGAGATATCACAAATCATTCTGGAAAAATTTCAGAAAATCTCCAGTAATTGCATCTATGTTTATATCAAGCTTTATTCTTCTTTTGCATTCTCTCTTTTTAAATCTTTTAAATATCAATAATAAGGTGAGGTAGGATAGTGACAGAATATCTCTTCATCACTATAACAAAAATTCAAAATTGTAAAGAAACTAAACCCGTAATTACCAAAAAATGTTAGGGCACAATAGTGACATAAAATGTAGTTATCTAGAGTTAAATTAACACATTCAAAATAAGGTGACTTATCTTCTAATGGACTTGTCTGTTTTCCTGGAAATATGTTGGTTATTCGCTCACTTAGCAGATATTCAATGAGAGTCCATTATGTCTGAGATACTGTTTGTGATCTGGGAATCAGAGAAAGTATTAAAATGACAAATAAAACCTCTGACCTCATGGTGAAAAAAATTGATTGAAATTGAGGGAAAACATCTTGTGGATGATATGTAGTGCCCAGTGACACACCAGTGCTGCTATTGAGAGCAGCCACAGTAAAAATAGAACAAAACAAAATAAAACAAAATACTACATAGCATACAAAAATATATGCTGGAGGACAGCAGAAAGTTAGATACAATGAGAACTGAGAACTGGATGGGCCAAGATTCCAGAAAGGGAAGAAGTTCAAAAAAGTGATCTGATTATATGTAGTCACTTTTGCCCTTAAAGCATTTTCTGATTATAAATAGGGGCAGGAAGTTGAAACTTTATCCACTGAGAGTTTCTGCCAGTGTTCAGAATAAAATAGCAAAACTTTGGACAGAGACTTGGAAGGTGGACTCAAGAACATAGCTAGTTGCCCTATTGATACATTAGCCATATTCTGGAGCAGCATAGATTGGAAGGTATAGATTTAAAATCTTAAAAAGAAAGACTCTAAAAAGAAGAATTGAGGTTTCAACAGTTTCCTGAAACACAGGTTAGTGTTCCATACTTATCAAGGGTTAGAGGCGTAAAGAAAACAAGCTCTTTGTTGAAAACCTGGAGACTGAGCCTTACCAAGAGTACAAGTAAGCCACTATTCAAAACAGTGTCTTGCTGAATTAATCAGTCCCCAATCTGTAAGTGTAGCAAATGGAAAGCAAACACCTCTCTGGAAGAAGATAGCCTCGCCAGGTACTTTTTATTTATATATAATTTCAGATTTAATTGGAAATTACTTCACATGTCATAACATAGGCAACATGTCTAAAATCCAAGAAAAATATCAAACAACAGAGGCAAATCCAAAAATATTCCAGATACTGCATTTAATCATAAAGGACACTATGACTATGATAAAGATGCTTAAAAATATGAAAAAAAACCCATGAAGGCAAAGTTGAAATATGGACAATTTAACCAGATTATTGTAATATTCAAAATAATCTAATGGAAGTTATGTTTCAATATTTTAAAATTAATCAATATAATTCAGCAAATCAATAGACTAAAAAGAATAAACAAAGATATGCTCAAAAGATGCAGGCAAAGCATTTGGCATTATTCAATATCTATTGATGATAAAAATTCTCAGCAAACTAAGAATAAACCTGATCAAGGGAATCTACAAAAACTTATAGCTAACGTCATTTACAAGGGTACCAAGGTAATGATGGCTCCTTTTAACACTCCTATAAAACATTATACTGGGAGTCTTATGCAATGCAATAAGCCATGGAAAAAAATAAAATGCAGACAGATTAGGAAACTAATATTAGAACTAGTAAGTTATTTTTCATGGTCACACAGTATAAATTAAATATTTTAAAATCAGTTGTATATCTATGTATTAGCAATGAACAATTGTAAACTGAATTTTTTAAGAGTATCATTTGTAATAGTTCCAAAAAGAGCATGAAATACTTAAATGAAATCTAAAAAAAAAACGCATACATAATTTGTATGATTAAACTACAAAACACTGATGAAAGTCATCAAAGAAGATCTAAGTAAATGGAGAGATATACCTTGTCACTGGATTGAGAGACTCAGGATTATTAGGGCGTTAGCTCTTCCCAAACTAACCTATACATATGCAGTCCCAATCAAACTTCAGCCAAAATGTTTGTATTAAAAAAGTAGTTGATTCTAAGTTTTACATGGAAAGGTAATAAACTGAAATAGCCAGAACAATCCTGAAAAAATAGATCAAATTTGAAGGACCCACTATACCTAAATTTAAAACTTAGTATAACAGGACAGTGATTAAAATAGTACTATATTGCACTATATACAAAATTTATCATTAACCAAGATATAAGACCAAAAATTATTTTCAAAATTTTAAAGATAATCCAGGAGAAAATCTTTACAATATTAGATTAGATGTATTATACTTCTTAGATATGATACCAAAATCACGGTACACACACACCAAAAAAATGATAAATTGGAACTCATCAAGATTAAAAACTTCTGTTATTTGAAAGACACCATTAAGAAAGTTAAAACAATCCACAGACTGTGAGAAAATATTTGCAAATCACGTATCTGGAAAAAGACTGTGTCTAGAATACATAAAGAAATTCCAAAACCAGTGACAAGAAAATAAACAACCCATTAAAATAATGGGCATACAATTTGAAAAGATGCATCACCAAAAAGATATATAGATGGCAAACAAGCACATGAAAATTTTCTCAACATCGTTAGCCTTTAGGGAAATGTGAATTATACCCACAATGTGACACTAACACATACTTGTTAGAATGGCTGAAAAACCAACATCAAAAGCAATACATCCTGGCCATATCAATTGTGGACAAAGTTGCAGAACAAATGAAACTCAAATATATTTCTGGAATTAATGTAAAATGGGTAAAACTACTTTGGGAAAACATTTAATAATATCTTAATAAAGTTAAACTTATTCTTATTACATGACCCAGCATTCCCACTACTAGGTGTTTACTCCAGCGAAATGAAATGTATGTTCACAAAAAAAATGATGTAATTGTTCATAGAGACTTTATTCATTATTAACAGAAATGGGTGACAACCTACATATTCCTCAGTACTGGAATAAGCAAGCTGTGATACATCCACACAATGAATTACTATTGGACTGCAGTTACTGGCACATGCAACATCATTGATGGGTCTCACATACATCATGCTAAGTGAAAGAGATCAGACTCAAAAGACTGCATACTGTATGATACCCTTTACATGGCATCTGTAAAGACAAAATGATTCAGACAGTGAAAAGCTCAGTGTTTGCCAGAGGATGTAGAGAGAGTCTGATTCTGATGAGGCATGAAGGAATTTTTTGATATTATATAATTGTACTATAACTTGAATGTGGTGTTGTTTACTTAACTATGCAACCTGTCAAAATTTGCAAAAGTTTGCATGAATAAGGATAGAAACTATTGTATGTAAATTATATTTTAATTTATAAAACCAAATAAACCAGTGTACTTTACTACATTTGTAGAAAAAGATGACAATCTTAATAAATGCAATACAAACATTTGACAAAGTTTAACATCTACAAAAGATTTTTTTTTTAATCTCTTAACATACTATATATATTGGAAAAGAACTTCCTCAGTCTAATGAAGAGTATCTACACAAACTATTAATAAGCATCTGACTTAATGGTGAGCTATCATAATCAGTAAGAGAAAGAAATAAAGTTTAATTATCAGAAAAGTGGAAATAAATCTGTCACAGTTTTTATTTACCATGATGTATACGTAGAAAATCTAAAGAAACTATGGGATTTAATAAGTTGTCTAGGAAGATCTAAAGTTACAGTGTAAATATAAAGAATTCAATTTTATTTTTATATACCACTCACCAATAGAAATGAAAATTTAAGGAATAAGTAGCTTACAACATCATCAAAAAATCTCAGATATCTGCCAGTGAAACTAATAAAAGGTTGTGAAACCTGTACTCTGAATAATCCAAATCATTATTAAAACATTAAAATATCTAAATATTTGGAGAAATATAGCATGTTCAGGTAATGGGACACTCAATGTTGTGAAGAAGTCAAATCTCCACTCATTGATCTAGAGGTAATGCATTTCCATTAAAAAACTACAGCCTTTTTTTCCTGTGAGAATTAGCTGATTGTAAAATTTATATGGAAATCTGCAAGGTCCAGATATTCAAAACAATCTTGAAGAAGAATAAGCCTTGAAGACTTACATACAAGATATAGTCTTTATTTTAAATGATGTTAATTAAAGCAGCAGAGATATAGCAAAATGAACAATTTACCAGAGTAGACTCTACAGACACTGTTCCACACACATATGATAAACTGATGTGCAGTGGAGAATGAATGGCAGTTTTATAAAATGGCGCTGGGAAAATTGACTTTCTACCCCAACTGTACATCTTACATAAAAGTCTATTTCAGGTGGATTATAAACATAAATGTGCAAGGTGAAACAATAAAGCTTTTAGACTAAAACATAAGAAAATATTTTTATGACCTCAGGTTATCAAAGACTACTTGTGAAGAACATGAAACACTAACAGAGAAAAGAAAGTAAACGATCAGTGGAAGCTTATTAAAACTAAGAACATTTTTTCATCAAAAGGAAACATTAAAAAAATTAGAAAGTAAGTCACAGATTGGGAGAATCTATTTGTACTACATATAGTTGACAGAGAACTTATATTTAGAACATAAAAATAAACGCTAAGCATCCATATTTAAAAGGAAGACTAATAGACAAATGGGGGAAACTTAAATAGGGAATTCATAGAATAGGATATATAAATGGCCAATGGACACATTAAGAAAGAGGTTTTCAATGTAATTAATCATTTTGAAATGGAAATTCAAACCAAAATAAGGTACTTCAAATTCCAGCGAGGATGAAGTAATTGAGACAGCTCTGCGGTCCCACTATAACTAACTAGAAATCTGGAAAAATATATGGAATGACTATTTTCAACAATTAACAAGACATAGCACAAGAATGTGATTGTTGAGAGGAGGAGAATATTAAAAGTGAACACTAAGATCTCCTCAGCTTTCTGTTGGAAAGCAATTTCCAGACTACAGCACAGGGCAGGGGATACCCAAACAAGATACATATTAAAGAAATCTAAGAGAGAATGTGAAATCTGGGATGTGTGGGTGGAGAATCAGAAAGGAAGAAAGTATGCTGAGAAAGAGCTCCAGAAATCTTCATAACGTTCCCTTGACTCTGTAGCTGAATACTAAATTTTGCATGTTTAGGGTAAAACTGCACAAGCCTGAATGGAAAGCTGACCTATTCCAAGACCTAAACTTAGGAGAGATACTAACTAGCCAAATTAGAGAGACTCCATTGAACACTGGGACATTCAGTTCAGATCATGGAAATGTCATAGCTTAATAATAGGGCAAACCTATCCTTGGAACATTTCTCAACCTTGTCACTATTGATATATTGGCCCAGCAGCCAGCATTGTCTCCAGACATTGCCAAAGGCATCTTGTAGGACAAAATCACCCCGGGTTGAGAACCATTGTCCTAGCGTAAAGTTTACCCTAAGACCTAAAAAGTAAAACTTTAAGTCTTGCCTCAAAAAGATCAAGCTCATCCCTAAGAAACTTACTCCCTGCCATTAAAACAAAATTAAAAGTAAAGAGAGCTAATCACAAATATCAAGCAACAATGTAACATTCATAGCATTCTATCAAAATTTATTAAAAATGTGAAGAAACAAGATATTTTGACCAACAATCAGAGGAAAAGGAGTCAATAGAAACAGAGCAAGAAATCACAGCTATCTTTAAAAAAAGTCAAGTGTAAATTCTTAAATTCTTTAAAAAATTGTAATAAACTATATATAATATACAATTTACCATTCTAAAGGTTCTTAAATGTCTAGTTCAGTGGCATTAGCACATTCACACCATTGTACAACCATTACCATCATTCATCTCCAGAACTTTTTCATCTTCCCAAACTGAAACTCTGTGCCCATAAACTATAACTCCTAATTCCACTATACTCCCAGCACATGGCAACCACCGTCATACTTTCTGTCTCTGTGAATTCGACTTCTCCAGGCACCTCATATAAGTGGAATCATACAGTATTTGTAATTTTGTAACTGGCTTATTAAAAGAGCTTCTAATTTCATGAACACTGCTGTGTATGGAATAGATAACTAGTGAAAGCCTGCTGTTTAGTGCGGGAAACTCTGCTTAGTGCTCTGTGGTGACCTAGGTGGGAGGGAAATCCAGAAGGGAGGGGATATGTGTATGCATATGGCTGATTCACTTCACTGTATAGCAGAAACTTGCACAACATTGTGAAGCAACTATACTCTAATAAATAAAAAATTTTTAAAAACTGACAGACCTGGAAGAAGAAATGGACAAATTCTCAGGTACAGTCAGAAATTTCAAACAATCTCAATAATTGACAGAGCAGAAATCAAAAAACTCACTGAGATATACAAGACCTGTATATCAGGTCTTGTATAACTGTCAAAACTTGATTTAATTGACATCTTAAAAATACTCAACTCCAAACTCTTCAGAAATATATTTCTCAACACTTATCTTTTTCAAAACACCTGGGCTATTCATCAGGAAAGTCCATATGCTAGTCCAAAGAAAATAACTATCAATAGAGTATTGCAAATATACAGATTATACATTATGTCCTTTGAAGTAATTATTCTGAAGCACAATAGAATTATATTAAATCAGTAACATAAATATATTCACAAGCACAGGGAAATTAAAACAACACATTTCTAAATGTCACATTACAAGGTAAATGAGAAAATTCTAGACAGAATTAAAATTAAACCAATTATTATTTATGGGGCTCAGCTAAGGCAGTGCTCAGAGATAAATTGCTAACTTTAAATGATTATATTATAAAAGAAAAAAATTCTCACATCAAATCTAATTTTCCATCTAAAATAGCTAGGAAAGGAAAACTTGAAACCAATGAAATAGGAAGTGGATAAAAAATAGAATAAGTCAATGAAACCAAAGATGATTTTTTGAACAGATGATAAAATTGATGAATTTCTATCTGGGCCAATGAAAGAGACAGAAAGAGAGAGAGAAAGGAGAAAAGAGAGAGACTAATTAATTAACAATGTCAGGAATGAAAGAGGAACATCATAAAACATTCAACAGATGCTAAAAGGATAAAAGGGAAATATTATAAATGATTTTTTCTAATAAATTTGACAACTAAGACAAATAGAAAAATCCTTGTCAGACACAATATACCAAAACTGAATCAAGAAGAAATGAAAAATCTGAATAGCACTATACCTATTAAATAAAACCTTCTCACAAAGAAAACACCAGGCTCAGATCACATTTTGGAGCATCCCATTGAACATTCATCGAAAAAAATAATAACCCCCTCAAGCGCTTTCATAGAGTAGTGGGGAGAAACATGATGGTAAACTGGATAAGAACATTATAAGAAGAGTCCTGACCAAATTTCCTCATGTACATACAGGAAACAATTCTTCTTTTAAAAAAATAAAATGACAAAGCAAATATGTTAATCTGTAAAAAATTACTACATAATAGCCAAGTGGGATTTATCACAAGGAGGCAATCAATGTAATTCACCATATCAACAAATAGAAGAGAAAAAAATATAAGTATTCTAATAAATACAGAAAGAGCATTTTACAAAATTCAGTACCCATTTATAATAAAGAATATGAATGGATAAAGAAATATCTAGAAGATCCTAAAGCTAACTTAATGGCTTTTAAAAAATGAATGTTTACCACACAGGACTGGGAATATGGCAAGACTGTCTACTCTCACTACTTCTGTCCAATATTATTCTGGAAGTTTCAGGTATTTCAATGAGGCAAGAAAAAGAAGTTAAAGAAAAATGGATTGGAAAGGAAAATACAACCATCTTTGTTTGTAAACAACATGGTCAAGTAAGTGGAACTTCATAATATATCTAGATAAAAGTTACTAGAATTAATTATTTAATATATCATGGTCTCAGAATATAAAGTCAATATCCAAAAAGAAAATATATTTCTATATACTGGCAACAAAGTATCATGGATTAAAAATGTGTAAAAATTATATTTACAATAGCATCAAAAATATAAAATAGGGCAAAATTTAATAACATTTAGATAAGATCTGTACCATGAAAGTACATATTTAAAAAATTTTTTGGAAGAATTAAATAATATAATAAATTTATATTATAAAGTTTATGTTTATAAAGTTGAAAAACAATTTTTTAAGATGCCAATTTTCCCTACATTCATTAATTTATTCCACATAATGCCAATTCAAATAACAGCAGGTGTTTTTTTGGTTTTGTTTTGTTTCGTTGTTTTATTTGGGATTGCAAAGGACTTACACTGGCCAAAATTTAAAACAAAATTGAAGGACTTATAATTATCTGATCAATGCAGTAACCAATGCAATATGGTAGGAATTTAAAGATGTGTATATCAGTACACGAGAAAAGGGAGCCCAGAAATAGATTTCCACATCTATATATACATTTGATTTTTGATCAAGGTGCCCAAGCAGCTAATTAGGGAAAGAAACGACATTTCCACAAATGATGCTGAAAGAGCTGAATATCTACATGAGAAAAACAAAAACTCAACTCCTACCTTATATTCTATATAAAAGAAAACAAATTAAAATGCATCCCAGATCTAAAAGTAAGTGCTAAAACTATAAAATTTCTAGAAGAAAATATGGAAGAAACATCCTCACAATGTGGAGATAGGTGGTAATTTCTTAACTAAACACAAAATGCATATTTAATAAGAGAAAAAATTAATAAAATTCACCAAAATTTAAAAGTTCTCTCTGAAAAATACTGTTAAGGTAGTGAAAAGCCAAGGCACAGATTGGAAGAAAGTGTTTTCAGTTCATTTATCTGACCAAGGACAAATATCTGGAAGGTATAAAGAACACTTACAACTCAATATTTAAAAGCAAACCCAATAAAAAATTGGCAAAACATTTGAAAAGTCACCTCATAAAATAAAATATACAAACGTCAATAAGTACATAATAAAATGCTCAATAATTTTTAGTCATCAGGGACTATGATGAGAGTATATAAACATTAAACCAGTTAAATCAAAATTAGACACCAAATCTATTTGATCAGTAAATTTAAAATACCATACAATATGTTGGCAATATATGAAACAACTATAACTCTAATACATTTTGTTGGTAATGTAAAATAGTACAACTATTGTGGAAAAGAGTTTGGCTTTGTGTTATAAAGCTGCATAAATATTTACCATATAACTCAAATATTCCACTCCTATCTATTTACCCTTGAAAAGTAAAAATAGGTAACACCAAAATTTGTACAAGAATATTCTTAGAAACTTTATTCACAATAGTCCCAAACTGTAAACGACCCAAATGTTCATCAACAAATGGGGAAATAATCACATTGTAGTATATCCTTACAATGAATTCCTTATTACTCAGGAATAAAGATAAATGAACTGTTGATACATAAAACAAGAAGGAAGAATATCAGAAATTTTCTAAATGAAAGAAGAAAAAATATTATATATTTCATAATTTTATTTTATATAAACTTTAGTAAAGACAAAGCTCATCTGTAGCCATGGAAAATGGGGTGGTGACCTATGGCTAAGGATGAAGATCTGACTACATAGGGCATGGTGGAATTTGTGAGATTATGGAAATGTTCTAAACAGATGCTCCCCAATTTAACAATGATTTGACTTATGATTTTTTGATGTTATGATGGTACAAAATTGATACACATTTAGTAGAAACTCTACTCCAAATTTTTAATTTTGATCTTTCCCAGGCTAGTGATACATGGTATGATACTCTTCTGATGCTGGGCAATGGCATCAAGCCACAGTTCCTAGTCAGCCACATGATCACAAGGGGCACCAACCAATACACTTACAGACATTCTCTACCCACACAACCATTCTGTTTTTCACATTCAGAACAGTATTCAATTAATTACATGAGCTATGCAACATTTTATTAAATGTAAAGTTATGTAAAATAATGTAAGTGTTCTGAACACATTAAAGGTAGGTTAGGCTAAGCTATGATGCTTGGTAGGTTAGGTGTATTAAATGCATTTTTGACTTGGGATATTTTCAGCTCACAATGTGTTTTATCAGGATGTAACCCCATCGGAAGTTGAGGAAGATCTGTATCTTGATTATGGTGGTAGTTACATGGGTAAATGTATTTGTCTAATCTAATCAAACCCTATATTTAAAATGGATACAATTTATTTTATGTTACTGATACTTTAAGTTAATTCAAAATAGGTTATTATTAACAACCTACCAGAAAGGCTAAGTTTGTGAAAACTAGAACTCTCAAGCACTGCTAGTAGAAATAGAAATTGATACTTCACAAATGTTTCATAGTACTTGCTCAAACAACATACACACATCTCATGGCCCCATACTTCTCTGTCTAGGTAGATACTCCACAAAAAACATTTATGTTTATTTATGTAAGGCTATTTATAAAAAGGCTGATAACAGCAACAATTGAAAGAAGTCAAATATCCATCAAGAGCAGAATGAATTATAAATTGTAGTGTATTAATTAAATGAAATCTGTATAGCAGTTTTCCAGGGCTGCCATAACAAACTACAATAGGCCAGATGGCTTAAACAACAAAATTTTATTTTCTCACAGTATGGAGGATAGCAGGGTTGATTTCTTTTGAGGTCTCTCTTCTTGACTTATAGATGGCAGTCATCTCCCTGTGCCTGCACAGGGTCCTCCCCCTGTGTGTCTGAGTCCTATTCTCTTCTTAAAAAGACATCAGTCAAATTGGACTGGAGCCCACTTAATTATCTCATTTTAACTTAATTATCTCTTTAAAGACACTATCTCCAAATACAGTCACATTCTGAAGTACTGGGGTTAGGATTTCAAAAAATGAATTTTGGGGGTATGCAATTAAACCCATAACAAAGATATAGATATCTTTTGGGGGTGGAGCATTTTTTGGCCTACCACAATGTACACTGTACGTAATGAATTAACCACTCTCCTATGCCTCTAGAATGGCATGAACTTTGTACCGTCTTTGGGAGAGTCAAGGAAATAGACATTCAAATCATGGGTGAAGGTTGTCAAAAGGTAAAAAATTCCACTCATAAAATAAGTCCTGGGGATGTAATGTACCTCATGATGACTATGATTAATAATACTGTATTGTATATTTGAAAGTTGCTAAGAGAGTAGATCTTTAAAGTTCTTATCACAAGAAAATAATTTGTAACTCTGTGTGGTGATGGATAAAAAAAATCATTTTCTGTGTTCTGTGGTTCAGATGAGGAACTCTGGTT
Source organism: Balaenoptera borealis (assembly GCF_965194805.1). Classification (NCBI taxonomy): domain Eukaryota; kingdom Metazoa; phylum Chordata; class Mammalia; order Artiodactyla; family Balaenopteridae; genus Balaenoptera; species Balaenoptera borealis. The sequence continues at coordinate 20,481,468 of NC_138866.1, forward strand.
TGGTCCTGACACTTTGGGGTGAATAAAAGAAAATGTTATGGCAAAAAGTCACACTTGTAAGAGTGAATAGTTATGGAAAAACTCTATGACAGGCACATTTCTAAGTGTTTTATATATATTAACATATGTAAACATCATAAGAACCCTAATATCACTACAGCTTTTCACATGAGGATTCTGAGGCACAAAGAGATGAAACTACTTATTTAAGGAAACAAAACTAGTATATGGCAGAGCCAGGCTTTAAACCAAATAAGCTTGGCTCTTAACCATCATAGTATTGACACTTGAACGTACCCAAAGTCCCAAAAGATTGATTTGCCTAATGTAATTGTCTGAGGTTGCATTTGATCAAGACTATATTTCCCAAACAATTTCTGTTTAAGTCTAAACTAACAGTTCTATCTGTGTTGATTATATTTTCAAAACAAGATAAGGCAGCTACCTCTTCAGGGTATCCTGAGAATACAATACCATTTCAACAGTTTCCAAGCATCTGAGCATTATTTGATTTGGCTCATCTTTTACTCTATTAAATATGACTTAAAGTAAGCCAAAATTTGGTTGGGGTTTTGAATTACATTTTTCTTTTTCAAAGATTTTATCTTGTCAGTGTTAGAGTATGGGAAAGGGATTTTACTGTAATGGTAGTTTATTATTACATTTATTTAAATTTCAATTGAGTTTAAATAACAGGAAATTTAATTTTTGCTCTAAATAGTATAATTGGTGAATGATATTACTTTATACTAAATTAGTGTGATGGCATGGACAATTCCTTTGGTTTCAATAAGAATAAACCACAAAGTATATTTATAAAAAAGAATGTAATGTTTAAAGCAAAGGATCATTTCTAATAAATTAAAAGTAAGCCCCACAGAAATTGAGTCAGGACAATTCTCCTTCATCAAAACCAAAAATAGAAATAAAATTACTATTGTTGTTCAATGGAAATTCTAGAACAGACCACAACCCAGATAAAATTTTGGTAGTATGAATAATACACTTGGGGGGCATTATTTAGAGAGCTAATTTTTTAATCCTCTTATCCACCCTTTACTTCTATATTAACAATTTCAAATGTATGATAACCAAACAGCTTCAATATTTCCATTGCCACTTTAATTCAGTTTTAAGTATAGTTATTTGTTCCAATTTAATGCATAATTTTTGCAATTAGAATTTGAGTAGAGTTAATTTTTATTCTCTGCAGCTCTGTATTGCTTTATTATGTCTAGACATACCACATATCTTCTGCAATAAACATTTTAGTTTGGCTTCTTAACGCTATTGAGATGTTTACATCATTTACAATGTCTTAGTAATCCATCCATCATAATAATGTCAAGTAAAATTTATTATCCTGGTGCTACTTCTGGTGACAACATCATGAGAAGAAGATTAACCACAAGAAATCCATTGGTAGCAAAGTAAGTAAGACTTTTCTGTACAGAAACTAGTCTAGCACATTTGTGATTGTATTGGGGTTTTTGGTGCAATTGGTATCTTATAGAAACCTCTTCTCTTAAAGATAAGCAAATACCAGAAAAGAGTGACATATTTGATCTCTACTTTTCCAATAGGTTTGTTTGCTGTAAAGGGTAGACAAAGAACATGAAAGGCAGTTTATACTGAATAACTGATTAAAATAACTTGAAGCATTAGGGAAATTTGAATTAGTATTGGCATTTGTTATTTAAAAAGTTGTGATGGGGCTTCCCTGGTGGCGCAGTGGTTAAGAATCCGCCTGCCAGTGCAAGGGATGCGGGTTTGAGCCCTGGTCCTGGAAGATCCCACATGCTGCGGAGCAACTAATCCTGTATACCACAACTACTGAGCCTGGGCTCTAGAGCCCGTGAGCCACAACTACTGAGCCTACGTGTCACAACTACTGAAGCCCTCACGCCTAGAGCCTGTGCTCCGCAACAAGAGAAGCCACCACAATGAGAAACCCGTGTACCGCAACGAAGAGGAGCCCCGCTCGCCGCAACTAGAGAAAGCCCACGTGCAGCAATGAAGACCCAATGCAGCCAAAATTAAATAAATAAATAAATTTATTTTAAAAAAGTTGTGATAAACGCATGGTATTTTTAAAATTATCCATAACAAAAGATCTCAAATTACTTGGCAAATTTTAAAGACAGTTTGAAGCCTTTGTTTTTAATCTAGTGATAATTCTGTAACAACATATTCTGCTTAGAAATATATAGTCTGCACCTGTCCATACTAGGACTAAATTTCATCTAGAGAGGTAAGTGAAAAAGCTACCTACTGTGCTTATGTAACAATAGGGCTATATCCTTTTTTTCCTGCAACTCTGCTTTAAAAAACAAAAAAAGAGTCACAGAGAGTTATTGAAGCAATTTCCAGACTAGATTTTCATTTGCCTGTAAATCTCACAATTCTATTTACAAAAGGTATTCCATTATTTTAAATATCAATATTTGCATTTTAAAAGGATTATTTATTGGTTTGGCAATGGGAGGGGGTGACAGCATGAAATGGATTGGAAAGTCGACAGGAGACAGGATACAATACAGTGTAGAAAGCCTCTGGGATGCTTGAATATGAAATACAATTTCTGGTTTCATAAGTTCCTCATTAAAAAAAAAAATAACAGCAAGAATAAAATGGCCTGGATTGATTATTTTTCAGAAAGAGTGCTTACTCATAAAAGGTGGAAGGGTTTTGAAATAAAATGATACTAAGAAACTCTTTTCATGTGAGCCAGTTTGCTACCTGATCAATTTAATCCACACCCAGGCATTGGAAAGCATGGGTTGAGCAGAAAAACATGTGGCTATGAACTGCGTGATACTGAGTAGAATTTGGAACTAGAACAAAAACAGACGTTGAAGCAACGGTACAAGACAACCTTAAAATTACATTCATGTCCAGTACATCACACAAATACCAGGTGTATTTTATTTTTGATATTTGTGCATTGGTTTTCCATGAGAAACTTCTTGAAATTTTTTTTTAAAACGATTGAAAGGGTGAAACATATTGGTTGACCAAAAAGTGCCTTTGGTTTTTAAGTAAAAATAAAAGACACATTTTACATTTTCACCAAGAACTTTATTGAACAACGTATTCACTCTTTTGTTCCACTACCTTCTGCCATTTTTCAGGCAACTTCATAATTCCATCTTCCCAAAACTTATCTTTTTGAGCAAAGAACTGTTCCAGGTGCCTTTTACAGTCTCCCAGGGAACTGAATTTTTTTCTATTAAGAGAATTTTGTAAAGACCAAAATAAATGGAAATCTGAAGGTGCAATGTCCGGTGAATACGCTGATGAATCAGAACTTCCCAGCCAAGCTGTAACAGTTTTTGCTTGGTCATCAAAGAAACATGCGGTTTTGCTGTATCATGATGGAAGATTATGCATTTTCTGTTGACTAATTCTGGATGTTTTTTGTCGAGTGCTGCTTTCATTTGGTCTAACTGGGAGCAGTACTTGTTGGAATTAATCCTTTGGTTTTCTGAAAGGAGCTCATAATAGAGGACTCCCTTCCAATCCCATCATATACACAATATCACCTTCTTTGGATGAAGACCGGCCTTTGGTGTGGTTGGTGGTGGTTCATTTCACTTGCCCACCATCTCTTCTGTTCTACATTGTTATACAGTACCCACTTTTCATCGCCCGTCACAATTTTTTTTTTTTTAACATCTTTATTGGAGTATAATTGCTTTACAATGTTGTGTTAGTTTCTGCTTTATAACAAAGTGAATCAGCTATACCTATACATATATCCCCATATCTCCTCCCTTTTGCATCTCCCTCCCACCCTCCCTATCTCACCCCTCTAGCTTCTCACAAAGCACCAAGCTGATCTCCCTGTGCTATGCAGCTGCTTCCCACGAGCTATCTATTTTACATTTGGTAGTGTATATGTGTCCATGCCACTCTCACTTCGTCCCAGCTTACCCTTCCCCCTCCCCGTGTCCTCAAGTACATTCTCTACGTCTGCGTCTTTATTCCTGTCCTGCCCCTAGGATCACAATTTGTTTTAAAAATGGAACATTTTCATTACGTTTAAGTAGAGAATCGCATGCAGAAATATGATCAAGAAGGTTTTTTTCGCTTAACTTATGTGGAACCTATACATCAAGGCAATTAACATAACCAAGCTGGTGCAAATGATTTTCAACGCTTGATTTGGATATTTTGAGTATGTCGGCTATCTCCCGTGTGGTATAACGTTGATTGTTCTCAATTAATGTCTCGATTTGATCGCTATCAACTTCAACTGGTCTTCCTGACCGTGGACCATCGTCCAGTGAGAAATCTCCAGCACGAAACTTTACAAACCACTTTTGACACATTCGATCAGTCACAGCACCTTCTCCATACACTGTGCAAATCTTTTTTTTTTTGCGTTTCGGTTGTGTTTTTACTTTTCTTGAAATAATAAAACATAATATGCTGAAAATGTTGCTTTTTTTCTTCCATCTTCAATATTAAAATGGCTAAACAAAAATTCAGCAATTTTGATAAGTCTTTTTTTAAATGCACGCTGATATGATAGCTGTCACATAAAATCGAACAAAATTGTTTCCAGTGACGTTAAAGACAACTAAGTGCTACTATAGCCACTGTAATGAAAAAACCGAACAATCCTTTTGGCCAACCCAATATAAATTGTTTAAATAAGTAACTTGTTTATTGAAAGATTTTAATTGGCCTCTAGGTATTGCACAGAGTTATCAGTAAATATTCATTCATCATTCTCTATGTGAGAACTTGTCCAGGCACTTCTGGGAGATTCAAAGAGAAATGACATTTGACTTCCCTTCTTGCAGAACCTGCACTGTTTTTTGGGCCATGAGTCATATAAGAGGCAAATAAAAAGTACCTCTAATGTAATGTCAGAAAAAAGATTGATTGTGGTGACCCAAGCTGGTGAAGAAAGGCTTTGTGGAAGAAATCAAACTTGACCTAGATCATAAAAAATAGGCAATAAATCATCATCATCACCATCATCATCATCATCATCATCTCATAAGCTGTATCACAAGTTATTGGTTTGAAAGCACATTACTTTGGCGTTACCTCATTTATCCCTCACAACTGAGGAAAAATGAGCAAGCAAATTTGTCTTGGGCAGGATACAACTGCTGTTAGGAGAACAAGGGAGTGCTATCATTAGAAGGGAAAGCTGGGGTCACATGGGAAAAGGCCGCAAATCCCAGAAGCTGTAAGTTTGGACTGTGTGTTCTAAGCTATTAAAATTTTTTTGTGCATGTGTATATAGATATAGATATAGATATGGATACAGATATAGATATAAACTATAAGTATAGATATAGATATATCTATATAGATGTAGGTATGTACATAAAATTTGAAAATGGGGTTGAGTTTTTTAAATTTAGGTTGATTGAATTATTCAGATTTGTCTTTAAAGCTCAGGAAAATATAGAATATTCAGAGTGTATCCTTGCCCAATTGCCTAATATGGAAAGGCATGTAGGACTCATTCTCATAACTGGCAACTTCAAGCTGGAAGCAGCACTTCATATAATTCTACAGTTATTACCAATTCTCCCTCATATATTGATCATGTACGTATGAAGTATTTAACTGTGGAAAATAAATTACCAAACATCTTCTTGGGCAAATCAAGTGTGCATAATAAACAAATACTCAGGTAAAAAAAAGGTCTAGAAGTTTGAGGTTGCTCCGTCAAATGAGAAAATTGCACAGCCTTAGTTCAAACACTTTCCTTCAGAACTTATTTACCCCAAATATACAATGAAAAATATGCCAGTGGAGCTAGCAGAGTCAGTGAGAAATTAATGAAATGACCTCCACTTAGAATAAAATGAAGAAAAATAAATGGCACCTGTTAAGAACCACAGATAATTACTTGAACTTTCAACACTTGACAAGTATATATGACCTATAATAACAATGTCTAGTGAAGTTAGGGAAAGCTTTTGTCTTCCATGAGACACAAAGCGTCTATGCCTTTCTTATTCTACAAATTTCAAAATTTTTTTCCTATGGGATATCACTTTACATTGAAGAGATGATAAATATTATTTTGGACTTACATGATACAATACTTTTCAGAGTCCATAAGATGTCAACTCTAATCTTCAACCATGTTGTAAAAGCTAATTATATCTTCCAAATAATATCCATGTGATGTCATATAATTTATCACACACACACTTATGAAAAATTAAAGTATGTGAAACTTAGTTTGAGGAAAATTTGGCTATGAAAATCATGGCAAAATAAGGTGACTTTCACATAACTGAAAACTTTTGGGTGAGTTCCAAGTAAAATCATCCACAGGAGGTTAATCTTAGGTAAATACATCCATAACGTTTATTGGGGAAAAGGGAATCAAAATTTATGATGTACTCTGTCCCAGGTTATAGAAGATATTTTAGTTTTAGTAAGCACTTTAGACACTTGATTTCAATTAACAATCACTTGGGGGGTATATGTTCATATCCCTACTTTAAAGATGGGAAATTTAAAATTCAGAGAGATTTAATGACTTGCTCAAGTTCATGAATCCACTCAGCGATACAAAATCAATGTTCTTTCAGACATTGTGTTGCTCTCTTGTCCTTACTTTATAATCATGCTTTGTCCTACCACAACCACCAGACACCCAAATTTCTCATGTGGTTCCCAGGATCACCCATTTCCAAAACTTATCTGGGATAAAGGTCTGTCAGGCTTCATTTCAGTAAATTGTAAACACACCTAGGAGCTGCCCACTCCTAGTCATATTTGCCTTTGTAGGAAAACAGAGACTTGAACAGTTGACCCAAGGAAATAAGTAGTTACTGGAGAAATACATATCTTCTCAACTGAATTTTAGAGATTATCAAAGTGCCTTAAAAAAGGTTATTCTGTTTGTGGGAAGGTATTGCTGATGACTCCTCAAATTATACTGAATAAACAGTTTCAATTATTGAAGAATACCAGTGTGATTTTGTCTACTATATGTAACCATAAAATCGCAGGGCTCTTTTTTTGGAAGGAAAAAAATAGACAATGTTTTATTTAGTGTTTTATAATTTACTGAAATCTTTTACTTACATTTTTACATTTGAAACTCAGTAGAAACAGGTAGATTTTCCTATTTTTTCCTGTTTTAGAGAAAACAACACAAAAAACTGAAGCCCAAATGGTAAAGGAACTGGCCCAGGTGCCCAGGTGGTGAGCAAAAAGCCAGGTCTCACAACTTTCAGCTCCTTCTGACTAAGGCACTTCTTAACCCGTCTAGTCTCTTCCTGACAAATGAAATGAAAAATACAGAAAATATCACCCTTGCTCCTGCCTTTGAAACCAATAAATATCGTGCTTTTTCATGGTTGTAAGGAATTGTTCTAATTTCTACCTAAGATGCAGAGACCACTGTAAAATGTATTTGAGATGGTCTTAACTGGGTTATAGAGAGCAATTATTGTTGTCATTGTCTTCTATTGAATGACCGATGAGAAGGGGATTGAGTCCTAGTGAAATAATTTAGCTTAGTTGTATATGAAAAATCCTAAACTGAAAATCCTGGAAGATTCAAGCGTTAGATTTTAAACAAAACTGTAATAATCTTTTCCATATTGCAGAACAGGGTTATACACAAAATAAATGAGCTTCCAGGGTCATTTCATCATCTTTGATAATAGGATTGATGATAATTTATGATGTGGAATTTATTACTTTTTTAAAATCTTACTTCCTGTGACCACCACTTGGATCAATATTTCATTATCAATAGTGTTTCATTTTTAGAGGAAATTATTGGAAGGTATAGATATTCTTATCTCTTATTTGAATAGGTAGATATAACCACTTATTTTACAAGGTATAATGAGGCTATCTTGTGCATATGAAACAATGACAGGCCAATGGCTTTTCTCTGTACCTATTTTAACTCATTTTAATCACTGCCATGACTGCAGAGTCATTAAAAGCAGCTAACTACATTGCCCACAGTAAGTTTTCTCCGATTCAGTAGCAGGATGTGTAGGTTTGATTTGTGAAAAAGTAAAGGTATTAGAGATTAAAACAAAAAAAGGTGAACCTTTGTATTAAAAAAAAAAAACCAAAACAAAACTCACTGACTCTGGGAAAGGAAAAAGAAACTAAGAAACATGAACTACCATATATAGATTTGTTCTAAGACTGAGGCTTTTTTTTTATTAACTTTTTTTTTAACATCTTTATTGGAGTATAATTGCTTTACAGTGTTGTGTTAGTTTCTGCTGTATAACAAAGTGAATCAGCTATACATATACATATATCCCCATATCTCCTCCCTCTTGCGTCTCCCTCCCACCCTCCTTAACCCACCCCTCTAGGTGGTCAGAAAGCACCAAGCTGATCTCCCTGTTCCATGCAGCTGCTTCCCACTAGCTATCTATTTTACATCTGGTAGTGTATATATGTCAATGCTACTCTCTTACTTCGTCCCAGCTTATTAAGACTGAGACTTTTTCACAATCTTTTTCTATGGAAACTTGTGGATAAGTGACTGCAGGATTCATCCCTTTAGAAGAGTAATGTGTGTTGAATGTTAAGTTCAATAAAGCAAGCTAGAACTGTCAGTCATACATAGGTATAGTTCTAGTAGATTCTTAGTTATTTTGAGACTCAATTAGGTCTACATCATGCCATTAATAATTTTGCTTTTTCTGATTATAAAAACAATATATAATAATTTTTAAATTACAAAACAAAATAAATATAACGAAAACAAAACTAATCCACTATCCCACCATTAATATATTACCATTTGAAACATTTAGGAGTAACACATACATTCCTGGATTATACGGTCTGTAAAGATTTTATTATTTTATTACCTAACATTTTATCATTAAGTGTTTTAATAGAACTTTTTCAAAGTTTGAATCTTGTTTTCCTTTACTTCATCATAAATTAATCATTACCATATTTTTTGAAAATTGATATTTACTTTATATTAAATTTAAAATAATAAAATATGCAATCACTGTGAAAATCATTCAAACACAGAACATAAAACTTAAGTCATAAATACGATTTTCAAACCAGTAAGTAAAACTGTGAGCAGTGTGTTTGCGTGTGTGTGTGTATGTGTGTGTGTGTGTGTGTGTGTGTGTGTGTTACAGGATGTTAAAATAAAAGTTTTATCCAAAGGAACTAAGACATGGGTCAACATTCCAAAGTGAGGTAAGAGATCCTGGCTCTGAATTTACATAGGAGATGTTTCAAGCCCAGTTATGTACCTCTTAACCTCTCACCCACATCAAAAGTAAATAAAGGTCAGAAATTGAAGATTAGAGTAGGATTATTAGACTTTTAGAATTATTAGATTTTTAAATTATTAGAATTATTAGAGAAAACTGCTGTATGCCGTGAGTCGTGAGACAGTTGTTTTTCTTTCCCTTCCTTCTCTCCTGACCTAAAGTCAAAAAGAGAAATACTTTAAGACTTTCCTTTAGAGATGTTAAGGTGCCCTTATCTTTTGTGTAGTACCTGACTCCTGTCTAGGAAACCTAATGCAAAAAGAGGCTGGTTGTGTTGATTGTGAACCAAACAGAGAGGTATTTGTTTCAAGTCTATGCTGTAAGTTTGCTAGGACAAAGATTGTGTGAATGTATATCTTGGACTGAGAGTTGTCAAGCTTAGCAAATAAATTTAGAGGTGCCAGTAAAATTTGAATTCAGATAAACAAACGATATCTGTTTAATATAATATATTGCATGTGATATTTTGGACATACTTAAAAAATTAGTTCTTGCCTATCAGGAACTCAAATGTAACATACTGTCCTGTATTTTATCTGTCAATCCTACTTGGACTAGATGAGAGCCATTTGTGAGAGAAACTCAAAGAGAGGTGGTCTTGGAGCCTATTCAGGAGGGCTCTGAGAGGGGGCTTGTGAAGGATGCTGAAAGCACTACTGGATGCCCAGGACTGACCCAGAAGTGAACAGCTCATGAGAACTGATCTGCCTTCATTATCAACCATTATCAACTGTTCAATGTCCCTGGCCACTATCAGCCAGGGACATCGAATGTATGGAGAGAAATGATTGGCTCCCTTAAAAATTCATGAAGATGCTAAGAGGAAAGTCAATTTTAAATATCTGAAACACCTGCCAAGATCAGACAGCACCAAAATTGGCTCTCCATGTGGAAGTCAGACAAATCAGGGCTGTCCTCTTCCTTAATCCAAGTCTGAAAAATCTGAAACTACAGTTAATAAGACAGAACTAGAGGAGTAGAGGTGCTGGGCATAGGGAGAAGAGTCTAGTAATACTTGGCTTCAAGCCTGCAGGCTCCAACTTTTGTCAAGCCTGAGCTTGGGAGGGAGATTTTAAACTAAATCAAAGTTCATGTTTTCATAAATATATGGAACTGGTAATGCTAAATTACTAAACCAAAACTATTTTAAAGTGACCTGAGAAATATTTGTATTACATTGTAAACTGAAATTACTTCCAAATGAAAAGTTAGAAAATGAAAGCAAGCAAGCAAGCAAGCAAGCAAGAAAGGGGGGGTGGGTGAGAGAGAAAGGGAGGGAGGGAGGGAGGGAGGAAAGAAGGAAGGAAGGAAGGAAGGAAGGAAGGAAGGAAGGAAAAGAAAGAAAGAAAGAAAGAAAGAAAGAAAAAGAAAGAAAGAAAGGGGAAAGTTAGTAACTTATGGGGTCATCTGTAATTTTATCCATGGGGCAGAGGAAAAAGTAGCTCACTCCAAGTAGATTTGAAAGGACTATGAGAGAAAAAAATATGGTGGTTCTATGATTAAATCTCTTGAATTATATCTATTAGACAAAATAGCTCATATAAACGGGTACATAGATAAATATACACAGAGATGACAGAATATATGAATATATATCATACTATGTTATCTTTTTCCTCTCTCTTTTGTTTCACCCTCTCATTCCTATGCCTCCATATTCTCTTACTGAATGGGGTAGAGGGAGGGTGGGAGGGGAAAATTTCCAGGAAGAATGAAACAAAATGTTGTAGTAAATATTTGTTGATATGTAAATTTAGCTTTAAACCTCTATTGTTACCAAATCCATTTCAATGTGTATGCATGATCAATAGATGAATTTTTTTTAAGTTGGTTATGTCTTAATATAATCAAGGTTCCAAGTTTTTCAGAAGTAATTGATTTTTTAATGTATTCTATATACTGTGATGTACATTAGAGCAATGGCTATATTTGTACAGCACGATTCTTCCAAGACATGTACAAAAGGTCAGTAATTTATTCGAACTCTGTGTGGGAAAAATGTAATGGCATTTTGTTCAACAAACTGATAAGAAAATAGAAGACAGAACAAGAACCATGCTGTTTTTCACATTTTTAGACATTTAAAGTTTCATTTTCAACCCAATTTGCACATAAAAATTAGGAAAAATACAAATAAGTGGTCCTCAAAGCCACAAAAGCAATACTATAGAGGTGTATGAATGAAGATTCTCATTGCTCTAATGATAGATTAATCTACTGCCCTCTAGAAATTCCAGGGAAACAAAAGATTCTTTTTTCAAATAGATAAACTGAGGCACAAACAACACATGAGGTTGATTGGAAAACACAATTATTTATTCTTCAAACATTTATTTGGATAAAACTCCTTAGATAAAACTGCTTCAAACAATGCTCCTTCTCAAGGACAGGCTCAGAGGGCCTATACTTGCCTAGCAATATTGTCTACACTGCTAGAATAACACTCATCATGCTGGGTTAGTATTAACTGCACACAGTGTTTTTAATATTACTTGGAAATGGTTGTAAAGTTCTAGTGATGTGTGATTTGCATCTTAAAGGATGACTAGGCATTATCTGGGTGGGAATAAAGAAAGAGTATTTTAAGTAGAGGGAACAGAAATTAGAGAGACACAGAGTATTAAAGGAAAGAGTTAATCCGGGTAAGTCAAATGCTCATTGTGGTTGGACCACAGGCTGTCTGACCAGGTAGGTAAGAGATACGAGATAATTTAAGATCACGCTGTGAAGGGTTTTTGTACAGGGCAACTGCCCATATTTTTAATCTCAAATACAGTGCAGAGCCCAGTGAGGGTTTCAGAAGGGAGTACAGGGCTAAATTTGTTTTAATAATACTACATTGATTATTGCATAGAGAAAAATGTCAGAAATTTATAACTAGTGGCCCTTATCCCTTAGGGAATTGTTTGGTCAATGCTGTACTTTTAAAAATGATGTAACCAGGCAGTAACTATGGTGGAGCACAACACAATTTAGAATCTGCTTTCATCATGCACTTCTGTTTCCTGCTTGCTCCTATAGACTTCTGAGTTTGTGATTCTTAGTGAAGGTGCACTGCAGCAGGGAAGAGACTAGTACATATCTCATCTCCACTACTCAGTTGGCTATGGGACCTTCACATTTCCTCATTTGTAAATGGGGGTAAAAAATAACCTAACTCATGGGGTTGCTCTGAGGATTCAATGATGTAATGCAGGTAAATGATTTAGGACAGAGCCTGGCAAATAATAAGTACTTAATAAATGCTAACAATTGTTATTAACATGAACAGATCAGTTAGGAAGTTTGTAAAAATAAGCCATGCCAGAAATGCTGAGTGCTTAGAGAATGGTGGCAGATTAATTGTGGAGATATTTCTAAAATTGCAATCAGTAGAGTTCTATTTAGATATAAAGTTAAGAAAAAGCAAAAAAACCGAACAAACAAAAAAAGACGTTGAAGTTTCAATTGTATTTATGACACGATGACTGCAATGGTGGATCGATACTCAGTCAAGTTCATATCTTCTAGAAGAGGATCTTCCTATGCTCTGTCAAATCATAGTATATAAGTAGCTATTCTTCTCTGTTTATACACAAAGCTGTCTGTTTTCTGTGTAATACGACCTTCTCTCTGCCTATGAAGACCACGGATGTAATTGGGCTGAAATACTGTAGTAGAACCACATATTGTAGATCCAAACCATTGATAGCTTGGCTAATTTTCATATCTGTGTTTAGGCATGATCAGCTGCATTTTTATTTTTACCTTCATAAGATGTCATTAAGACCAGAAGATGACATAAGGTTCTATAGTTTAGGGGTTAGCAAAATTTAGCATTTTCTGCTATGTAGACCCTCAATTAAGTTTGTTGTTCTTGGTCAATGTTATCTTGGATAAGAGCAAAATCCCTAGTATAATACATATCTCCCCAGTGCTAATCTGATGCCAATGATTCTGTAAAATGGAGACTAAAATGTAGTGAGAGCTGGGCCTCTCATGCCTACAGGGGCCAGCAACTGCCTACAGGTTTCATCAACTGCCTTTTGTGGATTGTAGCATAATTAATTCCCATTTTTTATTTTCTCTAGGAAACATAAGGATGCTAGGAGAATTTCACAGCCCAGATACCTGTTAAATTAGTACCAAACTCCCACTCTCATTCTACGAGTAGGATAAATAGCTTTGAAATTAGTCCCATTCCGTAGTGTAGGAAAGTAAAGTAAATACCATCATTTCAGTGCTGCTATGCAATTTCCACACAGATTAGAAGTGGAGAAGAGAGCTGCACATGGATGGTAATTATGTTTTCATTCTCCAGGCACCAACTTTCAGATATAGGCTCACAGACATCACCATATTAATAAAGTATTTAAAGATAAAGAGGATAGTTTATGCAGTATCTGGTTAATACATTACAAGATCCGAAGGGTTATCAAACTGAGAAAAAATAAAATATCAATTTTAAGATGGGAAGCAGTTTGGGAATTTATGATTTTCTTAAATGTCTGAATAAATCTTAGGACGAGATATAACAAGAGAGTTGTATGGCTGTTTATATTTGTCTAAGAAAGAACAAATATCTATTGACAGATAAATTTAGATCATAAATAACATAAAGCTGAAACGAGAATTTCTCCCTCAATTACATGTTTTTATTTCTCAAAATCCTTAATATAAGTGATCCATATTTTCAATTCATTTTATGGGTGGATAGTTATAGTTATTTCATGGTTATCATCCATGTAATTCATGTGGGTGTGAACGTTTTTCTGTGTCATGACCCTTGCAGACATTATTAATCAATCACTGTATTACTTCACTGGCCTCAGAATCCTTCCTGCCTGAGAGCAACTAGCTAGCATTACCAATTAAGCAGAGTTGGCTCAATAGGTGAAACCAAGCTGTCATTTCATTCTACAGTTTATCAAGGCTAGAAAAAGATAGCAAAAGGTAGCATTGTCCTTAGGGACAAAAGCTCCTCAAAAGAGTTGCAGCGCTCCCTGTTCTGTTCCTTTGAGGCCCAAGATACGTTTCTCATTGGCTCAGCAGCCTGAAAAACCTCACTAGTGAAGTTCACATCATGATGAGTTTTTGAGAAAGTAGTGATCCCATGACTCCTTTCTCAGAGGTACTACAGGCAGATACCAGTTACGTTCCCATTTGCTTGCACATTATGGAAACACTGAAAGATTATTTTGCCTACAAGAAAGAACCAAAGCAACTTGTATGCCTGGACCAGGAAGACATCATTCCATCTAACATAATGTGAAAGTATAGCTATCCAATTACCAGAATTTACCGAAGAGAAAAGAATAACAGGAATATCCAGAGAAAAGAATTAAGAAGAGGAAAACACTGTAGGGAATCTGTAACAGGAAGAGTAGATGATGTACCATATCAAGGGGGAAGTAATTGTTAGTCCAAGATACTTAGAAACTTTTGCATAATTTCAGGAAATTTGCTGTTCGAAAGGTGGCCTGTGACAGTAAAACTGGGGGGAAAGCCCTCAAAAATCTCCATCCAGTCTAATGTTTTTTTAATTCTGTTTTTTTTTTTTTGGTTAATATTGAACATTATAGTCACTTGGAAATTAAGTTACATTTGACATGCATACTAATATCATCAGGAAAGAGGACTGTATTCGTTTTCTATGGCTGCCTAACAAATTACCACAGACTCAGCAGCTTAAAGCAACACAGATTGATCAGCTCAAGGTTTCTGTGCCTCAAGAGTCTGGATGTGGGTTAGCTGGATTGTCTGCTCAAGAGCTCACTAGGTTGTAATGAAGATATAAACTAGCAAAAATGATGTGAGCCTTGGAGTCCTCTTCCAAGCTCCCTGGTTGTTGGAATTCATCTCCATGCACCTGAATAACTGAGGTCTCTTTCTTTCCCTGTTAGCTGTCAGTCAGAGGTCACTCTTAGCTCCTAAAGGCTGCCCACAGTTCCTTACTACATGTACCCCATAGACAGTTCACAACATGGATGTTTACTTCCTTCCAGGCCAGCCTAAATGTGTTTCTCTTCTTCCTCTACAACCAGCCAGAGAACACGCTCTGCTTTTAAAGGGCTCACCTGATTAAGTCAGGCTACACCACACCTGATCATGTCTGGCTAATCTTCCTTCTGCCATATAACATAACATGATCATAAAGGAGATATTTCATCATATTCACAGGGTTTGCCCTCACTCAAGAAGCTTATACAGACTGTACATATCAGGGGTCAGTAATCATGGGGGACATATAAGCATTCTGTCGACCACAGTGACTAGGATAATTTACCGGATGATTAAACAAAAATATGATAATGTTCTCAAATGAAAGTGGCATCCATTGCTAGAGTATTAACTTGTATTTAAGGAAAGGGCCAATAAGTGAAGTAGTAATTTTGAGTCTCTGGAAACACTGAGTTTTGCTATTTAGTAGATCAAGGCTATCAGTCTCCTCTCTGTGAACTTAGATCCCTTCATCTTCCTTAGTCTCAGTTCCTTCACTTAACAATCTGGGATTTCATAAGGCCTATTTCACAGTTGGTCCCAGGATCAAATATGAGATTTTTTTAAAAAGAAGTTTGCAAACCATAAGGAGCAAAACACACGTGTCTTTTTTTTTTTCCAGTTTATTGCTTGAGCACCCACTTGCCCTCAGTGACAGAAGTACCCTTATTTCCCAAGGCCTCCCCCAACCACCTTACTTGGTCAGGAACTCTAGGGACTTAGTTCAAAGATCCATCCTGCTGCAAAAAGCCAGGAAGCAATAGAAAACCAGCAAGTGTGACCCAGTCCACTAATGTTGTGGCTTGGGTCTCTGCCACGTGAGGTTACAGGTGGTCCTGCACATTCTAACGGCAGAAAATTTATTCATGGTTGCTACGATATTCCTACTGATTCAGCTCTTTTCTTTCCATCACCCCAGCAGCGTCCCCCTGAACTCTGAGGACACTTCTCTTCTAGATCACACTCATATGCTCAGCCATGTCCCCCTAATGCCATGGTGCCAGTTGGGCCATGCTGGAGAAGAACCTAGCCCCAGCCTCCTTAGGTGCTGGAATAAGTCTTCCCCACGGAGCCTGGTTTGCTCCCTCTGCATGGGACCACCTCGGCACATCCCAACAAGGGATCTCCCCATTGCACATAAAGGTGAAAGGCAAATGTTGCTAAGCAAGAAACACACACCCATTTTTACATACCTATATCTACATATACACACAAACTTTTACTGCTGAACACTGCCTGTTTGCCTTAAATTTTCAAAACTTAGAGGGACTTTTACATTCTTCTCTACAGTGAAGCAATATCCTCCAAGGGACTGTTTTTGGCTATACAATAGAAGTGGCACCTCATTCCAATACTAATTTTTCATAAAGAAAAGTCTGCTCCAAGACTACGGTTACTGAGTGAGGCCAAGTAATCACTATTCAGGGCTTCAATGCTCATGGGGGGAGAGTTAATCAGCCATTTGCATCTTCTCCAGCATCTGGTAGTTTTACCCAGAATTAGCCTTTTGTTAAAATTTGTAACACATGTAACTGGGAAGGATTAATATCCAAAATATATAAAGGATGCCAATGATCAAGAAAGAAACAGTGTAGTAGAAAAATGGGCATTTCACACAAAGGAAATCTAAATGGCTAATAAGTCTTATTAGTAATCTCGGAAATTCACGTGAAAAGTATGAGAGCCACTTCACACCCACCAAATGGGTAAAAAATAGAAATTGGACAAAACCAAGTGCTGATGGGTTGTGGAGGAATGGAGATGCCGGTGGGAGAGCGAGTCACCTGAACTCCTTGGGGAGACAGTGGTACTCACTGGCCACGCACTGTTCAAATAGCCTGCTTGAGTCGTGGTGTGTTCATCCGATCGGTGTGTCTGCGGCAGCGGATGAGCGAGGCCTTTCCGGGACCGGCCTGTGCAAACAGCCCATTGCCCTGAAGGAGGCCCCATGCCACCAACACCAACGAATCTCAAAAACCTTCCCAGCCCCTGTGCATCAGGGGTGTAAGCTTGGGGAGAAGCTAATGCTCCAAGTGTAACGGGTTTGGTGGGCGGCCGCACGCCAGCACCAGTGAGCCTGCCTATTGGCAGCCGTAGCCCCGCTCATCCCGCCCAGCCTGAGTGGGACCCACCTGTGTAATGACGCGGGTGACTTTGGAGGCGCTGGGACTTCCTCCTGGCTCTCTGGGACCACTTGCTGTGGGGCCGCAGCTGCCATGTCGTAAGGACTCTCGAGTTGTCCCGTGGGCTGGAGAGGCCCCATGACGAGGAGCTGCCGCCTCCAGCCACGCCAGCGGTAACTGGCCAGTGAGTGGCCCTCCGGCCCCAGGCAGGCCTCGGCCAAACCTTACCGCGGCCTTAGGAAGGACTGAGCCGGAGCCATCCAGCGCAGCTGCTCCCTGACCCTCAGAGACGGTGAGAGCTCACAAACGTTTACTGTTTTTAGCATCTAGGTTTCGAAGTGATTTGTTATGTAGCTCTAGGAAATTCAGAAACCTTGTCAAACGCAGGTTCTCTAAAAATCCGCTGCAGCTGCTGAAGGCCCAGGATTCGGCACGTTAACAAGATGCCGGTGATTCCAATGGGCTGGTACGTGGTCCACGAGGAGGAGGAGGAGGATTCGGCTCCGCCCCGGCGGCTGCGGTGAGAGGCGGTCACGCCAGTCAGCGCTGGGTCCCGTCAGCCCCTCCGGCGCCGCCACAGCCGCGGGAGGGGTCAGGGCAGCCGGGCTGCGAGGACAGCCCCGCACAGCAGCGGTGACCAGCCGGAGAGCCAAGCCTGGCGGGGGAAAGGTACGTGGTGGACTCCCGAAGGTTCTGGAAGCCCGGAGCCGCCCGGTGAGTTCTGGTTCCGTTTAATTCAGAGTTTGCTCGGGGGACTCCGGAAGGTTCTGCGAGTTCTGGTTCCGTTTAATTCAGGTTTGCTCAGGGGACTCCGGAAGGTTCTGCGAGTTCTGGTTCTGTTTAATTCAGAGTTTGCTCGGGGAACTCCGGAAGGTTCTGCGAGTTCTGGTTCCGTTTAATTCAGGTTTGCTCAGGGGACTCCGGAAGGTTCTGCGAGTTCTGGCTCCGTTTAATTCAGTTTGCTCAGTGGACTCCGGAAGGTTCTGCGAGTTCTGGTGCCGTTTAGCTCAGAGTTTGCCCAGTGGACTCCGGAAGGTTCTGCGAGTTCTGGTGCCGTTTAGCTCAGAGTTTGCCCAGTGGACTCCGGAAGGTTCTGCGAGTTCTGGTGCCGTTTAGCTCAGAGTTTGCTCAGTGGACTCCGGAAAGTTCTGCGAGTTCTGGTTCCGTTTAATTCAGTTTGCTCAGTGGACTCCGGAAGGTTCTGCGAGTTCTGGTTCCATTTAGCTCAGAGTTTGCTCAGTAGAAGGTTCTGTGCATTCTGGTTCCGTTTAATTCTTGAGTAATTGCTATTATAATTGTTTATTATTTTATTGAAGCCCAAAACAGCTGTGTATTTTGGCTTGTTTTAGTCCATTTATGAAAATGCATAGCTTTAATTTTTAATTTAAGGAATGTTATGACATTTGATTTTGTGTAGGCTTTTTTTCTTTTTCTTTCTTTCTTTTTTTTTTTTTTTTTTCTTAATTTAACAGTTACAAAGATGTTTCTGTGCTTCCGCTGCCAGATTTAGCACACAGATTTCCAGGAGCAGCATTTGTACATCAAAGGATGTTCCTCTTAAATAATTCATATAATTAAATTAAAGCTGCTTCAGAGCACCTTTCAGAGTCTGGAACTTTTTTGATTCCATGTTAGTTTGTTATAAATGAGTCTTCAAAAGGACTTCTCAAAAATACATGGTGAATGGGTAAAATATGGAGTTAGACTTTGTGTGCATATTATTTTTTATGACATTAGGAAAATAAGGAGACTAAGCATAGGAATAAAGACATTTTATAAACTATACAGGAAAGCACCTTCTTTATTATAAAAAAAATTGATTGTGAACTTGAAAAGCAAACGCAAAACAAATGCCTAGAGCCTTTTTTATCTGCTGTACTTGTATTGGAGGTAGGACTGATATGAATGCATCATCTCTCCAAAGATAAGGAGAAGTAGGTCCAGAACATTACAGACCAAACAATAATCAGTAAAATAGAGTCTCACTGAACCATGTTCCCTGAGGATAAAAGATAACATCAGAAAGGTCCATAAATCCAATTCAAGGAAGAATTATTCATTAGAATTGCAGAATTACATCATTATTAGATTTTTAGTAAGCGGCAATAGTCCTGAATATATTTTATGAAATTTTACTCTTTAAAAAATGACTTCCATTAAATTACAGTAGCAATATCTGAATTTAGATGTAATGTCCCGCAAGCTTAGCAAATCCTTGTCCTATTATTTTATCTAAATTCTTTCTAAAAACCTAATCAGAAAAACTCCCTGCAATTAAATATTCCAGGGGCTTTCAAAATCTACAATTGCAATTACTTCTCACAAAAGATAAATTTAAAAACTGCAATTATTCATTGTCTTGTAAACTACATCAATTCAATTGCATTGGTGCCCTACCAGAGAAGGTAAAAACGAAAAGTTAGATGAATGTTTTTTGGCCTTTCTAACTAAGTTATTTATTTTAATTATGAAAATCCTTTTCAACAAAGAAAAATAAATTTCATACCTGGAGCAGGTGTAAAACTTGAAGCATTTATAGTCTTTAGTCCCCATTGAATAATAGCTTTGCTACTAAGATGATTTAAAACTTACTGGAATAAAATAAAGGGCTGAATGATAAAAAGGTGTTTTCTATTAATTTGTTTTGTCAATTGGCCTTGAGTCTTAATAAACAGAGAATTAGAGAAGAGTCTGGCTCAAATAAACATTGAATGTATGTTGCCTTAATTTTTAAAAGTCAAGCACTTACATAATATTTATAAGTAAAAAGAATATGATGGGAGATAGTGTTCAGAAGTTAGGGAAAGATGGGGGCAGAGAGAAAAGGGTTAGCAAGAGTGGCAAAGGCCTCAGAAAAAAAGAGGAATAACATTTTTAATATGGTTCTGCTTACGAGGTTCTCTTACATTTTTCAAGGTCATGATCAATGCAATATTTTCATAATACTGATTATAATTATGAGCAGAACGATGTCATTAATGTCTCATCAAACATACCTCTATAAGTCTTTGTATACTAGTTGATGTGTTTAATAAATGAGTTAGAAGTTGTAGATATTAGTAGTAATTATTGATATTTTTCACTCTAAAAACTTAAGAAGCTAGTCAAAAACTGTTTGCCCAAGTATTTGCATTTTAAGCAATTTTCCATAGTAGGTCACAAAGTGCTCCTTTAAGAGGAATTTGTTTATTCTGTTCAATGGGGTAAATATGATTCAGTATTTATTAATCTATAGGTAGACCATGATGAACACACATAATCTGCTCATCTATTAAAGCTGTCACTGTGTGTTAATAAATGTGTATAGGATACGAAGCCATTAGCATTTCCATATTTGACTTTCCATTTATCACAAAAGCCATCCATCCATATTGTCTGTCCATGCCCATGATTTTCTGAAGAGAAAAATGGAACTAGTCCATTAAGCCAAAGGAAGTAAAGGTGTCCTGACTATAATAACTAATCTCCGTCTATAAAATCTTCTGTACAAACCAAACTGTGGAAAACAGAAAACCTTAAATTATGTCCTCATATTTCATTCCTGTCCATGAAATCTCCACACAGGTCTAGAGAATGAATTTAACAATCCCAAGCAGTGGTGGAGGCTTTTATTCAAAGATATTTTTAAATTAAACGGTTTCTAGGCTTTCTTCCAGCCCAGACATTCTCTTTGATGCCCATGGGCCTAAGCTGGAACTAGTGAGAAACTATAAAGTAAGGAAAGGTAGTTGCAGGGCACATTCTTTCAGCAATTTGTGCTCAAAACTTGCTGGGATGATTTGATGAGGTAAGGGGTTAGGATTGGGGAAATAGCTAAATAAGCAATACTTTTTAACATATGGAGGCAGCCAACCTGTAAAGTGGCAGAGGATACGGGTACTTATTTATATTGGGGAAATAAACCACATTGTTCAGGTAGGTTTCACCACTGAAATGGAAGAGAGAAAATTCCTTGGATCAAGTCCCTCCCCTAATGCCTGTAAAAATGGGGACAAAAAATCACCGTCAGCAATCCATTGAGAAAAGGGGCACAACCTCCTGCAATACACTTGAAGGTGATGACCAGGAACATCACAATACACGTAAATACAGTAAGGAATGATTCCCCAGAAGTCTTACTTAAGATTTGATAAAACTGACAGTTCTCATAATGCACCTTGCTAACAAGAGTAAGTGAAAACCAAACAGTAAAACACTGAGTTGGAGAAATGACCCATACCCTTACCAATCCTCCCAGAAAAATGATATATATCACTTCCATATGGAGAGAAATAAAAAAGAAAAAAAATCTTTCAGCAAAGAGAGTACTGTTTCGCCTGAATTTTCCTGCTTGCTCCTCCACTTCCCTGGTGACACAAGAGTGGCTGCCACACCAAAAAATGGCAGACTTTCATTCTGCAGCTTTGTTCAGACCTTCCTTTTCTGAGAAATTTTGATTGATTGATTAATTGATCATGACTCTATTTCCACTGGGTCAGAGGCCAGTTTGTTTTTTCTCTGTAAATTAAATATAAATGAGAGCCTGATACATTGGAAAGAAGGCGAGAGGGATGGAAGACAGAAGGAAGCAAAAAGACAAAGAATCATCCTAGAAAAAATACAGCACAAAGAATAGGATGTAAATCCTCTTTATCATTTTATGCTTTATAAAAACATAATATACATAAAATATAAATTTTATTAATATTTATAAAATATATAAATATATTTTATATAAATATAAAATTATTTATATTTATAAAAATATAGGTTTCATAAAACAAGAGCTCAAACTATAGTTAATAATAAAGTGAGATGAAAAGGGAGATGTGAGAACAAAGGAAGGAATTGAAGGCAAACAGCATCATTATAATAATATATAAATTAGGAATATTAAGAAATGGAATAAATGAGTCTAAAGGTATACATATTAATAATTAACTCTTAAAAGTAGCGACAGCAAATGAAAATTATTAGTAGATTAAAGTATGCAAATGCAACTATTAGAAATGGAAAACATGGATACTAAACTCTGGTGTTGGCGAGCACCAGGTGCAAAAACGGAGATAATAATAAAACCAGTTAAAGACTGTTGAGTGGGTAACATATGCCTATTATTTGGAAGATGGTAAGATTTAAGATATTTTTGGAGGCACAGCCAACTGGATATGGTGTGAGAAGTAAAAATAAAGAATGAATAAGGAATGAATTGTGTAGTTTTGGTCTGATGAAATGGATGGTGTCATTTATTTGGTGAGGAAAACTCTGTGGTGAGTGTGTTATGTGGGAAAATGTTTGGAACATGTCTTGGACCTATTAAATTTGAAAGTATTTAGCGTCTAAGTGGAGATACCAAGAAGATACCTCAGCATGTGTCCAGATTGTAAGGAAGAGGTAAGGGGTAGAGATATGAACTGGAGATTCACCAGCCTAGAGAGTGGTCTTTGAAACCATAGAAGTAGATAAAATTTCTTAGAGGGCATAAAGTGAGAAGAGGATTCAGAACAGGGATAAAAATCTCTGCCAAAATTGGAGACCTAGTATAGGAATAATTGCCTGAAAAAAGTCTGAAGGAGTGTTCAGTAAGGCAGGAGGAAAACATGGTTGTGTAGAGGCATGGAAGACTAGAGGACAACGTGTTTATGGAGTGGAGGTGGGGAGTGTTCAACAGTGTAAAATTTTTCTGAAAGTTCAGTAAGATGAGGGAAAATATGGTTTTCACCAGCTTTTATTCCCAGGGACATTGGTCACTTCCTGTGGTGCAGTGGGATAAAAGCCCAACTGGAGAGGGTTGAGAGAGAATGGGAGGAGACGAAGCAGAGACAGCCAGCATAGACAACTCACAAGAGAGATTTTTACTATGAATGGGAAGCCAACAAGTATTGAGGATGGTTGGAGGAAAATGTAGACAAGATATTCTGACACGGGTAAACCTGACAAGAGTTTTAAAGTCAATGTGAATAACCCAGTAGAGAGGGAGAAAATGTTGATGCAAGAAATATAGGAGCTAATTTCAGGAATAACATTCTTGAAAGTTTGCAAGGAGATAATAAACAGAACAGCACAAATGGAGGATTCGATTTAGAGAGCAAAAGGACATATCTACTGTAGCAATAAGGAAGTCAAACTATCATGGTACAGGTTCATATAGATTTGTGGCAGTTCTCATATAGATTTTCTTTTTATTTTTGAAGTATAGTTGATTTACAATGTTGTGTTAATTACTGCTGTACAGCAAAATGATTAAGCTATAAATATATGTTCATATGGATTTTCTTAATAAAAGATGTTGCAGTACCATCACCTTGAAATTATGACAGGGGGTTGGAAAAGAATGAGAGAAATTTGAGAAGAGAAAAATTGTGAAAGAGTCCTCTTTGAGAATAAGAGAACGAATTTACGAGGCACATATTGAAGGATTGTCTGACAGTGTTGAGTATCCATTTGAGATTTGTGGTTATAAATTTGAAATGAATCTAGTCATCGAAATATTTTCAGTTTTTTTTTTTTTTGCCAGCAATGTTCTGATGCTACACGTGGTTGCATGTACATAGGTTTGTCAAGCAAGAACTTCTTAACAGATGAGCGAAGAAAGGTTAAGTAAATTTTCAATTTATTAATTTTATTCAAATTAGATACATTTAAGTGTATCTAATATTAAAATATGGAATCTCATCTGAGTAGGGATATGAAGACCTGGGGAGACAAGACATTATAGAAAACAAGTCTTAGAGTTAATGGATTGAAAGTCTCAAAGAGGTTAGAGTCCAGGTGGGCAATAAGTGAGCTGGAGGAATAAGATAAAATGTTTAAAGAGTGGAGGGGTTGAAACAGATTTTGTAGTTGTTGCAGGTCTGGTGATGACTTAGGATAGAATTCCTGTGAGTGGGTGATTGTAGTAGAGTGTAAAAAGTATTACTGATGCAAAATAGAAATCAAGGAATGGAAAGGCATGCTATGAGAAACCACATAATAAGTGATAAAGTTATTTTTTATTTAAAAAAACAAATTATGCTTTTAAAATCAATGGTTACTTAACCATTTTCTACTCCAACACAACTAAGGGTTATAACACATCATCATCAATCATACAATACTTATTCTAAGGGAAGGGATGCATTTGGGGCCATGCATCCCTTCCCTTAGAATAACCCCCTCAGAAGGTCAATTTTATAACATTGTGAGAAACATGTAAGATATTTCACATTTGTTAAAGTACTTTCCCTCAACAGCCCTTCTTCTGAACCATTCCCAAGTATTACTAACCATTGCTCTTATTATACTAAATTCCTTAATGTTAATTGAAAATGCATGATATAATATTCCTCTATTATGGAAATTTAAAATAAGTTCTCTGAACTGTTTAACACAGTACAGGATTTGCTGTCTTCAAAATAGGCAGCGATCAAGGTCAGTATTACTCCAAGCATGGGTAATGATGGTGGTAACGTTCCAATATGATATCCAGAGTATTTGCATGGCTAATTTCCCACTGAAAGTACCATACAGAAGATCTATGTAAGAATGAATCAATTACTATATACATAAGTATTTGAGCCAGAGTTTATTTGTCTGGAGTTTAGATTAGATCTGATGCATGGAGGAGAAAAATGATTTGCTTTGAATGAATGAATAGCTAGGTTCTGATGCCAAACTATTGCGCCATTTGATCCTCTGAGATACCATTTTCATATATCATCCTGATTTTAGAGCTGAAGTATCTGAGACTTAAAATAGCTATATGATTGCTTGAGAGGGCAGTGTTTAAATGATAGACCTGGAATTTGGACTCTTGTTTTCTAATTCTCAAACTCACTGTGCTCACCATTATATAACAGATGCCTTGCTGGTCACAAAGGCTATAATTTCACTCTTTCAGGGTTTGGTTTAGAGACTTGTAACACTAACTGAGAATACTTTATAGATGATAGAGTAGGAACTTCATTTGTGACAGCAGAATTTTCTGACATCTTAATAGAGGCTACTGAGTTGTTGAACAGGAGAAACACTGCAGGATCATAGCTATGCTTTAATCTTAATCTAAATGCAATAGAAATGCATTTCTATTTCTTTTAGTTAACTCATAAAGAAAACCTCCAGATTGTTTTTTGGTTTTTTTTTACTCACATAATATTCTTTTATACCTCTCATTCCCTCCATACAATCTCTTATCCTCATTCCCCAGGATATTTTATTCTTTAATTTAAGAAAAAGATGTTATTATATGCCTCAGGTATCATGGTCTTATAATTTCAGTATTATGATGTAAATCAGCAAGCTTAATTAATCTAAAGTAAATGCATAAAAATATGATCATATAGCCACAAAAAATACATATTTAATCACACATTGCCTAGCCACCAGCATTGCTTATAGAAATATTACAGTAAGTTAGATATATATTTTCCCGATATCTGTGTTTAACTTGATGAATATTAATGCAAAAAATCACAGGTTTAAAATTTTTTAATTAGCAAAAAGAAGAAAGGACTATTTAAATGGCACCATCCCTAAAAATAATACAAACTGAAATATTATTTCTGTTTATTTCTGAAGACATTGCAAGGTTAAATTTGAATATATTCACTTGTTTATGTTCTATTTATGTCATTAACTTTTTTTTTTTAATTATTAATTGATTGATTGGCTGCGTTGGGTCTTCGTTGCTGCGTGCGGGCTTTCTCTAGTTGTGGAGAGCGTGGGCTACTCTTCATTGTGGTGTGCGGGCTTCTTAGAGCACAGGCTCGGTAGTTGTGGCGCATGGGCGTAGTTGCTCTGCGGCATGTGGGATCCTCCTGGACCAGGGATCGAACCCGTGTCCCCTGCACTGGCAAGCGGACTCTCAATCTCTGCACCACCAGGGAAGTCGCTATGTCATTAACTTTTTATTTTAAAAAATAGCTAGTAAAATTTCCATAATATGCATGGGTACCTCCCTAGCTTTTTTGTTGGATGCTTGTCATTCTTTTAATTTTGGGTTCTGTAGCCACATTGATATAGCCCTTTCAAGACAAAAATCTTGTGATGCTGAATTTATGTTACTGACACCAAGTTTACATCATGGTTGAGGGGGGGATGGCAGAGAATTAACATATAAGCAACTACTCTATATCCCAGGTATTTTACATATACATATTCATTTAATATTCATAGTAGTCCTGGAAAGGGAAGACCAGAATTCCCACTTTACAGATGAAAAATAGGAAACTCTGGGATATATAGTTATTAGTATTGGAGTCAAGTTTCAGTAACTCCTCTCCCTGCCTCTTGATGACAACCGCCACCACATATCCTGTGACATCTCAAAACTCTTCAGATCTGTCTGGCAATGGATACTTCATGCACCGTGACGCCAACAAATGCCCAAATCTCTCCAGTTTCCTCTGTGTGGTTTCTTATTTCCAGTCACATGCATTCATTTATTCTGTAAACTCCCAAATGTCAGAGGCTGTGTCTTCTGCCTCCTATAAAATTCTGGACACTTTACAGTGGGTTGAACAATACATGCTGCTAATAGTTAGATAATACTATGAGTGTTAACATAAACATTCTTTTTCTTGGCACATGTGGATCAAACTTTCTGCAGGCTGGTTTTCACATTCCATGTGAGTCCACATGGCATTAGAAACAACCCATTGACATAATGTGAAATGTCTGTTCCTTTGTGTGGAAAGACAAAGGGCCCTATCCAGACAACTGTGCAAACATTAAACAGTAACATAAAATAAACTCTTAACATTATATATGAACACTGAAATCAGTATATTTTGTGAAGTGGTGAGTGAAAGGGAAGTTCAAGAACATGAATAGGTATTTGGGCAGAGGAATAAAGGAGTGGTATAGATACGGGACATTGCTCTGTGTTTTAATTAATCATTGACCAGCTGGAGAATGGATGAGATTCTAGAATCTGCTCGAGTGAGGGAGAGTGGATTGTGTGGTAACCTGGTCATGGTATGGTATGATGTGGGAGAAGGCTAACAAAGGAGGAAAGGGAATGATGGCTTAACAAAAACAATAAAAACAAAATAGTGTATAAAAGAGTGAGAATTTGGGGGAGAAAGGGGAAGAGGGTTTCAGTACCTTCTGGAGCCTACAACAAAGACTGTAGAATGTGTGAGGTTCCGAAGTAAAAAGGAGAACAGTAGCAAAATTGGAAATGCTGTTACAATGCCTTCACTCTATCTCTGCAACAAGGACCATTTATTCACCCTTTAACCAACATCAGTTCGCATCTTAGCAAGATGAATGCAAAAACTGAATTATAGGACATGGAAACAAAAATGTAAATGTATCTTCTCTCCATGTTGCCCTGGCCTCCAAGGAAGGTGTTCTCAACCTGTTCAGTATTGAAAGTTCTAGTGTTGCATGTAGAGAGGAAATGGTGTTTTGTTTTTGTTTTTGTTTTTTATAAATGTCCTGGCACAGATCTTTTTTTTTTTTTTTTTTTTTAAAGTATTTGTTTTTATTTATTTATTTATGGCTGTGTTGGGTCTTCGTTTCTGTGCGAGGGCTTTCTCTAGTTGTGGCAAGCAGGGGCCACTCTTCATCGCGGTGCGCGGGCTCTCTTGTTGCGGAGCACAGGCTCCAGACGCGCAGGCTCAGTAATTGTGGCTCATGGGCCCAGCTGCTCCGTGGCATGTGGGATCTTCCCAGACCAGGGCTCGAACCCGTGTCCCCTGCATTGGCAGGCAGATTCTCAACCACTGCGCCACCAGGGCAGCCTGGAGATGGTGTTCTTGAATTTGCACACTGACATAAATAGAAACATGTATGGAGACACCCATAATTAAATGTAGGTTAAAATGTAGACAGCTTTCACCAGTTGTAAGTGCTACATTGCTCTTTGAATAAAATTCACACTTTTTCTGTGGCCTCCAAGACGCTGCATTAACCAGTCTCTATTTACCTCTAGAAACTCATCTCATGTCACTCACTTCCTTTTACACTCTATCTTCTGTCAATCTCTAAGTTACATTAAATGAGTTCATAAAAGGGCAGGTTTTATTTAAAGACAAGAAAGGAGGAAGTTAAATATGCCCATGGTTTATGTATCCTCTGTACTGTTCAATGCAGAGGCAGAGAGTACTTTGACAAATAACTATTGACATTCCAGTTCTCAAGCAGATGGTACCTGTAGTGGGCTGAACGGTGACCTCAAAAAATAATGTTTTTGTCCCTGAAAATTGTGACTGTGACTTTGTTTGGGGCGGGGGGGGAAAGTCTTTGCAGATGTAATTAAGAACCTTGAGATGAGAGTATCCTGAATTACACAGGTAGGCCTTAAATCCAATAATGAGTCCTTATAAGAGATAGAAGGGAGAAGACAGAAATGCAGGAAAAAGTGATGTGAATACAGAGGCAGAGATGGGAGGGATGTGGCCACAAGCCAAGGAAGCCATGGAATGCTGAGAGCCATCAGAAGCTGAAAGAGATAAGGAAGGATTCTCCCTAGAGTCTCCAAAGGGAGTGTGGCCTTGGCAATGCTTTGATTTCAGACTTCTGTCCTCCAGAGCTGTTAGAGAATAAATTCCTTTTGTTTTAAGCTACCTAGTTTGTGGTAATTTTTTTTATGGCAGCTCTGAGAAAAGAACACAGTACCTAATGGTAGAGATGGATGTATCGGGATTTGGGATTTTAGTCATCAAAATTATTTAACTAACTCTCTTTGATCTAAAATGATGTTCAATAAACAATCATTTCATTATGTACTAGTTAAGTAATTTTTTACAGAGGAAAGACAGTGTATTGGTCAGCTAGTAAAATATTATTGTTCTTTTGACATATTTATTAACATAATGGAATTTTCGTTTACTTAGTAATGTCTTATGAGTTTGGTTAAATTGGCTCAACCCAAAGATGCTGATCAAATTAAGGTTCCACAACACAGTTAAAATCCTGGACCTTAGTATGATTACAGTAAGAGGGGCAAGACCCTGTAAGTCTTTGTCAGAGATGTTCTCAGGAAGACCAGAAGGGACCATAATATTATTTATCATGGCCAAAATTTGACATAAGAAAATTTGTACATAGATTTATTCTTGGCTTCTGTGTACTAATCTTTAACTTGGTAGAAAACATATGGAGTTACAAATCTTAGAAGAAGGTAGAATTGAAGACAAATATATAAATAGGAATCTGTAGATACATTAACTGTAGAATTTTCTAGGATGAATATGATAATACAGTAATATAGAAGGAGCTTATATCAAACTGCACTTACATGGCTCACAGAAATGTCAGAGCAAACATAAATAAACCAAATAAAACATCATATATATAAAAATATGTCAGAATTTTGAAGCTGTACGTATTTCATTCCAAAGTTATCATAGATTACTTTGAATGATGTGATATATATTATATATATTTGTTATATATATATGTATGTGTATGTAATATATCAACAAGTATATATCTTTAAATTCCTAGCTACTGTTTATATTAGATATAAAGGTTTAATAAGACTATGCTTCAGTTGT
Organism: Balaenoptera borealis; assembly: GCF_965194805.1. Lineage (NCBI taxonomy): Eukaryota > Metazoa > Chordata > Mammalia > Artiodactyla > Balaenopteridae > Balaenoptera > Balaenoptera borealis. Next base: position 20,511,291 of record NC_138866.1, read on the forward strand.
TGAGTCTCATAAGACAACCTCTATATTGGGTATAGGTAATGTGGTAGAATGGATGTGAAACTAGAACTTTGTAATGCCATGATTAAAGAACCTGCTTCCAATAACCACATCATAGGAAATTGTGTCCTTTATACTCCACCAAAATAACATCTTTGATTTGGTTTGGGTCACTGCCCTATGTAGGGGGATAGTGTAGATCACTATGTTGCAGAGAATCAGGCCTGTATAAATAAATACATACATAAATAAATAAGAATACCACAACATTGTTCATTTATAGAAATTATATAATAATAAGAAGAAGAAGACATGGGAGAAACCGAAGAGTAGAAAGATAAGGAGGAGGATAAAAAAAGGAATAAAAGATTAATTCTGAGATGTGCATTGAAATCAGAGGATTTGTGCTAGGTACTTTTATTCATTATGTCTAATTCTCCAAAGTCCTGTGTATATTATTACCCCTTATTTAGGAGTGAAGAAATTGAGGCTTAGAAAGATTAATCATTGTGCCCCAAATCAAAAGTAGTTCAGCTGGATCATGGTTCCAGCTGGATCGGGTCTGGTTCAGCTGGATCGGATCTCCCACATTGACTGGCTTTTTCTCCCCCTCTAATGATGGGGAGAAAACACAATCAGTTTAGTAATCCACAAATTAAAAGTAGGTGGTTGCTTATGTGATAGGGCAATTTGGAACAAAAGAATAATCCTTTTTGCAGTCCCTCTGTGGGCCTGAAATACTCATTCCTAGGTATATTCTCTTGAACTGCCGAACAGTTTTTCAAACTCTCCTATTACATACAAACAATTTACTGTAAATAGTTTTATTTTAACTCATGTGTGCCAATCAGCATGTTTCATTAAGAAGAAAAAAAAATGCAGGGCAGTTTAATTGATTGTGTGGAGACCAGAAAAAAGGTGGGAAGATACAAAAGGTCTGGCAAATCAGGTTCATGCTCTAGTAAATGAGCTATTTTGTAGCCCTTAAATACAAATGAGATCTCACTGGTAGAAAACGGATTTTTCCTAATCGTTTATCCTTAGAAATATTCCAGTTTTCCTTAAGGGATTAAAAAAACTGATTCAGTGAAACAGAAGTGAAATACAGTTATACTCTGTGTAGGAAAAGACAATGGAAGGAACCCTATCTTTTTTTGTGAAAGACCTACCTCATAATGGCAATAGACTGGAGATGTTACTTAGTTAAAATGTCTTCCTGGGGAATTGAAGGAGGCACACTTTAGGCGATAACACTCTCCTTTCTGGGAATACAACCAAACCTTAGAGAGAACAAACAAGTGGCATCCACTGGCTATATGATATACAGTGGCTGTAAGATATAATGCCTAAGGGGGCGTTATAACTAAGAAGTTGAGATCCTGGTGTTTGGAGTCAACTAGTTGTGTTAACCCCCAATTCTAACTTTTTATAACCATGTCATTGTGAATGACCTACTTCTTGTCGTAAGAATTTTCTTCACCTATGAAATGGAGACATGAATAGCATTGTTGTAAGGTCTAATTCAGCAGTATGTATAAATAACTTATCACAAAATTAGGCACATATATGTCTCATTAAATGATGGGTTTTATTACCATCTTCATGGTAATCACCATCATCCATTTTTCCTTACAAGATTCACATTTAGCAAATCAATATGGGAAGATTTGAGGTTGACTATTTTTAGTGAAAGACCCTAGGGATTAACTATGTGAAATACATACTTGCTGAAGTCAAGGATATTCACAGGTTTCAGGAAAGGTGGTTCCTTTTTCCCCTTTCCCCACAAATATCAACTGCACAGCATTTGGTGATCCTACATAAATCTGATTGGCCTTAATGGCACATTGATGTTGTACATGTTATATTGATTGGAAACACCAGCTCAATAAAACACTCCAACTAGGTATTTTGGCACTTATGAATTTATACACTGCCTCAAGTTCAGAGCTCTGATCCTTGCTAACTTTTAACATATTCTATTCCATCACTTTGGAGCCAGAATATAATACATATTTTTTTTCAAGTGAACACATTTACCCTGGCTGAGAGGCCAAGTAGCTTATAATAAAAATATTTACTGTTTCCATCTTGATAAATTGGGAATGTAGCTTTTTCAAGCTAGTTTTGTACATGAGAATGAATAGCTTTTAGTAGTTGTCAGTATTGACTACTATTATACTTTACATCCACAGTAAAAATTTGTCAAGAACAACATAAAACTGTACATGCCTATGCTCTATCCAACATTGTCATCTTTAATTTGTGGTAATCAAACCCCAGGGCCTAGAAGTGTGACAGCCATACTGCTGCTATTCTGTGTTCCTGTCCTTTTAGCTAGGTTTTTTTTTTCTTTTTTCTTTTTTTATAAATGATAATTTCTTTTTTATCTGCTCTTTCTCTTCTAGAGAAGCAACACTCTCTCTGCTCATGCCTACCATATTTTCCTCTAGTTTCAATGAACAGCTATCTAATTTTCCCAGTGACTCAGGATCTGAGCTTTTGTGTCAGTCAGACATGGAAGGAGATACATAATGTTTCCAGCTTCCTTTTTCTCTAGCAATCTGTTTCCTGAATTACATCTGCGGCAGACAGATTATACTTATAGGTAGTGGGTGTTCCTCAAGTATTCTAGAATCCATTTATCTAGCAAGGATTGTTCTCAGTTTTTATATGTATTTAAGTGACAAAATGAAGAAGTTCCAGTAAAGGCTTTAGCCAAATACTATTTTGAACCAGAAAACTGATAGGGTTTCAGTTTTGACTTTGAAATTAGATAAAAATAAATTTAATAATAACCATTATACTGACAGATATAATTTCTGACAGAAAAAGAAAGAAAAAGGAAGGCATTAGTTATATTTATCAAAATTAAGAGGATGGGAAGAACAGTGAAGTATACAACATTAAGACAAAGAAGGATGGCAGATTCAAGGGCAAATGTATTAATTAAAGCAATAAATATGAATGGCTTAAATTTCACTATTAGAAGACAGATTGGACCAGAAACAAAGCCTAAATGTATGGTACTTTCAAGAGGTTGTCTAAAACAGAAAACACAGGGAAACTAAAATGAGATGATGATCACAAACATGCCAGGAAAGCATGTGAATCAGGAAAACAATATTAATGTTAAGAAGTATGCACAAGCAAAAAGCATAAATTAGATAATTTCCACTCATGATATTCAAATATAAAGCAAAAAATGGATGAATTTTGCAATAAATAAGACAAGTTAACTATCATCATCTATAGAATATTGAAATTATAAAAATATGTCTAAAAGAAAATTTTAAAATGAAATAACTAGGCAATTTTTAAAATGAAAAATATAAATTACCAATAAAACAAATATTTAATTTTTCTACCAATCAAATGCATTCTAGTTTATTATGAAGCCTCTTAGTGCTTGTCAAGTAGTCTCTTTCAAGCTGACAGATGGTAGATAAGTTTTATAACTTTTTTGGAAGGCAATTTTGCATTATATATAAAAATCACAAATCCTTTGGCCATGATATTCTTAGAAAGATTTATATTCAAATTTGTTGAGCATATCATCATTCAAAAGTCCATAAAGTTGGAAACAATTCAAATGTATCACAATATGGGAGTTTAAAAATAAATGGTAATAATGTTATCTAGTATTTAAATAGTATATATCATGTTGCAGGCATTGTTTAAATCACTCTACATATATAAAACCATCTAATAAGAAAAACAATCCTATGAAGTAGGTATTGTTTTTATTCCCAGTTTTCTTATATGAGAACTGAGAGAATGAGAAGTTAATGAATTTGCTCAAGTTCACATGTCAATAATGGTAAAGCAGTGGTTAAAGCTCAGGCAATGTGGCCCTGAGGCTCAGGTTCATAGTCTCTGTGCTATAAAGTTTTTCAAACGAGAGCATCCATTATTAAAGAATAATGTGTATCCATAAAAAGTATGATTTTAAGAGTTTTTTTAATAATATGAGAAAATGTTTATGATATTGGTAAGTGAAATAAAATTTTACTTTGAAAGATATATGAATACATAAAACCAAGACAGGATGATTTATACAAAAGGTATTGCCAGAGAAGAAGGAATAGATTATTCATAATGGTTTTATATCTTATGAATTTCCCAACATTTCTAAAATAAACTTATTTTAATAAAAATACACAATAATTGTGTCAGTAAATGATCAATATTTTGTACCATAACCTGTCTACTATATGGTATCTTTATCATCTAGTAATATTGATATATTGAACAAATAAACAGCACCAGAAGTTCCTGGAACAGTGCCTATAAAGTATATATTTATTCTTATTGATGACATTCTTATTCAAAACTATTTAAAAAAATTGTGTGGCAGACTGGTGGCATCAAATCACAGTCTAAATCTGAATAACAAGTTACAGCTGACTGTGAGGGTGGACACAGAAGTAAAAATAATATACATTCTTTCTAAAAAGAAAGAAAACTAAAAAAAAATCTTGCTGAACTTAGATGTAACAACAAAAAAAAGATTTCCAGGACTTTTAGGCATACCACAAAATTAACCTGCATAAAAAAATAACATATCTCAGTTTTTCTACTTCAACACACTTTGTCAGATTTCACAGTTCCAAGATATTCTTCCAAAATGTTGAGGCATCGATCTTTGTTCTTCCTCTTCCTCCCTCTGTTTATTTTTTAATGCAGAATGCAGAAATTAGAAGAAGAGGAATAAAACCGTTTGCCAGAGAGCCCCAGGCCTTTAACTTTCTCCTTGCCATCCCCCAGGGTAAAATGGTTTTGTACAACAAACACAAGAGCCTAACTCTTGATTGAACTTTTTCAGAACCGATACAAAAATGTCAAATAAAGGAGTCAGAACAGAAACAACTCATATAATAGATGAGCAGAAAAATAAGCCTCATATTCAGTAGGGTGGTTTGGTAAATATTTAGAATTTGGAATAAGGCCATGAGACATGAGTAGATTTCAAAACACACAGCTTTAAAAGGAATGTGTTGATGAGTATTTGGGGTGAGTGAAGGAATAATAGGAGTCTATTCTTTCTGTCTAGAGATAAAATGTACTTATTATCTGGCCCTCTGCCCATATTTATACTGTACCCTAATTCTCAGCCTAGAAAGGTTCATTGCCAGGGTTATTATTCAAAATGCAACATGGATCCTGGCACTCTGCATAAAACCTGAGATATTTCCTCCATTTTCTTCTGGTGAGGTTGAGATCCATGATGATGGCATCCAAAACCATTTGTAACCCAATATCAACTGCATTAACCACACCCCTTTCTGACTCAATCCCTCTTGCTAGAAAAAATTCTCAACATTTCAAACAAACCAAATTCTTTCAAACTTCTGTTTTTGCACATCTTATTCAATCGACTTAGTCCCTTCACCTCACCTGGTACTGAGATTTCCCTTTTTTTTTTTTTTTTTTTTCTCTATTTACAATTTTGGCTCTAACTGTGCATGAAAAATATTTATATCTGTGACTTCCTCAAGGAAAGAAACCATAACTTCATAATCATATTTTTAGCATTCAGCACAGTGTCAGGCCCAAACAACAGATATTGATGGAATTAAGAATGAAATGAGGCATGCATTTGTTGGCAGACAATATTAAAATGAAGCAGGTGCAGTTGTTAAAAATCTGCATTTCATTTCTAAATAGCTCAGAAATGAATACATAATTTTTCCTAAATTTCTAGAAAAGAAAGTTTTAAAAAAAATAAGCTCCTCATAAAATCTGTCTCTTTCTGCAAAGACCTAAGGACTATTTTGATAATCTGGCTGTGAGTGAGTCACCAGCTAAACCAAGATGATTCACAATCTGAAAGGATCTCAGAGGGAACATGGAAACAGCGTGGAACCCCCTTGCCCATCCATCCATCGATTATCAGTTTGGATGATGACTGAAGTTAACCAGGCAATATGATCTGGGTTTTTTCATTTTGTTTGTTTGTTTATTTGTTTTTACTGTTTTGTCTTTTTGTTTTTGCTTTCTGAAAAATGTGTCTTCCCATCACATCCCTACAGCATTATGTGTTTGGTTATAACTCCCTACTTTCCTCTTGTATACGCTCTGGTATTGTGCATTCCTGTGATGTCTTCAGAGCTCCTAATGACATTGCTGGCACCCATACTCTGACCACACCCCCCCCTTATTAGAGTCTTTCAGTAATTTGCGATTTTCAGAATAAATCCTTTCAGTTCGTATGCATTTTTTATTGGTCCTCAAGTGCATAAGTCTGAGTTATTATAGATCCTTAGTTAATAAAACACTCATCACTGGCTTGCATTAGGTCTCTCTTATTCCATTTATTAATTTATTCATTTCTTTTATACTCATCCTTAACTCTTATCCCATACGCAACCATTCTTACGTGTTTAGTGTGCTTGATTTTATTCACGTGTTCTTATAAAATAATATCATGGTGTGTGTTTTTACACATTTATTCTGTTTATTATTTCACTCAGCATTATGCTTTTTCCATGTTGCTGTGTACACATTTAGTATATTCATTTTACTGCTATGTAGTATTCCACAGCAGATACCTACTATGTTTTATTTATCATTCCCTGAGTGATGGCTATCTAAATTACCTCCAACTCTTGTCTATGTAAACAACACTGTGATGAACATCCTTATATGACTGTGTTCTTTTGCAAACATTTCTCTGGGATGTATTTCCAGAAAGGAGATTGGTGCATCAGAGGGTATGTATACATACATGCTGACTTTGACTAAGCACTGCCAGATTGCTCTTCAGAATGACTGCACCAGTCTACACTCATCTCAGTAGTATTGGGTTGGCCAAAAAGTTCGTTTGGGTTTTTCCATAAGATGTTAAAGAAAAACCGGAATGAACTTCTTGACCAACCCAATACAGGTGTCTACACGCCCACCAACACTTGGCAGATACACTCTCTAATCTTTGCCAACTTGCTAGGTGAGACAGATATCTTGCTGTTTTAATTTTATTTAATTTTCTGATGAAATTGAGTATCTATTGACATGCTTCCTTGTCTTTGGGCTTTTCTGTAAAGTGCCTCTTCATGTTCTTTGTTCATTTTTCTATTTGGATCCCTGTTATTTTCTTTTTGATAACCTGGCAAATTTTATAGTTTATCCATTATTGTTTTTTAATTAGAAATTTCAAGTATCTTCTTTTAATCTTACATTTATTAGAATTGCTCTTTTGTCCTTCACTCAGAGAATTAATTTTGGTGTTATCTTTATTTCATTTATGATTTGTACTCTTGTAGTTTTATATAAAAATATATTTTCCCTTGTGGTTGTCTGTTAAGTTTTTAGATTTGCCTTTGATATTTCTATCCTTGCAGACAGGGTTCAGTTTTATTTTCTCCTTAGTGAAGCTATTTTCCCAGTGCCATCTGCTAAATTGTTTGTCCTTTACCAATTGTTTGTGGTGTCATTTTAATCACAGAGCGTTAAGTTCCCAAATAGGTAAGAAACTCCTTTTGAAATAACTGTTCTATTGCATATGTTTATTTAAGTCCTACTGTGTCATTAACATATTGTTTTTATTAATAAGACTTTGAGTATGTATTTTACCATAAAGCTTTCTTTTCTCCATTTTCAAAGTTAAATAAGCTCTCTATGGTCCTTAATTCTTCAATACAAACTTTTAAATGAATTTGTTAAGCTCTCCCCCAAAATCCACCAGAATCATTGATTTTGATTGTGAAAGATTGAATATAAAAATAATGTCCAGATCATATATAAAAATAGAATTCTGACCCATAATCTGCAGTAACCAGCCCGGGAAATGTACCCATTATCTACAGTAATCAGCCCAAGAAGCCAGCCTATTATCTATAAGTTAGATTTATGAGAAGTCAGACCACTACACCTAGTAACAATCAAGGAAACCAAACAATAACTCCTGGAACAATAGGCCCAAAACAGCCAGGACTTGATTAATAACTGACAACTTTCCTAATTTTTGTCCCCACTTCCAACTTAGGACCAACCAGAGAAAGTCAAACGTGCACCCCTAACCAATTACATAAGATCTGCTTCTATTTAGCCTGCCTGCAGTTTCTGCACATTACCAGCCTCTAATTAGGGCACACCTAAACCTTCCCTTGTAAAGCTTTCTCACTCTTCTGCCTGCCTTTGTTTTGAGTCTCTGCGGAAAGGCAAGTGAGGGTGGTGGCTAACTCCCTTGGTATAGCAAGCTCTGCAAAAATAGCTTTTGCCTATTTTAATTTGGTAGGGTTGTTTATTTCCTCATTTCATTTAATGTATGGATTAATCTGGGAGAAAATGAAAGATTTATAATGAGCTGTTCCACCCAAGAACATGGACTACATTTCCATTTTTTCAGAATATATTTTACTTGCATTGTTTTTAAGTAATCTTTGTAGATGTATAATCTTTATCAGGTTGATAACTTATATTATTCAGATTCTGTTTAACTCTGTTTTTCTGATTAATCTATCACTTCATTAAAGGGAAGTTCTAGAATTTCTAGACGCAACTGTTGAGTATTTCTCTTCAATTCTGGCTGCTATCCATTTGATGCTATATTTTGGGTTTATATCAATATATGGCCTAGAGGGTTGTATATTCTTGCTATATTTTCCATTTAGCAGTGTATTGCCATCTCTCATGTTATTTTTTGCCTTGATTTCTATTTTACCTGATGTTAAAATGCCACTACAATTTCCTTCTTTCTTTTTTCCTTTCTTGCTCTTTCTCTCCCTTCTTTCTTTTTCTTCCTGCCTGCCTTCCTTCCTTCCTTCCTTTCCCAGTTGCCTGGTATAAATGTTTTCTTCTCTTTGTATTTCCTTCTAATGGAATATATTTTTTGTTAAGATTTCTTAGATTTTATTTTAAATCAAATTGAGATTCTCTGATGTCTATTGTGAACTTCATATTTACTGAAGTTACTGATATATTAGAAATCCTTTGCCATCTTATTTCATGAGTTCAATTTCTTGTACTTTTTTATACATTCTTTTCTCCTTTCCTCCATTTGCTTACATTATATTTTCTGCTAATGTAAAAATGATATTTTCTATTTCTTATGTTAAGTGCTGTTTACTTACTACCTGTACTCATATTTATTAAGCCATCTCGATTTCTTACATTCATCAATGAGTATGTCCTCCCCTGATAAGACTGGTACTTTAACTTAATCTGATATCCCTTGTTGCCCTACCCTCTTACCTCAGCTTGTGTTAATATTGTCTAAAGACTTAGTTCTGGATGTTTTGATGGTGATTTTTTTCTTTTATTTTACCCTTGACTTTTTAAACAGTAGTAAACTTTCTTAAGTTATTTTATTGGCCTTACTTTCATATATCTTGCAGTATTCTGCTGAATTTATTTCTCTTAATTGAATCTTCTTCCAGGAATTTTTTTCAAAGCAGATTTGTTTACAAAATTTCTGAGAATATTTTAAAATTATGCTCTCTTATTATAAAATTTTATTATCCTAGACTTCATGTGTTAATTTTTTTTCTTTTTTCTTTTGTCTAACATTCATTTAGTATACACATATATTATTATAATTAGTTTCCCAGTGGTGTGTTGAGTTTGCTTGTGTTTTGGAGTGGCTGTAACGCTAGTCTGCCCAGCATCTGTATTGCCCTTGGCCAAGGGATTGGGTGTCCATAGTGGTTACACCCAGTGGTGGCCATATGGCCCAGGATGTGCCAGTCAAGTTATTTCTCCCATGTTTACCTTATTTTTTTCCAGCTTTATTGAGATATTGTTGACATATAACATATATAAGTTTAAGGTGAGCAATGTGATGATTTGATACATGTGTATACTGCAAAGTGATTACCACAGTTGAATCTGAGTCACCCTAAAACCGAGTTCCTCTGCCAAGTTTATGATTAACAAGTCTATCCAAAAAAGTTATTCTCTTTCTGGTAGTGAACCTGTTCCCCTCAAGATTGAGGAGTATAAAAGAAAAGGGGGATTGAAACCATATACAAGCCCCAGTGTCCCAGTCTTTTGAAGCAAAATCTTTGGCTTCAGTCTCCCAGGCCTCCCCAGAGTCTCAAAAGCCTGGCTCAAGAGTTAATGATTAAGGAAATTTGAAGATGTCAAAACAAAGAATAGCTGTTGGGCTGGAAAACTGGTAATAATTTAGACTATAAATCTGCCACATAGGAGAATCATTGAACTCCCAGTTCCCTAAATGATATAGATAAAGGCCTGACACACATTCCTAAGTTGTATTTATAGAAAGCAGGCCCCTACCATATGAAAACTATTTACTGCAAAGACATAGAACCCAGACCAGTTGAAACCAGAAGGTTGATGATGCTCAAAACTTCACCTGAGAATTGAGCACAAGCTGATCAGGTACTCTGTGGTCCTCACCCTCACACTGCCTTTAAAACCTCTTCCCTGAAAGTCCTCAGGAAGTTTGGGTCTTTTGATCATGAGCTGCCTGTTCTCCTTGTTTGACACCCTGTAATAAATGCTGTACTTTCCTTCACCAAAACCTGGTGTCAGTAGATTGACTTTGCTGTGTATGCGGGTGAGCAGACCCAACTCCAGGTTCTGCAACAATTTTCAAGTATATAATACAGTATTGTTAATTATAGTCACCATGCTGTACTCTGTCAGAATGCAGCCAAGTAATGCTAAGTAACTTGTCTTCAATACCTATAGCAGTGAGACTAAAATATTTCCAGTTTCTAGGACCTGATTCTATAATAAGAAACACTGAAGGATATCAAAAAGTAAAAACTGATATGTGCACACATAAAACGTGCATTTATTGGTAGGATATTTCCTATTATATAGCATTATGTATATGATATTTTTGTGTCTATAACAGTAATTTGTAATTTTATGTACTTTACACCTTACCAGGGTCATTCTAATTACATTTCTTCTTTAATTCTCACAGGAATGTGATGTGGGTGTTTTCATTATTCTTACATGAAAGAGGGGAAATTTATTCAGAGAGATTAATTAATGTCCCAAAGCTAATAAGAGGCGAAGTTGGGACTCTTATCACCTCCTCTAGTCCAACATCCAAACCCAGTTGTATTAGGGAAATTCAAAATTTTAATGACTAGTATGCTTGATAAATCTGAGACGTTCTTTCTCATGGGTCTTCTTCTATCAATAATGTATAATTATAAATATAATGTTGGTGGTGTATGCTTTTACAATAAGTCCAAAACATTTGAGTATTAAAATCCATGGAAAGTGTGTATTGATAACTGTTATGCAAGATGTTGGATTAGCCAGATCATGTCATTCTTTATATCTGTACCATTTCCTAGTGTGTAATCTTAGCAACACTCCTTAGCTTTTCTAAATATCTATGTTGTCATCTGTAAAATGGGGCTATTCATAGTACTTACATTAGGGATATTAATAGTATTTATGTAGAACAGGGTCAAGCATATAGTAAGCCCTCAAAAATGGGTTAGTTGATGCTTTTAGTAGTAGTAGTAGCTTCCTTCTCATAGTTATCACCACCACCACAACATCATTCTGCCTGGTTGAGTAACAGAGAAGTTAAAGCTGGGCTTTCATAATTCAGCTGGGAATCATTTACCAAGTGTTAAAAAACAAAAAGCCTATGAATGCAGTTTCATTAAAATAAACTAGATAAAATAAAAACTCATTAGAATCATGTTATTGAATAATGTTTTATTTTATTTTTGAATGTATTATTCAAAAGACATACTTTCTAGTAGGTATCCACTCTTTTCACATCCACTTTTTGATGGTAACAAGATAAAATGTAAGCCAGATTTTTCAGAACTTTATGTTTTTGACTTTTACATGTAAATTTTTAAGACAGTTTATGTTTAAAATGTAAAGATGAGTCATTAGTTTGCACTCACCATGGGTACTAGTATGATAAGCAATGTTCTTTACAGAAAATTTACCTACAATTCCCAGCATATATAATAGCAAGAAGAGTTATAACTGAAAATTGGGAGTCACTTATTCAAAAGCCACATCACAGTTTGTCACAAAGCATAACACCTTTGGGCTGCAGCTTTTTTAGATGGATATAATACCTCACTTGTTTTAAAGTTTTTCTTTCCTAAAAATATCCAGAGGCATCAATTCACATTGTAAACTAATGGTGACAATTTTGTTCTAAATCCCTGAGGAAAAAACATGTCAGAATGTTGGCCAGGATTCACTTCTTTTTTTTTTTTTTAAATCTTCTACCTAGGAACCGTTTGAAAAATGGTGCTTCTAATGACATAGATGCAGATCTTGCAACATGAAGTTTTTTGCTGTCCTTTCAAAGGCAAAGCTTTATTTACGCCCTGAAAATTCAAAGGCATTTGGAAATCTCTTGATTGACTTGGGCATTTATTTGACTCTGCGTCAAACAAATAACCAATCCAAAACAACCAGGCATTCTGGGCTGCCAATCTTCACCTCTGAGGTGAAATCTCAGTCAATAAAAGGCTCGTGTTAGAAACCGTGAGTGACATTTAACTAAGGGGTGCAAAATATATGGCTGTATTTTTGACACCATTCCTCCCACACAACTGTCAGCAAGTCTAAATTAACACTGGAAGTTCTATAGCCTTCAATGACGGATGAACATATTTAAGCCACATCAGAGAACCACAGAAGTAATGAGCTTTGCAGTTTGTTCAGACGCCTATATATTTGTGTTATCTTTTTTGATTTTGCTTAGCCATCTTCCTGTGTCACTACTGACACTGTTATAAAATTCATACATGTTTCTCAGATGAAATATACTACACATTCCCCTAAGAAAGGGTATCAAGTTGTTGCTGTCGTAAAACGAACATCCTTTATGCCAAATCAGTAATTTTTTGTAAACCAAAAGCAAAATATAACCACCTGGAATGTGTTCAATGTATCAGATAATATAATGTTTATATTATTTCTATAAATCATTTCAGATGTAATCTATAGGGCTTTATTTCCTTTCATGTCCTCTCCTCCTTACTTTTCCTCAGGCATTCAGAAGTTGAAGATGTGAGGAACTAATTACCAGGATAATGTTGAGACTTAGCAAGGAATGCTTCTGTAAAATGCAAACTCATTCTTAATCACATCATCTGGCCACATAGTGCCGTGCACATTCTACTGGTTTTAGAGCACATATTTCCATGTACCCTACTAAACCCTCTTTTTCTGAAAGAAAAAGACAAAAGGTGTTATGCTTTGTGAAAAACTATGATGTAGCTTTTAAATGAGCTTTTAAATGGTTCCATTTTGCTTTAGATGGCAAAAACAGGTAGATAGCTATATTTGGCCCATGGACCATAGTTTGCTGACATCTATTTAGATAGTTATAAAAACTAATGTACATTCAGGAACCAGTCAAACCCTCTATTATTTGTTGGTCGTTGAAAAATAAAACATAATGAAAGAATTCTATAATTTTATTAATATTAAAGAGTGAAGTTCATATAACAGATGAAACCATTAGCTCTCTGACTTAATTTCTGCACATATAATAGGAAAAAATAATGCCAGAAATTTTCTATGCTTTTGTGAAGTCTTAGAAAATGAGAAAAGCAAAAATGACCTTCAGTTTTAGTCCTTTCAAAAGTCACTGTTTATTTGTCAATAACAATGTGCTCAGTCTGCTCTGAAAGGGCTTGTATCATATAAGTGATAAACTCTCTATTATGAAAAAAATTCTGTACATGATGAAGCAATTTCTGCTTCTCTAGGATGATGTAAACCAAGTAAAATTTGCATATATATTCAACTGTGTGATAATTGATATTCGTGCAGTTGTTGTAACTTGCCCGTTTTTTTTATTCTTCAAAGCAGATTTTAGGAGTTTAGGTACAAAGATTTGAACATTGTCTTTTCATATTTCACTTTCATTGAAATGGACTTTGAAATAAGTATTTCTACCATGTGGACCACAGCAAGTTGATGTAAGGCAATTCTTACCAAAAAAAGTTATTTAAGATCAGAAAATTGTAAAAAGAATTATATATTTGCTTTCTGAGAATTAGGAAGTTAAACACAATAGGTAGTTTGTTTTTTATGGTTGATTCATTATTATCTTCTACTGGAAAAATATGGCTGTAAGATGAAACCTATTCATTTCTGGGGTTAACCAAGCAGATGTTTGGCCAAACCGTATTTACCCTGGTCAATTATTACTAGGAAAAAAAAAAAAAAAAAAGCCCCAGATGTTGTAGAAGCTTACTTCAGAAATTTTGAATCAAATTCCTTAACACCTGTTTAATTCCGGATCCATTTTCAGATCCTAAGCCCAAATCATGAATCTGTATGCTAGGATATTTGTTGATTAATATTTCCTTTTATGGGCATATTTGAAAATTTAATTTGTCAAAAAGTTAAATCATTATTACTTATATAGAAAATATCCAGTATATCTAAAATTTTATTAAATCTAGTGGGATCAAGAATTGCAGCAGGGGCTTCCCTGGTGGCGCAGTGGTTGAGAATCTGCCTGCTAATGCAGGGGACACGGGTTCGAGCCCTGGTCTGGGAAGATCCCACATGCCGCGGAGCAACTAGGCCCGTGAGCCACAACTACTGAGCCTGCGCGTCTGGAGCCTGTGCTCCGCAACAAGAGAGGCCGTGATAGTGAAAGGCCCGCGCACCGCGATGAAGAGTGGCCCCCGCTTGCCACAGCTAGGGAAGGCCCTCACACAGAAGCGAAGACCCAACACAGCCAAAAATAAATTAATTAATTAATTTAAAAAAAAAAAGAATTGCAGCAAATCAATTATTATTTTTATATCTGATATTTTTCCCTTGTGATAAAAATGTATGTTTGTATTACAAATGAGATAAGTGTATTTAATGAGGCTGGGCTGTTGGTGTTTTCATTGAAAGGGACTTTGCCAAGCGCTTTTCTTTTCTTTTAAACAGTGATTCCCATACTCATGATAGACACTGAGGAGTATGAAAAAGGTAGCAATTAAGGTATTTTTATCCAACATAGTCATTCTGGTAAGCTGTTGAAATAGGTTAGGGGAATGATTAACTTGTTTTTAATACTTAAGAGAAATTAAATTCTTAGGCTGAGGGATGGGGGTAGAAATAGGTCAGAGTTTCCTAGATAGCTTTCTCATAGATTTAATTGAAAAAGTACAAGTAATAGATAAAGTTGGAAATGTTGCTAGTCATTATCGCATCCTTAGAGGAAGTTCATGTGATGGTAAGCAGCAGATCCATATCATTAGTGAGACTCTTCCCCAAAAAATAAAGCAGTCATGGAAACTCTTAAAAACCCTAATCCTGGCACAGTCCTATAGACCTAGCCTAGTGCATGTTAATGTAATTGATGGTTTATTCGGAAAGTTAGTAATTTACAAGAGGATGAGAGGCTATTATAATTGCATTTTAGTAAAGAGCTCCCAGTTTCTTACTGCAGAAACTAGTTAGTTGTTCACGGCATCCATTTCCCTTTTCCAGTGGGCACACACCTAGACTTATTTTTCAGGCCTTCTTTTATTTAAATATTACTGTGACTGAATTCTAGCCAAGAGAATGTGTGTGGGTTTGACATGCACCACTGTCAAGCCTTGCCCATAAAACCTCTCAAGTGATCCTTCTCTCTCTCCTTCTATCTCGCTCTCATCCCTTTGTGCCAACTGATGTTGATGTCCCAGGTGACCTTGCAGCCACATGTTAAATAGAGCAGAGCCCCCTTTTGGGATCTTGCATGATTGCATGGAATTGGCAGCAGCTTGCTTTTTTCTCACCCCCACCTCAGTTGTACTTACAGTATGAGCAAGACAAAAAACTACAGTCAAACTACCAGGGTTGGACATTGACACCACAAGCAAAGACAACAAAAGGAAAAATAAACAACTGGAACTAAATCAAACTAAAGACCTTTTGCACAGCAAAGGAAACCATGAACAAAATGATAAGGCAACCTACAGAATGGGAAAAACTACTTGCAAATCATATATCTGATAAGGGGTTAATATCAAAAAAATATAAAGAACTCATCCAACTCAACAGCAAAAACAAACAAACAAAACAATAACAACAACAAAAAAGTTAAAAAATGGGCAGAGGATCTAAATAGACATTTTTCCAAAGAAGACAGACAGATGGTCAAAAGGTATGGGTACTCTGCATCAGTAATCATCAGGGAAATGCAAATACCAACCCACAGTTGGTAGACTGGCTCTTATACAAAAAGAAGAAAAAACAAGAAATTACCAGTGATGGTGAGCATATGAAGAAAAAGGAACCCATGTGCGCTGTTGGTGTGAATGTAAATTGGTGCCACCACTACAAAAAAACAATACGGAGCTTCCTCAAAAAATTAAAAATCAAACTATCATATGATCCAGCAGTTCCACTTCCGGGTAACAAAGAAAACAAAGACATTAACTCAAAAAGATGTATGCACCCCTATGTTTGTTACAGCATTATTTACAATAGCCAAGATATGGAAACAAACGAATTGCCCACTGATGCATGAATGGATGAAAAAGATGTGAATAATAATGGAATATTATTCAGCCATAAAAGAAGGAAATCCTGCCATTCATGACAGCATGGATCATCCTTGAGGGCATTATGCTAGTGAAATAAATCAGACAGAAAAAGACAAACACCTCATTACCTCATTTATATGTGGAATCTAAAATAACCAAACTTATAGATACAGAAAACAGATTGATGGTTGCCAGAGGTGGAGGGTAGGGTTGCGGAAAATGGGTGAAGGTGGTCAAAAGAAAAAAACTTCTAGTTATAAGATAAATATGTTCTGGTGAATGTAATGTACAACATGGTGACTATAGTTAACAATATTGTATCACATATTTGAAAGTTGCTAATTGAGTAAATCTTAGAAGTACACATTACAAAAGAAATAATTTATAACTGTGAGGTAATGGATGTCAACAAACTTACTGTGGTAATCATTTTGCAGTATGTACATATATCAAATTATTGTGTTGTGCAGCTTGGACAATACAATGTTATATGTCAATTATATCTCAATAAAACTGAAAAAAAACCCACAGTAGGATGGATAAATCCATGGTTTGACATAAGATGAAGCATGGGACCTTCTAAATACTTATAGAAGCAGTACGTTCTTTAGTTATTTTAGAACAGAAATTATAAAAGTAATAACTGCTCATTTTTTAAAAGAATCAGTACAGACCAGAATAAAGAACAGTATTTTTAATGTCATTTGAAACCTACTATCTAAGCTATCCATGATTAACAATAGATAAATACCATTTCAGACACTTTTCTATACATAAATACATACATACATAGCAGTTTAAATAGCTAGACAGGTTGATAAAGAGAAATATCCCAGTCTTAAAAAAAGGAAAAAAAAATTAGGATTTGGGAGTTATTACAGCAGGTAGTAATGCTACAGTAACAAATACATCTAGAGTCTGAGATTTGAATACTGACCTGCCCACTATGGTTGTCAAGATTCAAAAATCTCTCTGAGCCATCATTTCTTCAACAACAAAAGAAAAATAGTAATACTTTTTCAGAAAATTGCTGTGGAGATTAAATGAAACGCTACATGAAAATACTAAACAATATCTAGTATATTGTGCTCAACTGATATTAATTTTCTTCCATTAAAGAAACAAATCTAATTAGTTCTTTTTATTACATAGAATAGTTTCTCTTTTTTAATTCTATTTTTGCTAATTTAAAATGTTATCATTTTAGCATTAGTTTTCCATATTTCAACATTATCAACTAAATAAGTCACAAAATCAGTTATTCTCACCTAGAACTGACAGGAACAATAAAAGTTCTTTGGTTAAAATTGGTTGTATAATTATAGTTTGACTAGTAATCAATATAGATGAAAAATTTCCTTCTTCATTTCTATATCAATAATTCTCATCAAATATTAGCAGGTTTTGAGCATTAACAGAAATGTTGAATTTGAATGAATTGTTGCTTTTCAGAATTTTCTTGATATTAGCCTTACACAAAGGAAACTCTGAATTCTGATAAATGATCTCAATCCTTATAGCCAATAATGTAAATTAGATGAGGAAAATAGTTTTAAATGAATAAATTGATGAATAATTCTATGCTTATAGATACATAAAGATGTGGGTTTCTTGAGGGCAGGAGAAGAGGATTAGAACAAGGGGCAGAGACTGTAAGAAGTGAGGGGAAAGATGAAGTAGTTTCTCCATAAGATTTAACCTATGTGCCAGAATATGAGTAACAACTTTTCACAAAATTGTCCTCAGAAGTGTGAATTGCCTTATAAACTAGTTCTTACAAAATCTCTCATATAAAAAAAAGAAACTGAGGGTACACTCTCAATTACTTTATTTTTAACAAGAACTATTGGGAAAAACATATTAGTAATTTAACACAGCTTAGTAATTACTATGAATATGAACTCACAATCATCAATTTTGAATGAGATTGCATTTCAGTCAGGGGGCTGGCAGAAAATAGATGGCTCCATCAAAATGGGTAATTTCAGGAGAGTTTAATAAAGATATTATTAACAAAAATTTTGGAAGTTTTTGGGAAAGTCACAATGACTTGCATATAGTAGAAAATAAATTTTAGCTCCTTTCTGTAAGTTATGGCTTTTGTTCCATCAGTTCCAACTTTGCCCACCTGATGTTTACCTACAGTGATCTCCCTGTTTTCTTTCAGCTCAGTACTATTATTACTCAACACCCTAAATGATAGTCTAGTGAAGAACCAGACATGCAGAGAGTTATCTCATTGTTTTGTAAGTGTAGTAATAGAAGCCCATTTGGGAATATGAGAATAGCTGGTCTGACTAATGTCTTCTCAAAAGACACAACACCTCTACTGTACATTGAGTTGAGATAGTATATTCTAGGATAAAAACGGAGAGTGGGTAATTTAGCCAGAGGGAAGAGTGTCTACAGGCATATAGGCATGAAATAACATGTCACAAGTAGAATAAAAGTAGTTCAGTGTTTGTAGGAGTGCTCATAGGTAAGACTGCACAGTTGAGAAGGACATCAACTATGGAACACCACATAGGCCATATGCAGCAGTTGGGTCTTTATCCTGCAGGTAGTGGGAGATCGTGAAAGAGTTGTGAACTGAGGAGTTATATGACGATAATTGCACTTCAGAAATCTCCCTCCGGCTGTATAAATCTATATTGCAAAGAAGAGAGGAAAGATTCTATTGCAGTAGCTTAAGTGAGCTAAATCAATGTCAATAACATTAGTGATAAAATGGATCAAAATCTTGGCTGCTGTTTTCAGTGGATGGTAATACTATTAAGTAAGAGTTTAAAAGATGAAGAGGATATTAGAGGAGAGGTGACTATGGATGCAGGTTTTGAATGTGCTGAGTATGAGGTAGCTATGGGACATTCGGGTAGAGGTGCATTTCTAGAACTCAAGAGAAGAATCTGGGCTGGAGGTATGTAGTAGGAATCCTAAATTTCTTTTGTAATTTTTAAGTGTGGATTCATTCAACAATATTGAATGTTTACTATGTGCTAGGCTAAGCTCTAGGTAATCGTGATACAGCATTAAATGAGATAGACTAGGTAAGTGCCCTCTGAAATTCTCATTTTAAGTAACTATACTTTAAATTTAAAAACAACGTATGTATATACTTCATAAATCAAGCTGTATAAAGTGTATACAATGAAAAAGTATGTCTCTTTCTCATCCCAAGACCCCAGTTTCTTCTTTCAGAGGCAAATATTTGCAGATAAACTTTCAATTTCTTTTATTTCAATATAATTTGTCTACAAATATGCATATTCTTATATAATTATTTATGTAACTGAAGTATATTTTACAGTCTTCCATATCTTGCTTTTATTTTTTATTTAACAATTTATCTTGATGTCTTTTCACAGCAATATATAAAACTTCCTTGTTTTCAGAACATAAATTTATCTATATATGTATAGATAGTCCCAAAGTCCACCACCTCAATTTTGGAATGATTCATTGTCTATTCAGGTATTACACGGATGCAGGGACATCAAGTTGATTGTGGAGATTTAATTCGATACTCCTGAGGCTGCTGGGAGAGATTTCCCTTTCTCTTCTTTGTTTGCACAGCTCCCGGGGTTCAGCTTTGGATTTGGCCCCGCCTCTGCGTGTAGGTCGCCTGAGGGCGTCTGTTCTTCGCTCAGACAGGACGGGGTTAAAGGAGCAGCTGCTTCGGGGGCTCTGGCTCACTCAGCCCGGGGGGGGGGGGGGGGGGGGGGGGGAGGGGCACGGAGGCGGGGCGAGCCTGCGGCGTCAGAGGCCGGCGTGATGTTACAGCAGCCTGAGGCGTGCTGTACGTTCTCCCGGGGAAGTTGTCCCTGGATCACGGGACCCCGGCAGTGGCGGGCTGCACCGGCTCCCGGGAGGGGCGGTGTGGAGAGTGACCTGTGCTCGCACACAGGCTTCTTGGTGGCGGCAGCAGCAGCGTTAGCATTTCATGCTCGTCTCTGGTGTCCGCCTGATAGCCGCGGCTCGCGCCCATCTGTGGGGCTCATTTAGGTGGCTCTCTGAATCCCCTCTCCTTGCGCACCAGGAAACAATTGTCTCTTGCCTCTTAGGCAGGTCCAGACTTCTTCCCGGACTCCCTCCCGGCTAGCTGTGGTGCACTAGCCCCCTTCAGGCTGTGTTCACGCCGCCAGCCCCAGTCCTCTCCCTGCGATCCGACCGAAGCTGAGCCTCAGCTCCCAGCCCCGCCCGCCCTGGCGGGTGAGCAGACAAGCCTCTCGGGCTGGTGAGTGCTGGTTGGCACCGATCCTCTGTGCGGGAATCTCTCCGCTTTGCCCTCCGCACCCCTGTGGCTGCGCCCTCCTCCGTGGCTCCGAAGCTCCCCCCCACCCCCCGCCACACCCTGTCCCCACCAGTGAAGGGGCTTCCTAGTGTGTGGAAACTTTTCCTCCTTCACAGCTCCCTCCCAGAAGTGGAGGTCCCGTCCCTATTCTTTTGTCTCTGTTTTTTTCTTTTTGCTTTTGCCCTACCCAGGTATGTGGGGAGTTTGTTGTATTTTGGGAAGTCTGAGGTCTTCTGCCAGCATACAGTAGGTGTTCTGTAGGAGTTGTTCCACATGTAGGTGTATTTCTGATGTATTTGTGGGGAGGAAGGTGATCTCCACGTCTTACTCCTCCGCCATCTTGAAGCTATCCCCCGCAAATAGCTTCAATTAAAGTTCACAACAAGTCTGCAAGATTTGTACTAAAATTTCACTTTTGCAATCAGGAAACTGAGACTGAGAGAGGTTGAGAAACTAGGTTTTGGTCACAAAGCTATTAAGTGATTGAACCCCAGTTTGAAACCAAACTCTGACTCAGAGCACTGGGCAAGTTAACATGAGCCTAAAGAGAACACGCAATCATCCCTTTAGATGATTCTTCCGTTTCCTTTCTGAGAAGACTGCTGAGCCATCTGCAGTGGCTGGCATTGTTTTTAATGGGAAAAAAGTAGTTCATTACAGAAAGGAGGCTACAAAACTTCCAAACAAGCAACCAAAGGAGAATTTCTGCCTATTGTTGAAAACTGTTTTTGTTGATTTTAAAAGGGCCTAGGAATAATTGATCCATTTATTATGTCAAACAGTAAGTTTTGAACACTTGTATGTGTCAGACTATTTTCAAACACTCTTAAGTGGTAAACTGTCTATAGATAGGCAGAGCCCTTTATCTCAAGTAGCTCACATTGAGACAATTCCTTTTCCCTGTGCTGTGCTTTCTCTTCTCTTTCCTTTTTTTTTTTTTTTTTTTTTTTAAGGAGGCAACATGTCTTTTTTTTTATGTGGTGTGTGTGTGTGTGTGCATGCACTAGAACTTCCTGTATAAAATCAAAAGAAGGGTTTTGTAAATATTATCATTTTCAATAGCATAATATTCTCTGTCTGGATCCTGTGATGTGCAGCCCAGATTCTCTGCCAATACTGAGTTGTTTCTTCTGTTCGCTGGTGGTGGTGTGCCTGATGGCTCTTGGAGCTGAGTCCCTCTTCAGGTCTTATGTTCAGTCAGACCCACCATGATGCCCCCTGACAAGGGCAGTCCTAATCTCATGACTGCTTCATGCAGCAGTATAAGGGCCTGGGCCTTGACCTCAAACTGGGACAACTTTTGAAGGGTGGTGCCAGGTCTGGAACTCCCCATGGGATTGTCTGAAGCCTCTTTTTCAATAGCTTTGCACTTCAGCATCCCCTGCCCAATGCTGTGCTTTCTTTAGCCCTTTCTTTAGAGTTTCCTGAGAGCCTCCCCAATAAACACCCCGGCACACAAATCTTGGATGCATGGACCATTTCCCTGGACCTGACCTATGACACTTTCATTGCCAGTTCTCCTGGAGAAATGTTCCTATTTCAGCCAATTTCCTTTATCTTCTGTTCTTCAGTCTTTGCCTGAACAAGCCCTAAATCTGCCATTTTTAATGTCTGTTTTTGAAAACAAAGTCATATGTACTGACTTTTAGAAGTTTTATTGGTAGGAGGAAAGTCACTTTTTCTTTAAAAAAAATTATTTTTTTTTCACTGATGCTTTTCTAGCAAAACCTAATTCAAACTCTCCACAACTCTTAAATCTCATAAACTGAAGGATAAACCTTGTAATATTAGGCCTTCCTATAAAATTTCAGTTGTAAATTTTGAGATTTTTGTCCAGAGCCTAAAATTGGCTATGAAAGTGAGGAAAATAAAAACAACAATCAACTAAAAAAAAATTAAGTCACCCAAAGGTTGTTTAAGTGAACCGTTTTTTACCCGGAAGTTATTTGTCTCAAGGTTGATGATTAAAATTCAGGGCAAATCTAACTAATTAAACTTACTACCTCCATAATTCTATGATGTCCTTAAGATCTATCTTTAAAATTGTAATAATACTGTTTTAAAAACAAACAAATCATATAGGTTTTGTGTGTGGAGGATATTATGTAATTAATTTAGTGGGCTCTTTTTCCCTAAACTACTGGGAGGTTTGTTCCCAAGACTGAATTTACCAAAGCGTACAGTCTGAATAACTAATGTTTATATTAATTTGACTGAAATCGAGTCCCTCAATGTGGCAGATAATCTTTTCAGCACTTGTGAAACAGTGGTGAATGAGATTGGTAAGGTCCCTTCATGTAAGTGTGTGTTCCAGATAAGACAGTATAAGTTCTCTGTATTAGGGAAGGTGTTGTAATAAATCTTGAAGTACTATATTCTGATGTTTTAAGGATAGGATTTTTTAAAGGCCAGAACAGTCAAGTGGTATAACTAACTGGCAATTGTAAGGCACTCTACAACTTTTGAAATTAGATATGGTAAAGCCTCTTATGCATTTAATGAGCCCCTACTATTGGGCAGGCTCAGTTTTCAGTTTCCCTTTTCTAATATGTACTATTCAGTCCCTTTGTGTCTATTATTGTTATTATCCATCTTCCTTTTGTTCAAAACAGAGATTATGTCTTTATCCTCTATGCTTACTTTTCTATATTGTTTTCATGGTAAAGAACCATCAAGAAGGTGTTACTACTAATTCAATTATTTTTCCACATTCTTTATAAAAGAGGGGATCAAGAAAATTATATGATTGTTAACTCAAATATTTATTAAACAGCTACAGTGTGTCCGACACTGTTCTACATATAATAACCAAGGTAATTAAATTCTCTGCTTTCATGGAGTTTTATTCTACTGCAAAACAAAGGCAATAAATGAAATCATTTCACAGTGATGTTGTCATAAATAAATATCTCAGAAAGATATGCTAGAGAGGGGTGTGGGTTTGGATGGAGGGTGTCATGTGGTTAAGGGTTAATACTTTATATTGGGAATCAGGAAAAGCTTACTAAAGGCCCAAACAATGTGAAATAAGGGAAGGAGAAACTACTCCCTAGCTTTATCCTGTTAATAATCCCCAATGTTAAACACAAAATGCACACTCACCCTCATGTATATTTTATAACAAACTCAGCATTTTTCACATGCCTTATGAGACCTTATTGTTCTCCTCTTGGTGCACATATATCTAGTCTTATGTTTGACCTGTGTGTTTAGGTTTAATCTCTTGTATCAAATATCTACATTTGTAATCCCGTCCCTTTTCAATTTCTTGAGCAGCATTCAACACAACAGCTTCTAATATTGAAAGCAGCCCCAGAAGAAAAAAAAATGAAACCCAGAAAAAAATATCTGCAGAAATTGTCATAAGACTTACCAAGTCTAAGGAGAGTTTGAGGTTCAGAGCAACAAATCTACCATATTTCAATGGACCATTTACTATATCTCAAGCATAAAGTTTTGGGCCATTCCTGGTCCTCTTTCATCCATCAAGTCATGAATATCTACCTATATTCAATTACTAACTAAATGAACACACACCTAATGAATAAAATTGGGCAATGTCTCTAGACATTTTTATTAGCTGTCTAAAGCCCAATTTTTCTTCCATTCCTTCCATACTTCAGGCAGGGCTTTAGGAGTTAAATCCAGACTTGAGAAAGCAAGAATTGCTCTACCCAGTTGTAACCATTATTAGATTCCCTGCTCTTATTTGCTTTCTCATTCTGCCCTCCTCTCTACCGCTCATTCAAGACATCCAAAACACAATCCCTGCCTAGAAAATCCTGCCTGTGTTGTAAGGTCTGGTTAATTGTTACTTCTCCAAGGAAGTGTCTCTGCCTGCTTTACCTCATGTTGAACTTTCCCTTTTCAAAACCTCCTTTGCATGAAGAGTCACCATCTTACTCTGCAGCGCACTACATTTTATTTATGCATTCTGTCGGCTAACGTGTATTTCTGTAGAGAAAGAAAGCTGCTTCCTTCAGTAGTCTACTTTCCAATACAGAACTCAGTAAATACCTATTACTTGAGGACTTGTTCTAGACTAGCTTAGAACTAGTCTAAGCTAAATTGGAAAATAGATGATGCAGTACTTCAGATTTCCTATGACCCTACTCTTCCCACCCTTCTTACTTTTTCAAAATAACAGATTGGTCAAACCTGACCTAGCCTCGCCATCAAGTATTCTCACAGTCTGTCAAAAGGCCAAGGTGTGTAAACCTTCAATGAGATATTAAAGAGGGAATGATGCAAATATAGGAGTTTTAGGAGGCAAAAAAAAAAGATTTTTGGAAACATCTTTTATTTCCTCTCAATTCAATACAGAGGCCATTGTTCTCAGTACCAATCCAGAATAGAACTCTGCTGCAATTGTTTATAATTCCTTCTTCTGATGGAACCTTGTGGTTGTTCCTGGCAAACCAGTTAACTCTATGTCATCAAAATATTAAGATAACTTAATAAACAAAAGAAGAAACCAACAACGAGAAAGTTAAAAAAAAAACAAGTGTTCTTTGCCCACATTCTGGTACAGGGGGCTGTCTTGTTGAGTTCAGTCTTTCAAGAGATTTTGTTTATCCTCTTCAGCCATCAACTTTCTTAGAGGAGCTTTTGATATCTTTTTTTGCTTGACGTTCTGATGCCTACTGTAATGCAGACTGTTTATTTTATTATTATTTTTAAAATTTTGAGCTTGACTCTGCATTGAATGAACATTCCAGTTACTAAATGCATTGAGTAATTAACCAATGAAAAGGTGATTAAGTAAATCTGCAAGGGGCTGAGGATAGACAGAAAAGTTTCCTTTGAAGGATTTAAGGAATCTGATTCTAGTTCGTTTCCAATTTTCCCTTCTGCACAGTAAATCCCTTATGATTCTTGAATAATGGGAGGTTAGAGGAATAAAAATATACTCACAAGCAACGGTCTAGAGGCAGAACAATAGGAAATGTCATCATCCTCCCTGGCAATATTCTGGGTGGGAAAAGCCATCACCTAATGAAAAAAGCACTTTGATGGATTAATGTAGTGGGGTTTAAGAGAAATATTCTGATCATTGCAAAATCAGTGAGGATGAAAAATGTGAGCAGGTAATTGAATAGGAAACATTTATATGGCATTGAAGCTGTGCTGGCAAAAAAATTATTATTAAAGTAACCTTTTATTTAATATATCATCACCTATAAGATGTGCTTTGTAAAATTTCAGCTTGGAAGGACTTCCTTTAGAATAGTATAAAGTTTTGGCAACTCTTTTTATTAAAGGATTCTGTAACTGAACCTGAGCATAGTTTAGGGTATATAAATTAAAATGAACTTCAGAAATCACATAGGCAAGCATTTTGTAGTATGAAGACTTTTCCATTAATCATGGAAATGGTCGGTACATAACCTTCCTTATGATCAGGACTTACCTTAATAATTTTTATATTTTGTGTTTTATGAAGTAGCATGGCAAAAAAAGAAATACTGAAAGCTAACCAGAACACCCTATATAAAATATTTCATAAACTAGGAATATTTATCCCTTAAAATGGAACAGGTATTTTAATATCTATTTTTTTTCATTTCTATTCATACCAGGAAGTAAGGAGAATCATCACATCACTATGGTTTCTGGGGACGAGGGGTAGGGTAAGGAGCTAAACTCTTCTGCACCTTTCTACCCTGTTCCAGAATCTCCTGTGCCACCCCCCACGCCCCATCATTAACTTGGGAAGTTGATTGTGTTCTCATGCCCCTTTCCTTATTTAGTTGCTAGTGGTTATTATATTAAATGTTTATTGCTGGCTTTTAAAATTGTGTTAGGAATTTGAGGGTAGGGAAATTCTGCATTGCTGTCTCAATTTGTCACCGTCATCAGATCTTGGTTATCTTTTAGGCATTCTGATTATGGAAAGAAGAGAACTTAGTTTATTGTCACTATGTTCAGTAACTTCACTCTACCACTTGCTAGTCTCTATTATTATCAGAGAATAGTCCTCAGGCCTGAAACAATATCTGGAGAGACTTTGATTACATGATTTTTGTCTTCATTAAATTTCATTCTGTAGCTACTCTTTTTTAAGGTAAGGAATATTCCTTTTCCATATAGTAGAGGGATATGAGGTTTGCTTTCAAACGACTTTGAATTTTTAAAAAGCTAGTAAAAAAAAATAATGAGTTCGTTTAATTTAAAAATAGTGTACCATTTAATAACAATATAAGTGGAAATTGAATGGCAAAAATCATGAGAGTGGCACCAAAATAAACTTTGAGAAGCATTGCCTTGCTTGATACCACTTTAAAAAAGGGACTCAGATGCAGAGAAAATGACAGAGAAACTGATGCACCTGGACAGGACCCAGAATCAGAAGGATCAGAAAGGAGGTGGCAGCAGGCAGGACCAGACTAGCAGCATAATCGGAGAGATGCTGAGCCCAGGGGAGCTGGGCTTCTGTTACCAATCCCTCCAACTCAAGGTCAAGATGAGAGAGTGGAGCTCTGAGTCAGCTAGTGAGGTCAAGTGAAGAGTGAACTGCAGAAACTGAGGATGAAGCCCAGAGGATTCCATGCCCTGTAATTAAACAATGAGGTGAAAGAGGATGAAATCCAAAGGTTAAAACCAAGTACATGACAGGAAGTAGAATCAGCTACCAAACAAAACAATCCAGATCACAGAGGAAAATGTCACCCATTCTTCTTTTAAATCAAAGCAATGGCCATTTTTTTTAATATGTTTCCATCCTTTTTTCTTTGCAATTCTCGTGTGACACTGCCTCATAGTAATGTAGAAAGTTCTTAGCTTTAAGAACTGTTTTGAAATACCAATTTAGAACTAGTACATACAGGTCAAAAATTATGTAAATTTAACATAAATGATGTAACTATGTGAAGTGTTTCTTGAGGAAAATGATATTTATATGAATATCTGTCTGCATAGAATGCCTTTAATCTCATTAGTCATTCATGGAAGTTACTTAGATTTCTCTGCAACACTTCTTAAGATAATCATTTCAAGCCTCTGAAGAGATGATCCAGATAGCTTTATTTTGTCAAATGTTTAGTATTCTTTGTTAATGATGCCATAATATCTAGTACGTGGTCCTCAGTTGTGTCTCCAAACACATAATAGCAACCTTAATGCATACTTAATCATTCATAAATCCTTATTAATACTGTAAAAATTATAAAAATATTTGTCTCTTAATTAAGAATCTCTGTTACTTGTGTAGGCTATAAATGTGACTAGCAAACTAAAGATAGACTGCACGCAACCTGGCATGCATTTCCACCTATCTTATTACATCCTCCCTGAAATGTAGTTGGAAAGTGCCAAGTATCATTTCTTTGTAGATATGTGACTCTATGGCAGATTCCATGGAGAAAAGCATTTTCAAAACTGACCTTCTATATCATTCAAAATGTTGTCCTTGACATGAATTTCTGCCATATACTTAGAAGGCAAACACATAGAGGCTCTCATCTATATGAGACCGTCACCCATACACACACATTATTTACCACCCTTAGTCTTTACCAATATATTAATCATGCATGTGTGTGTGTATCACTATAATGTGGGTTTTATCCTGAAGAGCTTATCTGTTGATTTATTCAATCCTTACATAACTCTATGATGTAAATACTATACTACCATTACCTTCCAAGGTTGTTAATGAAAGATATTTTATTCATCCTTGTACCACCTATTCATAGCACAGGTTTTGGCATAGAATGTTACTATGAATAAATGTATAATCAATGAAGAAATGCTTTGTACTTTAAAGATAGCTAAACTGAAGGGCAGATACTCTGAGTAACACACTTAAGAACACACTGCCTAGTTAGGACTCAGATATCAAGCCAGGCCTTTGCTTTTTAAGTATCATCATTGGTTAAGAGTTTGGACTTTGGCATCTCATGAACTTGTACTCAAATTCTGACATGTCCATATTCCATCCTATATGCCAAAAACTTTATAGAATGTTTTGGCCTACATATTTCTGTTTTAAAAGTCTCAGTTTTATAACCTATAAAATGTAGATAAAAGCAAATCCAAACTTAGTGAATTATTGTGAGAATTAAAGATAATACAGATCAAGCACTTATTCTAGTGCCAGTACAAGCTAAAAAAAAGTCCTCATGTGTATTAGCTATTAATATTCTACCATATCAGTCTACCTCTTTATATAATGCAAGTGAAACATAAACTGCATTTGGGCTGCGAGAAGGAAAAGAAAACAAGAAAATTTTGGAACAATTTATAAGAAGCAGAGGTCAAAAATAATGTTGAAAGTAACATGCATGTTAACACAAGCAAATCTTGTATATTCCTATAGCGGTTGTTTGGGGAATAAGAAAAAGAAATGCAGAGATAAGTACAGTATCAGCCAGTGGCACTCTTCTAAAGAATAATGAGTATATTCGTTCAAAACAAGAGAGGATCCTAGAAATGAAGGTGAGATTCCTAATGACATTGAACAAACCAACATTTTTAGTTCACACTGGAATCAAGATTAACATTTCCTGAATAAATTTAATGGTTCAGATCCCAAATTCTCAAATCAGATTCCCTGGATTTGAACCTTGGCCCTACCACTTGCTAGCTGTGTGACTTTTGGCAAGTTACTTAACCTTTCTGTGTTTCAGTTTCCCATCTATAAAATGGGGATAATAATAATACCTATTTGATATGTTTGCTATGAAAATATAATACATTTACATTTATAAAATAGCAGAGAGTAAGGTGATACTAAGCATTTATCAAATAAACAAGAGCATTCATTCAATTTCCTTAAAACAAAAAGTCCCAGGTGAAACCTCTCTGACAATTACAACAGAAAATGTACAATTCACAGTTTTAGTGGAAATTAGTGTATCATATTCAACTGGGGACAGCACTTTGGAAAAGATTTGAAGTAGAATGCAAATGCCATGAGGACAGGCATTAGCATGCAATGTGTATGGTTTTACCCTAGATCAGGGGTCCCCCCGCTTGGACCGGTACCGGTCAGTGGCCTGTTAGGAACTGGGTCGCACAGCAGGAGGTGAGTGGTGGGCGAGCAAAGCTTCATCTGTATTTACAGCCGCTCCCTATCCCTGGCATTACTGCCTGAGCTCTGCCTCCTGTCAGATCAGCAACAGCATTAGATTCTCACAGGAGCGCGAACCCTACTGTGAACTGCACATGTGAGGGATCTAGGTTGCGCGCTCCTTATGAGAATCTAATGCCTGATGATCTGAAGTGGAGCTGAGGCGGTGACGCTAGCGCTGGGGAGCGGCTGCAAATACAGATTATCATTAGCAGAGAGGTTTGACTGCACAGAGACCATAATAAATCAGTTGCTGGCAGACTCATATCAAAACCCTATCAGTGAGTGGCAAGTGAAAACAAGCTCAAGGCTCCCACTGATTGTGCATTACGGTGAGTTGTCTAATTATTTCATTATATATTACAATGTAATAATAGTAGAAATAAAGTGCACAGTAAATGTAATGCGCTTGAATCATCCCGAAACCATCCCCCCCCCACCCAAGTCCATGGAAAAATTGTCTTCCATGAAACCAGTCCCTGGTGCCAAAAAGGTTGGGGACCGCTGCCCTAGATGATCTGTATGTTTGGCTAGCACATACAGTCACTCAACAATTATGTATTGGATAAATGACTAAAGCAAAACTGGTTTGCTTAACTATGTACCAAATCATCCTGTAGGCATAGTTTCACGATCCTTCTTTCCCTTTAATAACATTTGTTCTTAGCTCATTCTTCTAGCAGAAATTATGACAAAAATTATCTTAAAGAGGTACATAACTGATACCAACTAAAGTTTTATATCTGCAGTTACACCTACATGTTAATCAGATATTTCCTCTAACCAAAGCAACGTTATTTCATAAACAACTGCTCAATGAGAAAGATATATTTATCAGTGGCATTTTCTCCAGTCGCCCTCATATAGCCTTACACATATTTAGGTAAAAAGATTAGTCATGTTCTAATAATATTGGCTAAATTTACATAGTACCTAACTTGCATTAGGCACTTGCTATGTGAGGTTTCTTCATTATTTCATCCTCTCCTCCAAAAATAGTACATTTAAAACACAGTTAAATTGGGGGATTTAAGTTATTTGTCCAAGCCCAGAGAGCTAGTAAGTGGCAATACAGAGGTCCCCTTCCCCAGATATCTGACTCCAGAGCTGTGGGTGACTTGTGATGGGACAACATCAAGGACTTGCCCAATAAAACATATTAGAAAGGTCATTCTTTATATTAAGATGGTGTCTTGAAACATTCTAAGAATGAATCAACCCAAATTTTAAGAAGGATATGATATAAATGTCAGCAGACCTAAGCTCTCAATATACTCAAATAATTGGCACCAAATGTGTAATACAATTATTATTCCTTTCCCTTTGAATTAAATATTTTAGTTGGGGTTGCACAATAGCAGGTGTGGTACCTGCTAGAGACCTCTCCCAGCAAGACTTGTCATTACCCAACCAACTAGAGAGAGGTTCACTGGACCATTGAAGCTGGACTCATAGACTCCTGACTCAGCTGCTGTGCCTCAGGCCATTTATACTCAGATACTCTTTTGATGCCTCCAGGGAATATGTCAAATGCCAATAACTGTCACTACTACTGTGACCTGTTTAAATTTTTTAAAAGCAAAGCTATGATGATTTTCTATCTTGGTCATACTAGTGACCTGTGGTAATTCTCTTTAGACCTGGAAATACAGGATGGCTGTGACTTTGCCTCATTTTTCGGGCGAGTACCTAATGTGAATTTACGTTAAAAATAAAGAGCATGAAGATTCAGAAAGTAAAATTTATGTGATTAAAAGGTCTGAATTAGAAACCCATGATTTACTTCTTTGAGGACTTTTGTCCAACGAAAGTTTCACAGTTGCCAACTCTGTTTTCCTTTTCATGCATTGGCCCTTCTAGAGTATGGAGCATATAATTACATATGATATTATAAAGGGCAAATAATGTTCTTGGCAATGTCACACCTAAAGCAGGTGAGTTTTAATCAGAACGTGCAAAGCTTTTCGGTTCATTTGCATAAGTAACTGTCTTTTTATCTTCTGAAGCATGCGGTATTATATAACAATGATCATTTGTTCTACTTATGGCATCTCTTCTGTAGAGAATAAAGATTGGACTAAAAATAAGCACCAGTATCTGTTTTGTATTATTAATAAATGTTATGAGCCCTTGTAGAGGTAGCTGGTATTGATGATTGAGATGAGATACCCTCTCCATCACCATATCCTGATTTGGCAGAACAATGACAGAAAAAATTCACTTTGATCCAAAGGACAGTAGGAGTGACAGTCTCCTTAATGGGAAAGTGACAAGATTTTTAAAAAGTTTTGTAAGTAGTCTTGCAGTTTAAAACATCAGGGAAAAGATCTGCTGAAAGGCCTCTGCTCTTGCAAATGAATGCCCTGCAGGCTTGAGATAGGTCTCTAAATGTTACCTTCCCACACTCTGAACTCGGGAGTTCTGTTTTATAAGCCAATGAAATGGCCAAAATACAGGAGTGAAAAGTATTGTGCTGTAGTTTCAGGGGTCAGATGTTTCTCCCATTTTTTGATGTCTATAATCCTCTGTTAAACCATGAAGATTAATAGCCCTACTTGACAAGTGGATCATTTAACGTGTTAAGCATCAGTGATAAGCTAACCATCTGATGGTTGGAACAAGCTAGTAGGGAAAGAAGCACTCTGTCACAGACCAGTGATCCAGTAGATATGTAGATCATTTGATTTCAGCAGTGTTAGTTCCTCCACGTGTTCACTAGAGCTGCCTCAGGGAAGAAGAAAACAAAAGGCAGCAATCAGACTGTGTGTTCATAGTATTTGCCACCTATTTAGCAATATAAAGACAAGTGAAATAGCTTGAATAATTATTGTCCTGTGGAGAAAATTCAGACTTTTATAAAGTTCCTTTAAAACTTACTCACAGAAATAAACTTGGGGAGGTTTTATTTACTTTATTTCCCCCTCTTCTTTGCCATTCTGAAAGAATTGAGCTGTGGTTCTTCAAGAACAGAGGTTCTTAATGTGCAATCTCAGGACCACCAACATCAGCATCCCCTGAGAACATGTTAAAAATACATGCTCTCAGAATCCACCCCACATCTACTGAACCAGAGACCCTGGGGGTGTGCTTAGCAATCCGCGCTTTAACAGCCCTGCAGGTGATTCTGAAACTCCCTAAAATTTAAGAACCTCTGTTCCAGTATGCCTGATCCACCAACGCAGATGGTCAGGCACCTTCTCACCCTGTAGATTCCCAAGTGGAAACCAACCTCTGGTCTATTGTCCCTTATTGGTAAACTCTAACCTGAAACAACACAGAAGAAGTGATTCTTGGAAACATAGTTTCCTACTTAGACAGGAACACTTGTGAGTCAAGATCACAACAGAGGAGCAAGTTGAAACATATTTAGTGAGGGGGGTGTGTGACGGTATTAGTGTGGCTGTATTAATACAGACTGCATTAGTTACAGACCAACAACTCAGCTTCTCTTATAAGAGACCCAGCAACAATGCTGGCTCAAGAACAAAGAATTCCTGGGGAATTCCTCATGGTCCAGTGGTTCGGACTCTGTGCTTCCACTGCAGGCTGCCCGGATTCAGTCCCTGGCTGGGGAACTAAGATCCCTGCATGATGTGGGGCAGCCAAAAAAAAAGGAACAAAGCATTCCTTGTTCATAATCATCAGAGATCAGTGTTCATCTTGTGGAAATTTAGACACCTAAGCTACTTATTTCTCCTGGATATATATAGACTTGTTCTGAAAGAAGCAGAGGACACTTTCATTCATATTTTTTGGCCAGAACTTAGTTACATGAGGACACCTTGCTGCAAAGGAGGGACTAGAAATCACAGTCCCTGAATGACCAACCAACCGATTACAAATCAATTACAATGGAAATAAAGGTGGGGGCTAGTAATGAATTTAGGCAGATAAAAAGTAGTCGCATCCATGGTTTTTGAAAACCAAGTGATTTATACTAGCAAACACGTAGAACCCATCTAAGTGATTAAAATGAGGGGATTAATTCAAAAAGAATCACGTACCACAGTGTTCATTGCAGCTCTATTTACAATAGCCAGGACATGGAAGCAACCTAAGTGTCCATCAACAGATGAATGGATAAAGAAGATGTGGCACATATATACAATGGAATATTACTCAGCCATGAAAAGAAACGAAACTGAGTTATTTGTAATGAGGTGGATGGACCTAGAGTCTGTCATACAGAGCAAGTAAGTCAGAAAGAGAAAAACAAACACCATATGCTAACACATATATATGGAATCTAAAAAAAAAAAAAAAAAATGGTTCTGAAGAACCTAGGGGCAGGACAGGAATAAAGATGTAGATGTAGAAAATGGACTTGAGGACACGGGGAGGGGGAACGGTAAGCTGGGATGAAGAGAGTGGCATGGACATATATACACTACCAAATGTAAAATAGCTAGCTAGTGGGAAGCAGCTGAATAGCACAGGGAGATCAGCTCGGTGCTTTGTGTCCACCTAGAGGGGTGGGACAGGGAGGGTAGGAGGGAGATGCAAGAGGGAGGGGATATGGGGGTATATGTATACATATAGCTGATTCACTTTGTTATACAGCAGAAACTAACACACCATTGTAAAGCAATTATACTCCAATAAAGATGTTAAAAAAAAGGGGGGGATTATTTGGATAATATTTGATGTACCCACAGGAAGGAATCGTATGATATGAGATAATATTTTGCATGAAAGATGTTGGGTGAGCATAAGTTCATTAATGCAGAATAATCCCAACTATTAAAAAATCTTTAGAAAGAAACAAGGGAATGAATTCCATTATTTTCTACTCAAGATACATATTTGAGCTCCTACTATACACCTGAAACTGTGATAGTGTTGGAGACATAATCATCAACATGATACAACTCTGGATGCACAAGGAATACGATATGTCAGTTGATAATAGTAGGGGATAAACAAAAGAAGCTGTCATGCCCAGGTGGACAAGTTAAATATGGTTCTTTATTTTTTATAGTCTTTTGTATTTTCCATGTTTTCTATTATAGTCATGCCTTACTTTTATAGCCAATAATATAGTATTTTTTTCTTATAAAAGAAAAATGCAAATAGATTTCCATAAAATTAAACTACTGCACTAAAGAATGGGAGAGAGACAAAAGAAGATTATATGAGGGAATCTTTTAAATAAACATCTAAATTTACTTTTGAGGTGTGGCCTCAAGCCAGTAAAAATTTACTGAAGGTTTTTTGTTGCCTTATATATCTGTAATTTTAAATAATTATAGCTGAGCCTTTTGTCAGGCCTCTAGAAATTCATTCTGAAAGTCAAATAAGGACATGCTTATGTTCCTAACATTGTTATTTATTCAGGGAGAGACAAATGACTTCTTCAAGAGAAGTCTCTAAAAATAAGTGAGTTTAACATAGCAAGACCCTCAGGTGGAAGTCAAATTAACTGTACTGTTCTTTTGTTTCCTAGTTAGCTGTTTTCTGCATCATTGTTGTTGCTAATTTGTGTGAACCTTCACAATTTTGAGCTTAAATATTCCTGCCAGAAAGTGAAAGTAATAAAATAGAAATTCTTATATATGCAATGCTCTAAAATCAACCAAGATGGTGTGTAAAGATTTAAATCTGTTACGCAGAAAATGTTTAAATTACCTATCCCCCCAAATTTAATAATGCTTAATTGTTTTAATGTTTACATTAATAAAATGAATATTTAGAAGAGATGCCACATTTTACTAACTTAAATCCATGTTGTATTAGTCAGTTCTCCCATTTAATAAGTTTAAAGAGTCTCTTACCCTAACTTTCAAAAAAAGCCAAATTATTACTAAGAGATATGATTCTGTTACTCAGATGAGAAACCAAAGACTGCCTATACATTAAAAATCTACACAACCAAATCAGAAAGTAATAATAATGTTAAAAAAAGGAAATCATGTAAATATTTTACGTAGCAATGAAAACACGAGTTTCTCTACTGAGAAATCTTTAGTGGGTCCATTTTGTTACTGTGACTGGAGACAAGCTCTTACAGGGCCTTCAACTTTCTCTATGGTAGTGCCCCAACCTACTACTTAAGTGATTCTTCCCACTTTCCTTCCTATCCTTTCCTTGAGGCATGGTAGCATCCTGGAAAGAGTCTAGGTTTCCAGCACTACATTTGAACCCTGATTTAATTCCTTTCTTGCTAGATTGTTTTGATAAAGACAAGAAGTAACTTATGTGAAGTTCCCAAACCTTAGCAGCAATTTAATTTATGCAAGCTAATATTACTCAGCTTTTGGCCCTATACATTTCTTTTCTCAAGCTGTTTACTCTTTGTAGAATTCCTTAACAGTTTCCACCTTGTCAAATAGCAATTAGAAAATTTCTACACCCATTTCAAATCCTAACTCAACTGGCACTTTTCTAAACAAGTCTTTCCTGTTCTATCCACATGTAATCTTACCTCTCATATATTAATCCCCATAACTTCCTTATAGTCACATTTTAATGCATTCATTAATATCTTACATTAGACTGTAGGTTCCCAGGTGTAGAAAATATACCTAAATGATCTTTATTGCTCAGGCCTAACCTTCAGGTTATCTATTCCTGCACAAGAAACCATCCGAAATTCTAATGGTTAAATCAACAAACTTATTTTTCCTCATGATTCTGTAGGTTGGCTGGGTTCATCTGTGCGTTTTCTCACGTGGGCTTTCATTCAGTTCACTCAGATGCTATTGTTGGAATCATCTGAAGAATGAACATTCAGGATGATCCAGTCATTTAACTGACCACTGATGCTGGACATCAGCTGGAATCTCATTGGAGGCTGTCTATCAAAGAGTCTCCACATGGCTGCTTCATTTGCCTTGTGCTTCTAACAGAATGGTAGCTGGGTACCGAGAGTGACGTCTCAAGCATAGAATGTCAAGCAGGGTAAGCAGAAACTGCCAGAGTAGATAGAGCTACAAGCAGAATTTGCAAAGCATCAAAGCATCAGTATTCTGTTGCTTAAAGAAGTCGTAGGGACCACCAAGTTTCAAGGAGTAGAGAAACAGACGCTCGTGTGTAGGAGACCTTGTAGGATGACAGATGTATTTGCAACTGCCTTTAAGAAATACAATCTGGCATAGCTTACAGGGAGCCGGTCTCACAAGAAGTACTTTCTCAGTTTTTGTAGGAGGAATATATGTTTATTTTCTCCTTCAGGTTAGTTTCCTTGAGCTGAGTTAATCATTTTTATAATACCTGAAGCATCTAGTGCAGTGGTGAGTATGTACGCATGTTCATTTATGGTATTTAATTGAAGAATGCTACCACCCCATTAACTTGAACAGTGGTCTGATTGAAGCACCCAACTCATCTGGTATTATGCTCATAATGACTCTAAGAGGTGCCTAGAAACAAAATGGAAGTCTCCCTTGTCTGTAAAATATAATACTGGTGTTCTGTCTGCCTTTTCTTACCAAAGAAACATTGGTTGTCTTTTGCAAAATCATAAAGTTTACCTAATATCAGAATATAAGTGAGTAAAACATATTTAGATTGACCTCAGGCAAATACTGCTCAGATGTTCAATGAATTTAGAAAGTAAATAGATGTATTACTTATTCTGGACCATCTTAAACTTAGATGATGCATGTCTGATGTTACTAGAGGTAGGCTAAGGACACATAATTGGCATTGACATGAGCAAGACGTATATCATTGGTGACTTCGATATGTACCATTTTATTGAAATGATTTGAATGAAATCCTTATTAAAGGGTGATCAAGATGGGAGGTGTAAGTGTAGAAACAATAACATATTTGAATATTTTAACAATTTTCTATTAAGGATAGTAGAGAAATGAGGCAATAAATGGAGAGGGATGTGGGGTAAAGGAGGTTTTTTTTTCCTTTTTGCTTACTTGTATAAATATGAGTGATATTAGGCATGTTTGCACACTACTGTTATTAGTCCAACAGAAGAAATTGATGATGGAGGTTAGAAAAAAGATGACTGCAGGGGTAAAGTCCTCGAGAACTATAGAAGAAATTCTACCTAGGGAACAAAAAGAGGCTTTGTCTTTAGATCACACAGGGATGTTTACTCTGTCATGAGGGAAGGGAGAATCAAGTATGTGGGCTCATAGGCAGCTCAGAAGGTGGGCAGAAAGTGGCCATTCTCATCTGATTGTATCTACCTTCTCAGTGAAGTCAGATCATTTTTGGAGGTTTACGATTTGAAGAGAGAGAAGTAATAGTTTTCTTTAAGAGTAGAAAAAATACAGTTTCAGGAAATTAGAGTAACGTATGTGGTGGAGATTGTCAGCTGTTCATCAAGATGATTTTCTTTTTTCCTCTTCTTCCTGGGCACAGAATCAGACTGCAGTTTTCAGATGGTGGCTATCAAGTGAGCTCTATCTAGCAGCCTGTAAGCAGAAGGGGCTTGTGCTACTTCTTTCATAGAGAAGAGGAGCCTTCTCTATGCCCTCTGTTTTCTTTGTGCCAGCTGCATACAGACAATAACTAAGTCTCTGGTGAGGCAAATCCAGAAGATGGAAGAAGTCCCTGTCCCTAGATGACCAGTAGAGGAGATCTATTAGGTCTCCTCTGATTTGGAGGTCTCATGACCTAATTAGGTCATGTGACCTAATCATAAGATTCACCTTGGACTTGTTATGTCAATGAGAAGTAAACTTCTTTTGAGCCATTGTGTGTATTTCCCACACAGCTTAACCTATCCTAACACATCAGATTGGTTGTTTGTGTTGAGGGCACACTGGCATTTGTGGTCATAACTTTGAAGAGAGTCCAATCCTGCAGGATTCTGGGTGGTGTGATCCTGCCAAGAATCTTAAAGCAGAGGATAATCAGATATTGGTTACAGCAATAATAAATTCCGCATGGTTGGAAAATTGTTAAAATGGAAGTACAGGAGTGAGTGGAAAAGATAAGTGAGCTATCAGGGTAGGAGGTAATGATCAAGGAATGAGATTATATTGATTACAAGGTCTAGAGTAAGATTATAGGAGTAGGTTGCTAGATGAGGTGCAGGAAATTAGTGT
Source organism: Balaenoptera borealis (assembly GCF_965194805.1). Classification (NCBI taxonomy): domain Eukaryota; kingdom Metazoa; phylum Chordata; class Mammalia; order Artiodactyla; family Balaenopteridae; genus Balaenoptera; species Balaenoptera borealis. The sequence continues at coordinate 20,550,105 of NC_138866.1, forward strand.
CAGAATCCAAAAGGTGGTGGAACTGAAATCTCTTCAATAAAAGAAAGAACAAATAGAAATATTGCAAAGGTGAGTGGAGGCACTCTTACTTTGTTGTGTCCAATTGGAATTAAAGTGTGATCAGACACAAACATTTATCTTCATTCTGCTTGTCAGTCCACCATCCCACAGCCATTTCAATTGAGGACATTTTCAATTTGGTGATTCAGAAGGAAAAGTCATTGAATCACTCTTCAAAGCTGCTCATTTGCATTTTGCTCCCATTGTTCTTAAAGATTTTGCCGAAAAGGTCTAAACTGTCAGATGGTAACAGAAATGTACAACAATGCAGTCAGAGAATACTGTTTTCCTTTGCTTGGAAAATAAAACCTTTATTTTACATTTGCATTTTTCCCAAGTCTGTTTGCTGTAAAAATCTGAAGCTAAACACAAACCCAGCCTGTTGCTTCTCCCTGAGAACATTAATTGTCTCCAATCATTGTTAGAGCATCTGTTTCACATTTTGACAAGTGCACTTATCTTTTTTCCCTTCATATTCCTCTGGTAAAAATAATGAATAAATTACAGGGGGATGACAAATGTGTTGATAATCAAGATGAAACACAGATGAAGTGCAAGAGGCTGTATTTCTTTGCAGAGTTGTAAATTGCTTTTTTTTTCCTTGTGCATTGACATGCCTGACGTAGAAACTAAAAATACCACCACATGGGAAAATTAACAGAATTGTTCAAACAGAAATTATTTTTCACGAATAGAAATATATAAACAGCATTTCTTTTTGACATCATGTGTCATATTTGCCTCACAATCTGGATACCCCAGGTAACAATATCTAGCTTCTTATAGTTCTAAGAGGCTTAGATGGTAGTCAATATAATACAATCTAATACATCACAGTTGCATTTGAAAATAATTGTTAAATCTTGAACGGGATTTGGGAATGTCCAATTGAAGAGAGCAAACTTTGTTCAATCTCAAAGACATTAACCTCAGAGAAACAACTCCAAATTGGGTGTCAGGAGACTTTAATTCCATCTCCAGACCATTCCCTTCAAATTCTTTATGAAAAGATTCATTTTCAATATTATAGTCTCTGCAATCACTGTACTCAGGAATCAGTAAAAAAAAAAAAAAAAAAAGTCAGTAAAAAAATGAGTTTGGGTAGACTAGTAGGAGTCATCAATGTTGCCCCACTGATTAAAACTTGCAGAAGTATTAGTCTATTTTTTAAATTGTGTTTTATTGCCTTTAGATAGAATGTACTCTCTTCAGCTTGCTGCAGTGCCCAACCACACTTTATTTTCCAGCATCTAGATACTGTCATCTATCTGGAGTTAGAAGTATTTGGCTTGTAGAGACCCAGGCTAGGTGCAGTCATTATGCCCTGAGAGCTCAAATATTCCATGTCTATTATATCTATCCGTATTCAGATTGTTAATATCCTGACCTTTTTTCTTTCACCACCGCCACACTTCTGAATATGAAACCAAAGAAATGAGTTCAGAACCTACAGAGTCTACATGATCCATTCAAGCAAGTTCAAACTGGCTGAGAATTTATTTCTTAGTTATGGAGAAAAAGAAAAATCAAACAATACACGTGGCAAATCCCAAGAGGGACAGTTCTATTTACACGTTGAAGCATAACAAAGCTGTGGCATATGCCTTATTTTTTTTGTATGGACTCTTCCTGCAGAGTAACCTTTGCCAAGGATCTCATAAATCTTTACAGACACTCTAAAGAAAAGAGGACTCAAACCATGTACCTGCAATTTCCATAAATGTATGTGAAATCTTGCTTTATGAATGGATTTGCATAAGACTACCAAGCTAACTATAAAAAGCATGGAGTGCAAACATGAGTTCTACTTTACATATGCAAATATGTGTTGAAGCTTAGAGTTGTTGCCTTGCATGTTAAAACTATGTCCCAGTAGATTTGAATTGAGAAGGAAATTTCTAAAGTAGCAAATAGGAACAACCAAGGTAATTAAGAAAGTTCTCTGTTCTTAGAAAATTGACACATCTCATATGTGAAAAACTGCCACTTCATAAATGTATTATGCAGTTACCACCATATGGGCTGTTTTACTACAACTATTAAGTAAAGATTTGAGATAAAGAAATGCATACAATCTTTGGTCCAAAACATAAATTGAATCTTATTTTTGAATTTATATGAAAATTTGGCTTACTTTGTCTATTTTTAATCTAATGCTACCTTTCTTTGCAAATAAAATATTAAAATAATAAATTAATTCAAAGGTGAAAAATATGTTATATACATTTCATATTAGATTGCTTAAAACTTCAAAATTAAATTCTTTTGAAAAATGAATTTGTTTTTGTAATAATGTTTTCCACTTGAGTGAATTTTTGTTTTTTAGTAGTTAGAAGCATCATTTTATCATTAGGTGTAAACCTTATTAATATATTATAAATTCTAGTACTAACCTTAAAATAAAAAGACAAAAATGTCCTTATTTTGTTTTTTTAAGAAAAATCTTTAATCTGGTTATTTTATATAAAGCATTACTTATGGAATCTTAAAAAATAATTTCAAAGTGTCTGAACCAAATGACAATTTGTATCACTGATGTCATTCAGAGCATGTCACAATTTGGGTTCTCTGGGAAGCAGACTCCAAGACAGTTTATTGCTCAGAAAGTTTATTAGGAAGTGACCTTGAAATCATCACTGAGGAGGGAGGGGAGGAAGCAGGACTGGGTAGAGATGGAAGTGGAGCCTTGATTGAGAGCCCGTACCTCACCCAGCCCCATGGGAAGCTCAGGACCTGAAATGGCCCTTCATAGTTGTCCTACTAAAAATGGCCAGGTCTTTTTAGTTCTGCCTCCACAGATATGAAATATGGGCTTCTGCCAGAAGGGTGTGGCTTTGCTATTGGCAATTCTCTGCAGTTGGGGCCATCCCTAACAAGCTGACAGTTGAAGAGAGTTTGCTGACCACACTCCTTGCAGCTGGGGCAACAAGAGCTTCCAGTGATCCTCCGTGTTGACTGCAGTACACCTCTTGCACTGCTCAAATGCACTTCTTCATACATGTCCAGGAAGCGATTCCTCCAAGTTTCTGATGGTCCTCTCTTATTAGAGGAAACCTAGTGGAGAAAGATTATTGAGACAAGCTACAGTAACGGCTGATCTGATGAGTGAGCCAGATCTGCTGCTCAGGGGGCAGTTCTGCTTGCTGCAGTGGCTTTGCTGGTGATATTACTCAGACTCTCTCTCTCTCTCTGAGTTCCTGGTCATCATGCCCTACTAAGGTTATGTATTAGTCTTCCTAGGCTGCCATAATAGAATACCACAGAGTGAGTGGTTTAAACAACAAAAATTTATTTTCTCACAGTTCTGGAGGCTAGCAAGTTTAAGATCAAGATTCCATCAGATTGGTTTCTCATAAGGCCTCTTTTCCTGGCTTGTAGATGACGACCTTCTCTCTGTGGCCTTTTCTGGCCTCTCCTCTGTGTGCATGTAGAGAGAGAGTGAGATCTCCAGAGTCTCTTCCTCTTCTTGGAAGTTTATCAATCCAATCAGATTAGAGTTCCACCCATCAATTTTTACCACTTCCTCACAGGCCCTATCTTAATGTCACATGGGGGTTAGGACTTCAACATATGGGAGGGACACAATTCAGCCCATAACAGACTGTGATTACCGAACAAGACTATTTACCATGACAATTGGGCAAGGCAATAAAAAGCCAAGTGGATGGCTTGGCTATTCAGTATATCCCTATCTTTATTGTACAACAACAATCCTACCATCTTTTTGCTGATCAGTGCTTAGTAATCCAAGATGATGATGTCCCTTCTTGCCTGGAAGTCCTTGAACACAGGAAAACAAAGTGCCCTGCTTGAAGTCAAGCTTACAATTCAGTGACACTCCTGCTGTGTCCTCTAGCATCTATTTCCCCCTGGGGACCAGGACCTCTAACCCTACTCAATCCAGAGTCGCAGGGACAGGAGGCACATATTCCCCAAGTGAGCCATTCAGGTGGTGGTAAGTGGGAACATTTGAGCATCTTGAACCCATGTAGTCTTCCTACTGGGGAAAAAGTAGCATATAAATCTCATTGATTCAGGGTACACATTGTGTCCTGAAGGATGGTGTCCTATTTCTGAAAAGTATTTTCTCCAATCTGGAGCTTTGGCTCTGTCTTCATCAGGCTCTTCCCATGCTCTATTTGACAGACAGCTTTTTGGGAGTGCAGTATGTGATATGACCAGCTGATACCATGGTTGTGGGTCCTTTCATGAACTGTATTTGCTGTGAAGTCAGTTGCTTAGTGTGACGTGATGTTTCATGGGATCCCACGTCAGCAGATCAAACACATCATAAGCCCTCGGACATGGTGCTGGCTGAGACCCTGCCTGCTCTTGGAATATGCTTACATAATCAACTTGCCATTAGGTGCCCAGTTCATCTTCTCAAGCAATGGTGCCATACTGGGGGCTCAGCATTGGTCTCTGTTGTTGGCAGTTTGAACAGCCAGCAGTGATAGTATTCTCTATCTGTCATTTAAAATATTAAAAAGAAACTTTAGCAAAATAATAAAAGACCTAAATAGTTAGAGTTTGAATTCAACTTTTCACTTTTCTTTCTTATCTTTCCTTCTCTGCATGCCCTCTGAATGCATAAATCCTTGTATACCATACCTAAGACATATTCATAGCAGACATAATAATTGTTTGATGAATAAATCAGCAAATGAATGATAAATGATAAGAGATGCTGAATGACAGAATTTGGATCATATATTCAACCAGCGTTTTTTGAGCATGTTATACATGCACATGGAATATAAAAAATAAATAAGTCCCTGCCCTAGGTATATGAAAAGTGTAGTATTTACACAGGTATAAAAAGACAGAATATAATTATAGTGTGAAAATTAATAGAAAAGATGTGCTGTTAGTGGAAAGTATTATTAATGCTCAGTGGTTGAAGGGCTTAACTTGCTTAATGGAATTCAACAAAAGTTTTCTCCACAGAGTAGATTTTACTTAATTAGTATCTGTAAGAAATAGGAAAAGATAGCTTGGACCTCTTTATAGTCAGCAAGAAGCAGCAGCCAACACAAATGAAGGATGGAAAAGTTAAGAAGAATAGGTTAAAAGAGTTAACCTCAGAAAGAAAACCCTGCTTACAATGTGCATTCAATGAGGGCTGAGGTTTTTTCTGTTTTTTGGGTTTTTTTGGTCACTGTTATATCCCAAGCGATTAAAATGATTCCTGGAACCTCATGCATAAGTCAGTAAATATTTGTACAATGAAGAGCTCCTTCCAGGTAAGGGCTCCCCTAACAATAGTCCTGCAAGATATTAACACCAGCAACCTTACCTCTTGAATTAGTTAGTGTATGGGTGAACTGCTGTAACAAAGAGATCTGAAACTACAGAGGCTTAAACGAAGCAGAAATTTATTATATTTATTTTTCTCCTGTATAACAGTCCATAAGTTGACAGTCCTCAGCCAGTGCTGTGGTGTAGCCCTCCTCAACACGAAGATTCCGTGACTGAGTTCAAGGCAGCTGTACCTGCCGTCTCCATTTCCCAGCAAGTGGAGGAAGAAAAGAGTGCAAGGAGTGAGAACTTCCTAAAGAATTTGACACAGACATTGCACACATTACCACATCTCGCTGGTTACATTTCACTGGCCAGGACTTAGTTCCATGGCTTCGCTAGAAGGGAGACCAGGAAATGTGGTTTCTAGCGAGGTGGGGATGCTCCCAGCTAAGACAGTGTGGAGATGGCACTGTTACGGAAACTAAGAAGGATGAATACTGGGGAAAATACCAAACTCTGAAGTTCAAGGTAATCTCATACTTTAGATATTTACTTCTTATTTTATTTTATTCAAAGACATCACTTATCAGGTTGTGCACCTGCCTCACTAGTGTCTCCTCTCAATCCCCTTTACTGGATTTTCCTTTATATGTAAATGTTGGAATCTTCCAGGAACAGATCCTTGGCCCTCCTTTCTTCCTATCTACCTGTACTCTATCTATGGTGAATAAGTAGAGACACATTCCCGCAGCCTCAAACACTGGTTTACTTAGTAATCTCATACTCATATAATCTCTATGTGTATATTCTCTATATACAGAACTTATTTCCTTTCTCTGCTGCTTGACCCTATCCCTAAATTCCCAATTGCCAACTCAGCATTTCCAATTGGATATCTAATAGTTATTTCAAACCTAACTTGGTGAAAATATAACTATGGATTCCCACCCCTCTAAAAACTGGCTCCTGACTCCCCATGCTTTTTTCAACCTCAGTAAAATGCATTACTACATACCCAGTTGCTCAAATTAATAAATTAAGAATCATTCTTGATTTTCCTCTGTCTTTCCAATCCCATATCCCAAACATTAATTTAAAAAAAAATAAACAACTCTATCTCTAAATTATATCCTGAATCCGATCGCTTGTTATCTCTATTGCTTCAATTCCAATCTAAGCCACCATCACCTCTCACCTATAAATGATCTACTTTTGCCAGGGCTCTCATTTCTAGTTCCTCCTACTAGTTGTAGCCCTCCGTATAGCAGCCACAGTAATCTTTTTAAAGTTTAAATCAGGTCATTGTTCTCTTTTATGTGAAAACCTCCAATAGCTTCCCGTTGCTCTTTGAATAAAATCTACTTATATCCCCCTCCATTGCCCAAAATCAGAAGTGATGTTCAAAATATTTCTCACTGGGCACAGCATGTGCACTAAGGGTTAGACTATGCACAGGTGAGAGTGCTGAAGCAGGGCCCTAGAGGCTGCCTGTTGCAGATCTCATTTACCCTTTAGTTGCCGAATCATGAGGAGGACTATGGGGTCCCAGGTACAGACTGAAGTCATCAGAGTAGACATTTTAAGGGTTTTGGCCAGTAGTATAGAAGTAGTATACTATTTATCAAGTAGTGTAGAAATATTTCAACACCTTAACAACTAGCACCCCAAAGTATGTACCAGTAAATAGTAGCCTTGTGTGTGAAAACCCCTAAGACCTATTATAGATATCTCCCTCTTCAACTTAGTATCTACCCTCTCTACCCCTTGTTCAACAAACTCATCCACAGTGGCATTTTTTCCCCTGTATTTTGAACCTATGTAGCTTCTTCCAATATTAGGCCTTTCCATTTGCTGTTCTTCCTATTTCAGAAACTCTTTCCCCATATGACTGCTTCAAATGTCACCTCTTCAGAACGTGCTTCTCAGACCACACTAGCTGTGATGCCTCCATGCCACTTCACCTCTTTTATCTTCTTCATAGCATTTATCTGCATCTAATTTCCTTGTCTGTGTATGTACTAACAAGAGGTTAATGGTTTATCTTCCTCTTCTAGAAGGTATTTTTGTTTGTTTTTTACATCTTGATTGGAGTATAAGTGCTTTACAATATTGTGTTAGTTTCTGCTGTATAACAAAGTGAATCAGCTATACGTATCATATATCCCCATATCCCCTCCCTCTTGAGCCTCCCTCCCACCCTCCCTATCCCACTAGAAGGTATGTTTTGTAATGACTGCCTTCCTCAATACTCTATCCCTACTGTGTAAATATCTTTCACTAAACTAATTTCCAAATCCCGAATATTTGGTAGCACATATTAATCAGGAATAAATATCTGAGTTAATAGATGTTGACCTCAAAACCCTTATTATCTCCTAACACTGCCTCTTGTGTCTCACTGCCAGTCTCATCTCCTCATTTTTCTTGATCTTCCAAACAAACAAGTTTATGAAAATCTATGTCAAAAATCAGGTATCCCTTCACAAATTAGAAGAGATGAGACAACATACCACATTCTACCCTCAACTTAAAATTTCCTTTAATCATTTATTTATTTAGGAAACTTTTATCGATTTCCACTTGGAGCCAGTACTCTGCTAGATGCTAGAGATATAGAGCTGAATAAAGAAATAATCTTTGCCCTTAGGGAACTCAGAGTGCAGTGGAAGTAAGCGTTGTCAGTTCCATGGTCCAAGTATGCATAAGGTGCTGGGAGAGGCATTGGAGGCAGCAAGCTGTGAACGTATTTAATAAAGATTCATCGATTCTCACAGGTTATGAGTCACCCTAAGTATAGGGGATGCCAAAACCACCAGATAAACATGCCTCTCCAAACCTTTCCTTGAATTGCACTGAATTATCAGTGGAACCTTGTAAAGTAATAAAAGATTTCTGACAAGCTTTCAAAGAATCTTCTGTTAGATTAAAAAGAAAGAAAAAAGAAAAAAAAAAAGATGCAAACTGAAACGTTACACATTTCCAAGGATTGCTGATTTAAGCTCCTCTGTAAGTATTCCTTTTTATGTTCAGCTCTGTGAGAGGAGTTTATTGCTGTGATTTGGGATTTTCCCTTTTATATATTTCTATCTCTTCCTTCTGTCATAAATACATTTACTGACCTCTTGTTGCCACCATCAAATCCGACAGAATTATTTCAAAGACATATGTCCTTTAAAATTATTGCAAAGATAAGGCATAAGAATGGACTGAATTCTCCTGACTCCAATTTTCTCTTCAAGATCAGAGTTTCATTGTAAGGCAATGAGAGCTCTGTGCTAGAGGGGAAAGAGGTAACTGTAGGAACTGGGCCCCCTAGAACCATCCACTCAGATAATTTATCATTCCATCCTCTTGGAATTGTGATATAGCTTTGCCCTGTCACTGCCACCTTGTTACTTTTGTTTTATATATCCTTACAGATTTTCACACGATCACAACCCTACTGCAACCTTCAAGCATACCAGTTAGCAAAAATATCTAAATATGTGTGGAAATTTGTATCTTAAGTTGGGGGACAACACACCAGTTGCCATAAAGTTATTTTAGTTCTATTTAAACTCCGAGTTATCACTTTTTTATATAACTTACTTTTTATTAGTTTATTCTTGTTCTCCTTTCAAGTGAATGTAATGCATTTGAAACGTGCCAAATTATCAGCACAGACTTAAATTCTTGATTAAGGTCATGGAACACGTACAGCATCAGTAGCAACAGGAAAATATGTCATGCTGCTTAATAAATGTTTATTGATGAGGGATCCCTGCTGTGAACAGAACAGGATTTTTCACAGATATTCCAATTGCTGTATCAACAATCCACTCCAAGCCAAATAGCATATCCATGAATAAGCTAAATTGTAAAGAGAAGAAAAATTGATGAGAAAAGGGGGAGAGAGAGACAGGGAAAGAAAATTTATGTTTGTGTGTTACACAAATTGAAAGGTAAATGAAAAGGTATATATATATATATATATATATTTCAGTAGATAGATAGATATTATTTCAGTATACTTTAGTTTCTTTTCCACGCAGTGGACAAGGCATGGATCTTAGAATGCAAACTCCATTTACCCACAATCCCAATCCCAACTTTTATATTATTGCTGTTATTAAATTATGTATGTATATATATATATATATATATATATATATATACACACACACACATACACACATACATGTAGAGTATATGTGTGTATATATGTATAGTATGTATGTGTTTATATTTAAGCCCTGTATTATACTTATTACTTTATACCATTAATATTCATATTACTATTTTATATCATCAATAGTCACATATAAACTTTTTCTAGTGTTCTTCATTTCCACTTTTCCATCTAATATGATTTTCCTCCTGCCTGAAGAACTCCATTTAAACTTTTCGGGGGAATGTGCTGGTGAAGATTTCTCACTGTGTTTGTTTGTTTGGAAATGTCCTTTCACTTTCACTTGAGTACAGAATTTTAGGATGGCTCATTTTGTTTTTTAGCATTTTAAAGATGTTAATTTAGTATCTTCTATTCTTCATTTTTGTTGAGAAGTCACTATAAGTTTTATTGACTTTCTAGATGCTTTTAAGATTTTCTTTTTGTGTTTGGTTTACAAGAGTGATACATTGGTGTGCCCCAGTGTGACATTCTATATATGTATCCTGATTGTTTTATAGAGTTTTTTGAATCTGTGGTTTGATGTCTTCAGTTTTGGAAAATTCTTGTCCATTATCCCTTCCAATGTTATTTATACCCCTTTCTTTTTCTCCACTACTACTGGGGATTCAATTACAAAAGTTAGAATTTTTCACTTTTTTTCATAGTTATATTCTTTTCTGGATTTTTCTATTCATTTGTTCTTTATTCTTCAATCCAGATATTTTCTGCTGACTTGTCATTCTTTGATAAATCCTTTCTTTTTCTCTATAAAATTTGTTCTTAACTCACATTTGAGCTCATAATTTCAATTATTCCATTTTAAATAAACTTTTAATTATAGAATAGTTATAGACTTACAGAAAAGTTGCAAAAATAGTATACAGAATTCCCATATATCCTACATACAGTTTCCCCTATTGCTAACATCTTACCTTAGTATGGTACACTTATCACAATTAATGAACCATTATTGATACATTAATTATTCCATTTTTAATTCTAGAATTTTATTTTCTGGGACTCTAGTATAATGCACCTTGTAATCTGTATTATTCAGCTTACTAATCATAGTTATTTTAATATCTATGTCTAATAACTTCAATAATGGGTCTTCTGTGAGTCAGTTTCTAAAATATTTTATTTTCCTTTTGGTTGTTTTTCTTGGTATACTTGGTGTTATTTTTTAATATCAGCCATCATACCTGAAAAATTGTGGAAGTCCTGGAAGATGTATTCTTTATCCAGAGAAGGTCCATTCTATCCTCTGATAGATAGCTTGGAGGGGATGATACTAAACCAGTGACTGGACTGGTTTAGAGGATCAGTTTTACCAACATCTTGCACTCTTGCACTACTAAGAAGTAGCTCTCCAGGGATCCCACCTGAATGTCTCTGGTGATAACTAGGGTTTCTCTTATTTGATTGTCTGTGTATTCCACCTTTTTTTTCTTTTGTCTGTTCAGCTTGAAACCAAACAGGACCTTGTGGTACAGGGACAGACCCTCCCATGTCCCCTTCCTCTTGTCTATAAGAAAGCTCTAGCCTCCTTAGCCTTCCCTGAGTTCCAAAGAGCAAATTTAATCAGAGAAATAAGAAAATGTAGAAACAAGGAAAACAGTCAAGTAAGACAAAATAATAATAGTTTGGCCATAAAGTCAAGAATCTTTAGTTCCTCCTCCAGGGCTATCGATAATATCCTGAGCCATATCCCTGAGTTGTTTTACATATACTAAAACCCCGTCAGGTAAAAGTTAACTACATGCTGACCACCAGCACAAAGACCTCAAACTGGTTGGAACCAACAGGTTGACAATTGAGATTGCTGAAATATCACCCTGTTAACCTCACCATCAACCAATCAGAAAATTGAGCAAGAACTCCATGACCCTCTCCCTCACTCTGTCTTTAAAAACCCTTCCCTGAAAGTCATCAGGGAGTTTGGATCTTTCAAGTATGAGCTGCCCATTTTCCTTGCTTGACCCTGCAATAAATGCTGTACTTTCCTTCACCACAATCGGGTATCAGTAGATTGGCTTCGCTGCACATCAGGCAAGTGGACACAAGTTTGGTTGAGTAACAAGCTCTGTAAGATTGCAGATAACTTGCTCTACTTTTTAATGGCTTTCTGCTTAGCTCCTTAGTTCCCTGCCTTGAAACAAATAATATGCAAATACCATAAAGAGAAAACTATGAATTGTTTAAGATTGACTCACCATGTTCTTGGCCCTTTAAATCCTAGCTGCTTGGCTGCACTGAATTTTTGATTTTGGTTTACTCAGACTTATGTCATCCCTCAAAGTTCTGCTGATTTTTCTGCCTCTTAGCCATGGTCCTCTGCCTGGATTTCTCCACCTCTTGTGTAACATAAATTGCAACTGCCACTAAGAGAAAGTGGCTCATAGAATGTACTGGTCTTGGCTCCTCAAGTTCTAGTTGCCTTGGAACCTCACCGATGCCCTCAAATTGTTTTTCTAATTTTACATAGTCTATCTAGTTTTTTTTTTTTTTTAAGTGGGATCATTTATCTACCACAAGCTACTCCATCTTAGCTAAAAGAGAAAGTTTTTCTGCATTATTCTTCTGCTGCTATCATTGGTTTTACTCATTTTTGAGACAAAAATATATACAGTAAAATGCATAAATTATAATTACACAGCCAAATACATTTTATATAATTATGCATTTGTGTAACTACCCCCAAGATCAAAATATTAAATTGTTGAATATTTCTGGGATCACAGAAGGTCCCAAGAGACCCCTTTTAGTCTCAAATAATATCCTCCACCCTACAGAGAACCACTATTCTAACATTTATATCCAAAAATTAATGTTATCTGTTCTTGAATTTCATATAAATGGAATTATAAAATATCTGTCCTTTGTGTCTGGTTTCTTGATGTAATTTTTTTTTATTTAAGTTTTGTCTATGTAGTTGCATATATTGGTAGTTTGCTTTTATTTTTACTGATGTGTAGTTTTAAATTATATGAATATACCACAGTTTTTAAAATCCATTCTATCTTTGATGGTATTTCCAACTTGGAATTCTTATAAATTAATCTACCATACACGGTCTCTTAAAAGTCTATCTGTGATCATCAAGCACTCTTTGCTGCTGAGTATATGCCTACCAATGAGCATTTAAAATTGTGAAGCAAAACATTCATTCTCATTGTAATAAGGGAAAGACAAAAAAAGTCTTTAGAAGCATCACTATTTACTATTTTTTCCAGAAGTGTTAGTCACATAATAAGGCAAGAAAAACTAAATTAAATATACAAATATTGGAAAAGTGAAGAAAAAAGTCATGATCATTATCAGGAATTAGATTCTCTAGCTGAAACAAAATGAAACATATAAATGAACAAACATACCACTAAAATAAACTATTCTGCTTAGAAAATACAATAACTGTCCTAGATTTAAAAAATCACAGTTGACCATAAAAAAGCAGGAAAAGTTGTCAAAGATGGACCAAAAGGAATGATCAGAGCAGATAAGATGGTCTAAATATGTGACTGTCTTCAAAATTAATCTTTAAAAAATCTTTTAAATAGATTTAAATATACTAGATATAACTTGATATACTAGATATATACTAGATATACTAAATATACTAGAATAACTTGATAATGTAGAATCTGAACATTCAGATAAATAACTTTTATTTATTAAGGTGTTGAATAATTGGCATAAGGTAATTTGAATTCTGCTCCTCTTGATGCCTACAAATATGGATGTTAGTTTTTACGGAAAAAAATTTATAGCTGGTACGTGGTATGTACCTTGTCAACAAAAAGAAAACAATTTAGATATTTTCATATTTCTATGAGGAAAGTTAATGGAGCTAACAGGGCGAGTATAGTATTTATTTTCAGTAGAGGTAAAATTGTTTAAAATGACATAACTTTTCCATGCTAACTAAAGAGAGATCTAGCAGACTATAAAACCCTTCAAAGAAGTGGACCTCTGAGAGACCATTCTTTCTATATATCTACTCTTCTAGCTACAGGACAATCAAGTCCACAGTGAGCATCCCGAGAAGCAACTGCATTTGCCAATGAACACAATCTTTACATTTCAGTATTATTTACCTAGATATGAGTCTGTGTAAAAACATAATATGGGTTTGCAATACAAAGGAAAAAAACTTTCTAAGTGTCTAAAGTGCATATAAATGCACATAGGATGCTCAGTTAATCTCATTTCAGTATCTTTGAAGGGAAAGTAAAATTGTGCCCTTAACAATTACAAGAAAAATTTAAAATCAAACATATATAGTGTCCAGAATGTGATAAGTCCTCAGTACATATTTGGTGATGGATGCTTGTCCTTTAATTCCTTTTTACCATAATCTCATTAAACCCTGATTAAATCAATAATACAGTGCTAGGTACATAGTACACAATTCATAATTGTTTGTTGAACTTGAATTTGAAGCCGTATTTAGGTTAATGGACTGCAACTCTAATTTACTCCCTTGCCTGGCAACAAGAAGGTTTTTTCTTTTTTCCATTTCCACGACCCCTAAAGTTTTCTGGATGGTTGGAGATGAGACAGAGAAAACATAAACATTTTCTTTGGGCAAGGCTTTCTCAATTTTCCTGTTTTGGGATAATAAAGCATGAGTTTTAATTAAGTTTGTAGGCTTACCATCTGTGAGCATCTGGAGTTTCATTCTGTTGCAGTGTTGCAAGTGTACCAATTCCAGCTCTCCTGAAAGTGGAGGACATGTGGACCAGAGAGCAGGGTAATGGCCAGCAGGTAATATTTCCCTTAAGGTCACTTTCTATTCTATCTCTGAGTACATAAAAGTGTTAGTATAACCCTTCAAAGTCACTTATACTCTATTATTACTTGCACAGAAAGCTTATAATAAGTCTACTTATCCTTTTTTTTCCTTTTGATAACATGCTAAATTTGAGATTTTTCTATTCTTAGCTAATCACTTTCAGAATACAGCTTGTTCAGATCATTATTTACTAATTAAGACAAAAACATTCATTTTACTTACAAATAGGAAAAAATTTCAAATGCCATGACTATAAAAAAAAGAATTCTAAGGTTTGCTCTTTTTTAAAATGAAAATTTAGGAAACAAAGAGGACTGATTATATCAACATTTTAAAACTGATAGAATAATTTTGACCAAATAACATGATGCCTAACCTTTTTAAGGTAACAAAAAATCACAGTATCAAACAGGAAAATCTTATCAGCTGTTGCTTAATCATCAAAAGTCTGTGGTCTTGAAAGTATGGTATAAAAACTCTATTGTTAAAATGTAGTTTAATTATCAATGGTGAAATTTGCCATAGGTGATTGGACATATATTGAATTTAGGCTTTTGTTACAATTATTGTCAAAAGTATTGATTAAATAACTTTTATTTCTGCAGTTGGCAACAGTGTGATATTGTGAAAAAACAGTTTCAGTGGATTACATGTACTTTCAGTTGAAAGCTTTTTTAGCAGCCTATAAACTGGCAGCATTCTGTCAGTCAAGGGGCAATTTACATTTTCAAAAGATTGTAAATTACTTTCTTGAGATAAAATACCTTTTATTAAAAGTATAATGTATGTTTTAGTTTGGTACTCTCCTACTTTAAAACTTGGCTTAAACCAATAGCTATTTTATCATGTCATGATTTTGAGGGACAGGATTTTGCTTAGCAATCAGCTAAGTGATTCTTTTTTGTATATGACATCAACTCTGTCACTCAGTGATAATCAGCGGACAGATGGTCTAGTCTGAAGGATCTAAAACAGCTTTGCTCACATATCTTTGCCTTACTGGTGTGACTGGAAAACAGTCAACCAGACAAGTGACTTGCGTTCTCCAAGTGACTTGGGTTCCCTCACAGCATGGCACCCTCAGGGTAATCAGATAAGGGGATGGCCCAGGACTCCAAAAAATTGTTTTCCAACAGGCCTGGGTAAAAGCTGCAAGCTTTTTGTGACTTACCCTTAAATGTCTCAGAATATCACATTTTCTGCATTCTGTTGATTAAATAAATTACTAAGACTAGCCCACATTCAAGAGGAGTGAAAATAAACACCACCCCTCTATGGGGAAGTACAAAAGCATTTGTGTCCATTTTTAATCTAATATAATGTATAGAAAAAAAGTGTATCTCACATAAATATAAAAACGGGCACACTTTCACACACTGGATACACCTGAATAACTCAAACCTAGATTAGGAAACAGAACATTAACAAACAGCACTGCAGAGTCCCAATTTATTCTTCCGCTTTCAAGTTATAAGCCACTCCTCCAGAATAACCACCATCCGAACTTCCAAAAGCATGGTTTAGTTATTGTGCTGTATACTGGAGTCAGGCATATAACTTCTTCTGTTCAACATTATGTCTGTGAGAATCTATCTATATTGTGGGACATAGTTTTAGTGTTTATTTTCATTGCCGTATAGTATTTTATTGTGAGAATATAACACAAAATTTATTTATCCATTCTGCTACTGGGTAGATAGGTATATAGGTAGTTATCAGTTCAGGCTATTCTTTAAAACTTACAGAAATTGCATTTGCAGACTTTTTTTCTGGCTATAGGGTAGGGCTTTTCCACAACATCACATGGAACAATAAAAGGGATTAATCATATAGAAAAAAAGAGGACATGTCATTTTCATAATTTTTTGCTTACATATTTTCAATACCTATTTGTAGTAGATGTTGTAAAAAATCCACAACAGCTCAGATAAGTGATTTTTAAGGACGAAGACATTTCCCTTCCCTGCAAAATTTACTTTCAGGTATCACTATTTCTAATAACTAACCAAATGCCCTATATGTTTATTCAGGCAAAGAGCTGAACACAAGGATTTCTCTGCATTGATTTTTAGGCCAAGGGTGCCCCAAATTAGGAACTATTTATTGTGAAATTATCACTTCTATATTTTTCATAATCTTACAAACATTTTGTTTGTTAAGTCATAGCTGCTCCCTACAGCTAAGATGGTAAAAAAAAAAAAAAAAGAAAGAAAGAAAGAAATTTTCCCTTGAGTGTTAGAATAATGTATTGCCAGTCCAGTCTCTAATAAGTATGACTTCAAAACTTTGGGGGAAAGTGTAACCCTTGAAAAATAAATAAGAAAGAGACACTAATCAGCTGTAGAGAAAAATAAACTTCCTCCAGCACAAAACAGAGTATAGACAAGTTGTTTCAAACTGAGATCAATGTAGCCTGAAAACAAATGACAGTGGATTTTCTATGACTTTGCATGGAATCACTTACTTGCTGATGGGAATGATTCAACAAAAAAATACGGCAAAACATAAACTTGTTTTAAAATTGAAAGTTCAGCTTAAGCATGAGAGAGGAATGATTGTTTCTCCAATATCTGTCAATAAGTAAATAGCTCTAAATGGTGTGATATGTTCCTTAAATGGATTTTATAGAAATATATGGTATACACCTGGACATTGCTTTGACACCTGGTAGTTGTTTTTCTGGATTCTGCACTTTCTCATTTGATTATTTGTACATCTTTAATACAAAAGGTTGATAATGACTTTCATCTCTTTCATCAGTTTTTTACTTGTGATCATTTATAGTGCATCTAAGGTTAGTCTTTTTATTCACATTACATCCTCACTGACACTTTCTCTGACCAAAAGCCAAGAACACAAAGAATTGGTTTTAAGACTCTTCTAGAAGTTCCCACGCCTTTTAAATGAATAATGCCTAGATGGGAAAAAAATTCTGCAGGAGGATTGAACTCATCAAAAACTTTATTACAGTACGTTGACAAATATATGAAAGTTAAATTATTTAAAAAAAATTTTTTTAATTAATTTATTTATTTTTGGCTACGTTGGGTCTTCACTGCTGCACGTGGGCTTTCTCTAGTTGCGTCAAGCAGGGGCTACTCTTCGTTGCGGTGCGCGGGCTTCTCATTGCGGTGGCTTCTCTTGTTGCGGAGCATGGGCTCTAGTTGCATGGGCTTCAGTAGTTGTGGCTCGCAGGCTCAGTAGTTGTGGCACACGGGCTTAATTGCTCCGTGGTATGTGGCATCTTCCCGGACCAGGGCTCAAACCCGTGTCCCCTGCCTTGGCAGGCGGATTCTTAACCACTGTGCCACCAGGGAAGTCCCGAAAGTTAAATTATTTTTAAAAAGAGCTCAGTTATTATGTTTATTGTGTATTTTTATTAGTTGTTTCCTAAAATTTCCAGTCCTGATTTTAATACTTTTGAAAGCTATCTTTATCACAATAATTGTGATTCACTTTATCACTCTCATAGATTGAATATCCGGGATTTGAAGAGTTCATTATTCTTGGTTGGAAATTGGGCCAGCTGTCCTTGTGAGTGTGATCACCTATGTAAAAACAAGTGTCAGTGCTTGTCAGATTCACCCAATTCTCTTCTGCAATCAGGAGGCCTTTGCGCATAGCTTACGTTGAATTCTTTAGTACATCTATATTTTAGTTAAATCCAAAGAGTAAATTACAAAGATCATAAATGATGTAGAAAAAGACAAACCATGGGAGAGAGGTTTCATGGAGTAAAATGACTGGATTTTAGCCAAGCCAATCCCTCATGGTCTTCAGTGTACATGAGTGACTTAAGTCAAGTATGAAAATTGTTAACTATGGTTCATTACCCTCATCTGGACATGCCATCCTTTAGGACAAATTTCTATAGCAAGGCTAGAATTTCTCAAATGCCAGAGACAAAGCTGTTGCCATAAACCTCATTAAAATAGAACACCTCATTATTAAAGATATTTTTATTTATAAATGCCATGCATAAACTGTAAAACAAGCAGTGGTGGTTAAACTCCTGGTAGAGCTGTAGAGCTGTGATGCTTAGATAAAGGTATGAAGTTTGACCCTCAGTATGATAGTATTTAATGGATTATGCTGCATTTCGGAGGGCAGGATCACAGGAAGTATTATGAGAAATGTGTGTGTGTGCACGCATGTTTATGATACCTTCAGACATATTTCAGGGGCTCAGACAAGTCAGAGAATTTTGCTAAGTGTTTACCCTGTATGTCTTGCCTTTATTAAAAACAAGAAATGTTGGGTGGACCAAGATTTTCTTTTCTCCTAACACAATAATTTGGTTCCCCTTCCCACATCCTCATAATTTTCTGTTCAGTTGATTAGTCCATTCCTGTGGCTTTGCAAAGTTGGAATGCTAAAGCAAAGAAGCAGCTTGCAATGACGAATTATGTTTACAAGACAAATTGCAAGACAATATAAATCAATTCATGAAAAGTTACAACTGTTTCACTTCATGTAATTTATTAAACAAATGAGCCTATATCCCACTCTTTTTATCCACATAATAAACTTGTATATCATTGGAGATGCCTATATGTATGGTAAAAAGGGCAAAGTTTCTGGAAAGAGACAGATTAGATCCAAAATTCATCTCTGACATTTAATAGCTACCTGCCCTTGAGCAGTTTTCTTAACCTCCTTGAGTCTTAGGTTTCTTCACTGTAAAACAATGATACTAAATACTTGCAGATAGTGCTCAGAAAGTTACCAAAAGAAATGATGAGTAGAAAAATCTCCCAGAAGAAGGGATTACTAGCACCACTCTATAGATGACACTTCATGCCAGGTAAAATTTTGTCCCAAATGACTCCTTCATTGATTAGCCTGGAAAATACCATATTCCTTTTTAAAAACTCCCCTTCAGCATCACTGCCTCTAGCAAGTTTCTTGACCTCAATCCGTTCCTATTGAATTGACAACTCATTTTCATTCTGCGTTTGTATCTATGAGAGCACCTTGAAATATTACTCCATGTTTGTCTCTTTACTCTTATAGCCCATATTCCCTCCAACTTTTTTTTTTTATGAGCATGGAGATGTCCCTGTTCTCACAGGGCTTTCAAATATTAATAAATATTTGAAAGAATGAAGGATGGAACAAATGCCTGAGGTTATAGTTCAAGCTGCAAAACAGATGCAAGCAAGAATATATGACTAAGGGAAGCACAGAACAGAGCAAGCTTATCAATCGTTCTACAGGCCTTTAGTCAAATGTGGTGAAACTTACATGATTTCAGAAAAAAGTGTTTGGTAATATCCCAAAATGCATTTTCATTTTGTTGGCAAAGTTTGAGTGTGTATGTATACATACATGTATCTATAAAGTTCAATAACATTAACCTAATTCAATAACTTTTTCATTTGCAGGAAATAAATAGGGGATAAAACATTAATAAGAATTTCCAGTAGGATTATTTTAATAGCTTCTCTCAATTATTTAACTTAGATTTGTGGTCAATAAAATGCTTAGGGCAGTTTAGATTTTCCTAACATACATCCTTGGAGGAAATCATGGTACTACGCTGTCATATAAAAAAAGGGATTTGGGCAGTGACTGCTAAATCTTAACAAGAGCTTTTTCCTGAAGATACAAGTGGGTGACAAAGATGAACTTCTGTGCAGTTGGATGTGGCTGGCGATAGAGCTGAGTTCTAGCTAATGGAATATAGGATGAAGTGATGGGCCACACTTCCAGGGCAGGCCATGGACAGCTTCCTGTGCAATCCTTGATTCCTCCTATCCTGTCCCCTGCCACCAGCTATAAAAGATCCTGGGGAATGGTGGGAATATAAGTTGGAAAGTGCCAAGGACCCTGTGACATCACTTTCAGGTAAACTGCTCAGGAGATCTTTCAGACCGGAAGTCCACTTTGTACTGTTGCATGATTGAGAAATGAAATTTCATTCTGTTCAGCTATTTATACCCTAACTAATACAATGACATTCTGTTTAATATTTTTAAACTGATTAATAAAAATGTACACAATAAATTCTTAAGTTGTTTTTTAAATTAAGAATAAGCTTCAAACATACACTAAAGACAAAAGATGTGTAATGAATCCACACACCATCACTTTGTTTCAACAATTATTATGTCATATTTGCTTTAAAATTTTTCCCTCTCTGTATATATATTTTTATATAATTTTTTAAATTTTAAATGTAAGATACAGAAATCATGAGGCTTTGTCCCAAAATATTTCAGAATGTATCTCTTAAGACAGGGAAATAATGGCAATGATTTTTATCTAGTTATCTAATAATATCTAGTCCACACACAATATTTCAAAAATTGCATTTTATAGCTGCTTTTGATAAATTAGGATTCCAGTCAGGATTTAGGAACTGCTAATATCTCTTTAATCTTTTAAACCAGAAACGCACCACCTCCACCGTGTCTTTTTTTTCCCACTTCTGTGTGTATTTCCAGTTGCCACTGTAACAAATTACCACAATCTTAGTGGCTTAAAAATTTATTCTCTTACAGTTCTAGAGATCATAAGTGCAAAATGAGTCTTAAAGACTAAAGTGAAGGTATCATCAGGACTGGTTCCTTAGAGAGTCCATGAGATAGTCCATTCATTACATCTTACACTTCTAGGGGGTATCGGCATTCCTTAGCTCCTGGCCACATGCCTCTAAACTCTACTCCTCTTGACACATCACCTTTTCTCTACTGTAGTAAAATCTCCCTCTGCATTCCTCTTACAAGGCACTTGTGACACATTTACAGCCCAAGCAGATAAACCAGGATTATCTTCCCATTTCAAGATCCTTAATTGCATATGCAAAGTACCCTTTGCCATATAAAGTAACACTCACAGGTCCTGAGGACTAAGATTTCTTAATCTTAATTTCTGGAGATCTTAGTGTGCCATTTTCAGCCTACTACAGTGTGTGGTGATACTGATTCTTTGAAAAGATCAGGCCAATTGTCTTACAGAATGCCCCACACTCTGGATTTGCCTAATTATTACTTCAGTGTCATTTAACTTGTTCTTCTATGTCCCATATCTCTTATACAATAAAGATTAGGTTTTAAGGCTTGATGAGATTTAGGCTAAACACTTTCGGCAAAAATAATTTATAGGAGATACTGTGCACTTCGAGTTGTATCACACTGGACAACATGTACTGTCAGGTTGTTCTGTTATCAGTAATACTAACTTTGATGATGTTAAGGTGGCCACCACCAGATATCTCTAGTATATTTTTCCTTTTGCGACTGTCAAGACATCTATGGGATAATATTTTGACACTGTGTGACCATCCTGTTTTCTAATATTTTACATAATAATTTTAGCAACCATTGATGATCCTGCTGTCTCATTTTATTTTTACTTCCACCTGTTTTCAAACCTCTTAAAACTTTGCTAATCCCCTCTTTCTTCCTTTACAGATACAGTTCAATGAGGGTAATTTAATCTTTCTTTGATACTAACGGATCTCATAAACTCTGGGGTCATCTTTTGAACATTAATCTTCTTTGAACACTAATACAGTGACAAAGAAGAAAATTTAGATGATTTAAGAGATCCTGTTACAAGGATCCTGTTTCAAGGAGCTTTGAAACAATGACGCTTTCCTATATCTTACGATGATTTCAAAACACAGTCTGTTGGATTAGACCTATGAATAGTAATGACATCATAGGCATATCAAAAGAGAAATCAAACTATTGTCTTCTGTTCTTTGCATTATAGTAAGAGGTTATCATATTTTGAAAATTGGTGTATTTTGATATTATGTTTTCTGTTAGTTGGAATGAAATTACCTTGATGTGGAAGGTTCTCTCAATGGAGTTTATCATACTTGTTTTTCTCAAAGGGATTGCTTACATCCAGATGGAGCTCACTGTGAGAATGTGGTCATGATCACCTTTCCATTTGATTCTCATTATCAAAAGATTATAATCATTCTGCCAGCAGGGAACTGATCGAAATTTCCCAAGAAAAATTTTTGATTGAGATCTGGTGTCATTTTCTATAGTGTCTGTCCCTATAACCTCTCCCACAGCCAATGATTAAACAACTCTGTTGCCAAAAGTAAGTCAATGCCTAGGGCAATCACATATAAGATGCTAGCCAGCTGTTTCCTTTCTCCACTAAGTACTGACTGTGAAGATAGAGGGGGAAATTGTTAGGCTCAGGACGTTAGGTTAGATTGGATTAACTTACTGACTGAGATGTATAACCATAGCAAGCTCTAAAATTTTATTTTCTGGATATAGTCACGAGGAAGTGATAGCCAGACCTTCAAGCACACCAAAATAAGATGGAGGAAAAGATGGATTCTTTTGAATTCAAATATTTTAGTGTTTTTTTTTCCTACAAGAAAATTACTCTACACCCAAGAGCAAATTAGTGTTTAATTTTGTTTGGGTTTGGTTTTGGTTTTTCATCTTCTTTCACTCCATAAGGACTAGCTTATTAACTGTATAGGATTGACAGGACAGAATGCCATTTTGAAATCCCTTAAAGGAGCTGAAGGGGAGATTTTCAGAAACAGAGTGACAATATTACAGGATATTTGCGTTTATGGACTTGAAAAGTAGAAGCTGTTCTACCTCAGAAAGGAGAGGATTATTGTGGAGACAGGAAAGGTAGTGTTACTCAGTCCTTAGTGTACCAGGTGTTGGAGTAAACACTGACCTAATGCTCCTGGCACCAGCTTGAGCCCTCACAACGCTGTTCCAATACATGGGAAAACATCATCATCTGAAGCTCTTCCTCTCCAGACTCAGTCTTGCAAGGGCTTGAGGGTCTATTCACTCAGCATTGATGCCAGGGAATGATTTCTCCTCAAGGACGTACTAAGAAATGGGTCCTGCAGCATGTGGTGGCAGCAGGAGTAGCAGACCCAGCCTCCATCACTGGGCTCTGATCCCAAGCTCTGTGGGGGCAGGAATGCGGCAGCATTTCACTGTCCTCTAACCAAGTGGTCCTCAAACTTCAGTGCTCCCCAGAATCATCTGGGGTCTTGTCCAAACACACATTGCTGGACCACACCCCCCAGAGTCATGAGAATTTGCATTTCTGACAAATTCCCAGGAGATGGCCCTGCTGCCAGCACAGGACCACACTTCCCCATCTCCTGCAGCTTCTTTTGCTGTCAGGCTCTTTCACAGAATTCGCTCCTTTTGTTTATCCTGACAGACGGAAACATTTATGCCCTTCTTCAAAGCATTGCTCAACAACCCAGCTGTACTGACTCTCCCCAGCCAGGGGCTCAATGCCTCCCTCCCTGTGACCATATGTAATAACACGTCAGAACCTGGAGAACCCTGGGAAGTGTGACTGCAGACTTTTCTACTTGGTGTAGCACTAGGTTGGGACATAGTATTTTCCTGAATAATTAATCATTGTGCAGGATGGCACTTCCCTGGCACCAGTGGTCACTGCACGGACCAGGGAACGTGCTTCATTGCCTCAGGCTTGTCTCCCAAGGACTAGCACCTACAAAGTGTATATTCAGTTTCTACTCAGTGGCTAGTCGTCCTTCTTTGTAGTTCAGGATGCCACAACAGGTTCAAGCCAGACCCACCTCCTCCAACGAGGAGGTCAGTGCATCAGCAAGACCTTGATCTTGCTAAACAGACAGGGTTAGAGCCCTGGGAGAGGGATAACCTGCACATCTGGATGCCCTGCTAGTCCCCGGCCTGGCTTAGGTGTCTCTGCGGCACGTAATCAGCTGCACACAAAACTGTGCGCAGTGATACCTGATTTCATAAGAATACGCCATCCCTTCCTACATCACTTTTTAAATTTTTTCATTAAAACAACACAACCTGGCAGTTCACAATGTTAAGAGGTAGGAAAGGGTACAAGAAGGAGGAAACGCACTTTTGTTACAGTTTATGCAATTATTTGGGGGAGGCAGATATTATATATTAATAACATAATTACTAATGACACTTTATAAATGATACAGAGAATTATAGCAGACAAAAGGAGCCTGCTGCCTAGGACCTGCTCCAGTCTGATCTCTGAGGAGATGGTGTTTGAGAAGTACACATTGCATTTATTCCACACCCATTTAACAGGTCCACTAAGCTCCACTCTGTGAAAGACACATTAAACCATCTCCCAGTCCTTCAGAGCAGTGCTGTCTGAAAGAACTTTCTGTAATGGTAGAAACTGCCTATAATTTCTGCCCGGTCAACCATGCAGCTTCTAACCACTTGTGGCTATTGAGCACTGGAAATGTGATTAGTGTGACTAAGGCACTCTTTTTATTTGTATATAAAAAATTTTAAATGTCACCTGTGGCTGGGAACTACCATATTGGACAGCCCCTACAGACTCTATGGTGACCCAAGAAAAATACATACTTTTGTAGGAAAAAGATGTCAAGACATAGGGTTTATTGAGAATCTGCAAAGTTTGGACAACAGATGGAAATCTGATAAGGCAGAAAGCCAAACATTTAGTTCATACCCAACACATTTCCAGCTTTGCTTATTATAGCCTTCTGTTTCCTAGCTGTGTTGTTCACTTTTTATTTGAATCTATCCAACACATTTGTGCCAAGATCACTGCTCTTTCTTGCCAATGTGTCTGCCTCTCTGATTTCTTGCCCCAGGACCTTATTTATAATTATTTTTCCTAAATGTTAAATAGCCCTCTTTTTTTTTTTTTTTTTTTTGGCCTCTGAAACTATTCCTAGTGTTGAATTGGGCCCTTTTTGACTTTGAGGTACACACTTAAATTCATATACATTCTTGATTTTCTTCTCAAGTTCCTGTACTAAAAAATATACTGATGTCAAACTTTTGATTCAATACTGACCCTACTAACAATATTTTGTACCAATATAAATGTTTGATTTTTAAAGCATTCCCATATTTAATATGTAAACAACCCAATGAAGTCTATAACATGAGTTAGCCAACACACAGCTTATTTTTGTTTGTTGTGTGTGTTCTTCATGAAGATGTAAGTTTATTAGGAGCAGAATCTTTGTCTATTCACTAATATCTTCCCATTGTCTAGCATAGTCTCTGGCCTAAAGTAGAAGCTCGATAAATATTTGTTGGGTAAATAAACCACCAAAGGTCTGGCCTGTTACTTTTTAGCACAGACTACAATCAATCATATTTTCTAAGTCTTTGTGAAAGGAGTCTGTATTAACTTTCTGCTGTTTATCACCAATTTTATGTAAATTTCTGCATAAGGATCTCAGCATAAAACTCCTTTCTCAATAGAAAAACAACAGTGGTGAATCAGGCACACAATCAGTTACTCATTCACATTTGCATGATGCACTTGAGAATTTCTTATTGCTAGTCACATTGGAGCAATAATAGGGGAAAACATAGAATGCATGATTAGGATACCATCTGATACAAGTACTATGTATATTATGCCTTGGGAAATTGAGTTTGAATCAAAATGCAATTAAAGGGTTTGTTTTTGTTTTTTGTCATCGTCAGAAATTTTGGAAGGGGATTCTGTCAGAATAATTTTAGTTGCTTATACTCCAAACTAAGGATATTGATACAATGACAAGAAAAATAACAAAAATGAGAGAGAACTTTCTATTTGTATTTTGCAAGCTTGAGTCATGAGTAGTTTTAACAGTATTAATGTTGGGACAAGCCTGGGTCTACAGGTATGTCTCTCTCTGTAAATTAAATCCAGAAAATCAAACTAGGTCCTTTTTTCTCCATATTAAAAATTGGTATAACTTTGCGAACATGATTAATTCAAGCATTTGAAAGGCAGATCATCCAAAAATAATCATGTGCCTCAGAAAACCAAAGCAAAACAGAGGGAAGGGTGGGAACTCTCCCTGCACTGTGCCCTTGCTATCCATCATTACCACGGGCAGAGAGGAGATGGCCCTTTAATAGAAACTGGCTAATTTCTTTAGAAATATCTCATTAGGCCTGCCCTTCCTGAGCTGCTTCTCCATTTAAACGTGATAAATGAATTCTGCCATTGCCAATTCCAGCCTGTCCTTCTTTCCCTTAATGAAATGAAGATGCGTCATGCTGCAAGCACTCAGGACAGAGATAATTATTCATGGGATGCAAAAAGTGCTTCAGTCACCCAACCCATCGCTGCCACACAGATACTGGAGATGGGACCTTCAGAGCCTGAAAGGTGTTTGAATAGAGATTTGTTTTCATTTTACTCAGGGGGGAAAGAATTCTGTGAGTTTGCACACACTTTTATGACTTTTTCTCCATATATATTTTTTTCTATCTCAGATAATTATGTGTGTGAGTGAGTATATATATGTTTGGCACTTGTACTTATTGACTTTAAATATAAATCAGTTTGATTAAACTTAACATTGTTTTAAAGTTGAGATTGATTTTTTTTTAAATTGTATTTAGGAGGCACTATATTTTAAATGATGGTTTTCCCTCTCAAACATTAGTTTGGAAACCTATATAGGCAAATTTTGTGGCTCCAAAGAATGTAATTTATTTCTAAATACCTGGCTTGCCTTAGCTACCTTTTACTGGTATTTTTCCTTTGATTCAAAATTACATTTTTTATTACTTGATGAGACTCAAATATTGGGCAAAGTTAAGAGGGTTTTTCTCACTGTTTCAAAGACTAGTGTTTCATGATATTCCTCTTTTTTCTTCAAATCAATGCACAACTGAACTGACTATTATAAAAGAACCTGAGGCTCACACACCCTCAAATGTAAATGGATATCATCTCAAAATGCTAGCTCTGGAAAAGGAATTTGCTATTTGCCAGAGAGTCAGCCTTTAAATTTTTCTAAGGTAAAATTACATTATATATATGTAAAATATATATTTAAAATTTATATATAGTTACTATATATATATATATATATATATAAAATATCCCACACACATTTATTTTGGTTTCTTTGTAGGGCTTCCCAGGCCGCCATCTTCTCTACATAAACCATACCCTCTCACAATTCTCATGTGCATTTAGCCCATACTTGTAGCACTAAAATTTATAGATGCCAGAATAGCACTTTTCAGGGAACTCATCACCAAGTAAAAGCATCCATTTACAAAGCAACATTTTTATTGCCTTTTATGTGCCAGTTATACACTAATGAGTTAACCATCTTTGTAGACATTTTGTTTTTATTCCTGAGAAAGGTAAAATCATTTTTTGGTAAAGAAACTAAGCCCATTCTTAGGCTATTAAATTAAAACTATATTTGTCTGCAAAACTTCAGATTCATTGTCATTTTTAATCTTGTCTTAAAAAGTGTCATTTTCAATGTCCCTCTACATCTTGGAGGCAGGCAGGAATTGTTATTTCTGAAATAAAACTGAGAAACCAAGAGGTCAATTTTCCACTCTCCTGAGGAGTGGCAGAGTGAGATGAGACCACAGCCATTCAGTTTATTCAGGATTAGCAAGAAGCTTATTGTCAGAATTCAGATCTTGACTTCTGTACTTTATTGACAAATCTAAAATCAGTAAATAGTGCTAAAAACAAACTAAGTTTGGAAGGGAGATTAAGGGGTCGGATGATAACTGACAGTACAGTAAACAGACCTTTTCCCAGATCATTTCTGGTGCTCTATTTAGAAAATTAAACACATACTCAAAAATCTTTCCACACAGGTAATCCAAAGACCACATAATGATCTTGAGCCATCATTTTTCTTGTCACTTGACACTTTAACAACAGTAATCATTATAATTAATATTAAGGACAATGTAGACAAACAAAAATTATTGAGTAATTACTATTGACATGTCACTATGCTAACAATTTTACATGCATTATTTTGTTTCACTCTCAAAAGAAGTATGAAGGATGAAGTTACTTACTAAGAAGTAACTTGCCCAAAGCCACAGCTCAACTCTGGGAGAACCAGGTCTCTCTCTTCCCTGAAATTAGTGTCAAGTTGTTCAGAACCCATGTGCATGTGGAGTTTTTCTTCTGACTGATCATGCATTGTTTTATTTATATTTCATGTCAAGCCTGAGAATCCAGTGTTCCTCCAGCTGTTATTCTCTAATAAACTAAGGAGATTTACTCTAAATATTTCCCAGCAAGGGAATGCTATTTAAGCCGAAACGTATCTGAGAATCTGAAAGACTCTTCTGGTAGCATTTGCTCTTTAAAACCTCAAGTGCCAGTGAGTGTGTCTGTCATCTTCCAAAGCTGGCTTAGCTGGGAAAGGATGATAGCTCAGGCTGCAGGACACACAGATCTGTTCAGTTTAGTGCAGGAGGGCAGCATCTGCTGGCAGATCAGCAGGTCTGCAAAAAGGAAAATGACTTTTTAAGATCAGCAGTCCAGACAAAAGATAAATGACAAGGTCCAAGAACAGAGGGCAGGTACCAAGATTAGAATGTGTAGAGCCAACTGGCAAACTCCTATATATTGTGTGAAAATTGCTTTGGATGGAAATAGGCATAATCCATGCTCTCTTTGAAAACGAGCACTGATGATTGTGAGTTGAATGTTTGGGATTTAGTAGCACCAAAGGAGCAGAGAATCAGGTCTGTATGACTGCATGTCCCTGTGATGACCATATCATCTTTCACGTAATGTAGAAAAGACATTTTGCCTTGGCCTAAAAGTCTGGGGGCCCAGAGATTTAGGGTATCTTTCAATGAATCCCAGCCAGTTAGGGCCCAATTCAGGTCTGGAACCTCCTCCTCTTTCCCTCTTCAACCAGATGCCTTTGGGGCAGCCCTGGGCCATTCTGACCTCTGAGCTAACAAAGGTGCTTATTCCTTTGTATTTATCCCTAGCTGACTCCTTCCTTCAATTCTTACGTTAAATTCAGGGATTTCAGTATTCTCCTAGAAACTCCTTTCCTTAGTGGTAGGACTCCCTGAAGAAGAGTGTCTGCTGGTCATAGGGTTGCTGCCTGCCTCTTCCCTTCATTTGCTCCTTCCTGGGGGAATGCACAGTGGTTAGAGGGCCTGGGCCCCACTCCAGCGTCTACCATTTTCTCTTCCATGTTACTACGTTTGTTACCCACTTCCATAGCAACCCGCTGTGTTTCTTCCGTAGGCTTTATCACAGTTTGTTCACTTCTTTATAGTCTCTCTTCTCTAGAGGAATGTCACAGCTCTGACATTTCCTGGTTTCTTCACCAGTGTTTCAACATGGAGCATACTGTTCCAGTGCATAGTAGGCTCCATAAATATCTGTAGAATAAGTCTTTTAATTATTTAGTTATTGACAGTGAATCAGACTGTACCCACTCAGACCTGTGCATTCCTTATTACAAAATAGAGATACTATATGATAGGGTTTTGTGATGGATAAATATGTTAGGAATTTTGCTTATTGCATAGCATAAACTAAACACTTGGTAAATAACAGTTATAAGAGCATTGTTTTTTGAAATCATCCTTAAACTTCTCGTATACCTATCCTTACCAAACCAGAATCTGGTTTCTGCAAGAAACAACCCTCAACATGACCAGGGTGGGAGAGAAACTAGCATTGGATAACAACCAGTATTTACAAACATTATCCATTTTTCACATTGTACAGTAAGGTAACTGATTTTATCCAACTTCTAAGATTTCAGATGAGAAAAACTGAAGTTCACAGAAGTTAACTGACTTGTGGCAGATCACACAAAAAATAGCAAACCTGAGTTTTAACTCCAGTTTGGACTGAGAGACTCTGAAGTGCCCATTCTTTCTGTTGTGCTTGATTGCCTACTGGATCAGAAAAGCAGACTTCTTTATTTATAAGCTATCAGAGATATTTTGGGGCGATACTCTGTCAGCTTGCAAGAGTGTTTCCACCTACATTCAGAGCTAATTTATGCACTGGCATTTGTGGCCATATTGTTCTTGAGTTGGAATATAAATTGGCTCAATACATCAGCCAGAAGCAGGTCTTCCTTTAACAGCTGATTCTCATGACTTGTCACTTTTTCGAACTCCTTTGGGTGTCGTGAAGGGGGGGTGGATGAGCATTTTATTTAAAAACATGAAGAAGGTTGCTATTTCTACAACATTACAAGATTATAGTTTACTGGCAAGTAATACTGACCTTCCCTAATATTATACCAAATAGAATGGACTACATTTACACATTCAGGAAATTGAAGTATCTAAGACACATTTAGAAGGAGTAATTTGGCATGTGAGTAGGAACAGTAGTGAATCATTTTGAAGACACATCACAGCTATTAGCCTCATGAGAAATGGCCATCACCACAATCACAAACACATTTATGCCATTAGTATGAAGTGGGGGGAATGGGACATTTTTCTTCACTAATGCTTTTAACTCTGACTCATAATCCCCATCCTTTTACTTCTCCCAGGTCACCCTCCAAAGAATGGCTAACTACACTCTATTCTCACTTCTAGCAAGTTAGAATCTATTCCTTTGATGTCTTTCTTTAAGGAAATAAAATAAATAGCACTTAATTGTGTTGATATTTATTAGTAGTAAAAAAACAAATAGAGAAATCCTCTAAAAACAAAATTTAAATAATAAAACAATTTTAGGAATTGAGTGGGAAGAGAAAAATGGGAACCATGAATTAAACTGTTCTCTCAGATATCATGTACCTTAAAAAAACAAAAGCTATACAACAATTTAAGATTAGTAATAAATCCAGAAATGGAGATTTCGTTTCTTGTTGTTAGAACAATCTTTGATGACTTTCAATTCTAAGAACTAAGGAAGATAGCAGACATAGCTAATATGTTCCAATGTAAGAATCTATAGAAATGACATGTTAGTAACCTGTTACTGATTATGTAATAAAGGACTGACTTTCTACCTTAGTGACTTAAGGCCACATAGACTACCAGCCTGAACACGTCCAATCTAATCCCATCTCAGTCTCTAAACTTTGTGACTTTGGACAAATCATATAATGTCTCTGGGCCACAGCTCTCTCATCTGCATAACGAGGGGACAAACTAAAATAAAGTCCCTTCTTGCCATCAGATGATGTTATCATTTGGTAATTATTAATATGAGTTTACTTTTTAGTCATTGAAAATATGGAAAAATTATTTCAGTAAATGCATTGAACACATACTTTGGCCAAACACTGTGAAAAATGCAGCGACGAAATAGTGAATATTTCTATTTCATTAGCATAGACCCATCCCATCTCCAAGCTAAGACCTTTTCACTATGGTATTTAAAGCCCCAAATATGGAAATATTGATATATAGTAAAAGTTTCTTTCTTCATAATATTAGTACTACCTAGTAAAGTTACAGTGAAACCTACAACTGATCACATGGTTACTTTATTTTTTACTCTAAATTATATCACATATGTAGTTTTCCTCATTCTACTTTATCTATTCATTGACTTGATGGTGGGGTGGGGTGTTATATAGACGTACATGAGGTTTTAGAAGACTTCTTTAAATGAGGGATAAAGACTAGTTCCTGGGATTCA
The DNA here is from genome assembly GCF_965194805.1 of Balaenoptera borealis. Lineage (NCBI taxonomy): Eukaryota > Metazoa > Chordata > Mammalia > Artiodactyla > Balaenopteridae > Balaenoptera > Balaenoptera borealis. The sequence continues at coordinate 20,581,718 of NC_138866.1, forward strand.
GGATAACAAGAAGGTTTCAAGGTTACTTGTTCCTGCTAAAGGGGTTGGGAATCTGACATTATTCACCTAAACTGAATTCCTTTAAAAATTCAAATCCTTTTAAAAGGGTGAAAATGTAGTAACTGCCAATCTTCTGCATTTACATTTATCAAATCAAATTATCTCATTCGAGATAACATCATAATACAATATTGTCAGAGGATTCATGTCTCCTGCCTGGAAAATAAATGGTTCCCCCATTAGGTAACAGTGGGAAATAGCCCCTGATAAGGCTCCAATCTATTGTCATTATGTCTAGGAGTGAAACTACTGGGAATTGAAGGCCCTTCCTCATGCTGACATTTTCTCCAAATGGTCGCAGGGAGTTTAGGTGTGTAACCTACAGTGTGCAGTGCTGAATCCTAAATCACAAGTAACTGACTCGCACAAAATGTTACACGTGTGGGATGGAGTGAACATTGCCATAAAAATCCCATCCAAGCCACAGGCACGGGCAGCCAAGGCAGCCAACTGATGAAAAAGGGAGCAACGGATGCTGTGCTGTCATCCAAGCCCCTGAACTCAACTCCCGTGGATGCCGTTGTCTCTCCTCTGCAAAAAATCGAATTTAACCCTATTATACAACACGTGCAGTTTAACTGAGACCTTTTATTGAGTATTTCCTTTCCACACATTCCAAGGCTGAGACAGCCACATAAGATACATTCTTCCCAGGTTTGAAAAATATAGTTTATGTCTCAGCTCTGTGCTTATTAGCTGAGTGACATTGGCAAATCTCCTTCACCACCTTGAGATTCAGATTCCTTATCTGCAAATAGCAGAGGTAATTGGATCATTGTTGCCTTATCTACCTCACCTATCACTTCTTGGAAAAAAGTAAGATTATGTACGTGAATATTCTTTGTAAGCTATAAAGAAATATTTTAATGTTAATTGGTAAAACGAGACTATCTCATTAAAAAGAATAGCAAAATTTTAGCTTTTTTCTTTTTAAGTGTCTAGTAGAATACCTAGTATCGAATCAGTGTTGTTTATATTAATTTTTAGATATCCAAGGAATAGAATCAGGGTGTGATGGGATGGGGACGGGGCTTGGGAATAGTTGAGTATCTGGATGATGCTAAATAGCCAGGTTAAAAAAATACTCAGATATTCAATGTTCTCTATGTATCTGGATAGTTGAGCTTTAGTTAGACAGGCTTAAATGGAAAACGTTAGTTGAAGAGCTCAGAAGTAGCAAGGAAAGTATGGAGATTCTGGAGAGTTTGGAATAATTGAAGGTAGTTAGAAGGTGAATGGAGATTTGTGAAGAGAGACGGGCTTTCCCTATTCCTTTCAGCCTCTAGGACAAAAATTGAAGAAAAAAAAAAAAGTTTAGCTCAAGGTTGGGGAGAGTCAGGGACTCTACATACTATACCAGGTTAACGGTAGAGCAGAACTAAGCAGCACTGATGGAAACTCTAATTCTCATCCCTGTCAACAAAATGTGTCCTACACCTGGAACAATACTGGGGCAACAATGAGAGGATCCTAGAGAGCTCAAAGCATGGATATGGGTATCATTTTACAAGAGGCCAGGAGAAACCCTATACAACCGCTATTATGTATCTATCTCAACCCACCACCTGAGATTCAAGTTTGGCAGCCGCAGTGAGCAGAGTTGGGAAGACTCATGTGTTGTAGCCCTGAGGCACCAGGGGTTCTATAAGATGATTATAGCACAAGATTCATTGTCCAAGGAAAGTTCTTGAAAAGTGTATTGACAGTCAAGGTAAGGATGAGGACATTTTGGAATGTCCAATTTTCTTATAATCAAGGTGATTACAACATAGACAAATGACTACTGTATTTTTAACTTAAAGTGACTTGAGTCAGGGGAGTAGTACTGGAAGTGATGAAAAGCAGTCAATCTGGTTATATGTGGAAAATCAAACAGACCAGATTTATTGAATGAAGTTACAATTAAATGAAAAGGGGAATATTGTAAGAACAATACTTTTAGGAGGAAATATTTGGATTCCTATTAGAAATCAAAATTAATATGTCAAGTATTAGGTCTAATACATGAGTCTAAAATTCATGGGAGAGGTCAGGGCTACATATATAACTTGGGGGTCATCAGCATATTTAAAGCCATGAGCCTGCATTAGACCACTAAGAGAATGAGTATAGATTAAAAAGTGAGAAGATCCCAGGAATCACTCCTAGGCCCCTCCAACATTTAGAAGTGAAGAAATTATAATAGGTAAAAATATATTTATATAGGTAAAAATAAAATGTAGAACAACAACAGAGAAAGGGACAAAACTAGGGTTAAATGGAATTATACTGTTGTAAGGCTCTTTTCTCATTTGTAAAGTTTTATTGTATTAAACCATGATGAGTTAAAGATGTATAATCTATTCCCTAGAGCAATCACAAAAATGAAAATTAAAATGAAGACATAGCAGAAGAACAGCAAAGGAACAAAATGGAATACTAAAAAAATACTAAATTCACACAAGCATATATAGAAAAGGAGAAACAAAGGAACAAACGGATGGCACACACAAACAAACAGCAAGATAGTAGGCTTAAAAAGCTAACCAAATTAGTAATTACATTAAATATAGAGTACTCCAATTAAAATTCAGATTATCAAACTAGATAAAAATAAAAATAAAGAATAAAAATAAAATGTTTATAAGAGGGAAAATTTTAATGTAAGAACACAGATTAAAAAGAAAGTTGGTATGGCTATATTAATATCAGACAGAGCAGTCTTTGAGACAAGAAATGATAACCCTTATACTTGCACATGGGACTCTAAATGGTACATCAACTTTGCAAAACTGTCAACTTCATATAAAGTTAAATATATAGCTACCCAACAATCCAGCAAAACCATTCCTACATACTCAACCCAATGGAAATAAAAACAGATGTCCATACAAAGACTTCCCCAAGAATGCTCAGAGTTGCTCCATTCATAAGAGCCAAATGCAGGAAACCTCTTTTCTCAAATGGGAGGATTAATAGCTTGTACCTCTGTTGATGGAAATAATCTAATAGAAAGAGAAAATCTGATAATAGAGCAAAGACTGAAGGGACCTTTGAGCCATGTCCCTGACTAGGTAAGCAGGGATAAAATCTAGAACAATCAAAGGTTAATAACATTTTACTCTAAGGTTGTGTGTGTGTGCACACACACACACACACGTGTATGAATGTCAAATAAAATATGATCTGTGCTCAGCATGCCATCTAAACACATACTTCTCTAAGTATCAGCTCATTTTTTGCAAGTTAATAATCAACCCGTGAGCCATTCTTTTCCTGATATTTTGGGTAGCCCCAACTTTGTCCTTCTAAACTACAATGTGCTGATTTCTATCTTTAGAGTTACCGCATTATATTTTGTTGTTTATGTTCCTCTTTCTCTGACTGGGAAATGACTTATTAACATTATTCACGATGCCAGAAAGAGAGCTGAGCCACATAAAATCCCCAGTAAATTTTTGGAAAATAAATAAGCCACTGCCTTTTTCCTAGGGATATTTGTATTTACAGCCTTACTTCTCATCATGCCCTGAAAGGCTCTAAATTCCACTGGAGTTATGCTAGTCCTCATGAGCTAGCTGAGCAGTTCCAATACCCCAGTACTTCTCACAGTGTGATTCCCAGATCTTCAGCCGCAGCAGCAGCAGCAGCTAGGAGATTGTTAGAACTACAGATTCTTTGTCTTGCCCCAAGCCTACTGAATCAGGAACTCTAGGTGTGTAGTCCAATAAGCTGTAGTTTAACATGCCCTCCAAGTGAAACTGATGGACACTGAAGTTCAAGTACTGTAACACACATTCTTGACTTTTAATTCCTCGACTGGGAAGATGCAAGCAAACACCTGATTATACTTTGATCATCAATCAGTGATTTCGTTAACCCTGGCCTTACATTTTTTCCATTGACACATTTTTTTCTACTATTAGAAACATAACATTATTGATTTATTCTATGGTCTTTAAATGTGTTTTTCATTCAAAGACAAATGTGCATTATAATGTTAGAAGTCTTTGGTGACTCTTGGAAAGGGGAATGGGGGGCGTGATTTCTCTGCTTCCAAAGGCATAGGCAGGATCTTTTCTAAATAATCCAGAACTTCTTGACTTTGCAGAGATAAGGAGTGATGCTGACACTGATGGCTTTTATAAGCAATTCTTACATGTATTCAATTCCAGGGAATCCTCTTTGCCCTGGAAGAACTGAGACTGTGATACACTGAGTTTATAATCCGGGAGGCCTGAAAAGACTTGGGGGTCAAGAAAGCATAATGTAGAAGAAACTCTGACCTTTAAAATTGATTCCGCTCCTACAACTATGGTACAATTTTGTACAGGTTATTTTACCTTCCTGGATTTGTTTTCATCCCTTAAAAATAAAGAAGTTTGATTACTTGGTGTTTACCAAAAGAGGCTATAAATGACAAAAATTAATTGAGGTTTAAAAGTCCCCTCCCACCTAATTCTTCACAAAGATACTGATGTACCATTGTGGGGGTAGTGCTCTTTCTCACCCAGGCTGAGCACCACTGGATCCTATGTCTTTAAAGTCCCTTAACTGTAAGAGCCCATAACTACTTCTTAGTTGAAAAAAACCTCGTACTAAAAAGTGACAATGATGGCTATGATGACACATACATAATTTCATATCAGTACACTCGTCAGTGCTGACCATCTCTATTGGTATATATGTATATACGGAAGTGCTCTTTGGAAAAATACACAATTTCTTAAGTACAGAAAAATTATCTATAATCGAAGCTGGGCAGAACACAGTAAAACTTCATTAACAACAAAATCATAGACAATGTAATGTCTTTTAACAGCTGAGAACTTGTATTTGTGAATTGCAGTACAAATTGGCAAACATTTCCATGGGAGAGGGAGAGAGAAATTGCCATGTCTATTAGTTTTCTATTGTTGTATAACCAATTACCACAAATCTTGCAGCTTAAAAGAATACCCATTTGTTACCTCACAGTTCCGTGAGTCAGGAGTCCAGGTCGGTTCAAATGGGTTCTCCCTGTGATTAGGGTCTCACAAGGCTGAAATCAAGGTGTTGACTGGACTGGGCTGTTACCTGAAGGATTTGGGAAGAATCCTCTTACAGGTTTGTTCAGCTGTTGGAAGAATCTAGTTGCTTGCAGTTATAGGAATGAGGAGCCCATGTCCTTTCTGGCAGTCAGCCTTGACCCACACTCTGCTCCAAAAGCCCACCAGCATTCCTTATCATATGCCTTCTCCATCTTCAAAGCCCACAACAGGACATCATATCCCCCTTGTACTTTGAGTCTCTAATTTCATCTTCTGTCTGCCACAAGCTGGAGAAAACTCTGCTTTTAAAGCATTCACATGATTAGTTTAGGCTCAGACTTTTACTATATGTGATAATATAATCACAGGATAACCACAAAATAATATGTCATCATATTCACAGGTTTCATCTATACTCAAAAGGAAGGGCCACTGGGGGTCATTCTTAGAATTCTGGCTACCTTATCAGCCCTTTTGAATGAAGAACAAGCCCTATTATAAAAGCTGCAGAGTTTGAGGAGAGGTGGTTCCAAGATCAAAGAAGGAAGGAAAGAAGAACAGTGAGAGATGAATGGGAGTAGACAGGGGTAGTTCTTCGAAAAAGTATAAAATGGCCATCTTGTCTTCAGGGCACCAGCTCTCCCCTCTCTGCTTTCATCTAGCCAGGGCTCTGATGTTCCTTCACTCTTAGCCTAACAAAGACCAAAAGGAAAAATCTATTACAATTACATATGTCAAATCATAAACATACACCAAGGTGTGAGTATTTCTATGGCTATTTGCAATCTTATCTCTAATCACGACATGAAAAGTTTCAGTTCTGAGATTTGGAAATAAAGTAGAGGAGCTACTGGGGGAGAGGGTAGCTTGCCTATGCCTCTGAAATTTAACCAGAAAAGGAGGTCACCAAGCTGCCTACATATAAGGCTGACTCTAAATATGAACTGGTATCAAAAGCTTTCTTTCCAAACTTGGCAAACCACTTAGGCCTTCTGTTTCTGTTGAAATATATTAAGTTCGAATACTTGGATGGGTATCCAAGTGTACTTTTAATAGCTTCTAAGAGCTCTCAACCAATAGGACACAAATGTCAGATTGTACTTGGAGAGGCACAGAGCTAAAACCATGAGGCTAAAGTTTAGGGATAATAGACTTTTTGCAATTCCCAGGCTCACTATTCTGGGCGATGAGCTCATTCGAACATTAGTGAGTCCTAGAATTCATCACCTTCCAAATGCTAAAATAAAATGAGGGAAATGTCATCAAGTTGTTAACCATTATTATCTATTAAAGTAGCACTACCGAAGATGGGGAAATCACCTAATAAAACCAATCTTTCTTCTTTCTATCGCCTAGAACTGTCAGGACTCCAATAAATTATAATGGGCCCAACTTAAAACCAATGACCTGCATATTATACACTAAAAATCTCTCTTATCTCAGCAAGTAACCAACACCAGGCTTGTCAATTAGAATGGAAGAATGTCAAGGTTAAATGTTTCTCAAAGCTTCTGATGTCTACCTTGCAAGTTAGAACCACCTGAGATACCTGTTTATGGACTGTTGGCAAATACACGTTTCTATTTCTAGAAAAAAAGATGGATCTGATAGAGTTCTTACAGAGTATAGCGATGCAATGTTATTAGGCTAAATGATTTATAAACAGAAGCATATTAGGAGAAAATAAATCCTTTCTAGAACCTCCAAAATGGCCCCATTTTAAAACAGTGAAATCTCTGGCAATTTCCCTCTCCAAGTTTGTTTCTTTATCTAAAAATATGGATAATAATAGCTCTCACAAATTATTAAGTTGAAATTAAATTAAAATGAGATAATATATTTAAAGTATCTGGAAATAACAAATGATGAATAAATCAGAGATATTATTGGTAGTATTATTTTACACAATTCCATTAATTTATTTCAGAAATACTGAGTTATTTTAAATGGGCATTAAGGTAGATGCAAGGAATTTAATAATAAAGAGGACAGTCTTTACTCTGAAGGAATTTGCAGTCAGGTGGTGAGTACAGAATTAAACAAGAAATTATAATTCAGAGTTACTTTATAGGAGAAATATGAGCTTTAAGAGATGCACAAAGCAGAAACACCTAATATGCAATGGTCTGCTAGGTTTGGAAACTCAGGGAAGGCTACCCAAAGGAAAGAACTCCAAAATTACAATTTGAATGATAAGCAGAAATAAACTGAGCTAAATGGTGATGGAAAATGCTCAAGGCAGGAGGCACAGAGTGTGCAAAATCTTGGGAAAAAGAAAACATGGTGCCTGTTGATGCCTGAGAATAATTCAGAATGGATGGAACATAGGGTTGAAAGAAACTTAGTAAAGATAGCTTTTCTTGCCTCTATCTGGATATATTCCTGGAAAGCTTTGGTAGGGAACAGTGGGGAGAAGCAGATAGGACTCCATTGCCTTTTACACTCAAGCTATCTCCAGAAAATGTTAAGTCAGGGACATCAGACAGTGTATTGCTATCTTTGGCTATTTGAAATGGGAAAATTGAACAAAGGATTAAAGAGAAAAGCACAGCAGGTTTGGGGCTGTAGTAAAGAACTAAAATATGAGAGATGAACAGTAAAAGCTGGATCACATTTCAAACAGAAGACCCATCTGCTGTCTTTGCTCACGCCCCATGTATCCTGTCCCCCTTCTTCCAGTGGACTCACATTTATCCTTGGACACCTGGCTTAAATGACTAGTCCTCTATGAAGCTTTCCTCAACCCCAGCAGGCAGAATTAATCTCTTTCAGTATGTTCCCATAGCAAACTATTATCTTGGTTGAAGTACTTTCCTTTTATTCAATATTTTATTATTGTCTATTGATGTGAGTTTCTCCCCCACAAAATGAGCTTTCTGAAGAGAGAATAAAATTTTATTTGCCTATATGTCTCTGGCATGGTTACAAAATTAGTCTTTGGTAATATTTAACTAAATAATATGTTCTTTGGACTTCCACCCTGTATACATTTAGAGTACATACATGACATAGGTGAATATATTATCAACACAAAGAAGAGACATAGGAAGTATTTTAGGGTACTTTTAGTCAGTCTATAGCCAATGACTGGACTATCTTCCAAATGGTCTTTGATAAGTTATTGCTTGAAATTTGAAAACTATTTACCCCTAGAAATAATAGCATAGAGGAAATTAGTTTACCAGGGAATCCCTATAACTCTATATAACTAAAAACATAACCTCTGTGGAAAAATACAACCCAGGTTCTAACAAAGGATGTCAGGAATAATTCGCATGTACCTTACCTCCCCTGCACTAACAAGGAAGGAACAACACAATATAATATGAACAGATTTTCCATTTCATCCATATTGACTGGATTTCAGAGTTGGAATGAGCACATTTTCTGAATCAAAAGGCAGGATACATGGTGTTCTCCATGACATGACAAATGGACAGAATATTTAAAATTCAGTGGTTTCTGTTTGCAGTGGATCTTTGGAAAAGGTGCCAGGATAGAGCATGAGATGGAGAAAGATGATAGTAGTGGGAGGAAAAGCAGCAGGGACCACTCCCTATGGGATGAGAACGATTGGTGAGTCAGAATCCCCTAACAGGTGCTATTAGAGTTTGTGGAAGGTTGGTCCTTAGGATGGAAATGATGGCTGTGCCTCCCAGCAGGCGGAGCAACCTCTTAGGCACTGGTATCCAGACCGCACAGCCACTGGCTTCCTTGGGCAGATGCCACCATTCCAGCTGCTCCCTTTGTCCCTTGATAGCCATGGTGAGGGCTCCAGTGAAAGACACCTAGGGACATCTGTGTGAGGTGCAGAAATGGCAGCAGCTGTTTGTCTACATAAATAAAAGACTCACAGATGAGTGTATTATTAAGTGAGCATCTAGCATTTCTTTCTATGTTTTCCTAGTTATTTTCTCTCATAAATTTGTCCATTCCATTTTCCCCCAATAGCTTAGAAAGGGCTTGCTGTGTGGTAGAACATTTTGGAGGAAAACTCATGTTACAGGCTTTGTAACAGAAAGTTTGTATAAAAAAGTTAATCTTCATGTAAAAGAAAACCACAACTGGCCAGTTTATGTTAGGTCAAAAGGGACAAAATCATCTGAAAAGAAATTCAAATGATGATCATTTATTTTAGGGATCAATATCTAAATTTTAACATTTCAGCTTTGACAGAAATTCAAGTCTAAGACAATGAACATTAAAACAGTCAAACCCTGCTTTCCTTAGCTTACACTGACAAGGATTCCTGTGATGCATACTTCGTTAGCTCAGAAACTGTTGAAATTGAATGAAAGGTGAATGCAAATGCTGTGTAAGCCTCCAGGCTTCTTTTAAAAAACAGAATTTATAAAAATAAAACCACGTGCAAGGATATGCAGTGGTTACAAAGGCAGCAACCTAAGTAAGGCAGCTTCTCCTAATCGCAGCTTACTAGGAGCTAAAGTGAATAAATCAATAAATCAATAACTTTTCTTAATGTATCAAATAGAATTTATCTAAAGAAGCATTTGGTCTGTAAACTACTTTAACCACTATATTTTTTTTAACTCACTTATGTCCTCTGCTGCATCATCACCACCTACATTTTCTCCATATTTACTTACCCTTTAAGCAACAATGAGGCTTTATCACTATAAATGTTTTTTATTTGAAATTAGTTTTTCAGAACTTTTCAAAAGAGGGAAGAATCAGAAAAGCTTCTCAACTTTCATAGACTTCCCTCTTCTGTTTTACGTGTATAGTGCTGCAAAATATGGTGACTGTTTCCTGAGATGTCCTGGCTCTGTTGCTCTCCCTCACTTCAGTTTAAAGCATCTCCTGCCTTCATCTCTGTTGTCCCTATTCTGCTTGATTTTTGATTCCACTCCTAGAGCAGTGTCTCCTCATTGTAGGGCCCTGTTCTAGGAAGAAACCCAGCAAGTCAACTGAGAGGGACTAGACTGTTCTAGACTCTTCAGTCCTTCCTAATGCAGACCCTTTCACTCATCCAAGTGTGGACAGGGCAAACCCCTTCTTTCAAAGCTACTCTTCTAAAATTGACCTACCTCACTACTTTCCTCCACTCCCTCCCATGAACACATGCCTCTAGCATGCATGCGGGTTGTCTTTACTCCACTCATATTTAGAGATTCTTGGGAGTAACTTGCAATGTGATTTTGTTTTGAATATTGTCTATATTTTTCTGTTTTGTTTTGATATCTAGTTCTGTTATTATGAGACAATTTAAAGAGACTAAAAAACCTCTTCTGACACTGTTGTCATTTTCCCAGATTCCTTCACCTCCTTCCATTCTTTATCAACCATTCTTCTCAGAATAGGCAGTGCAATGTTTTAAAAAATAAAATTTGTTATTCTCCTACTTAGCTTCCAATAGTTTCTTCTCACATTTAGTTAAATATATATATACATGCATACATACCCAAGTGTCTTTCCATAGATTATAAAGCCATAATCTGGCCCCTTCCTACATTTCAAACCCTTCCCCCCTTTACTGCACTTTTTTCTTTTTAAACATATCAAGGTAGCTCTTGATTCAGAAATTTTTCACTCACTATTTCTCTCTTCTTGGAGATATCCCCCGGCTGTAGGGGAGGGAAAAACTGTTCCTCTACCCTCTTAAATTCTGTATCTGTGAACTGTGAATTAAACTAACAAACAACAGATTAACAGAAGAAAAAGCACACAAATTTATGTTTTTAAATTTACATACACACAGGATACACAGAAGTGAAAACTTTAAGAAGTAGTTAGAATCAGGAACTTATACATTATTTTAACAAAGGGCAATAAATTGTGAAGAACTGACTAGACAAAGGAAAGGGAGAGTCTGGCCTTCTAGAGGAGGGAAATTATAAAAAGGTGACCAGGGAATGTATGGTAGGTTAGGGTTGTTTAATAAAGTTTGTTATGCAGAGACTATTGGTGCTGACTCCATTGATAAGTCTGAGTCCTCTCCAATGGTTAAGAGTCTTTCTCCTCTTCTGCTTACAAATGAAAATTTCCATCACCCTTACCAAAGGAAATTTACATCCTGCTTTTAAGCAGAAAGGGGAAGGGCAGAGAGTTCTCTCTTGTATACTGTTTCTCAATTGTCTTTAGCTTTAAAATAATCCTTATGCCAAAGTGGCATATTTTAGAGTGTTATATTCTGGTCCCCTTCATCTGCTCCCAGCATTTGGAGGGTTGACTTCTTTCAATTCAGAATTCAATTTAAATATTGTTTCCTGATCCCCCTGAAGAAGTAGCATTTGCTTCCCTCTTTATCATGGTAGTCTCCTTACTCTCTTCATAGCAATTTTTACTATCAGTAATTACCTTGCTTGTACATTGATTTAGTTCTTTATTGTCTACCTGCTCCCATGAGAATACAGAAATTGTATTATTCACATCCCTATCCTCCAAACTTAGAAAATCACCTGGCACATGATAGGGGTTCAATAAATATAGTTAAATTATAAATTTCCATAAAGTTTATTTATGTTGCTTAATTATCCTGACCACTCAATTAAATGCTTAGGACCAAACATTGCCCCTCCCACTGTATAATGAAAAGGCATTTCTTTCTTATTCCCTGTTCCTCTCCTTTCGTTTTTAAAATCAACCTTGCTTAGACTATCACAAGGCTATAACAAGGGACCAAAGGAAGGCCAAAGGACAAAAATCTATGATGACATTAGTTCCACAGGGAGAAAAATAAAAATAGACTGTCTTCAGAATTTTGCTGAGCAGATGTCAACTCCATTTGCTACTTCACAAATCACTGTAAAGAATAATTGGATTTCACTGCTCCTCAAACAAGGTGACATGAAGAAAGATGAAACTGCTTTCCAAATATGGGGTGCTGGGTGGGGATTCAGAGCCAAACAGCTGAGAACTGCTACTTGGGAAATCACTATCAGATTAAGGATCATAATATCAAGACTGAGTCCAGAAGGAAATCTGAGACATCACCCTGGCCTGGCCAGCACAAAAGGGGATACTGGGGAAAAGGAAAAAAAAAAGATTTACATCTGCTGAGTAATTTATGTAATTAATATAAAGAAAGTAAAAGCAATCCTCTACTTTCTCACAAAACATGTTCCTGAAAATGCACTTGAAAGTCAAGTGTCTGAAGGCTAAATAGAAATATACATTTAAAAGGGAATGGGTGGTAGAAGTGGAGGGTCTTTTCCAAGATTGCCTATCAGTATAACAAAATACGTATTTATTCCTCCTGGGGATCCATCCCTTCTTGTTTCCCAGCAACCTGGCATACAGAAAAGAATCTTTGCAAAGGCCAGGGGCCTCACCCAGGTAAATATCTGAGTGTTACCCATGGGGTGGCAATTCTAATAGCTGAGGGCATCAACCTAACCACAAATAGCCCCTATTTCAGTGAAGACTTACCCCGTGCAATTGTGCAGTACTTCACAATCATGTTTATTCTTCTAATATTTAAAAAACATATTTTTACTACGTGAAAGGGGTTTTTGTTGTGAAAATACATAGCAGGAAAAATATGAACCATGACAAAAGTTGAATACTTACAGTAAAACAAGTTAATAAATTAATAAACTATAATTATTGACCCTTCAAATAGGAAACATGACACATATATATATCAAACAAAAATAACGTGTGATTTCTTGAAACAACTTGGTATCTGCAGTGGGTCTGTAGATGAACTAAGCATGAGGCCTAACATTTTTTTCTGTTAATTTTAGAAAGCCATTTTCCCAGAAGCATTAATCATGTGTTCTATTTTGTTCAAGAAATTTCAGTCTATAGAATAAATGCTCTATACCTGTGTTGTCATCCAGGAACAATGTCTAAGGATATTTTTGGCGTCATGACTATGGGAGGAAAGGGTTCTACCATCTAGTGTGTATTGGCAAGAGATGCTGCTAAACATCCTATGAAGTATATAGGACAGTCCCCCACAGCGAAGAACTCTCTGTTTCAAAATGTTCATAGTGCCCACTTGAGAAATTCAGCTCTAGACTTAAGGAGATAGGTAGATGATGATGATGATGATGATACTGTAAAAAAATAGATAATATTCTTTTTAAAAATGAAAACAAAAAATTGAAAGAGAATTCAAACAAAATGCCAAGGAACAGTACACTATCAATTTGAAAGAAAAAAGACTCAGAAATGCACAACTTGGCATTATTTTACTCCAGAGAAGTTCTCCACATTCATATGCCAAAAGCAATTACCATATTCCTGATTGCTAATTAGACTGGCACAGGTTTTAACTTATCTACAGATGGCAACTTAAATGATAGTTAATTTTTAAGTTAAATTTTAAATTTCGTAGGTTTAAATTTAAATGTTTAAAGCTATGACATCATCTGTTAATGCATTCACTACAATAATGGGCCCAACTCTGTTACATATCAGTGTTGGGCATATGGAAAAACAAGGCAGGTTTCCCAAGCCACATGTGAAAGTCAATCACATTTCTGGAAAGGCTACCCTATATAGAGACTCACGGTAAGTTGGGGGAGGAATATGTCTGAGAACTCCATCCCCTCCCTCCTTGCCTCACACATTCTCCTCATGGGACAAGAACTCTGGCTGGAAGCCACATGTCCTTTATTTTGGTCCTAACGTGGGACTTTTAATTAGATGGGTGATTACGATCAGTCCCCTAACTACTGGTGCCTCACTTTATCCATCTGTACAATGAATAGTTAGAATCATTTTGTATTACTCTTTAGCAAGGCTCTCTGTGAGAATGTCAAAGCTTGGATACTCTTCCCCCAAAATGTATATTCAATGCATACATTTTCAAGACATTCCTTAAAGTCCATTTATGAATTCACTAGAAATCATCTGACCACTGGTTAACAGCCTCTGTATTAAACCGGGTGCTTATACCATTTTCAATTGTAAAAAAGGTTTTAGCTAGACAATATGAAGAAATAGAAAAGGAAATCCCTCACGCCCATGAGAAGCCTGGCTACTGATCACTGTCAAGAGCAAGGTCACATGTAAATATCAGCAAAGGACATTCTAAAGGGAATGGAGGTAAGCTATCTCTATTTCAAAGAGCAGTAAACAAAATCAACCTTCACAATTCTGTTGTTTAAAAGCATTCCCATTAGAATAGAAATGGTATTAGTCTCAGAATAAAACTGTAAAACAATCAATAAACAGAAATGAGAACAGAAGGGGAATCTCTCCCACTCTGCGATGATAGTAGAGCCCAACAGTAAGACTCCTCATTTTCCTGGCAGTAACTCAGCCAATGAATAGCTGTGGACTCTGTTTACTACAGCTCCCCCAAATTCCTTTTCCTAAATATTAAAGAGTTCTCCTTCCCTTGCCATGTGGAGACTTGTATGTGGCTCATCATGGTTGCAGACCCTGAATTGCAGTTCTCTGCTGATCCCAAATAAACCCATTTTTGCTGGAGAAATATCTGGCAATATATTTATTTCAGGCCAATATTTCAGTGCCTGTATGGGGACCAGAGGAGACCCTGAAGGCTTCAGGGCTAGTGAGCAAACAGGTGCAGTAACCACAGTTGAGCCCATTGTCACTCACTGCCTTCTTAGTGACCTTGGAGTTTGAAGGTTCATCTTCCTCCTGGATGCAAGATCATGCCCTCTCTGCATTTGAAGTTCTCTAGCTTTTATTCAAGAACTATTTAAAAGGTTCTGTGTTTCTGGTAAAGGCCTATTTCTGTATCTGGGTACTCATTTGGCACTTTAGTCTGATTTTAAGATCAGACTATTTCAACCTAAGCTGGCTGAAAACACCTTCAGCCCATTCCTTCCAGAACAGGAACTACTTCACTGAAACTGTGCCAGTTTTTCCGCCTTTGGCCTATTCCTCTAGAAGGGGTTATTCTCTGGAAACTGGCTGAAAAGTCTTTGACCTGGATCTTCTGGGACCAATCTGTTTCCTTAGAATTGGCTGAGATTAGCTTGCAAGCTGTTTGAATTGAGTTGTTTGAGCTGTAAGCTATTTAAACTGTTTGAAAATTGCTCTTTTCCTCTAGAGAAAAACCTCCGAGAAATGGGATTCCTGTTATATAAATATTTTGAGGGCCCCCCCTTACAGGAACTTCAGCCAATTTTATGTTTAAAAACTGTAGTCCTTCTTCATGTGCACTTCTAACTAAATGGACTGACCAGACCAATGGCAATTTAGAATATCAATGGCCATTAGGGAAACTTTTGAAATCCCCAAACTTAATTTCCTTAAAACTGAGTTGGACTACTATAGCTCAAAAATTTCTATTTTGATTGGCATTTTGAAGCTTCCAAATGTTATCAGAAGTCCAAAACTGCCTCTCTACAACGTAAGATTAAGATTAAAGGAGGCAAACAAACAATTAAAGAAAAATAAAGTGGTTCCTGAAGGCTCAGGCTCTTCTTCCTTGGCTTTTCTCAGGCTCTGAATCTGGCACCATCTTCCTCTTTCCCCTCTATGCCATCTCCATCTCCTCTATACCCTCAAGTCCCCCATGCTAATTCTCTCACTGATCTCCTTTTCTCTGAAACTCACCCCCTCTCTTTCCTTCTGGACTTGTCAGGACCTGCCCCTTTAAAATTAAGCCTTTTGAGGATTCCTGGACTCTTGTATTTCCCTGAATTACAAGCCATAGTTAAAAATTCTCCCAAAGTAACTGAATATCCTCAGATTTGCTGAGGAATTTAACGTGGTCATTCAAATTAATGAGCTTGGTTTCTCTGAATTATACCAGCTAGATCATATGCTTGTCAGTGAAGGCCAGGCCCAGCGTTGATGAAAACTGCTAATTGGGAAAATCCTGAAAGGTCTCTAGAATTACAACCAGTGGACCAGAGCACTAACTTATTATATAATCATGTTTGGGCAATCACTAGGTGACTTCATCAAGCAACTCCTAGGGCTTTTTCAAGCCTGTTTACTGGAACAAAATTTAGCCTTGCACAAAAAAATCTGATGAACCTGTTCATGACTATTATAATTGACTTCAGATTTTTTATTAAAATATAGTTGATTTATAATACTTGTTTCAGGTATACAGCATAGTGATTTGATACCAAAGGGAGGGAGGGAGGGAGGAAGGAAGAAAAGAAAGAGGATAGCCTATTTAATAAGTTGAAGGATTTTTCTCCACTTTTATTAAATTTTGAAACTTGCACACAAGTCCAAGTTACAGGTGCAATACCTTTTTGTTAATGTCAATGGAATGTAAATCCTTTCCTTTGGTCTGATTAGGCCAATTTCGGACACATGCTATCCCTGGATCAGGAAAGGTTTACTGGTTTATACTAATCATTTATTGCAGATAGAGATGGGGAAACAATCTAGATATACTAGAAAACTATTAGCCACTTATACACAAACACTATATTTTGTTCACTACTGTTAACTAAAATTAAAAGCAACTTTCTTTTTAACAAAATTCTGTCATTTATGCTCCATATTATACTGCTTTCCCTTTTCTACAGAATAATAAAATATTAACAATGATAGGAGAGTCATTTCTAGAATCTGCTTTCAATAATCAAAAATCACTATATTGTCCTTATATCTCACTGGCAAAATGGACTTTGGTTGAGCATCCCAAACCCTGTTGTTACACAACAAAGGAAGAAGTCTTTAATCTGTGGGTCAGTATTTTTTCTGTGAAGGGCCAGAGAGTAAAATTTTTTGGCTTTGTAGTACACATGTGGTCTCTGTCACATATTCACTTTTATTTTGACAACTCTTTAATAATGTAAGAAACATTCTGAAGTCACAGGCTGTACAAAAAACAGGCCCCAGGCTGAATTTGGCTAATGGGCTGTGGCTTTTCCACCTGGGAGGCACACAGGATTGAGTTCAATTGAAAGGCTGAATGCAGCACAATGTGATGTAACATGTATTTCATGATTCTCAGTTAATAACTCAGAAGTAGGATGAACAATTATCTCAGTGTGCCCAGGACTGAGGGGTTTCCCAGGACGTGAGACTTGGAGTGCTAAATCCAGGAAAGCCTCTGGCCAACCTGGATGGTTGGTCACCCTAATAAATTCCTCAAATAGGGCAAGTGAAATCTTGGAGAAGGAGGACAGAAGAAAACTTCATGGTTGGACCACCTAATTGAAAAGAAGGGAGAGGCTGGAATGGAGGAGGTGGCAGTTAGAAGGCTGGTGCAGTTGGATCCTTGTAACCAAGTGAACTGGGATTGGATCCACCTACTGCAGTCCGTGGTTGTTGAAGTCATTCATTTTCTGTGCTTAGGAAAACTTGGGGAAATAAGATGTAGAGAAGTCACAAAGAAAGAAGAGTCAAGAGAAACCAAACAGACCATGTTAAGACTGGAAAACAACGACACAGACATTTACTCAGAAAAGCAGCTTGAAATTTCCATTTAAAGGTGTCAACAAACAAGAAAGGTTGTGTGAGCACATCAACACTGTCCCCACGTGCTGCTCGTTTCATTTTGTTCTTCAGTCTTTTTTTTTCCCCTCCCTCTTTAATGTAATTGGCAACATGTCAAAAAAAGAGTCCATTCCGTGTTTCTCTTGCTGAGGCAATGAAGCAGATGGTATCAGAAGCTAATGCAGCAGGGAAATAAAGATCACACACAGCTTAGTTTGTGTGAACTTGGAAAAGATCTGTTTAGAAGTGTGTTGGGTTGGGAGAGAAGGGTGGTGAGGACATAATGCCAGAGAGACACAGAGATGTTAGGAACCTATAAGGTCTCATTCTAAGGAGATGATTATTTCAAGGCTGAGTTATGTTTCATTAATATATAATAATTTCAATGCAATACTGTAATAAGGTCAATAGATTCAAAAAGATCAATATCAAAGGCAACACTAAGTAGCAGAAATCTCACCTAATATAAGAGCAGCAAATGTCTTAATGTAGGAGTGGTCAAGAGAGGCAGCAAGATGGATTAGAATATCTAAGTAAAAATGGGGCTATGAGGGAGAAAGGGATCTTGCATGAATCTCAGAAACAGCGTTCCTGTAGTTCCCTATATGCATTCTATTCCTTAGGAAGTATAAAACATCTCAAATGTTCTCACTTATTTACACAATTCTCTCAAGAGGTCTATGGGAAAGAAATGTTGCCACCCATTTCATAGACAGCAGGATTCAATTATTTCCCCAAAGTCACATCTTAAAAAAGTGCTGACATTGGGAACATAATCTGTTTCCCTAAACTCCAAGACAATCCACATTAGAAGAGGATAGAAAAGTAACAGAAGCACAAGTCAGTTATTAGACTGGGAAATATATTAATAGGCCTTATATTAAGCATTAGAATTATTATAGCAAACAGGATGAGGGACCATAGGATAAAAGACGTCACTTAGGGCAGAACTCTGAGGCTGGGATTAAAAATGTGACTATATACTTATATAAGGTAAAATTCCTTAAAGAACTGAGGTAGAGAAGCCACCAAGTTTTTTTTTTTTCCTTTAAAAAACTCACCAAACTAGGGCATAATGCACATGTTGCCCAATACACCTAGTATGGGAAAATGAGTGAGAACAGTTCTAAACTGAGGAAACCGCATCAGCGGGGTATTGCTGCACCCCATAGGCTTCTGCCCTACATTCAGCACCTGTTCTGCTGACTCTATTCCCCCAAATGCCAGTGGGGGCTCTGAGCATGAAGCCGCAGGCAATGGCCTGGAAAATCAGCCAGAGGTCAGCCCTTGAGGGCCAATTACTCTGGAAGAATTATCAGGGGCCTGCCTTATCTTGGGAGCTCTTGAAGAAACTGGTAGCTTAGTGCAAAGCAGAAAGTATCAGCCCCTTCCCCAAACTTATTTTTCTGTCCAAGCTGAACTCTGACACCAGTTAGTAATCACTCCCTAGTTATAGCTTGTCTGTGCTACTTCATGCTATGGTAAGTACTACTGGTGTTGAGGGAAGAGGAAGGAGAAATACTTCCTGATGCTTAGAGTCTAGTGGTGTGCTGGTGAAAGATTAACAACCAGCTCTCTATGGGGCAAGTCTGATTTGTACCATCTGTAGGTTGCCATGGTGTAAATAATCCCACCATGGCCAATTACAAGCTATCAATGTGATGTCAAACTCCTTAGAAAATTCCTGAAAATGTAGTAATAAGATGGTGGTAGGAGCCCTCTCCAGTGCATCACTGATTAGGATCTATGCTAAGGAGCTGAAATTAAAGAAAAGTAACTGATTCTTGGGGGAGGAGGGGAGCATCCAACTGCAAAGCACTAAATTAATTTCATAGTTTCTGTATTCTCATATATACTTCTCCTTTCCAAATAGACAAGAGTCCATGAAGATTCATAGCTATTTCTTTTGCAGGAAAGAAAGTGGGGCATGAGAGGATGGTCATGTCCCAGGTCTCAGGCAAGCCCTGGGACAGCCGCCAAGTGTGTGTTTTTGTCTTCACGCAAGAAAGAATTCAAGACCGAGCCATAGTAAAGTAAAAGAAGGTTTATTCAGGGAGATACACACTCCATAGACAGAGTGTGGGCCATCTCAGAAGGCAAGAGGCCCCGAAATATGGGGTGGTTGGTTTTTATAGACTGGGTAATTTCATAGGCTAATGAGTGGGAGGATTATTTCAACTATTTTGGGGAAGGGGGGCGATTTCCAGAAATTGGGTCACCGCCCACTTTTTGGCCTTTTATGGGCAGCCTCGTAACTGTCATGGCACCTAGGGGTGTGTCATTTAGCATGCTGATGTATTACAATGAGAGTATAATGAGGCTCAAGGTCTACTGGAAGTCAGTCGTCCATCATCTTGGACCTAGTTTGTTCTAACCAGTTTATGTCGTGTCCTCAACAGCTATGTCATTCTTTTAAAGGTTGTGCCCTACCCCCTTCCTGTTCAACCTCCAGGGATTATCAATTTTGCTGGCCTGGAAGCCCCACAAGATTTCACTTCTAAAACTCAGTTACTGTGTCTGGCACAGAGCAGGAATGCTATATACACAAGTGCCTATGGATTAATGATCGATCGATGAATTAATTTCTTTGTCTTTGCTTCCCCTTTTAGTCCTCCCCTAAAGGCTTGTGGGGGAAAAAAAACTAAAAAACCAACAAAAACTTGATAAGAGAGAGTTAAGGTTAGGGTTTGGAACTGTTGGGAAGAAAAAAATTTTCCTTCACCCTTCAAGTTTTGTTTTTTTTCTAAATTTATTTTACTTATTTATTCCTGGCTGCACTAGGTCTTCATTGCTGCGCGCGGGCCCTCTGTAGCCGCGGCAATCAGGGGCCACTCTTCATTGTGGTGCGCGGGCCCCCCATCGCGGCAGTCCCTCCCGCTGCGGAGCACGGGCTCCAGGCACACGGGCCTCAGCAGCTGTGGCACGCGGGCTCAGCAGTTGTGGCCCATGGGCCCAGCTGCTCTGCGACATGTGGGATCTTCCCGGACCAGGGCCCGAACCCGCATCCCTGCACTGGCAGGCGGTCTCCCAACCACTGTGCCACCAGGGAAGCCCCCACCCTTCAAGTTTCTTCTGGCTGGTCTAAGAATTAAATTGACATGAGACAGATTAACAGGAGAAAATCTAATTTAACTATGTATGTACAGGGAATCTGAACACAAGAGATTCCAAAGGCAGTCAGGCAAAATGAGGTATATATGCATTCTGGACTAAGAAGAAGGGGCAGGGGTCTTCAAAGAGAAGGCAGGCAATTTACAGGAAGATGAAAAAAGAACAAATGTCTGCTGGGCCATGTAGAAACAATGGGACACAGATAGGAATTTTAACAAACAGACTTTGCTATGGTCCTCCCTGTGTACCACACCTGTGTACCATATTATTATTTCCTGGAATAGGCCCTCTGTCTAAATTCTTTTAGGCAGTTAAGAGGGAGGGGTGAAAATAAAAACTCCTGAGTCTTCTGTTTCTTCCTCATGCCAGACACACATTTTTGAGTGGCAATTTTTGCTTCCGTGCACCAGTGCTGAATCAAATCTCAGAGACAGAGTTTTAGGTGAAGTAGAAAATAGCTTTATTTCTTTGCCAGGCAGAAGGGTGCACAGTGGGCTTGTGCCTCTCAAAATCGTGTGTCCCAACCCAGTGAGGAGTTTCATATAAATAGTTCAAGGGTGGTGTTGCTGATAAGATTTGGGTGTGTGCAGGGCCTGAACTCCTTTAATCTGGTCTCAGGTTTTTTGTTTTGTTTTACTGCTCTTCCCTTGTCTCTTCATCCCTTTTCCCTGATTAGCAACTGTTTGAATCTGCCCTTTGGGACTCAGGGAAGGTCATGGAGGCTGGCGTCTGTCCCCTACAAACAAGAAACGGGACAGAATGGCTTCCATGCTGAGGAGCCCCACAGGGTCCTGCTTGGTTTCAGTTTCTGTATGCCCAAATCCTATCTAAAAGTTTGGCAAACTTAGATTCTCTATAAATATTTGTGGAGTAAGTGAATGAATGTAATGGCATATTAATAAGCAATTTCTTCATATCTTGGTATTTAGGTTGTTGTTACCTCTACCTCTACTTCCTTCACAATTGAAACTAAGATCAAGTTGACAACGGTTAAAAACAAAAAGAATACCAATTTTTTAAAACAACCTATTCATAGCTAGAAAAGTAATGTTTCTCCTCAGCTCTGTGACTCGCCTCATTCAGAGAGAGTTACTCTTTCATGAACTCAGAATGAGAGTCTCCTACTACATTTTTTCTGAAAGTTTATCCCAGGTACTTGTTTTTATTCCCACAAGTTTTAAAAGAATTTACCATCAAGAAGCCTTAAGAAGGTTTCTCCAAAGGAATATGTAAAATTAAACTGGATTTAAAAGGACTTTAAAATTTTCATCAAAGCTAAATAAATAAAGCAGATTACTTCTACCAAGTAAAAACACCCAATGACAAAACTTATTGTAGTTCATCTTATTCATGGTTTCCTGAGCAAGAAACTTAGGTTTAATTTTAACTATAACCAATTAAGGTTTTACTTCATTTTTCAACCAAATAATCTTTCAAAATACAGTTGACCCCTGAACAACACAGGGCTCATGAGCATTGACCCCTGCACAGTTGAAAATCCACATATAACTTTCAGTCGGTCATCCATATCATGGTTCCACATCTGTGGATTCAACCAACCATGACTCATGTAGTACTGTAGGATGTACTTATTGAAAAAAATTCTGTGTAGAAATGGACCCATGCAGTTCAAACCCATGTTGTTCAAGGGTCAAGTGTACAGGCATATCTTGGAAATATTGCAGATTCAGTTCCAGACCACCACAATAAAGCAAATTTCTCAATGAAACGAGTCACATGAATTTTTTGGTTTCCCTGTGCATATAAAAGTGATGTTTACACTATAGCATATTAAATGTGTAACAGCATTGTCTAAAAAACAATGTACATACCTTAATTATAAAAAAGACTTTATTGCTAAAAAATGCTAACCATCATCTGACCTTGGTAGAGGCTCTTGCCTCACTGTGGATGGCTGCTGACTGATCAGGGTGGTGGTTGCTGAAGGTTGGGGTGGCTGTGGCGATTTCTTAAAACTAAGACAGCAGTGAAGTTTTCCATATTGATTGATTTTTCCTTTCACAAATGATTTCTCTGTAGCATACAGTGATGTTAGTATTTTACCCACAATATAACTTCTTTCAAAATTGGAGTCCTCTCAAGTCCTGCCACTGCTTTATCAACTAGGTTTATGTCATATTCTAAATTCTTTGTTGTCATTTCAACTAGCTTCACAGCATCTTCACCAGGAGTAGAGTCCATCTCAAGAGAACACTTTTTTTTTTGCTCATCCATTAAAAAGTAACTCATCCATTCAAGTTTCGTCATGAGATTGCAGCAATTCAGTCACATCCTCAAGTTCCATCTCTAATTCTAGTTCTCTTGCTATTTCTACCACATCTGCAGTTACTTCCTCTACTGAACTCTTGAACCCTTCAAAAGTCATCCATGACATTTGGAATCAACTTTTTCCAAACTCCTCTTAATATTGATATTTTGACTTCTTCCCATGAATTGTTAATGTTCTTAATAGCATCTAGAATGGTGAATCCTTTCCAGAGGTTTCCAATTAGCTTTTCCCGGATCCATTGGAGGAATATATGTATGGAAGCTATAGCCTTACAAAATGTATTTCTTAAATAATAAGACTTGAAAGTCAAAATTACTCCTTGATCCATGGGCCACAAAATGGTGTTGTGTTAGCAGGCATGAAAATATTCATCTCATCGCACAACTTCATCAGAGCTCTTGGGTGATCAGGTGCATTGACAATGAGCAATAGTATTTTGAAAGGAATCTTTTCTTCTGAGTAGCTGGTGTCAACCTTGGTCTTAAAATATTCAGTAAACCATGTTGTAAACAGATGTACTGTCATTCAGGCTTTGTTGTTCAATTTATACAGAACAGGCAGAGTAGACTGAACATAATTCTTAAGGGCCCTAGGATTTTCAGAATGGTAAATGAGCATTGGCTTTAACGTCACCAGCTGCATTACCCCCTAACAAGAGAGTCAGTCTGTCCTTTCAAGCTTTGAAGGCAAGCATTGACTTCTCCTCTCTAGCTCTGGAAGTTCTAGATGGCATCTTCTTCCAATAGAAGGCTGTTTCATCTACCTTGAAAACCTGTTGTTTAGTGTAGCCACCTTAATTACCTTAGCTAGATCTTCTGGATAACTTGCTGTATCTTCTATAGCAGCACTTGCTGCTTCATCTTGTACTTTTATGATATGGAGATGGCTTATTTCCTTAAACATCATGAACAAACCTCTACAAGCTTCAAATGTATCTTCTGCAGCTTCCTTACCCCTCTCAGCCTTCACAGAATTGAAGAGAGTTAGGGCCTTGCTCTGGATTAAGCTTTGGCTTAACGGAATGTTGTGGCTGGTTTGATCTTCCATCAAGACCCCTAAAACTTACTTCACATCAGCAATAAGGTTGTTTTGTTTTCTTATCATTTGTTGTGTTCACTGGAGCAGCACTTTTAGTTTCACTTAAGAACTTCTCCTTTGCATTCCCAACTTGGCTGTTTGGCACAAGAGGCCTAGATTTTGGCTTTCAACCTGCCTTCCTCACAAAGCTTAATTATTCTAGCTTTTGATTTAAAGTAAGAGACGAGAGAGTCTTCCTTTCACTTGAACACTTACGGGCCATTGTAGGGTTACTAGCTGGCCTAATTTCAATATTGTTGTGTCTCAGGGAATAGGGAGGCCCAAGGAGAGGGAGAGGGATGGGGGAATGGCTGGGTGATGGAGCAGTCAGGACACACACACTTATCTATTAAGTTCTCTATCTTATATGGGTCATGGCACCCCAAAACAATCACAATAATAACATCAGAGATCACTGATCACACTTCACCATAACAAATAATAAGTTTGAAATATTATGAGTATTATCAAAATGTGACACAGATATGAAGTGAACAAACGCTGTTTAAAAAATAGACTTGCCACACACAGGGTTGACACTCAATTTGTAAAAACCACAATATTTGCAAAGCACAATAAAGCAAAGCATAATAAAACAAGATGTGCCTGTAGTACTAAAATGCTTAGATAATTAAAATGATCGCTTGTTGAGGTACAAAGATTTTGTGAAAGTGAATTTTATGATCTCCTTTTATAGAGATTTACATTCTCTATTCCAGGATTTTTTTTTTCTTGTACCAGGTAACTTAGTGTGTCCCTCAGCTTTTTAAGATCATTTTAGCAGTTTATTTGTTCCATCATATATATGATCCAGAAATAGAAAATGATCAAAGTTTCATTCCTTCTCTATTCACAATTATTTTAATCATTTGCATTTAAATTTTAATTTTTCATAATATTAAGTTTTGTTTTACTTAGTCCTTTTAGAAGTGGATAGTGCAAGGGCATTCTTTAGAATTGTATAAACTAAACAATTGTATCCATCCAAATAGAAGAGGAATATTATTTTGCTTCATGTAGCTTCCTAGATAATTTCAAAAGTGAATATTGTTTTCTTTACTTATTGAGGTAGCTTTAAGAGTCTTTATGAAGAATTTTTTTTTTCCAGTAGTGGTTGCTTTTAGATATGTGGGATGAGAAATCCCAGGTGCCATTAAAAAAAAAAAAAAGTGAATAGGTGTTACTTTATTTAGACAGACACATAGACACATAGCCTGGGCAGCTAATGGGCTTCAGTAGATCATTGCTAATTAATTAAATATGTGGCCTAGTTATAGAAAAGCATCAGACCAACACAGATCCTGAGCTAACTTGTTTTTAGTTCTGTGTTTATCAACTAAGCCCAGAGTTGGAAACAAGAGTGTTATTTAAGCCTCACTCTGAGCCCCAACAGTTGAACACATTCCCTAAGAGATGTATGTATCTGTAAATGGAAGAGCAGCTCAGCAGATGCTGGGATAGGGAAAGGAGGTATGGTGGAACAAACCAGAGACCCAGAGGGACAAAGTCTCAGGATCTTGACAAAGTAGGCAAATATTCTGACTCAAGTTCATGTAAAGTGTGGCAACAACATTTGCCCAGCAGAGGCACTGTGAGAATTAAATAACATGCAAGAATGCTTCTGACACATAGTTAAAGATCGGTAAAGGGTAGTTCCCTCCCCTTTCCTTTGCACAAGATCTAATTTAGAAAACAAACAGCAGCTAAGGGATAAAAGAGTCACTCTCAACCCCAGGCCCATCATAGGGAAGTGCTTCCTCACAGGCCAGCTTTATGGACAGCCGTGCTTGATTTCATGCTCTACTATTGCGATTTTGAAATCTTTAGTAGTTTTGAACAGGAACCTCTCCTTTTCATCTTTTTCTTTTTTTAATGTTTTTTTTATTGTGGTAAAAGTCACATAATATACTATTTTAACCATATTTAACTGTACAGTTCAGTGGCACTAAGTACATTCACATTATCATGCAACTCTCACCGTCATCCATCTCCCGAATTTTTCACCTTCCTAAACTGAAACTCTGTCTCCATTAAACACTAACTCCCCGTTCTCCCTCCCCACCCCACCCCCAGCATCTACCAATGTACTGACTCCATGAATTTGACTATTCTGAGTATCTCGTATAAGTGGAATCAAACAGTCTTTGTCTGCACCTAATGTATATAGGAATGCATTTTTAAGGTTAACTTAACAAATGTCCTGCAAAAAACCTGTTACTTCTTTTTTTTCTCCCTGTGCTATACAGTAGGCCCTCACCAGCCATCTACTTCATACAGAGTAGTGTACATACGTCAATCCCAATTTCCCAATCCATCCCCCCGACCCCTTCAGCCTTGGTGTCCATACGTTTGTTCTCTGTGTCTGTGTCTCTATTTCTGCATTGCAAATAGGTTCATCTGTACCATTTTTCTAAATTCCACATATATGCGTTAATAACAATATTTTTGTTTTTCTCTTTCTGACTTACTTCACTCTGTATGACAGTCTCTAGGGTCCACCCACATCTCTGCAAATGGCACAATTTCATTCCTTTTAATGGCTGAGTAATATTCCATTATACATATCTACCACATCTTTATCCATTCCTCTGTTAATGTACATGTAGGTTGCTTCCACATCCTGGCTACTATAAATAGTGCTGCAGTGAACATTGGGGTGCACGTATCTTTTCGAAGTATGATTTTCTCCAGATATATGCCCAGGAGTGGGATTGTTAGATCATATGGTAGCTCTATTTTTAGTTTTTTTAAGGAACCTCCATACAGTTCTCCATAGTGGCTATACTAATTTACATTCCCACCAACAGTCTTTAATCCATTTTGAGTTTACTTTTGTGTATGTGTTAGGGAGTGTTCTAATTTCATTCTTTTACATGTAGCTGTCTAGTTTTCCCAGCACCACTTATTGAAGAGGTTGTCTTTTCTCCATTGTATATTCTTGCTTCCTTTGTCATAGATTAGGTGACCATAGGTGTGTGGGTTTATCACTGGGCTTTCTATCCTGTTCCATTGATCTATATTTCTGTTTTTGTGCCAGTACCATACTGTCTTGATTACTGTAGCTTTGTAGTATAGTCTGAAGTCAGGGAGCCTGATTCCTCCAGCTCTATTTTTCTTTCTCAAGATTGCTTTGGCTATTCGGGGTCTTTTGTGTTTCCATACAAATTGTAAAATTTTTTGTTCTAATTCTGGGAAAAATGCCATTGGTAATTTGATAGGGATCGCATTGAATCTGTAGATTGCTTTGGGTAGTATAGTCATTTTCACAATATTGATTCTTCCAATCCAAGAACATGGTATATCTCGCCATCTGTTTGTGTTGTCTTTGATTTCCTTCATCAGTATCTTATAGTTTTCTGAGTACAGGTCTTTTGCCTCCTTAGGTAGCTTTATTCCTAGGTATTTTATTCTTTTTGTTGCAATGGTAAATGGGATTGTTTCCTTAATTTCTCTTTCTGATTTTTCATTGCTAGTGTATAGGAATGCAAGAAATTTCTGTGCATTAATTTTGTACCCTGCAACCTTACCAAATCCATTGATTACTGCCAGTAGTTTTCTGGTGGCATCTTTAGGATTTTCTATGTATAGTATCATGTCATCTACAAACAGTGACAATTTTACTTCTTTTCCAATTTGGATTCCTTTTATTTCTTTTTCTTCTCTAATTGCCATGGCTAGGACTTCCAAAACTATGTTGAATAAAAGTGGGGAGAGTGGTCATCCTTGTCTTGTTCCTGGTCTTAGAGGAAATGCTTTCAGGTTTTCACTGTTGAGAATGATGTTTTGCTATGGGTTGCCATATATGGGCCTCTGTGCCCACTTTCTGGAGAGTTTTTATCATAAATTGGTGTTGAATTTTGTCAAAAGCTTTTTCTGCATCTATTGAGATGATCATATGGTTTCTTTCTTTTCATCTTTCACAGGACACCACATGTTATGTAGCTGGTCCTACTTCCCCAGAGCTGGGATATTTGTGACTTACGCTTCCTGTCCTGGTCATGCAGGTAAGGACCCAGCCAAACACTGCTCTAAAGATGACCTCAAACTACAAACTCTAAAATAGAGGAGGAGCATGAACTTGAATTCCCAGTCATTTCCTCTCCTTCCACTGCTATTATTGCTCCTCTGCTTTCTATTGGTCTTAATTTAAGATTAGGGGGAAAATTGAATTTAAATTTATGTATCAACTGAAAAGGCTCACCATCTGGCTTAAAACTTTAAGGAGGCAATAAGGCAGTAAATGAAGAGTTAATTCATTCCAGAAACACTTTTAAATCTTTAGAACACTGATTAATAAATTCTTATAATTAATTTCTTGGTCTAAAGAGTTGACACAGGTTAGAGACAAATGACTTTTAGTAGAACCCTGGTGTTCCATGAGCCAAAAAATATAGTGAACAAATAAGTGAACAAATTCTTAGATGCATAATATTTACAGCTTAATATCAGTTGGTTGGAACCTGGCTATCTCACCTCACTTATTCAAAATTCCTTCAGAGATCTCATTTACTCTCATCTATAATATGTCTGCCATGATTTTAAGCATTTTATAGATATTATTCCTAATCCACACACCAAATGTTTGTGGCAGGTATTATTGTCTCCATTTTACAGAAAAGAAAAACCTGAGATTCCAAAAAAGTTAAGTTCATCCAAGATTACATGGCTACTAGAGATAGAATAAAGGTGTTCTCACAGTACTGGCTATGTCCAAAGAAGGTGTTCTTTTAACCAAGCAAACTAAAGACCCCTAATTTTCATAATGATGATCTGAGTCATTAAAGGGATATAAGTATATGATGATTATATTCCATTTAAGGAGATCAATAACACATTTTAGAAAGATAATATTACAAACAGAGTACCAGTATTTCTTAATGATACTTGGGATTTTAAACTCCAGCTATTTTTAAAAATCAAATTTATAGAATTCACTTCCAGCGAGTCTCAGATAAATTAAAAACTAATCTATCATCTTTCCTGACAGTGCTATTGCAGAAATAAGTCAACCAAGTTAAAGGTGGAAGTATGTAGATAATATAACAGAACTCAAAATCATCATCAATAATAACCTAATATTTCTTTCATAGGAAAATTCCTAATTAACTTGTTATTAATGATAAATGTGAAACGTGGACAGAGATTTATGCATAGGCATTTATTTCAACATAGTAATTTAGAATATCAAAATTTTGAAAAAAACTAAAGAGGGGATTGGTAAAATAAATCAAATCATGGCAGATGTAAGATATTATGCTCCCATTTAGAAATAGTAATGGAAAATGTTTAACGTGATAGAAAATTAAATATTAAGGCCCCAAAGGGTATATGCATGCAGTAGGCTTGTCCTTAGTGCTGTTTGCCAGGTATTAACAGTTGGCTCCCTTTCTGGGAAAATTATGGAATTGATATCTCTCTCTGGCTTTCTTGTGGTTGGGTGGAGCCATGCAAGTATTTCCAGCACTTGTTTGAGGGTCTTGATTGGCAATTAACTCTTATTTTCACCTATTATGGAAATTGTCAAATTTGAAATGATAGTTTCACAATCAGCATAGGTCCCAGAATAATTTTTATTAGTAAAGTCTTATTAAGCACCTTCAAATTTAAGAGGCTATCTTTAATGAGGGACACATAAAACTCTATTAAAAAATAAAACCACATTAAACACTTGCTATGCATGAGGCATTATTCTAAGCATTGGGTATCTAACAGTAAACAAATAGATTCCCAGGAAGCTTACATTCTAGTGGAGGAAATTAAACAATAAGTACACAAAACAAGTAAGTGTATATCCGATGATTATAAAAGTGAGAGATATTTTTCTACTGAAACAGATATTAGATTGATTGTAATAGATTTTCACGTTACTTCTAAATAAAAGCTTTCACTTGAATACGGATCTGGGATGGCATACAGTATAATACAACAGAGCCCATAATTGTATGGGGACACACAGATAGAAATGATGTTTTCAGTAATGGAAAGTATTATTCTACTTTTATAAAGCAGTTCACATATAGTCCACATAATGTCAGGACTCAAAATTTACCTACATTTGTGTGCACTCAAACTCATACATACTTTAGAAATGTTTATAGTGGACCTGAATAAAATATTGGGAACACATATAACCTGTAGGTGATTCCTTTTTTATTTGCTGAATTGTTTCAACATGTGTGAAAAATTAATTCTTTAAATTTAGCATTAGTAACTACTTCACAACATAAAAGTGACCTAAACTCCCAAGTATTGTATTTCAGCGTTCAGCGCCAACAACATGACCCAATAGGCCAGCAGCAAGGTGTGCCCACTCCAGCAGCATCTGGGTTCCTTGACCAACCCTCAGTGTAATGGCTGCTGTTTCATGTCTGTCTGTCTTTAATATCGCACAAGATTTTCTTGTGGCCAAGCTATACAGGAAATAGAATCTGAGAAAATGTAGTTCCAAATTTGCTAAGTTGACATACTTCAAAAATACCACAGATTATTTAAAGAGAAACAATAACTGTCTTGTGAGGGTTATGAATAGAGAAAAATATGCCATAATAGTAACATAGAGGGCAGAAGATATGTAAATAGAAATTATTTTATTGCACTGGGAGTGATAAAGCACTAATTTTAAGATAGAATGTAATACATTTAGGACGCATACCAGTGTCCAAGGTAACTGAGAAGGTACACTTTAAAAACTGTGGTATAATTTAAAAAGATGATATAAAATAGACCATACAAAATGTTAATAAATTTTTTAAAAGGCAGGAAAGGATGAAAGAAATGAGGACAGGATGGGAGAAAAGAAAACAAATCACATGATGGTAGACTTAAAACCGAGACTATCTGTCATTATATTAAATATATATAGACTAAAAAGTCTAAAAGGAAACATTGTCAGACAGGTAAGGAAAAAAACAAATCTACCACTATACTTTTTATAAAAGATTCTATATAAACAAAGACACAGTAGAATGTTAAACAATAAAAACATACTAATCAAAAGAAAGCTGTTGCAGCTTTATTAATATCAGACTTCAAGGGAAGAAATATCATTAAAGTTACAGAGAGATGTTTCATTTTAGCAAAACAGCAAATTAAACAGGAAGACTAAAAACTCATAAGTTTGCAATAATAATAATAATTCTTCCAAATACAAAAAACAAAATTTGATAGAAATGAAGAACTTGACAAATCCACAACCATAGTTGTATATTTTAATAAACTTCCCTTAGTGAATGATTGATAGAAGACAGACATAAATCATTACCATTAGAGAAGATCTGAACAAAACTATTAACCAATTCATTTAACTCCTTTTTAGAACACTATACCCAAATAACTACAGAATATACATTCTCTTGAAGGCATATAAACCATTTAATAAAGCTGGTCGTATGCTGGATAATAAAGCAAGTGTTATCAAATATCAAAGTATTTACAACATAAATCGTCTTTGACTAAATAAGAATTAAACTGAACTGGAAGTTAAAAAAGATAACCAGAAGATCCCCAAGTATTTTGAATTTAAGCAATCAATAATAAAAGTATAAAAATCCAATAAAAAATAGAACACTTGAAAATCCCTTTAAAGAGCATATCCAAATAGCTAATAATTGTATGAATAAGGAGCTTAGTGTCATTACTCATCAGGGCAATACATATTAAAACCACCCACACCCACTAGAAGGACTAAAATTTAAAACACCAACAAGACCAAGTGTTGTCCAAGTTACGGAACTCTGCTGCATTACTTGTGGAAGCATCAGGTAGTAAAACAACTGTGGGAAATTGACAGTATTTACTAAAGCAATTCCAACCCTAGATACATACCCAAAAGAAATGAATGTATTTGCTTACAGAAAGACATACACCAGGATTATCACAGAAGATTTAACTGAAAATGAAACAGTAACAAATTCATAAATAGTACAATGAATTGAGATGTGTATAAATTTGATATCTACAATAGTAAAAAAAAAAAAGAATAAACTACTGCAACATATAAAAACATAGATGTAATAGCTGCATCCTATAGGCATTATGTTGAACAAAAGCCAGACACAAAAGCTTCCATATAACATGATTTAATGTATAGTTAGTTGACCCTTGAACAATATAGGTTTGAACTGCGTGGGTCCACTAATATGAAGATTTTTTTTCCATAAATATATTGGAAAAATTTTGGAGATTTTTGACAATTTGAAAAAAATTCATAGATGAGCCATGTAGCTCTCTCTCTGATAACTGGAGAAACTTTGTATCAGCCTATCATCACAGGTAAGTTGTTTTTAAAAAAATGTAACAATGTTTCCAATACTGTGTTATGAATATGACTGTAATACTGTATGCCATAAGCATTTTATAATGATCCATTTCAGTCATTAGTGTACAGGCTAGGCTACTCCGAGGCCATCATATTGATTACACTAAGCTACCAAAAATCAATCATATTGCTGCTTCTTTGTTATCAGCACAAATCGTTATACCTGTAAATAAATATGAATTTCACATTTTTTCATTTTTGATGTCTAGCGTTAGTAATACATATAACATCTATACTGTTTTATGTCATGAAAGACAGTTTTGATATAGGTACTGATAAACAATTCATCTTGTAAACAGGGTAAACTTAAACAGGGTAAACTTAGAGTAATGATAAATACAGTACTCTAATGTATTTTCCCTTCTTTATGATTTTCTTAACATTTTTTTCTCTCACTTGCATATTGTAAGAATACCGTATATAATACATATAACTTACAAAATATGTGTTAATATACTGCTTGTATTATCAATAATGCTTTTAGTCAGCAGTAGGTTATTAGTAGTTAGGTTTGAGGGGAGTCAAAGTTATACACAGATTTTCAGCTAAGCGTAGGGGATCAGTGCCCCTAACCCCCATGTTGTTCAAGAGTCAACTGCATATACATTTCAAGAAGGGGCGTAACAAACCAAATGGCAGTAGAAGCTAGAACAGTGGTTCCTTTAGGGAGTATTGCTATGGAAAGGAGTACAAGGGATCCCTTTCATGTGCTGGAAATATCATATATTCTTGATCTTGCATCCAGTAAAACATGCATATACATATTTAAACATTCACGGAAACAAACACTTGAAATTATTGTATTTTATGCTCTTTCTTTCTTTCTTTCTTTCTTTATTTTTGGCTGTGTTGGTTCTTCGTTTCTGTGCAAGGGCTTTCTCTAGTTGTGGCAAGCGGGGGCCACTCTTCATTGCGGTGCGCGGGCCTCTCACTATCGCGGCCTCTCTTGTTGCGGAGCGCAGGCTCCAGACGCACAGGCTCAGTAGTTGTGGCTCACGAGCCTAGTTGCTCCGTGGCACGTGGGATCTTCCCAGACCAGGGCTCGAACCCGTGTCCCCTGCATTGGCAGGCAGATTCTCAACCACTGCGCCACCAGGGAAGCCCCTATGCTCTTTCTTAATGTAAATTTTACCTGATTAAATAAGGGAAAAGGGAAGTAAAGCTATACATTGTCTGACCATTTGCAACTAGATTTTTACACATTTCTAATGTTGATTCTTTTACAGCTGGTTAGTTTGCTAACAGAGCCTCTTCTGCTCCATCCTGTGTGGTTAAGTATCTGTGACCCTCCAAGCACAATAACATGAGCACAGATAGAACATTTGCATTGTCTACCAACTGCTTTGCCACCATTAAGAAAGTGGAAAATGTTACCAAGAGCCATCATAGACCTTTATTTTCTTAATATTACCCTGTCTTTAAGGGTAAATTATCATGATACAGCCACATGCTTGAATATGGTTCTAAAGTAGAAAATTTACCTTCTTTGTATTGAGTACACTTTGCCCTTTTTAATCAGAATCCTTTAGCATAACTTAAATATACACATATAATAGTGTCAGTAGTAGGAAACCATTTATCAATTTCTATGTCTCATTTCTCACCTCAAATACTTTTGGGAAACCCTAGATTTAATATCTTAAGGATGAAAGGAGTTGTTCACCTTAAAATAATTTTTATGTAATTTTGATAATTACTTAACGTTCAAGTGTAAACCTATTCTAAATTGCTTGCACTGTGCTTTAGTGTATTTGAAAATTAAGGGATATGTATTAAGTCCAAATTTTCATTTTTAATCTATTTGCATTAATTAACAATTTCATTTTTCAACCACAAAGAATACAGAACACTGTAGGCAAGGCAAAAATTTACCTTTACTCTCTTAGGGTCTGAGAATTAAATTGAGGTAAGATAGATTAGCAGGAGAAAAGCATACAGATTTTTACATGTACATGGGAGCTCCCATAGGTAAATGGATACCAAAGGAAGTGGCAAAACCTAAATGCCTACCTAGTTGGTTGAACAAAGTGGCAATTGTGGAAAAGTAAAATGCATGGGGAGGCTAAAGGAAGATAAGTTATTTTAACAAGGTCTGTTTGTACAGACTTTTCTCAGCTTTGACTCTATCTCTGGTGACTAGAAAGTTTTCTCCCTATACAGGGAAGGCAGAGTGTTCTTTTTTGTATCTGCTCTATTTCAAGTGTCTCTAGCTCAAAATAATCCTTATGTTAAAGTGTCATATTTAGGGATGGCGTATTCTACCACCCTTCAACATTATATAGTACTTGTTATATAGGTACAGTAACAAAGTTTTAAAAATTGTTTTACATATGATTAGGCATTTCAGCTACTATTTCCTTTCTAATTAGGAAAAATCACTTAGTTGCTGCAAAGTATTTGTTTTACTTATTAACTATTTTATACTCATATATAACATGGTATTTCCAATATCTAAATCTATATATAAGGATGACTGAATGAAGAAAAGAAACAAAAGAGTATGGAAAATGAGTACAGGTGTTTCAATTAGCTTAAAATTTTTTAAATATAATTTTCCAACTTTCAACTATATGGTGTGGCATTCAAAACTATAATAAATTCACATAGGGTCTCAAGTTTATCTGAGTTTCAATAAGGAACTGTACAAAAATCAACTGAAAGAGGTTTTCCATGTCTCCTAAAAAAAAAAAAAAAAGGCCAGGCAACATTATCTTATGGACAGAATTCAGTGGGCCTTTTGAGAAGGATTAGGCTCGATCCTTCCTGCCTGAGACAGAGTCCATAATCAGGGTTTGAAATTAGGAAAATTCTAAATTTTATTTCCTCACACTTGGAAAATAGTTTTCAAACTCACTGAAAAAGAGAAAGGAAATAAATATATGATCAGCTATGAGGAGAGTTTTTCTGTCCCAACAATACTTAGGGTAGCTTGGCCACCAGCTTCATAGAAGTTGTTACTTCCGGAAAAACAAAACGACCCTGGTACAGTGGATCCAAACCCAAACCCAATCTGATGTCTGATAAAATCATATACACGCATTTTTTTAATACAGGCAGATCTAATGTATAATTCCAATGTATCTTTTTAAAATTTCATATTTCTATTTATATTGAAAGCATATTTTTATTTAATCATAACAAAATAAAAATGTAGCTGAAGTGAAACTAGATTGCCACTTTCATAAGACTTCATATGTAATTGTCATATTATGATTTATAATAAGAAATATATATTTGGTCTTCATTCCCATTTGTGGCACACAGCTCCTAAAACCCTTGTAATATCCTAATATAGTGATAAGAGCTACAGAGGCATCTTTTGTTATACTTTTTGTTCCTGGTTCCTGACAGCTCCAGGGACAAAAAAGTGAAAGGAATGTCTTTCGTTATTCATAACAACTTCCTTTCAACCTCCTCTGACTTTATGTTAATGAGGTGCTATTTGGAAAGCTCCTAGACAACCCTGGGATGGGCTGGTTGCCAGGGGAACCAATCACATCATTAGAGGGTTGGAACTTCCAGCCCCGCCTTCAGACCTCTGGGCAGGGGACAGGTGCTGGAGGTTGAATTAGCCATTAAGGCCAATGATATAATCAGTTATGCCTAAAAAATAAAGCCTACATAGAAATCCCTGAACTGTGGTGGTCAGAGGTTGGTAAACCTTCACTAACCTACATCAACCTTCCAGGATGGTGACCATGTGGAAGTGCTGGGAGGGCAGGACCAGGGAGGGCACAGAAACTCTACACCACTCCCACATACCTTGCCCTGTATATCTCTTCCATCTGGCTATTCCTGAGTTGTAACTGGTCACCTAGTAAGTAAACCATTTTCTTCAGTTCTGTGAGCCGCTCTAACAAGTTATCGAACCCGAGGAGTCCTGGGAATTTGTCGTTTATAGCTGGTCAGAAACCCAGGTGATAATCTGTACTTCAGTTGTCCGAAGTAGTGTGGAAGCATTCTTATGGAACTGAGGCTTTAACCTGTGGGATCAGATGCTATTTCCAGGTACGTAGTGGCAGAACTGAGTTAAATTGTAGAACATGTAGCTGTGTGGGAGAATTGCTGGGGATGGGGGGAAAAATCCCACACATTTGGAGACCAGAATTATTGAAAGTAGAGTGTTGAGAGGAGAATAACAGACTTTTCTGGTCAGTACAGTACTTCCTAAAATATTCCTCCTCAACAGAAGTTGAGGAGGAATATTTTAGGACCAGATAGTAATTATATTCAGCTTTCCAAGCCATATCCAATCTCTATCACAACTATGCGATTGACACTGTAGCACCATAGACAATATATAAAATAATGGGTGTAAATGTGTTTCAGTAAGTCTTTATTTACAAAAAAAAAAAAAAAGTGGCACAACGGATTTGGTTCATGGGCCACGTCTTACTGTTCACTGCTCTAAAATGAAAAGTCAAACGTACAAATGTTAAATTTCTGGGGTCATTGTTTTTGGTTTGGTACAGTGTTTGCATATGGGTTTTCACACATTTCAATCTTAATCAGTAGCTGTTGATTTCCTATTATAAAAAATAAAGAAAATTAACACATTTACACTTATTCCCAGTTCTCCTTTACTGAAGTTTGGTGTTTGTCAGTTATATAATAAATAATATTCTACAAATTTCAGCATTAAAAACAAGACTTATTCTCTCCCGTGGTCTATCTTCCTAATGATCAATCAAGACACCCTATAATACTGTAAAAATACCTGTACTGTATGTAAACAAGCAAATACAAAGACTGCACTATGCAACCAGCAAGAAAAGTACACAAGGTGGGTCTAATTATTTACAAAGTGATTAGGAAAGAATTTAAATTCCATTGTTTTTGTGTATTTCTGGAGCTGTAGGTGCGCATCACACTGGAATCCACTGCCTTAACTAAACACCCTGAAATTTGTTTCTCACTTCCTCCAATGTGAGGGAAATAGATACGATTTTACTAGATAAAAAGAAACAGATGCTTACAAATGCCGTGTCCTCTAAAATTGCAAATTCATTACAAATATTTGTCCAAACAGATTAATAAATTGCATGATAAGATTTATCGCATAAGTGTTTGCCATCTTGGGGGAAAAGAGGAATGAATCCTATATGTGGCAGACGCTACCTGCCCACATTCCATCTCTGCTAGCTTCAGTGCCCTGTGCTATGCCCAGCTTCCAACAGCTATCACCTGCCTTTGGTTGCCTGAGGATTCTCTCAGGCCTCTGGAACCAGCTTTGCCACCTACTTGATAGGCTGTAAGAGCAGGGGAATTAATAACTCCAGGAACAGCCCTTGAACAAAGGCTCACAGGAGTTCATGTACACAACTCCCAGCTCCCTTGCCCATCTCTTGAGTCTGTTTTACACAGACCCCCATAACTCCCCCGGTGGGATTAAGCTTTAGCTGCCCATAGTGGTACCTAGTTGATAATTCTCCACTCGTTGGTGGCCTTCCCTTCCCTTCCCCTTCTTATCTCACTTCTTTGCATCCTGACAGGTTCCTTCACCTCCCATATCCTGAAGCAAATGTTAGTACACCCATTTTACAGACCAGGAAACTGAAAATTAATGACTGTAAACAACCATCTATGAACACAGATCTTCCTGGCTATGGAGCCCTTGTTACTGGACACTTTATCTTTTAATATAATTTTTTTTTACAGTTTACTCCTAAGAAGCAACAGGACATAAAGCTCAGCAGTAGTAATAATTGTGCTTATTCTGTGCCAGCTACAAGTACCACTTCACTTAATCTTCACAATAATTCTATGAGGTAGGTACTATTAGTAAGCATTTCTATGTAAAAACAAGAAAACAAAAAAAAACAGGTCATAGAAAAGTTAAGTAATTTAGGGTGCTGGTGGTATCAGGACTTGAACCAGCCCATCTGACTCAAGAGTACCAGCTTTTACAGCCTCCACTCTGCTACTTCCTAGGAGAGCAGAGCTTCAATACTCACTTTTCAAAGAAAATAATCAGTTAGTACTTTTGCTATGCTTCTACCCAGTGGCACACAGCAGAAGCATTGCTGGAAGTCCATGGACATTTTCTAATGGGTTTTGTCTGATGATGATATCAAAATAATTAGACTCATTTCTTCCTTTGTGAAGTGCTTCACACAGTATCATAACAAATAGTATGATCTAGATAGTATTACCTCTATTTTAAACTATCTAAGCTTCAGTTTCTTTAAGTAACAGGCTCAAGATCACACAAATAATAGGTGGCAGCACCTAGATTTAATTCTAGGTTTGCCTGAGTCTAGTGCCAGAACAATTTTCATGATACCTCCCTGTTTCAGCAGCCCACCCACTTAAAGATGTCAGAAAAGGCATTTCACAGGACTGGCTTCAGGGGAGTTTCATTTTTAAGTGAGCCAGATGGCCCTTCTTGGCATTTGTTGCTGTCTTGTTATCGCCACTTGTAAGGAGTGGCCTCACCTCACCCTCTTCGTAAACTTCAGTTTACCATCAAGGCTCCTCCCGGAAGTGAGGGTCCTGTAGGCCTCCCAGGTTGGTGAGTTGGTGGTGCTGAAGAGGGATATAAGCACAGCCAACAGCCTCATTTGTCCACAAAATCGTCCCCTTTCCCTCCAAGAAACCCCAGGGATAAGTGGGTTATTTACATATTTGTTAGTTTATTATTTTTTAAGCATTAGGTCATTTTTAAAAGCAGAATGGCACCATGGCACCTGTCTATCCAAAAATCTTGGAGGTTCCTCAGAGTCATAATTAGGTCTTAGTCTTTTCTCCCAGTACACCCCTCTTCACCTTTCCACCTGTCACCTTTCCACTGTGGCAACTGGTTTGTCTCTCAATCTCTCTATCCCTCTCGTTCTCCTTTTTCTCTCTTGTACCATATACACACAAACACATAAGCACCCCAGTCCCCATACACATTTAAAAATTTGCTCTTAGAAGATTTCATTAAATTCACTCACAGCAAAGTATTAAAATCAAAAGCTTTATCTCCATAGGGCTATTTGCATTTTGAGCCTCAGCTGCAGCTTGCAGAATTAAAAGTTTATCTCACTTAAAGGAATTTCATACATCAGTGACCAGCTATTACAGGGAGCAAGGTATCTTTTAAAAATCCTATACAAATACACCCCAGCCTGGCTAATGGAGGAAGAAAGTTTGAGGGGCATTGCTAGGCATATCTTAATAAGCATTGGCCACAGTTATTATTACCTGATGGTTTGTGTTCTAAATATGCACCACCTGGGACCCACTCTGAAATTCAGACAGGTACCACCAGCATTGCAATAAGCAGGAGCCGCACAATAACCACATCCCTTTGCTTTCTAAACACATTTATCAAAACCTGGCAAGACATCGCCCCCAACTGAATAAACAAAAGCAAGATCAGTGTCTTTTCCTCAGGGGTGTTCTGTCTCTGCCAGCAAGAAAATGTCACGGCTGACACCATTTCTTCACAGCACTGATAACCCAGCAACTTCACTCAGTATCTCTGAGGCTCCTGGGGAAAGATTCTTTGATATGGAATCTTGCTCTCAGCTCTTTTTTTTTTTTTTTTTGGTCAGGGAACAAACAGGCATCTTGAGACAGCCCAGGACCCGGCTATCTCTCCTTCCCTGTCCTTGGAGAGTTCCTCTATCTGTAGGTTTGGCTGCCAGTTTTCTAAGGGTCCAGTAAAGTTGCAAGCCAGCCCCTGTTGATCCTTTTTTAGGCAAGAAAATTTGCTTCTATAATTGCCTCAGGGAGGAGGAAAGCTCCAAATGGAAAAGAAGTAGCACTTTCATTTGCAACAATTCTTCTGGGAAGTTTAAACATAATCTCCTCACTGAGAATTTCATTAGACTTTACCCGGCTCATTCCCACGGAAGCTTTAAGACTCAATTGAGATGTCACCTCTTCTGGGAAGACTCCCTGACCGCCAGTCTTTGTTAGCATGCTCTAATCAATGGTTCTGGACTCCCTTTCATTGTTGCTCTTATCTCCCTGGATTTTAATTTTGATTGTCTGCCCCATTGGATTGGGGTCTTGAGGGCAAATCTGTGTCCGTGTACTATATCCCTGTAGTACCAGTATTTAACTCAGTTCAGCTAAGCTAGACATTTAAAGAAAAAAAAATAATAAAGGACATTTCTATCCTTCAATAGAATTCTGGGAGGAGTCAGGTGTAGTTTAGTGAGGTCAGTTCATCTTCATTTTGCCCCTCATGCCTTTGAAGACATGTTGTGGGTCCATATGGCAATCTCAACAATGATGCAGAAAATTTTAATTGCAGCAAGTTTATTGAACTTGATCCTGATTGGAGAATTTCTTATTCTACCCCAAAGCCCTAGTGCCTTGCAAGTAATACACTACTTCCAAGTATAATTGTGACCCAGAGATTCAGAAGAAAGAAAAATGGATAGTGCCAATGCTAGATTTGTTTTTAATCATCATGTCACTGTCTTTGTAAAACACAGACATTTCTAGATGTGGGTTGAGGATAAGAAGAGAAAAGAATAACTCCCAAAAAGTCCTGAAACTTTTTCTTTCTTATGGTGAGTATCAGGGAACAGTGGGTCTAATCATGCTACCACGCCAAGGCAGGCACCGTCAGAAGACCTAGACGTGAACAGGTATAAAAGCCACCCTTTCTCCTAATGTTTGTGTCTACCATTTCCGGTTGCAGCACTCAACTGTTCCCTGTGTGTTGTTATCAGGGCACTGAAGCAACCTGCAAACAATAGATGGAGACAAACCCAAATGTTACTGTTGGAGGAGAGCTCCTTACAGAATGTGGCCCTCAGTGGGATGTGGTGATGAACTAGAGACCTTGGCACTGACTGGGGATTAATAATCACCCAAGAGCAGTGAGGAAAGCTCCAAATGCAGACAGAGACAGAGCCCTGAGGAAGAACTGGGAGTTGAAATCATTGACAATGCAAGATTTTGTTGAGGGTTTGAAGTCAAAGGAAGAATGAATAAAAGAATGAATCTTAGAGTTTGTGCCTCCCTAACTCTGGTCTGCTGCAGCTGCCAGAGGTTGACCCCCTACCTGGGCCTTGGACAAACAGACCTGCTAGAACAGGAAAAGCCCACTCTCACTAGCAAATGGAGCCTCAAAACACATGACACAGACTACTTTTTTTGGTACCTAATATCCACCTTGTAAATGAAGTCTTTTGAATAAATGTATTGCATATTAAATAATGCATACTCACCATGCAAATTATACAAGCAACACAAAATCTTCAAAGACAAAAAAAAACCAGGCCAATGACAATAATTTATAAACGTTTTAAAGCTTTTATAGCTGGGGAACATCATTCCAGATGCATTTCTATACAAAAAAGCCAGTAGAAATATTAATGATTAGAAATACTGGGTAATATTGTGATTATATTTCTCAAGCCATTATAAAATTATTAAATTTAATTTCATTTGCCAAAGAAAAAAGTTAAAAACTAAAGGAACTATTGGACAGCTTATAAGTATTTCTAGAGAAAAATAGATATTAATTGGTGACAATATATAAGATTGTAGAAGACTGATTAAGAAAATTACAAGTTTTGCTTGATAACATTATACTTTTTAAAATCACATTTTTTATTTAGTATTTAGTAATTCTCTGCTATGACGAAGGAAAGTTTTCTTTCTACCGTCAACCTCCCTAAAAATCCTCAATTTCATTAATTATATTTTATTTTTATTATTATTATATATTCAAGATTTATAATCACATAAAGTGATGCCAATCTAAGGGTCTGAGCAAAGACTAAAATTCAGTATCCCAAATAATGACTTCTAATACTTGATATTTTTAACAGAATTTTTGCAAAATATTTTATTTAAGAACTATGTAGCATAGACTTTTTGGTAGTAGTACTCGCTTCCCACAATTGTTATCTACATATTTCAGTGTTCTTATTTTACTAGTAACTAGTTAACAACATTATACCCAGTTGTTTTTTAATATTGAATTCTCTGTTCAAATAGATGGGGTGGCTCCCATTCCCTGATTAGAACTACTGATACAGAAATGTATGCAACATATTCCGTTTAAACTTCATACTTTCCACTTCAAACTTTCGTACTTCAAACTTTCCCAAAGTATGTTCTAATGATTAGTAATGCTATAAGATGTTCAAAAAAATTGAAAAGGCTTTTGTGTTGGAAAAGATTATGGAAACAGCACATCACAACCCTCCCATGGCCTATTACTATATAATTTAGCACTGAGTAGCATAAACTTTTTATTGTATTTAATAATCCTTGCTTTGTGTCCCAACCAAATTGGGTTCAAAAAGGGGTCTAATCACTTCAAAGTTGTGTAAACCTGAGCACATCACTCAGTCTCAATAAGCAGTATTCCCTTCTGTAAGATGGAGATCAAGTCCCTCCCTCACGGGGTTATTGTTAGGATTGAATGAAATAACTTGTAAACACCCAGGACTTAAGTTAACAAATGATAGAGCAAAGACTGCCACCATGTCCTGCCCGCCATGCACTGCACATGGTGGGGTGTCACTCCAGGACCTTACTTCAGATGCTTAAGCTCTCTCATCCTTTAAAACACTGATGTCCTTGTTGCTGACTCTTTCTTTGGTCTTGAAGCTGGGCAAACACAGGCCTTGCAGGCCTGCAGGGTGCAGCCCAACAACTGGCAGAGCCAGCCAGGAGACCGAAGAAACTCCCGTGAGTGCTGAGATATCAGGAAATACAAGATGGGGAATGGAAAGTTGGGGGGCTGTCCACTAACATGTGGGGCCCAAAAGTTGCAGGGGTGATCCCAGAAGTCGCAGGGGTAATCCTGGAGTGGCTGTCCACTGACACATGGGGCCCAAAAGTAGCAGGGTAATCCCAAAAGTTTCAGGGGAAATCCCAGGCTGGCTGTCCACTGTATGTGGGGTCTTGTGTCCTTGATTAATGGGAGCTGCCAAGAGATCTAGAGAACAAAGGCCTCTAATGGCTGTACTACTGTATCAAAGTGAGCCTTTTATAACTGGTTAAGCTAGCTTTCTAGAAGGAATTGGTATTTCTCTTATGCCTTTGATATGTAAATGACACATCAGACATGAGACTTAATTGATATTTGTAGGACATTCCATTCGAAAGCAGCAGAAAACACTTTCTTCTCAAGTGCACACAGAACATTCTCCAGGATAGATCACACCTTGGGTGACAAATCAAGCCTTGGTAAATTTAAGAAAATTGAAATCTTATCAAGCATTTGCTTGTTTTTGTCTTTGCTATTTATCTTGGGGTTTTTTTGGTCTGTTTGTTTTCATTTGTTTTCTTCCTGCCCTCTTTCTTTTTGTTCCCCCCCTTTTTTGCCAGGCCGTGTGTCTTGTTGGGTATTCATTCCCAGGCCAGAGGTCAGACCTGAGCCTCTGGGGTGGGAATGCCTAGTCCAGGATTCTGGAACACCAGAGAATTCCCGGCCCCAGGGAATATTAAATGGCAAGAGCTCTCCCGGATATCTCCCTCTCAACTCCAAGACCTGGCTCCACCCAACTGCCTGCAGGGTCCAGTGCTGAATGCCCCACACCAAACAACAAGCAAGACAGGAACACAAACCCACCCATCAGCAGACAGGCTGCCTAAAGTCACACTAAGCCCACAGACACCCCAAATCACACCACCTGATGCAGCCCTGCCCATCAAAGGGACAAGATCCAGCTCCACCCACCAGAATGCAGGCACCAGTCCCTCCCACTAGGAAGCCTACACAAGCCACTGGACCAACCTCACCCACTGGGGGCAGACACCAGAAGCAAGAGGAACTACGACCCTGCAGCCTGCGGAAAGGAGACCTCAAACACAATAAGTTAGACAAAATGAGAAGACAGAGAAATATGATTCAGATGAAGGAGCAAGATAAAAACCCACAAGACAAAATAAATGAAGAGGAAATAGGCAATCTACCTGAAAAAGAATTCAGAGTAATGATAGTAAAGATGATCCAAAATCCTAATGGAGAAAGTACAAGAAATCCTTAACAAGGACCTAGAAGAACTAAAGAACAAACAAACAGTGATGAACAATACAATAACTGAAATTAAAAATACACTAGAAGGAGTCAATAGCAGAATAACTGAGGCAAAAGAACGGATAAGCAAGCTGGAAAACAGAATGTTGAAAATAACTGCCATGGAGCAGAATAAAGAAAAAAGAATGAAAAGAATTGAGGACAGTCTCAGAGAACTCTGGGGCAACATTAAATGCACCAACATTCAAATTATAGGGGTCCCAGAAGAAGAAGAGAAAGAGAAAGGGTCTGAGAAAATATTTGAAGAGATTATAGTTGAAAACTTCCCAAACATGGGAAAGGAAATAATCAAGTCCAGGAAGCAGAGAGAGTCCCGTACAGGATTAACCCAAGGAGAAACACACCGAGACACATATTAATCAAACTAACAAAAATTAAATACAAAGAAAAAATACTAAAAGCAGCAAAGGAAAAGCAAGAAATAACATACAAGTGAATCCCTATAAGGTTACCAGCAGATCTTTCAGCAGAAACTCTGCAGGCCAGAAGGGAGTGGCAGGATATATTTAAAGTGATGAAAGGGAAAAACCTACAACCAAGATTACTCTACCCAGCAAGGATCTCATTCAGATTTGATGGAGAAATCAAAAGTTTTACAGACAAGCAAAAACTACGAGAATTCAGCACTGCCAGACCAGCTTTGCTA
Source organism: Balaenoptera borealis (assembly GCF_965194805.1). Taxonomy (NCBI): domain Eukaryota; kingdom Metazoa; phylum Chordata; class Mammalia; order Artiodactyla; family Balaenopteridae; genus Balaenoptera; species Balaenoptera borealis. Next base: position 20,626,574 of record NC_138866.1, read on the forward strand.
CAAATGCTAAAAGAACTTCTCTAGGCAGGAAACACAAGAGAAGAAAAAGACCTACAATAACAAACCCAAAACAATAAAGAAAACGGTAATAGGAACATACATATCCATGATTACCTTAAATGTAAATGGATTAAATGCTCCAACCAAAAGACACAGACTGGCTGAATGGATACAAAACCAAGACCTCTATATATGTTGTCGACAAGAGACTCACTTCAGACCTAGGGACACATACAGACTGAAAGTGAGGGGATGGAGAAAGATATTCCATGCAAATGGAAATCAAAAGAAAGCTGGAGTAGCAGTACTCATATCAAACAAAATAGACTTTAAAATAAAGACTGTCACAAGGGACAAGGAAGGACACTACAGAATGATCAAGGGATTAATCCAAGAAGAAGATATAACAATTGTAAATATTTATGCACCCAACATAGAAGCACTTCAATACATAAAGTAAACACTAACAACCATAAAAGGGAAAATCGACAGTAACACAATAGTAGTGGGGAACGTGGACACCCCACTTACACCAATGGACAGATAATCCACACAGAAAATTAATGAGGACACAGAAGCCTTAAATGACACATTAGACCAGATAGACTTAATTGATATCTATAGGACATTCCATCTGAAAGCAGTAGAATGTACTTTTTTCTCAACTATACATGGAACATTCTCCAGGGTAGATCACATGTTGGGTCAAAAATCAAGCCTCGGTAAATTTAAGAAAATTGAAATCATATCAAGCATCTTTTCTGACCACAACGCTATGAGATTAGAAATCAATTACAGGAAAAAAACAACTGTAAAAAACACAAACTCGTGGAGGCTAAACAGCATGCCACTAAATAATAAGAGATCACTGAAGAAATCAAAGAGGAAGTCAAAAAATACCTAGAAACAAATGACAATGAAAACACAATGACCCAAAACCTATAGGATGCAGCAAAAGCAGTTCTAAGAGGGAAGCTTATAGCAATACAATCCCAACTCAAGAAACAAGAAATATCTCAAATGAACCTAACCTTACATGTAAAGCAACTAGAGGAAGAAGAACAAAACCCGAAGTTAGTAGAAGGAAAGAAATCAAAGATCACAGCAGAAATAAATGAAATAGAAACGAAGAAAAACAATAGCAAAGATCAATAAAACTAAAAGCTGGTTCTTTGAGAAGATAGACAAAATTGATAAAACTTTAGCCAGACTCATCAAGAAAAAAAGGGAGAGGACTCAAATCAATAAAATTGGAAATGAAAAAAGTTATAACTGACTCTACAGAAATACATAGGATCATAAGAGACTACTATAAGCAACTACATGCCAATAAAATGGACAACCTGGGAGAAATGGACAAATTCTTAGAAAAGTACAATCTTCCAAGACTGAACCACAAAGAAATAGAAAACATAAGCAGACCAATCACAGGTAATGAAATTGAAACTGTGATTAAAAATCTTCCAACAAACAAAAGTCCAGGACCAGATGGCTTCACAGGTGAATGCTATCAAACATTTAGAGAAGAGCTAACACCCATCATTCTCAAACTCTTCCAAAACATTTGAGAGGAAGGAACACTCCCAAACTCATTCTAGGAGGCCACCATTGCCCTGATACCAAAACCTGACAAAGACATTACAAAAAAAGAAAATTACACACTAATATCACTGATGAATACAGATGCAAAAATCCTCAACAAAATACTAGAAACAGAATCCAACAACACATTAAAACGATCATACACCATGATCAAGTGGGATTTATCCCAGGGAAGCAAGGATTCTTCAATATACACAAATCAGTCAATGTGATACACCATCTTAACAAACTGAAGAATAAAAACCATATGATCATCTCAATAGATGCAGAAAAAGCTTTTGACAAAATTCAACACCCATTTATGATTAAAAAAACTCTCCAGAAAGGGGGCATAGAGGGAACCTACCTCAACATAATAAAAGCCATATATGACAACTCACAGCAAAACATCATTCTCAACAGTGAAAAACTGAAAGCATTTCCTCTAAGAACAAGACAAGGATGTCCACTCTCCCCACTATTATTCAACATAGTTTTGGAAGTCCTAGCCACAGCAATCAGAGAAGAAAAAGAAATAAAAGGAATACAAATTCGAAAAGAAGAAGTAAAACTGTCACTGTTTGCAGATGACATGATACTATACATAGAGAATCCTAAAGATGCTACCAGAAAACTGCTAGAGCTAATCAATGAACTTGGCAAAGTAGCAGGATACAAAATTAATACACAGAAATCACTTACATTCATATACACTAACAACAAAAGATCAGAAAGAGAAATTAGGGAAACAATCCTATTTCCCACTGCATAAAAATTAAAATAGCTATGAAAATAAACTGACTTAAAGCCACAAAAGACCTGTACTCAGAAAACTATAAGATGCTGATGAAAGAAATTGAAGATGACACAAACAGATGGACAGATATACCATGTTCTTGGATTGGAAGAATCAATATTTTGAAAATGACTATACTACCCAAAGCAATCTATAGATTCAATGCAATCCTTATCAAATTACCAATAGTATTTTTCACAGAATTAGAACAAAAAGTTTTACAATTTGTATGGAAACATGAAAGATCCCGAATGGCCAAAGCAATCTTGAGAAAGAAAAACAGAGCTGGAGGAATCACGTTCCCTGACTTCAGACTATACTACAAAGCTACAGTAATCAAAACAGTATGGTACTGGCACAAAGACTTATAGATCAATGGAAAAGGATAGAAAGTCCAGAGATAAACCCACACACTTATGGTCACCTAATCTATGGCAAAGGAGACAAGAATATACAATGGAGAAAAGACAGTGCCTTCAATAAGTGGTGATGGGAATACTGGACAGCCACATGCAAAAGAATGAAATGAGAACACACCCTAACACCATACACAAAAATAAACTCAAAATGGATTAAAGACCCAAATGTAAGGTTGGATACTATAAAACTCTTAGAGGAAAACATAGGCAGAACAGTCTCTGACATAAATCACAGCAATAACGTTTTTGATCCACCTCCTAGAGAAATGAAAATAAACACACACAAAAAAAATCAGACCTAATTAAACTTAAAAGCTTTTGTACAGCAAAGGAAACCATGAACAAAATGAAAGGACAACCCTCAGAATGGGAGAAAATATTTGCAAACGAAGTGACCAACAAGGGATTAATCTCCAAAATATACAAACTGCTCATGCAGCTCAATACTCAAACAAAAAACCCAATTAAAAAATGAGCGATAGATCTAAATAGACATTTCTCCAACAAAGGCATACAGATGGCCAACAAACACATGAAAAGATGCTCACCATCACTAATTATTAGAGAAATACAAATCAAAACTACAATGAGGTATCACCTCACACTGGTGAGAATGGCCATCATCAAAAAACCTACAAGCAATAAATGCTACAGAGGGTGTGCAGAAAAGGGAACCCTCTTGCACTGTTGGTGGGAATGTAAACTGATACAGCCACTATGGAGAACAGTATGGAGATTCCTTGAAAAACTAAAAATAGAACTACCATATGACCCAGCAATCCCCCTACTGGGCATATATCCAGAGAAAACCATACTTCAAAAAGATACATGCCCATCAATGTTCACTGCAGCATTATTTACAGTAGCCAGGACAAGGAAGCAACCTAAGTGTCCATCATCAGATGAATGGATAAAGACGATGTGCTACATATAAACAATGGAAAGTTACCCAGCCATAAAAAAGAATGAAATAATGCCATTTGCAGTGACATGGATGGATCCAGAGATTGTCATACTGAATGAAGTAAGTCAGAGAAAGACAAATATATGATATCGCTTATGTATGGATGCTAAAAAAAATGGTACAAATGAACTTATTTACAAAACAGAAATAGAGTCACAAATGTAGAAAACAAACTTATGGTTACCAAGGGGGAAAGGGGGGATGGATACATTGGGGGACTGCGATTGATGTATACACACTACTATGTATAAAATAGATAATAAGAACCTAATGTGTAGTACAGGGAACTCTACTCAATATTCTGTAATGGCCTATATGGGAAAAGAATCTAAAAAAGACTGGATATATATGTATGTATGTGTGTGTGTGTGTGTATATATATATATATATATATATATATATATATATATATATATATATAGCTGATTCACTTTGCTGTACAGCAGAAACTAACACAACATTGTAAATCAACTATACTCCAATACAAATTAATAAAAGAAATAAAAGAAGTTGTGTTCTTAGACCATAAGTCTCACAAAAGGCTATCAGCATATGTAATATATAATTAATATATGATATTGTTTCTATGAGAAGCACATGTGAATTATAACTGAGGAGGTCTGATACTCCTCGCTCTTCTACAACAATCTCAAGAATCTGAAACCATGTTCTTATAAATAAGGATATGTTTCTCTTCCAACCACACATTTATGTATTCATTCATTCAACAATTATACTGATCAACTAATATGCTCTGGAGACTCAACAGTGAACAATAAAGACAATTAAATGTTTCTTAACATATACCTATATTTAACATGCTATCATAGGAGGAATACAATGGTAAAATTAATATAACATAATATAATATAATATGATATAATGTCAGGTTTGTGATAAGTCCTAGAAAGGAAATATTAAGTCTCTCTTCTAGCCTTCCAAGATAGCCATATGAAGCAGGAGGCTCTAGGATTTTGGAAGTCAAAATCTAGGTATATTCAGAATAGCCACTCCAAGGAGACTGAGGCATAAAAACTCTAAGGTCAGTAAAATAAATAAATTGAGCTTAATCAAACTTAAAGTCTTTTGCACATCAGAGGAAACCATCAATAAAATGAAAAGACAACCTGTGGAATGGGAGAAAGTATTTGCAAACAGCACAACAAAAAAGAGGTTAATATCCAAAGTATAAAAACAGCTCATAAAACTCAATAGCAAAAAAACAAACCACCCAACCAAAAAATGGGCAGAAGACCCAAACAAGCATTTTTCCAAAGAAAATATTACAGATGGCTAAAAAGGCACAAGAAAATATGCTCAACATCATTAATTATTAGCGAAATGCAAATCAAAACCACAATGAGGTATCACCTCACACTGGTCAGAATGGCTATCATCAAAAAGTCTACAAATAATAAATACTGGAGAGGGTTTTGAGAAAAAGGGACCCTCCTACACTGTTGCTGGGAATGTAAATTGGTGCAGCCACCATGGAAAACAGTTCCTCAAAAAATTAAACATAGAACTACCATATGATCCAGCAATCCCACTCCTGGGTATATATCCAGAAAAAAAAGTGAAAACTCTAATTTGAAAAGGTACATGCACCTCAGTGTTCATAGCAACACTATCTACAGTAGCCAAGACATGGAAACAACTCAACTGCCCATCAACAGATGATCGGCTTAAGAAAATGTGAGATATATATATAATAGTATATATATAATATATATATGTATTATATACACATATGTATATGCACACACACACAATGGAATACTACTCAGCCATAAAAAGGAATGAAATATTGCCATATGTAATGACAGGGAAGGACCTAGGGAATATTATTCTAAGTGAAGTAAGTCAGAGGAAGACAAATAGTATATGATATCACTTATATGTAGAATCTAAAAATAATACAAAAGAATCTATATACAACACAGAAACAGACAGACATAGAAACTTATGGTTACCAAAGGGGAGAAGGAGGGAGGGAAAAATTAGGAGTATGGAATTAACAGATACAAACTACTATACATAAAATAGATAAGCAACAAGTATTTACTGTATAGCACAGGGTATTATATTCAATATCTTATAATAACCTATAATGAAATATAGTCTGAAAAAGATAATCACTTTGCTGGACACCCGAAACTAACACAATATTGTAAATCAACTATACTTCATTAAAAAGAAACACTTTGAAAAAAATGATAGCTATGTCCTTTTTGTTACTGTTTTTGTTATTTTCACTAGAATCATCCAGTCAGTTACCTACCTCAGTCTAATTTCATAGAACGTCCTTTCTCAAAGTATGTTCCTGTGATACTTAATTTATTGGATCTCAGAATATCCCATGTTCTCCCAAATCTGAATACTTGGCACTGACAGTTCTTTCTGGTTGAATGATTTCACCCAACTGTACAAGGACCAACAGTCTGTCCACCTGCCAAAGTGCTATTTTTTTTAAAGAATCTTTTAAATGTACCCTCACCTGAGAGGCATTTACTGATTTCCCTAGGTAACCATAGGGAACCTTCTCCCAGGCTTCCACTTTATTCTGCAAAGTCTTATACCATAGCTTATGACATTGCATCACCTTTTGTGGTCTCCATTTTAGTCTCACTTCTAGACAGTAAATTTCTTCAAAGAAAGACAACTTTGTCTATATGTACTCAGTCCCTGACATCATCATCATCATCACAGAAATGTTTATTGTATTTTATCATGTAAGAGATATTTATTGTTCTATGAACCTTACATATATTATATGAATAATGGAACCTTCCTACTGGTAAATTATGCTCCTTCTAGAGCATGTGAAATGTAAACACAGAAACCTTCAGAGACTTGCCTGAAGTCATGCAACTAAGGATGACAGAGCCATGTTCTGTAACTCCAGAGCCCAATTTCTTAATGCCATGCTGAATAAACACTCAAATGTTTTATGAATAATGTGTACATGATCCCTAAGGTAACTTTTAACCCCAACACCAGTATATTTTCAGGGAATTATTAAGCAATTAAGCAATTCATGTGTCATGCACTAGGCTAAGTGCTGTGAAGCATGGAAAACCATGACTATGTAAGACATATGTCCTGCTTCCAAACATAATTTGTTTGAGGAAAAACAATGTAGCATATATGAAAACAAAAATTAGATGACAAAAACACACTAAAATGGACTGTAATGAAATTAAGAAATGTTAAAATTCAGTGAGGGCCAGAGAATCTGGAGAGGAATGTTATTATGAGGTCACGTTAAAGAGCCACTAATGTATTATATTGTACTTTAAAATTCTTTCCTGATTCTTTTAGTCTGAGAATGCAGTACTCTTTACTTTCTGTGAGTCTAATAGATAAGCAGTTGATTGAAACAGTTACAAAATTACTGTTATTTCATAGAGCAGAATGCCAGAGATGCTCTGTGTATTGTTGAGTTTTGAGTGCATAGGAGGAAAGTGAATCTAGTGTCACTATCTTTAAAATATTACCTTAAATATGAAAATATGAGTATATAGATGACTAAATAGTTGAAATTTGAACACTTGTCTTGCCTGCCTCTCCTGTTCTCCCCTCCGCCTCCTTCCTATGCCCCCAGGACCAATGTGGCTGGGGAGGAGGGGGGCCTTGGAGGGCAGGGGACAGGGCTGGGAGCTTAGCAATCTCCCCAGGCCTGAATGGGCAGGTAAAATGCCCTCCACTCCTCTCCTGCTCCTTCTCCCGGAGGGCCCCTCCCTCCTGCCTCTCCTGATCTCCCGGCCTCCCTCTTATGCCCCCAGGACCCACGCGGCCTGGAGGGGTCTTTGGCTTGGTTGTAGGTTTTTCTTTCATCACTTTAAGTACATCCTGCCACTCCCTTCTGGCCTGCATAGTTTCTGCTGAAAAATCAGCTGATAACATACAAAGGAATCCCCATAAGGTTATTTGTTGTTTTTCCCTTGTTGCTTTTAATATTTGTTCTTTGATTTTAATTTTTGTTAGTTTGATTAATATGTGTCTTGGTGTGTTTTTCCTAGGGTTTATCCTGTATGGGACTCTCTGTGCTTCCTGGACTTGGGTGACTATTTCCTTTCCCATGTTAGGGAAGTTTTCAACTATAATCTCTTCAAATATTTTCTCAGACCCTTTCTTTTTCTCTTCTTCTTCTGGGACGCCTATAATTCAAATGTTGGTGTGTTTAGTGTTGTCCCAGAGGTCTCTGAGATTGTCTTCAATTCTTTTCATTCTTTTTTCTTTATTCTGCTCCTCGGCAGTTATTTCCACCATTTTGCCTTCCAGCTCACTTATTTGTTCTTTTGCCTCAGTTACTCTGTTATTGATTCCTTCTAGTGAATTTTTCATTTCAGATATTGTGTTGTTCATCTCTGTTTCTTGTTCTTTAGTTCTTTTAGATCTTTTTTAAACATTTCTTGTATTTTCTCAATCTGTGCCTCCATTCTATTTCCAAGATTCTGTATCATCTTTATTGTCATTACTCTGAATTCTTTTTTTTTTTTTTAATATTTATTTTATTTTTGTTTATTTTTTTATTTTTGGCTGCATTGGGTCTTTGTTGCCATGCGTGGGCTTTTCTCTAGTTGCAGTGAGCAGGGGCTACTCTTCGTTGCAGTGCGCAGGCTTCTCATTGTGGTGGCTTCTCTTGTTGCAGAGCACGGGCTCTAGGCACGTGGGCTTCAGTAGCTGTGGCACGTGGGCTTCAGTAGTTGTGGCTCACGGGCTCCAGAGTGCAGGCTCAGCAGTTGTGGCACACGGGCTTAGTTGCTCCACGCCATGTGGGATCTTCCCAGACCAGGGATTGAACCCATGTCCCCTGCACTGGCAGGCGGATTCTTAACCACTGTGCCACCAGGGAAGCCCACTCTGAATTCTTTTTCAGGTAGATTGCCTATTTCCTCTTCATTTATTTGGTCTTGTAGGTTTTTACCTTGCTCCGTCATCTGTGACATATTTTTTTGCTCTTTTTTTTTTTTTTTTTTTTTTTAATGAGTGAGATTGTGTTCCTGTCTTACTGGTTGTTTGGCCTGAGGCTTCCAACACTGGAGTTTGTAGGCTGTTGGGTAGAGCCAGGTCTTGGTGCTGATATGAGGAACTCCGTGAGACCTCACTCCAATGAATATTCCCTGGGGTCTGAGGTTTTCTATTTGTCCAGTGGTTCGGACTCAGAGCTCCCACTGCAGGAGCTTTGGCCCGACCCCCGGCTTGTGAACCAAGATCCTGCAAGCCTCATGGGGTGGCAAAAAAAAAAAAAGAACAAAAAAAGTTAAAAAATAAAATTAGACTAGGAAACTAACAGTTATGTTAGAAAGAATATAAAAATAAAAATACAGATGAATCAACAACTGGAAGGTACATCAGTACCACAATAGTAAAAAAAGAGGAGAAGGGAAAAGAAAAAAAAAGTGGGGGGTGGAAAGGCCTTGGCTGTGGAGGGCAGAACCTAAGCAAAGGTGAGTTTTGGGCAGTGGGAGGGGCCTATGCTTAGGATCCACAGGGATGGGAAAGGCCCTGGGGGCTGTGGGGGGTGGGGCTTAGGCTCAAGGAACAGAAGGGGCCCAGGCATGCCCCCCACCCCTGGTCTCAGAGGGAGGGGGACCTCATCTGGGAGCTCAGCAGGCTTCCTGGGCTCCAGTGGGCGGGGCAAATGCTCCTCTCCCGCTCCTCCCACCTTCCTCTCCTAATCTCCCTGGGTCTCCCTCCTATGCCCCCAGGATCAATGTGGGGGAGGGCAGGCCTCGGAGGGCAGGGGACCAGCCTGGGAACTCCACCTCCTAGAGTACCAGAAATAAAAACAAAAATAAACAAGTGGGATTTAATTAAACTTAAAAACTTTTGCACAGCAAAGGAAACCATAAACAAGACAAAAAGACAATCCTCAGAATGGGAGAAACTATTTGCAAATGAAACAACTGACAAAGGATTAATCTCCAAAGTACACAAACAGCTCATAGAGCATAATATCAAAAACACAAACAATCCCATTAAAAAATGAGCAGAAGACCTAAATAGACATTTCACTAAGGAAGACATACAGATGGCCTAGAGGCACATGAAAAGATGCTCAACATCACTAATTATTACAGAAATGCAAATCAAAACTACAATGAGCTATCACCTCACACCAGTCAGAATGGCCATTATCAAAAAATCTAGGAATAATAAATGCTGGAAAGGTGAAAAGGGAACCCTCCTGCACTGTTGGTGGGAACGTAGATTGATACAACCACTATGGAAAACAGTATGGAGGTTCCTTAAAAAACTAAAAATAGAACTACCATCCATATGACCCAGCAATCCCACTACTGGGCATATACCCTGAGAAAACCATAATTCAAAAAAAGTCATGTACCACAATGTTCGTTGCAGCACTATTTACAATAGCCAGGACATGGAAGCAACCTAAATGTGCATCGACAGATGAATGGATAAAGAAGATGTGGCACATATATACAATGGAATATTACTCAGCCATAAAAGAAATGAAACTGAGTTATTTGTAGTGAGGTGGATGGACCTAGAGTCCGTCATACAGAGTGAAGTAAGTCAGAAAGAGAAAAACAAATACTGTATGCTAACACATATATATGGAATGTAAAAAAAAAAAAAAAAAGGTTCTGATGAACCTAGTGACAGGACAGGAATAGAGACACAGATGTAGAGAATGGACTTGAGGACACAGGGTGGGAAGGGAAAGCTGGGGCAAAGTGAGAGTAGCATCGACATATATACACTACCGAATGTGAAATAGTTAGCTAGTGGGAAGCAGCAGCATAGCACAGGGAGATCAGCTCGGTGCTTTGCAATGACCTAGATGGGTGCGATAGGGAGGACAGGAGGGAGGCTCGAGAGGGTGAGGATATGGGGACATATGTATGCATATGGCTGATTTACTTTGTTGTACAACAGAAACTAACACAGTATTGTGAAGCAATTATACTCCAATAAAGATTTAAAAAAAAAAAAAAAAGGAAGTTAAAGGTCCAGTGGTTAAGACTTCACCTTCCAATATAGGGGGTGCAGGTTCGATTCCTGGTCAGGGAGCTAAGATCCCACATACCTCATGGCCAAAAAACCAAAACAGAAAACAGGAGCAATATTGTAACAAATTCAATAAAACTTTAAAAATGGTCCACATCAAAAAAAAAAAAAAAGATCTTAAAAAAGAAAAAGATCTAAAAAATTATATCCAGAAGAACCAAAGAGGTTTCTTTCAAAATTTCCCAGGCCAGGTGGTCCAAAATTACCTTGAGGTGAATGAATTAATAGATGTATATTACATGTATCCTTTATGCAAATCACTAGATCAAGGAAATTCTAATAAAGATGTGCTGTTTGAAATAATAGGCTGGAAATACTAAGACAGGTGAAGAATAAGAAGCTCCCACCTTTCAGAATATTTGCATCATATGCTTTTAAATATTAGAACTGGAGATGTGAATAGTGAATCATAAGTCCCCAAAACACTGTGCTTTTGTTAAATCTAAATCAGAATTAATTATGACTCTTTTTTCCCCCTAAACTAAAAACTGAATAATTTAAAAGCTCACAGTTCCATCCTGGTAAACTAATATTCAAACATAATTTTTTATATATTTCCTAAAATTACTGAACCACCAAAGTATTCTCTATATTAAACTTGAAGTAACTCAATATCTTATTCAGGTTAAGGTTTCTGATAATAAGAGAGGCCTATGATTTAACACTACTATATTTAGAAAGCTCACTATGTTGTATGTGTGTATGAGTTTGAATTATCTCTATCATCCAGTTTATGTTATCTTCATTTGTTCAATTCTTTAAGAGATATATATTCACACAATTATATTTGGTTGAATAGGTACATAGCTCTAAATTCTTACTGATGAGTTGAACAGTTTCTTTAAAATTAAATATACATTCAAATACTACCCTTTCTGCATTGCTCTTTCATGGATAGAAGTAGCAACAGACATATTCATGGATTTTCCCAACTGAGGAAAAATATTTGCATTTTGAGGCAATCACATATTTAAGCCATTCCTCCTACAAGTTATAGGAATAAATCAATGGTAAATGAAAGACTGAACATGAAAATATAAAAAATTTTTATATTTTTGTCATTTCTTTGTTCAAGTTTCCATAACTGCATTTTCTATTTAAGATTGAATTTGATGTCATTCTTTCACAGAGATTGGTAGATAGAAAAACAATAAAGAAGATAAAAACTAAAGCACTGAAGAAGACAACAAAAAACATAATAAAAAATAGATTAAAAAATAATGAACCTAAGGAAAATGTATGTGACCAGAGGAAAAAGAGATCTGAGAAGACTCAAATGCTATTGTTAATTCTGTAACTAGTAATAAGCCTGATCTTGGGTTAGAAAACTGGTCCAGAGTGATTTTGTGACTAAGTTTTAAAACAAAATAGTTACACTAGATAGTGTTGAATGGCACTCTCAGACCTCAAAATTGATTACTATTTTATTCCAAAAGCATGGGATGAAAGAGAAACAAGGATATATGATAATCAAACAACTAAAAAGTAAAGGGAGTAAATGAAATGACAATTTAGCAAAATAATTCAATCATATGAAAAATTATTAATGATGAATTAGTGAACCAAGGGAAGATTTTTACCTAATTATAGCCATATTTTCTGTCTTGTACTTAATGCTAATCAATCCAACATAATTGATCTTTATTAATTTTTTTTCTTTAGTAAAATTGTAGAGACTCTCAAAAAATAAAATCAGAAGCATGAAAACACAGGAAGTATCTGTCAATTAAAGAATGACCAGAAAAAAACTAGTTTGAGTTTGTCCACCTTAAATTGTAGCTCTGCAAATAATTTGAGCATACTCTGAGAGGAAATAAGGGAATTTGGAAAAACAAATTTGGTCCAAAGATTTTTATCAGTGATCAATTCTCTTGAAATCAATGTGAAATGAACCAAAGACCTAGGGCTTTGGACCCAAGTGTGTATCCCAACATTATCATTCACAGTTAAGTTTCTCAAATAAGGTTTTTCTCTGCATTTAAAAAGTAATTTCAAAAAACTTCAAATATTTACATCTACTGGTTATATCAGTTAATTTAAACGTAGCAGGAGAGTGATGTTTTCTTCATTCCCAATGAGTAATTGAAATGGTAGATCCATCACTCAAAAGTCATATAACTTAAAGGCAAACCTTTATATACCAGGCATTTTTCTAAGCACTTAGTCTATACTGAGTCATTTAATCCTCATAACTATATAAAATACATAGGTAGGAGAGGAAGCTGAGGTACAGAGATTTACATAATTTGCTTAATGTCAAAGAAAGTATAAACAAAGGAGCCAGGATTGAAATCCATGTGGTCTAGCTCCAGGATATATTATTCTTAAAACACTAACATTATAGTGATATAAATATGAAAGAAATTTTTAAAATTGTTAAGAGCAACTTTTAAAAATGTGTCCGAAACTATGGAAGATAGAAAGATCAAGTGCCCAGCCTGGCCAAAGGAAATATGCAGATGAATAGCCAAAATGAGGTTAAGAAAATGGAAGGTAAGTGCTGTTAAATGCCATTAGAATAATGCCTTCTACTAAATAACTTCAAATACTTAAAGATAAATTATTTTAAAAGATTTTATAAACACTAAGAGGTTAAATACAGAAGGCTGCAGAATATATTAGTGATACCATTAATACAGGTAGGCCTGTATGGTATTAGGACACGGATGAATCACTTAATGTATTTATGTATTACCCAATTTAATCCTTATGACAACCCTAGAACAGAGAGTCTTATGACCCTCCACACTACAATCTTGTCACCATTCCTATTTTACAAGTTAAAAACCTAAACAGAGCAACAACGAAAACTGAAACACAAAGAGATGGGGTAACTTGCCCAGGGATGCACAATAATTAGGTGGTGAAACCTAGGGCTTCTAGCCCCAGATTCAATACAACCCACCACCATGCTGAGTTGCCTCTTGATTTAATGCACTGCTATACCGTCATTTTAGATATGCTGATCTGACCTCTAGATGTGCTTGATGACTTAGATTAAGTGCTGACCAAGCGGAAGTTGTAGAAGAAAACACATCTATACCCATAAATTATTGCCCCATTATATTTACAGCTAGTCTGACCCTAATTGCCAGTAGTAACCTGGCCCAGATTTAGCAAAGGCCATTGAGTTTTAACATCTGAGCATTCTTTGGAGTTTCTCTCTAGGTATAAGACTGTCTTCTCAAACAGAAAGATAAATTGGTGGGAATTTTTAAATGCCAAAGAAAAAATTAGGTTTATGTAATAGTAAACAAATAAAACTTTATTATCACAGTGAGCATAATTCTGAACTAATCCAACCAACATTAGTGTAGTGCACACAAACAGGAAGACAGGGAAGGGTAAAAAATTAATAAACAGAAACCTCAATTAAATAGAGTCAGGAAACCAGAATGGGGAGCTCCCATGCCATGCCCTGAAACAATAACACAGCAGAGCCCAACAGGGAGAAGGAAAACTCCTCTTCTTCCCTGGCAACAACTCGGCCAATGAAAAGCCATGGACTCTTTATTTACTAAAGCCCTCCCAACTTTCTTCCCTATGGAAGTGTCTCCTTCTCTCGCTGTCCTGAGACTTGCATGTGGCTCACAGTGGTTGCAGACCCTGAATTGCAATTCTGTGCTGATTCCATCTTTGTTGGAGAGTAAACTCATCTTCGCTGGAGAAATTTGTTTTCTGGCAGTCTATTTGTTTTAAGTCAAACGATAAAAATGATGATGATAAACCTCATCTTTCTGACACATATACAGTCTCTATTTTTTTTAAATCAAATATTTAAAAGAGAATTTCTTCTTTTCTTATTTTGGAGAGAACCCCTTTTACCTAGTCATTCCTGGTCCTATTGAACCAAGCCCTGGTGACCTCTGGTTAGGCTGCCAGGATCCAGTACTTAAACAATTGTCATCTGCAAAGATTAGTCTTTGTAACAAAGATTATGGATAAGAAAGTGGGTGCTCAGCAGCAGCTACAGAAATAGTCTTCTCTTTGAAAAGAGTTGAAGCAAGTCCCTGGGCTCCCTTTAGACTAACTTGAGTGCTTTATTCATAAATTGGCTTTCAAATTCCACAAAGGCTGCTTTTTGTTTTTGTATCTTCAGGGAAGCCCTGTAATTCCCAGTGTCAAGGGCACAACAGAATCTGTGATGTGCAAGGAACTCAGCTCATCAGCGTTAATTATTGCCCTGCCAGGCTTGTAAACAAATGTAATCAGAAGCCTTATGCAGAGGCCCCAGTGAGGATGCCACCTTTTTCTCTGCCTGCTCATTCCTAGTCTCCTTCCACTCTCGCATGAACTGTTGGCTCTCCACCCTTTTGATTGCTCTTCTTCTTTTTCACTTTCTCCCTGGGTGGGCACATCTGCCTTCCTGGCTTCAGCTAAAATTTCTATTATGATAACTTCTAATTATATATTTTCAGCATCAGCCTTTTTCAGAAGCTCCACACCTGTATTTCCAACTGCCTACTAAACGCAACTCAAACCACCAATTCCAAAACTGGCTCATGCTATTCCTCCAGCCTCGAGCCCATATTTGTTTTTCCATGAGTGCTCCCACTGCAAGCTGATGTCTCTGTGCTCTGTGTCGCCAATGCTGCCCAAAAAGAAAACCTCAGGTTCATCCCTGAATCACTTCTTTCCTTTACCCCCATCCTATCCCACCACAGCCAGTCAGTCATCAGACCACTTCAATCCTAACTCCAGAAGTGTTCCTATTTGGGAACTATTACCTGCTGTCAGTTTCTCCTCATTTCTTAACCGGATGGTTCCCAGCCCCTATCTGTCTGACTTGAGGCTCTCACCATGCTTATCTCCTTCCCACCCAGCAGTGTTATTTTTCAAACATCAAATATTCTCCTCTTCACTTTAAATTTTTAGTGATTTATATACTTACTTTTCTCACGGCAAAATACACTTTGTGAAGTAAAACTTGATGAAATAGATAAAAGTCAGCTCTAATTTATTTTAATCTTGACAAATTACTTTCATGAGTTTGATGCATGTTGTTCTCAGTATAAATCAAAACCCCTTAGCCTGGTGTTCAGACAAATGGCCATCATCTGTATCCTAGACATGATCTCCTACTATTTTCCCCATAGATATTATAATTTGGACACACTGAAATTTGTGCATTGCTCACTAGTGGTGCCTTTAACAGTTCCTAGAACACAGTAAGCACTGAATAAAATGCTTGCTCAATGGATGAAGAAGTTGTTCTCTGCAGTTCCTCTCTGCAAAGCCCTTTCTATGTTCCCTGTTTGCCTTTTCACATTCTACTCTCCTTACTTGGAAATTCCTTTCTGCTCTTTTGGACCTGGCTAATCATCGCTACCCTTTCTGCAAAATCTAGCTGACATTTGACCTTTTGATTAATTATCATTAATTAATTCAACAAATGTTTATTGAGCTCATACCAAGAGCCTGATGCAAAGGATACAAGAACCACAATTTAGTGTGCAAAACATATAAACAATTACAAAGCAATTGCATAATTCCTTGCAGCTTTTCCTATATATTCCCACATATGCATTTGCCTCCTTCTGTCTGCTCCACATTTTTTATATCACTCAGAACTACTGCATTAATTTAGAAAAATCTCTCTCCAAGTTAATCTGATACACTGCCAGACTACACTTTATTACACTGTACTCTCTTTGTTTCCCCTAAAATGAGCATAATTTCTAGCAAATAGTAAGCCACGAACAAATGGTGGTTATTTATGTAATTATGCTGAGGGTGCAATATAGTAAAATGAGTCTATGCTTATGATCAGATTGCTGAGTTGAAGTTCAGACTGATTTATGTAATTAGGATCTGGAGTGGATCATTTAACTTTCCTGGCCTCCTTAGCACCTTGTAAATCAGGTGAGACAACACCTACTTCATAAAGTTCTTGTAAGCATCAGGTGATGAAATAAGATGGACTACAAAACTGGGACATGTTGAATGCTTGTCAGTTGTTTGCCTGATTTAGGAATAAAAAATATGATAAGGTAATGAAAGTTTAATATATTGGATAAGTAGAAGAACGCAGACAAGAACAAACAACTGAGTTAATAGGTCAGTTCTTCCTAGATTGAGAAGCTCTCAGAGGGCAGCAGCAGAAAAAAAATACAGAAGGTAAACTCATGTTTTAGTCAAACTGGAAAAAGGAAATTTAATAGTTCCTTACTTAAAAGGAGCAGAAAGGTGATATCAAAATATACTGTACATCATTTTGTTAGATATAACTTCTCATAGTAAACTGTATGAGATTTTAATTTCAAAGTTCAGTTAAACAAATGTATTTGTTGTTCTTTGAAGTTGATTTTAAAAACACTCAAAGATATAGATGCTTGGCCTACATGGGGCACAAAATCAAAATTTCTGGGGCTCTCAAAGAGCAAAACCAGGGAGAAACTCCCCCATCTCTCTCTTCCAAGGGTCTGCCTCAACATAACTCATTTCTGCTTTTACACTTAGTCCGATGAGCTCTGATTCCTCTGGATTCCTTTGGCAGATATTTAACTGATGACTGATGGAGTGGACAGGAAGAGAGCCTTCATCAGGTCAAGACTTCAGGACTTGGTGAAGCTGAGATTGAAGGACACTTCAAAATCGCATTTTTATAGACTACACAGACCACTCAGACCTGAGAACATCGCTCTCCAAGATAGTTTTTGCATTTGTTTTAAGACAAGGTGAGCTCCTCTTCACATATGAACTCTAAGAACATTGACTGACATCAAACCATTCAATATTTTCAAGAACATAGATTTTTAACTACAGGGTATGTTTAGAGGACAAAGTTCAGCTTAAGTTGATTACTTACAATTCTCATGGTTTTTATTTGCCATGTCTCCGTTTTCCTTTCATCCCTTTAAAGAAATCCGTCTTCTTGACCTGATGAAACTGGGAATGATGAGCAAATTTCCAAAACCAAGCTATTTACTGAAGCAAAGAGCAATTTTTGTAAAATCCTATGTAATTTCAATGTAAAAACTACCTTGAGAAACCAGAAAATACAAAACTTTAAGAGAACTACCCCAAAATAAATAAATAGGGAAGAAAATTGGACATTTTTGAATGGCTATCAGTTACTTAGGGAAATTGTAAGGAAGAAGATTAAGTTTAATTTGTCCATTATCAAATATGCTAAAATGCAGATACAGGATTTGAACAAATATCCAAATCTAGAATATTTACTCTTTCTACAATATTTTACTATCCACAGAGTGTTTTTTTTTTTTTTTTTTTGGCTGCGTTTGAGAGCTGCACTGCTGCTCTCTCTAGTGGCTCGTGGGCTCTAGAGCGCAGGCTCAATAGTTGTGGTGCACGGGCTTAGTTGCTCCGCGGCATGTGGGATCTTCCTGGACCAGGGATCGAACCCATGTCCCCTGCATTGGCAGGCAGATTCTTAACAACCGCACCATCAGGGAAGTCCCAGAGTGTACTATTGTTGAACTCTAGGACCAACTTAAATTCATGGCCAAAAAAAAAAGAAAAAAAATTGGAGTTTTATTTTTAAAAAGAGGTTAAAAGCATATGAAAACCTTTTTTTTTTTCTCTTTTAAAAATCGAATCAGGTACTAGTGAGTCAATTTACAATTGTCCTTGGTTCATGATTTTGTAAATAAACACGGCATTGCTTTTGGCAGTGTGTCAATCTGACTTGTTTTCACAGCAGAAACTGAATGAAGTCATGGAGTAGCTTTTCTGGCCAGGTCATAGCAATATAATTTACAGCATATTAGCCTTTTCATATCATATTGATTTTTCATGCTGAAGGGCTTCCAAAGCCACAATAGAAGCTAGTTCTGTGCTAAGGAACAACAATATCAAATTAAACATTAAGGCATGTGCCAATTCAAAGACTGAGTTAATATTAACAAAATAAACATTTGCTGCTTCTTAAAAACATTGCATTCACCCATGACTAGAGTCATATGAGAAAAGAATCTTAAAAAACAAAGATGAAAACCAAAAATAATTACTTTCCAGGGCCAAGAATAAGAGCTTTCACCGAATTTTGAACTTGGTTATCAGCACGAGAAAAAATAATCACTTGAAATAATTCAAAAAGAAATTGATTATATGAAATAAAGTAAGGAAAAGTGTAAGCCAAGATTTAGGAAATATTTACAAATCATTTGTTCCTTAGACTGTGGAAAACTTTGTTCACAGAATGTTTCCAATGCTGAGTTCCAAATAAGGATCCTTGTTCATCACTTTAAACACTATTTGAGAAGTCCTGAATTTACTATATTAGGTTTTGGAGTAGAAACCTCTTGGTATTAATCCCTGATTCCCTCAACCCAGATTCTTACTTTTTAAAGCAAATAATGCTTTAAAGCCAAAACAAATTAAAAAGACTTTAATCTGCTTTATTCCTTTGTTCCTTAAACCAAATTCAATTTTAGGGTTTTATATTTGGGTCAAGAAGCACAAACTAAATTTTAGAAAAATTTTTCGTCATTTATAAAAGTAATGCTTTTAATTTTATTTACTTATTTATTTTAGAAAATGTTATTTCCAGTGTACTTTTTTTTTTTTTTAATTTATTCATTTATTTTTGGCTGCACTGGGTCTTCGTTGCTGCGCACGGGCTTTCTCTAGTTGTGGCATGCAGGCTTCTCATTGCAGTGGCTTCTCTTGTTGAAGAGCATGGGCTCTAGGTACATGGGCTTCAGTAGTTGTGGCTCACGGGCTCTACAGCGCAGGCTCAGTAGTTGTGGCGCCCAGGTTTAGTTGCTCTGCAGCATGTGGGATCTTCCCGGACCAGGAACTGAACCCGTGTCCCCTGCATTGGCAGGCGGATTCTTATCCACTGCGCCACCAGGGAAGTCCAGTAATGCATTTTAAAATAATTTCAAATATAAAACATTTTACTACATTTGCCTCTTCACACAAAATATTTCAGATTCCTTCAGAAAAAGAACATTATATATAACTTCCACCTAACCTCCAAATGAAGTCAACATTGTTTCAACATTATAATCCAGTCCACAGACTCCTTTAAATTTGGCCAAATGTCTCAATGGTCTAAATAAAAATCATCCCTTTTCTCCATTCTGGACAATCATCTCCTTTCTTCAACAGGGAGCTGTTCCTCGGACTTGCCATCACATTCATGTCCTTGACAGATTCGGAGTCTAGGTGACCTTCAGTGCAGGTTTGTCCATTGTTTCTTCCCCTTGAGCAGACTCAGGTGAAGCATCCCCATCAGGAATATCCCAGACACTATGATGTGCTCTTCTCAGTGCCGCTCATCAAAAGGGACACAAGGTTGACACCTCATCGCCACCGGTGATATAACAGGATACATGCAAACATGATGGGTTACATTTCTGCCAGCGTTTTCCACACACAAAAACATGCTTTTCCCTTTGTAATATGTGGAATTTTATGGGAAGATATCCTTAGATTATGGCAATATCCTATTCCTATTTGATTCCACTGGTCAGTCTTGGTATCCCTTGATTCTCACCTAAAATACCCACCACAATGATTGCCAAATGGTGATTTTCCATTTCCATCACATTTAATACTTGGTATTTTACCATAAAGAGTAGCTTAATATGTTCATGGACACATTTGTTCATATCAGCATGGACACATAATTTTATTTTAGTCAGTGGCTTGTAATCGGTTATAATTTGGATGTTCAAATTTTTCTAGATTTGTCCAGTGGGATCCCCTTTAAGTTAGTTCCTTTGCCCTTTTAATAGATCCCTTTACCCCCTTTATGATATTGTTGAAAACTGGACATTTTTAGATAATATATTGTAGCAACTCTGGATATTGATTTCTCCCATCCCTGGAGAGTTGATGTTGTCATTTGTTCACTTGGTTGGTTGATTAGTGACTTAGCTGAACTGACTCTGAAGTCTATCTCCTGTAATGTGCAGCTTCTGATGTCCTAAGATTTGTTTTCTTATATTTATCTTGTAGCCTGGCTACCTATCATTTGTCCCTGAATCAGCATAAGCCACTTACTGGTTGAAGATTGTACTTAATCCCCCTTAGGAATCCAAGCTTTACTCATTACCATTGGATATGTGTGTGGCTGGGAGGCTGCTTTCTCAGTTCCAGGAATTCACGTTTATGACCCATTTTCGGACAGAGACTAGTAGTTTGTATCTTTCCTTTCTTATCACTCCTGAGAGGGCTTACCATTTGGCATAGAGAGCGTCTTCCAGGCTCCTAGGGTTGTGTCCGATCATATTTTTAAGCCTGGCTGAAATAGGAGCTGCCCCTGGGTCAGAGTAAATTATTGTTCAGCTAATCATGGAGCAGACATTGTGTTTAAACCCTTGAGTCAGTAAGGCTTCCGTTCTGCTGATGGCTGTGTGAATTTGAGGGTGTTTTCATATCTGTCCCAAGTCCTCTTCTGCCTGTGCACAGCACTCCCAACCCCCCAGGGTTCACAGTGATCCCAGAAGGACTCTTGGTTATCTCTTTCCCTGGCTTTCTGTGTTAAACGTCTGATTGCCCTGCTGTTTTACTTTTTGCTGTTGTATCACGGAGTTATAACTGTTCTCACCTAATTGGTCTCCACCAAGAACTCCATTTTTTAATTCTTTTTTATCATCCATTGGCGTGGAATTTTATACCCCCTGTTCTAAGTAAAGCCAGTTTCCTTAGACAGAGCTGAAGAATGCTTCATTTTAAGGCTTGCCTCTCTGGCCTGCGTCTCCTCATGAGCAGGACCTCTGCATCCCTGCACGAGTACTGGAAGCAGTGCCAGTGCACTCTCCTCCCAGAATGGCACTCCTGCTTTACACATGGGTGCTGGGAGAGGACACGCCCTATGCTTTTTGACTTGCCTCTCTTGGTATGGAACTTCTACCCATAGAGCCTGCGGTACTGGGTGATCAGGGCCCAGTATTCTCAGCCTGCGAGCCTGGAATGAGGCATTTACCATACAAGTGAGGTCTGGGTGGAAGAAGGTCACTCCAGACATCTCTGCCCTGGCCTATCTGGCACACAGCTTTTGCACCCTGAGGCTGGAGGCAAGAGAAATACTTGTGGCCTTTCCCTTCTGAGATGAAGTAGCCCTAGACTGAACGTTGGGAGTGGGGGAGAGAAGGAGTCTCTGTCTTATTACAGCATCACCTAATTAGAACTCCCAGAGTAGTTTCAGTAAGACAGAGCCAGGAATGGGAGAGCAGTCATATTTGAAATGCTGGGGTCTCTCCCTGTTTTTTCCAAGATTTAGTCAATTTTCTGGAATGAATATTTTTCCACTTCCTGTATGCTTTGAGAACAAATTCCAAAGAATTTAAGTGATTTTTTAAATAAATTTATTTATTTATTTATTTATTTTTGCCTGCGTTGGGTCTTCGTTGCTGTGCGCTGGCTTTCGATAAGTTGCCGCAAGCGGGGGCTGCTTTTCATTGCGGTGCACGGGCTTCTCATTGCGGTGGCTTCTCTTGTTGTGGAGCATGGGCTCTAGGCATGCGGGCTTCAGTAGTTGTGGCTCAGGGGCTTAGTTGCTCCGCGGCATGTCGGATCTTCCCGGACCAGGGCTCGAACCCGTGTCCCCTGCACTGGCAGGCGGATTCTTAACCACTCTGCCAGCAGGGAAGTTCTAAGTGATTTTTAAAATATTTTTTCAATTAAAAGATTGTTGGGGTAAGGATCTACTGCACTCCCCCATAACAAAAAGCTAAATTGTGATCCCATTTAATAGAATAGCTTCTAATACACAAGGCCAACTTTTAAAAATCTCTCTGTTAATTATACATATGATTAGATATATTATTTAGAACCAAAAATCCACGTCTATTCAATACTAAATATAGTTGGTATCTACTGTATGCCTGAATCCATTAAGTGCTGGTTCCTATAAAGGTGAATAAAATATAGACCCTGACTTCAGGAGACCCACAATCTAAAACAAGACCTAAAAGAAAACTAAGATTTATACATACATCTTCAAATATATATATGAATTATGTGTATATGTACATATATATGAATGATAATTTTAAATATTTGAGATCAACAAACTCATATTTAACCTATTCAGCTTTTCTTTTTTTCCTTTACAGCTAATTTACCTAGCTCATTTATTTAATAAACACTTGTTATGTGTATTGATGTTTAATCCCACCCTTTCTCTTTCCTTTCAAGTTTTGATCCAACTGAGAGCAAAACTCAAAATCAAATGGAGAGAAAAACAGTTTTATTACTGATAAAAACTGGACTAGCTGATACAAATTAAATATCTGGCCACAATCAGACTTTCTGATACTTTCACTTATTTAAACTTGGCCACTCAGAACTGTTGGCCATCCCATGCCCAGTTCCCACTGGAGTGGAAGCTGACTTACACACATTGAATGAAGGAGAAAAGACAAAGGAAATGCATGGGTTTAGTAGGAAGATTGGTCCGAAAGAGAAAGCCTAGAAGGAGCTAAGCCGCATATGTTTGTTCTCTCTCCCAAACTCAAGAAACAAGTAACTGGACTGGATGGGCTTTTTGCATTTTAAATCTGTGAGAGAGAGAGAGAGAGAGAGAGAGAGAGAGAGAGAGAGAGAGAGAGAGAGAGAGAGAGAGAGAGAGAGTGTGTGTGTGTGTGTGTGTGTGTCGTGGTGGTGGGGATCCAGAGTGAACAATGACTCAAGGAGCACACGGTCTAATGACACTTCCTTCCAGGGTACCATCTTCACTAGCAACTGTATGATTCACTCAATTAATGACTACCTTACTTGACTTGAGTACTCTTAAGTACTCAAGAGTACTTAAGAGTAAGTACTCCTAAGTAACATAAAATGATAAAAAAATGAGTAACTGATAAAAATTATGTTTAATATAAAGTGCTTGAAAATGACCCTTCTTTGGTGTAGCAATGAAATTGCCTCATTGACCAAAAAGAAATACAGTCTCCTTTGACCATAACTTTCCATAGCTGTCCTTCCAGGATGTTGTGTTGTGTAGCATGCAATGTGGACAGTCATATCTTACATTTTTTCCCCTGCCTTCTTGGCCATTTCCCATCTTATTTCAGAATAAAACCACCTGCTGCTGTCATTATGTCTAGAAAATGTATTTGCTGATCTAACCAGGTGCTCAATTGATGTTTAGAGTGTTACCATCTGATTTATGGCACCATGAGTGAGGTTATGAGTCAACCAACCAACTCTGGTACTTTATAGGAATCTAGTATTCTGTCTACATCTAAATTAGATCACAAGCTCTTTGGGGCAAGCACCTTGTCTGTGTTGCTTTATGCTTTGCTAAGTTCCATGCACACTTACCATATTCTATAAATATTCTCATAGAATATTTATGACAAGTCTAACATGGCAAGCAATTTTACCAGCGTCACTATAGCCAGGTAGATTTAAAGTTCCTTAAATTACATTAGTGACCTACTTTGCAATATTTTATCTAGAAAAATCTAAGTTCCAAAGCAACTGTCAGATTCTATTCAATTTTTCTAGCTTCCTTGAAAAAAAAGATCTCAGAAATGGCTTAGTGCTCTTTCAAAGTCTATGAATGTGAAAGAGCACCACTGTAAGGGTAAAATCACTATGAATTAGAATCCAGATTTGAGGCAGATATATCCGAGTTCAAATCTCAGCTCAACCACTTTCTATTTGGCCTCAGATTTCTCTAAATCTTAGTTTTCTCATCTATAAAATGGGTATGATAATAATTATACCTACTCTCTAGCGGTGTTGTGAAGATTAAATTAAACTTGACACTTGGTTTACACTCAGTACTTGTTAGTTGGTAGAAATCGTGGTAGTAGGAATTGTGATAGGAATAATGGTGACATCAACAACTACAGAAGTAAAATCCATGCTGATGGATCTGGAAAAACTATAAAAGGCATTGTAAATAATTACAAAGGGAAAAGTAAAGAAGTTTTGGGAAAGCCCAACTGTTTTCATAAAAATATGGACTCTGGAAGCAGGCTTGGAATATGACTGTAGTTACACCAAAACCTAAACGATTGTATGTTCTCAGTTTAAAGAAAGATTATGTTGACAGAATGAGTGCTGTTTCTAAGAAGTCTAGACAAATGAAAATCCATAAATGACAAATTATTAATGTATCTTTAGCATTAATTAGAAGAGGGTATTCTGATCTGATAGCAAAATTTGTATCAAGTTGGCAAGTATACCCTTACCCAGGAGATGGATACATCAAGCTGTCCAGCTGAGCTGCTTCTCATTATCCAACTATCTCCCATTTCTGCAATGAATCAGGTATACACCGGAAGAAATTTTGGCAACCAGTGACCATTTCCTTTTAGGAAGAGAATATTTGGCTCCCTTCTACAGTTCTAATTAACAAGGTGGTAATTTAGTTTATTCACATCAGTCTTTTGTGAATTTAGTCATCAATTCCACAGGTATTAACAAACTCTAGATGCCCTAAAAACAACAGGGTTTTGGAGACAGAGAAGCTTAAAACCAGTCCCTGGAATATCATAATGATAAGAGACATGTCTAATCTATGACTTCTTGTCTAGCCAGACAGTGACCTTACTAGATGGCACGTCTCTAAACTCTTTCATTATAACAAAGTCTAAAAATGAGACAGAAAATCCAACTTCCTACAATCCTCCAAAAGAAAAACGTGCATTGTAAAACCAGGATGTGGGGCTCTAGTTAAGAACATGCATAATTATCATCCATTTCTTACAGCAAAAATCTGACACATTATATTCTTGACACAGGGGAAAACAAAGAGAAAAAAGAAAAAAAATAGAAATCAGAGGAGAAAATTAATTAAACATAGACTCTGTGTTGATGCCCATATCTTAACTTTCTACATGTTAATTGGAAAAAGAGATAAGAGAGATAATCCTGTAGTGAAACTTAATAGACTAAATAAAAGCTTAGATATAGTCTTTCATTTTAGTTTCTGCTTCTGTGAAATAATACGTTCTGCTTTATGTTTGGACCCAGCCTTTTCTCTGTGAATTACTTGAAATAAAGGGTGTCTCTAACATATTCAAAGAATTTGGTGCTTTCTGTTCAACAAGAGTACCCTCATCAAGGGTAAATACCATGTGCTCTCATACACCACGCCAGTAGGTTAATACAAAGACATCCATTAATTTACATTATTTACATAGTGGGGTCTTCATAATTATAGGATAATTTCATTTACAAGCTACAGGGACAACCTCCCTTTCCTACTTAAAAAAAACATTCTATAGATTACTTAAAAATTACTTAATAATTCAGTTTCCTGTAAAATATAAGCTTTATAATTTGTGTTTATAACCTGCTTCAGAATGAAACGTGACATTTCTAGGAAATTAAATAAAAATATTTTTCACAGTTTCACATCTCAGGGAATTCCTTTATGTTTAGTTAACACTGAACAAAAGTTCTTAATTCTTTAAAAAGAGTTTGCATGGATTTAAATGTAAATATTCACTAACATTTTGCCTTTACTACTTCTTCTAAGAAGGGTAAATAGCAAGCATAGGATTTTTCAAAGAGGTTATATTCACAACCAAGTTATTTCCTCTCAGGAGTTCTCATAAGATACTATTGGGGTAGAGCAGACTTATGGTTTTATTTCATACTTCTTTTGGCCACAGAACGCCTACATGCCATTGAATCAGAAACCAAATTTAGTTTTATTCTCTTCTTAGTGGGTTTCCACCCAGACCTATTGTCAAGTATCCCTCAGAGACAGAATTTGTGTGTGTATGTGTGTGTGTGTGTGTGTGGACATGTCATGTGCATATATCCCATAGGGTAAGGAGATGTTCTTCATACTGACAGGGACTTTAGATAGATACTGGTGAACAACGAAAGAAAAATAAGCCATTTAAAAACTTGTTTTGGTTGTATAAAAGCAATGTTATGTTTTATGTGCACTGCTCTCATTTCTGTATAATTTCCATGCAGAAAATAATTGGATGTATAATTATACATGTGTCAGTTCAATTTATATAAATTTCATTTGATTATATCATCAAAAATCTGTTCATATGGTCATGTATACACCATTTTTTATAGGTTATTGCTCATGTAGCAAGGCCATCTGCTCTCAAATTTTAAAAATAGGAAGCAGATTCAGATTATAGTCAGGAAAAAAGGTTTTCTACAAAAAGAAAAGGAATACAGAAAACAGTAAAATTACTTGAACACAAATGAGGAGTGTAGTTTCATCTTAAAAAATATATTCTAATTAAGCAAAATACATTATTTATTCTTTATTAATTCAGATTTCAACAAGTATGATCCCAGCTAACCTGTGAGAAATTATACAATGGTTATGAATAAAGACTTCAGTGACTGCAAAGAAAATAAAACTTGACTCTCTTACTTCATCAAAATAGTGGCTTTTGTTGATAGGAGAACTGAGTACATAAATGACTGAATTCATTTCAATCACATTTTTAGCATGTATCTATAGTAATAGGTGGATTCTATTAACACTAACACATGATACAGGGAAGAATTTGTTCACTTTACTTTATTACTTATTTATTCAACACATATAGGTATTGTGCCTAATTAGTATTAAGTGCTATTCTAGTTGCTGAGGATACAACGGAGAATCAGACACAGAAAGATCCCTGCTCTCAAGGACTTTCTATTCTAGTGGGAGGATGATAGAATTTATAAATGCCCTTTGGGAGATGCAGAGAAGGTGCTTCAAGAATTCAGAAAGGGATGAGATCATTCCTGCTTGGCATATGGATGGACAAGAGAGCTTCATTAACATGAGTTTCATGACTTAACCATATCATCTGCTACACTGATTCCTTTTTATCTAATCCTGCTGTACCCTTTTCTTTCCATGTTCATATGTTAAATATTGGTTATAACCCATGAAATTCATTTAATGACCCTCTGATGGTAAGTCATTTGAAAAGCACTGCATGTTTTGACTGTGGTGATAAGTGGTGAAGGTAGGTTAGAAGACAATCATTGGGAGACTGGGGTCAAGGAACTGACAACAGAAATAGAAGGTTCATCCAGGTGAAGAATTATGACAGAAGGTAGAGAGTGCAAAAATCTTCTGGAAAAGTTTTTTTATGTCAACACTAACTCCTCTATTATCCATCTATATCTTTGACTATCCTTATCGGCCACATTTGTGAATTCACCTCTTCAGTTCTCATAGTAAATTTAGTATCATTCAGGATTTGGCCTTAGAGATCTTCTCACTGTAAATGCTTACTCTGGGAAGTCTTAAGTGCAACCATCCAACTACCATTTGTATAGCAATTTTATTTATTTATATACATACATTCATATGTAAATGATTCCTTTAAGGCCTGCAACTCTCATTCTGGTACCTGAGCTGCAGTTTCATACATTTAATCTTTTCCATCACTAATTTCCACATCTCCAAACTTGAATAACTTCAATAAAACTGATCTTTCCTCCTGCAAGTCTCACCTTAAATAGCATGTAAGAAAGAAAACTCCCAGTTTCTTATACTTCTCTTTTAATAAGTCAGAAAGAAGGTCTTCCTGGGTTGATCTCCAAAACATCATCTGAGTATGTCTTTTCTCCTCTCAGATGCCACAGCCTCACTCAAGACTCTCATTACACATCTGGTTTATCTTTGGCAGTGACCTCTTGTATCTCTCCCTCCCTTGCTCTTTCATTCACTCAAAGTGCTGCCAGTCTAATCTTGTTCATTAAAAACTGGGAGTTGCCTAACTGTCCAGTCTCACATCCACCACTCTCTCTGCCCATTCCCTACTCTCACATGTGCTCTATTTGCAACCAAATTATCAGCTTATTCATAGTTTTCCAAAAACACACCATTTCATGCCTCAATGCCTTGTTGGATGCAGTGGCTTCTGTGTGAAATGACTTCCCAATTCTGCTCTTTAAGCATCATTTTCTCTGTGAAGGTTGTCCTTAACTCCATATAGTACTGCTCAGTCCTTCTTTCTGCTTCATCAGTTCCTGGAATTGAGCTTATCACATTACGTTTTGTTTTTAAGTATGTCTCATTCTCTTCCTATACGTTGACCTACTTGTGGGAAGGCACGAACATTTTCTTTTCATCTTTGTATCCCCGATACCTAACACACATGATTACCCAATACATGCTTATTAAACTAGTGCAAAGTAGAAAACGTTATAGGAGCAAGAACTAATCTAAGATCACAGTGAATGGAGAGATTTTTATTGTCCTGTGTATATTAGAGAAGTCTTCTAGAAGAATAGAGCATTTACACTGAACCTTACTTAAATGATGGGTAAGATTTCAAAAGATGAGGACCAATAAAAAAGTCATTCTGAATATAGGAAAGCATGAGATGGCAAGTAGGATGCAAGAGGGGAAATAAAGAACCAAGATGTGTATAGAAGATTGGAATCATAGGTCTTCCACTGATTCTATAAAAATCTCTAAAATTACCTTATTCAAAAGATGAAACTTTAAAAACTAACTTAAGCTGCGTACCAGAATATGTGCAGACTAAACTACACAGAAGTATAGATTATACTGTGTGTAAAGGGTCACTATTGATTAATGGAGTATGTTATTCTATATATGACTATGTTATAAACACTCTGGATAAAAACTAGCTCTTACTAGGAACTATTATTTACACATTTTACCACATCTTTCAGGGTATACAGCACATTGTTAAATCAATTATCTTAATAGCTAAAGAAACTTACCTGATAAACATCAACATCCAGGAATAAATAAGAAACTCTCTTATCCTTATAAAGTCTATCCACCTTAACCCATAGCATGCATCATATGGAAAGAGAGAAACTTTAGAAACATCTCCTTTAAAGTGGCAAAAAGATATGGGCACCTTCTCTTCTTTATACTGCTTATCATATAATTAAATATTAGAGTCAAGCAAAACAAGAGGAAAAACCAAAGACATGTATAGATATTTGCTTTCATTTGTCATGGCAAATACAAGAATATCAAGAGACAAAACACTAAAACTAGTAGAAGAATTTAACTTGACTACAGGATAATATGTCAATATACAAACTAATTAAGTTTTTTACACCCCAGTAATTACCAATTGAAAATACAATAAAGTAAGACAATAAATACCATTTACAATATCTTTATCCTCCTATCCATCTAGAGTGTCTAGTAATTAACCAAATGAAGATGGCTTTGAACTGTATGGAGGAAAATTTCAAAATGATGAAGAGAATAAAAGAAGAACTAAATAAATGGTCAGCTATCCCCTCTCCATTGGGAATGGGTTACCATTGCAAAGATATAAATTCTCTCCAAATTTCTTAATAAAATTAAATCCAATTCTAATTAAATTACATTTATAGGCTAGGGGAGAAAAAAATGACTCTAAGATTTTCATGGAAGAACAAAGTTTAATACAGAGATAAAATAATTTTTCAAAGAAGAGAAAAAAGAAAAACTTTCCCTATCACATGTCAAGTCATATAACAAATACTTAGAATTTAAAACAGACCAGTTCTGGAACAATATTAATATAACAAGGAGACATAGCTGAGAATATAGAAATGGGAGCATTTATATGGGAACATATAAATGTATATAACAATTTGAAAAAATGAATTATTCAGTAAATAGTATTGGTCAATATATAGCACAAAAATTAGATTCCTACCACAATTATATTCAAAAATTAAAACCAAATAGACCTAAGACATAAATGTGAAAGAAACAAATATAAAAACTCCTACAAGAAAATGTAGGTGAACATATTTGTGATCTTAAGATTGGAAAAATTTTTAAAACAGGTGCATGAAAACACAAGTGATTAAGGGAACAATTAACAGATTAAGCTTCATGAAAATGTAAGATATAAATAACCATGGAAGGTGGAAAGAAAGCATTCTCAAAACACGGGTGTGGGTAACTACTGGGGTTTGAGCTTGGGGATAAGGAATAAAAGAGTAAAAATGCTAAAATAAAGGGCTGTACACAGACTGCTGATGACAGTGTACCATGAATTTTGAAATGTCATCAACTCAATTTTGTTCATCTGAGCTCTTTTCCAAAACAAAACAGACAAAACAAAGCAACCTAACCCACATATACCCTATAATGCAGAAGCCATCATAAAAAGCAAGTTGTCGGGCTTCCCTGGCGGTGCAGTAGTTAAGAATCCGCCTGCCAATGCAGGGGACACGGGTTCAACCCCTGGTCCGGGAAGATCCCACATGCCGCAGAGCAACTAAGCCTGCGCGCCACAACTACTGAGCCTGCACTCTAGAGCCCGCGAACCACAACTACTGAGCCCACGTGCCTAGAGCCCATGCTCCACAACAAGAGAAGCCACCTCAATGAGAAGCCCGTGCACCACAAAGCAGAGTAGCCCTTGCTCGCCACAACCAGAGAGAGCCCACACGCAGCAACGACGACCAAACAGTCAAAAAATAATTAATTTTTTTTAAAAAAAGCAAGTTGTCTGTTTGGGGACTGCAGAGTACTAAAGTACCCCCAAGTCTCTACAGGTTCAACATTGGACTTTCAAAAAAAATAACCTTATTGAGTCACTACTCTATGTATAAAATAGTCCTCATCCTCATAGAATTTACAGATTATAGGGTGAGGTGGCTGGGGTAGAGAGCTGATCTTAAGTAATCTCACAAATTGTTATAAGGGCTTAAATGAAAAATATTATAAAAGATTTATTTATAATAATAAGCAGGCCTGGTTTCATTAGGGGAAGTGGGGTCACTGGAATACAGACCACATTTCTAAGGATTGAGCATATAAATGAGACAGTGGTAAAATCAGAGTTAACAGGAATAAGAGTTGGGTAAGAGCTTTCCAGGGGGTGGGAACCACATGGGAAAAATACAAAAACTGTGGAATATTTTCAGAATTAACGAACAGCCAGTATAGTTGGAACCAAACAAGCCAGAGGACAATTGCCTCAGGATTGGAAAGGAGGTACACACTAGATGTTTGGGCTTTGTCATACATGTTAAAGACCTTGGATTGTATTCTCAACTGCAACAGAAAACCATTTTTTTGATCTGATTTTTATAAGTTTATTCTAAATTTTTAAAAAGAATGCTTGCCCATGTTCCTAGAGACTTATCTAAAAATATGTTCACCACTATGTTTGTAAAAAAGTGGAAATGGAAAATAAAATCTAAACATTTATTAATAGAATAGTACTCAAATAAAGCAGGTAACATCTGTATTAAAGAATACTGTATCAATTTTTAAGCCAAGATGGAAACATAGGAAGATCCTGAACTCACCTCCTCCCATAGACACACCAAATCAACACCTACATATAAAGCAATTCTTCCTGAAGAACTGAAACCTGATTGAAAAGCCTCTGCACAACAAACTATAGAGGGACCTCAAGAGATGGGTAGGAGAGACAGAAACACAGTATCAACAGGAACCCCACCCCTGATGTGGTGACCTGCAGTAGAAGAGAGATTCCTGAGGAACATGTGTATAGACTCACCTGCCCTGGGGCACAGCAATAGAAAAAACTGGCAGTTTAAAAGGCACCTAGATGATAGGTGAAGAAAAATCATTTATTAACCTTAGAGCATCTGCCAAATGGACTGCTAGAACTCTCTCCAGGGTCAGAGATGCCAGAGAGCACCATTTTCTTTGCTTTTTTGCTTCACCTTAATGTAAGCAGGAACATAAATAATCCAGGCACTCTAGCTGGCCTACCAAGGCCACCCCAGCATGTTCAGCTTCTTGGCCCATACCAGCTCCAACTATCCCCCAAGGTGGCCCCACTGCAGTGTGCCCTGGGGTATCCTGACCTGTGCCTGCTCTAGTTCCAGTTATGCCATTATGAAAGCCCTAGGACAGAGTGCCCTGAGACTACCCCTCAGGCCATGCCTACTCTAGCTGTCCCACCAGGGGAACCCCAGAGTGGAACACCCCAGGACCCCCTAGCCTGCACTCATTCCAACTCCACCTGACCTGCCAAAGTCACCTGCCACAAACAGTTTACATAATGGATGTTCCTACCAAAGCTATACCTTCAAGACGGGGAGAGAGCTGTTTTGCCTGATTCATAGAAACAAACACAGAAAGTCAAACAAGAAGACAGGGGAGTATATTCCAAATGAAAGAACCAAATAAAACCCCGGGTGGGGAAAAACCGTAAATTATTTACTTGTTAAAGAATTCAAAGTAGTGATCATAAATATACTTACTGAACCTGGGAGAAGAATGGAAGAACACAGAATTTTAATGAAGAGCTAGAAAATATAACAAAGAACCAATCTGAGCTGCAGAATACAATAACTGAAATGAAAAGTACACTAGAGGGAATCAACAGCAGATTAGATGACACAGAAGAACAGATCAGTGAACTAGAAGACAGAATAGTAGTACTCACCCAATCATAACAGTAGAAAGAAAAAGGAATTTTAAAAAATATAAGGATAGTTTAAGGGATCTCTGAGAAAACATCAAGTTGACTAATATTTGCATTATAGGGGTCCCAGAAGGAGAAGAGAGAAAGGGACAGGAAATATATTTGAAGAAATAATGGCTGAAATCTTCCCTAACCTGGGGAAGGAAACAGATACATAGTCATATACCAGAGAACCCCCATAAGGCTGTCAGCTGATTTTTCAGAAAAACTTTGCAGGCCAGAAGAAAGTGGCATGATATATTTTAAATGCTCAAAGAAAAAAGCTTACAACCAAGAACACTCTACCTGGTAAGGTTATCATTCAGAACTGGAGAGAGTTTCCCAGAGAAGCAAAAACTAAAGGAGTTCATCACCACTAAACTGGCTTTGCAAGAAATGTTAAAGGGACTTCATTAAGTGGGAAAGAAAAGGCCATAACTAAGAGTAAGAAAATATATCAAAGAAAAAATTTCATTGGTAAAGGCAAATACATAGTAAAGGCAGTGGATTAGCCACTTAAAAAGCTATTCAATAGTATGAAGGTTAAAACATAAAAGTAGTAAAACCAACTATAACCGCAATAAGAAGTTAAGAGATACCACAAAATAAAGATGTAAGATATGACATCAAAAACACAAAATGTTTTGGGGGCTGGTGGTAGTAAAAAATGTAGTGCTTTTAGAATGTGTTTGAACTTAATGACCATCAGCTTAAAATAAAGTGCTATATGCAGGTCAATGTATATGAGCCTCATGGTAACCACAAACCAAAAGCCTACAATATATATACAAAAAATAAAGAGAAAGGACTCCAAACACAACAGTAAAGAAAAGAATCAAACCACAAGAGAAGAAGAAAGGAACAGAGAAGAACGGTAAAAACAACCAGAAAACAATGAACAAAAGAGCAATAAGTACATACCTATCAATAATCACTTTAAATGTAAATTAACTAAATGCTCCAATAAAAAGACGCAGGGTGACTGAATGGACAAAAATGTCGGACTGATGTATATGCTGCCTACAAGAGACTCACTTCAGATCTGAAGACACACAGAGACTGTAACTGAAGGGACCGAGAAAGATATTCCATAGCAAATGAAAAAGAAAAGAAAGTTGAGGTAGCAATACTCAGAGTAGATTTTAAAACAATGACTGTAACAAAAGACAAAAATGGCATTCCATAATGATAAAGGGGTCAATCCAAGAAGAGGATATAACATTTGGAAATATTTATGCAACAAACATAGGAGCATCTAAATATATAAAGTAAATATTAACATAAAGGGAGAAATTGACAGTATAATAGTAGAAAAATTTAATATCCCACTTACATCAGTGGATAGATCATGCAAACAGAAAATCAATAAAGACATATCGGCCTTAAAAAAGTCATTAAGCCAGATGGCCTTAATAAATATATACAGAACATTCCATCCCCAAACTGCAAAAATCACTTTCTTTTTAAGCGCACATGGAACATTCCTCAGGATAGATCAGGTTAGGTCACAAAACAAATTTAAGAAGACTGAAATCATATCAAGTATTGTTTCCAACCACAATGGTATGAAACTAAAAATCAATTACAAGGAGAAAACTGGAAAAACCACAAATACATTAAGGCTAAACAACATGCTACTAAACAACCAATAGGTCACTGAAGAAACCAAAGAGGAAATCAAAAATACCTGGAGACAAATGAAAATGAAAACACAGGACTAGAATAAATAGTCTTAAAATTGTATGGAACCACAAAAGACCCCAAATAGTCAAAGCAATTTTGAAAAAAGAAGAACAGATCTCTGATTTTAAACTATACTACAAAGCTATAATAATCAAAACGTTATGGTACTGGCACAAAAACAGACACATAGATCAATGGAACATAAGAGAGCCCAGAAATGAACACATGTTTCTATTGCATGTTCAATTAATCTATGACAAAGGAGGCAAGAATATACAATGGGGAAAAGACAGTCTCTTCAATAAATGGTTTTGGGAAAACTGGATAGCTCCATGCAAAAAATGAAAATAGACTACTTTTTTACACTATATATAAAAATAAACTCAAAATGAATTAAAGACCTCTTAAATGTAAGACCTGAAACCATAAAGCTCCCAGAAGAATACACAGGCAGTACACTCTTTGACATTAGTCTTAGCAATATTTTTTTTTGATATGTCTCCTCAGGTAAGGGCAACAATAAATGGGACTAAATCAAACTAAAAAGCTTTTGCCCATTGAAGGAAACCATCACCAAACAGAAAGGCAACCTACTGGAACAGGAGAAGATATTTGTAAATGGTATGTCCAGTAAGGGGTTAATATTCAAAATATGTAGAGAACTTATAAAACTCAACAGCAAAAAAAAAAAAAAAAGAAACAATTCAATTTAAAAATGGGCAAATTACCTGACTAGATATTTTTCCAAAGATGACATACAGGATGGCCAAGAGGCACATGAAAAGATTCTCAGTATATCAGCAAGGAGATGCAAATCGAAACAACAATGAGATATCACTTCACACCTGTCAGAATGGCTATCATCAAAAAGACAAGAAATAACAAGTGTTGGCAAGAATATGGAGAAAAGGGAAGCCTCCTGCACCAGTGGGATTGTAAAGTAGCACAAACAGTATGGAGGTCCCCCTCCCAAAATTAGAAGTAAAACTACCATATAATCCAAAAATTCTACTTCTGAGTATTTATCTAAAGATAACAAAAACACTAATTTGAAAAGATATATACACCCCAATATTCACTGCATCTGTATTTACAATAGCCAAGATATGGAACCTATGTCCATCTATAGATGAATGAATAAAATTGTGAAAACATAGATGAACCTATAAAGTATTATGCCAAGTGAAATAAGTCAGACAGAGAAAGCCAAAAACCATACGATTTCACTTATATGTGGAATCTAAAAAACAAAGCCAATGAACAAACAACAAAACAAACATATTCATAAGTACAGAGAACAAACTAGCAGTTGCCAGAGGGGAAGGGCTGGGGGATGAGTAAAATAGGTGAAGGGGACTAAGAGATATAAACTTTCAGTTACAAAATAAGTCAGAGGAATGTAATGTAAAGCATAGGAAATATAGTAATAATATTGTAAATAACTGTGTATGGTAAAAGATGGTAACAACTTATTGTGGTGATCATCTTGTAATGTATAAAAATATAGAATCACTATGTTGTACATCTGAAACTAATATTGTAAGTCAATTATAATTTGATAAATAAAGTTTAAGAATAAGGCAGATAAAACCAGATCAAAACAATGGATTGATGAACATAAATATTAACATGTAAGCTCCCATATAATCTAATACATATATCTCCACATAAAAGACATATATCATATGTTTAACTGAAGTAACTTTGGAGAGAAAGGGGCAGTCAGAGATGGAGAATAAAGGAAGGACTTTCATGTTTCATAATATTTACTTGCTTAAAGCATTTATGATAAAATACATTCATATGTTATCTGGTTAATAAAAACAGGATTGGAAAAATTAAGAAAACAGATTAACAGACAAATTAAAATTATTGGAATACTTAGTTTATGTAATAGTCAGGGGGAAAGATGATAGTTATTCAGTGTTGATGCTGGAGGAGAGAGAAGTGAACAGATTTTGGATATACTATAGAAATTGAATCAACCAATAGAACCAATAGATGGATTAGCTGTATGAGATAGAAATGTCTAGAATACACCTATTTTCCAGGAATTAAAACAAAGTGGTTAGAGACACTATAAAATAAGACTGTGGGAACACTGGAACAGGACTAATTTGGAGAAAAAGATAGTTTACCATTTCTGTAACTGTTACGTTGAGATACCTGTTTATTCATGCCAGGGGAGACATCAAGGAGGCAACAACTTCAGCAGAGAGGCCTGTTCAGGTGTGAAGAAAATAAGGAAGGCTGCATTTTGAAAGTCCCTGACCTATATTATCTACCAAGTACACCATTTTGCTGTTGTCATTTGAATTTTTATCACTATTGTCATTTCATCATTAACATCACTAGTGTCAACACAAATAGCATTTCCTTCCTTGAACTTATATACAGGTGTGTGTGTGTGTGTGTGAGAGAGAGAGAGAGAGAGAGAGGGATTAGCCGTCTAGAAATTCCATTAGCTTAATACTAGAAACCATCTGGCTATAAAGAAATATAGTCATGTTGTTTACTCAAAGAACAGCCAAACACTTTAAGAAAATAAAAGTTGAAATAAAAATAAAAGCCAACAATTGTGATACATTCCTATTATTTATATGTGAGGAGATTAACCCTTTAACATTTTTTTTTTTTTACTTTCTGTATGACCATCTAGAGCAGTGGTTCCCATTGTATGGTCCCCAGACCAGCGACATTTGTATCACCTGGGAAATTATTTGAAATGCAAATTATTAAAACTCATACCTGACTCAGTGAATCAGAAGTCTGGGAAGGGGGCCCTGCAATCTGTGTTCGAAGAAGTGCCTTCATGTGAATCTGAGTACCTTCCCTCAAGTTTGGTTTAGATAAAATGTTACCAACATCTGTACCTTGTTCACATAGAGCACTGGGAGTATTTGCCAACAGTTTGATGATAAAGCCATAGAGCTTGGATTATTTAGTGAGGGAATAAAAGCCAAGAAGCTATTTCATTTAAGTTTAGGCAGAAGTTAACTTTCATTCTGTACATGAATTTTGATTGGCACTGACTCTGACCTTTTGGAAGTGTGAAGTTCCTAGCGCAAATACTTTTAATCTAGTACAGATTTTTGACCTCATCATTGACAGAAGGTTGGCATTTCTGATATACAGAGACAAGACTATCTGACCTTTCTGCATTACAATGATTGTCATGATTGGCAGGGCTTGGCCTCTCTTTTGAAGAGTTGTGGCACTTGGCACCCTCAAATCATATAAAGAACCTCCTTCCTGTCCTCTAAAGCCTGAGTATGACAGATTGCCCCATCTGGTGATATCCTAAGATGCTGCTGTTTCAGTGCCTCTGGGGGTGACTCTCAGCTTCCTGATGATGACAGTGTATAGGTTGGCAGCTGCCATTCTGATGTCCTTAGCTTGCATTGATACTGCTTTGACAGCCAAGACCTTTGCTTGAGCAGCGGTGTGAGTTGATTTCAACTCAGCAAGGAGATAACTTTGGAATCCTTCATCTAGACTGCATACCTCACAGCAGACTGCTGGGAAAATAAGACAGGCAGAAGGCAATGCAGGAGATAATACTGTCTTCATTTGTGAAATCCAAATAGGTTAGAAGGTAATGTTTTTATCTAACCTATACCACCTTTTCCATCCAAAAATTATATATATTTAATATTTTTTGAAGGACTAGGTTGTATAAGTTAGATAAATGTGTAAATAATCATCGCTTCTTTAGCCAAGCATATTGCAAGGCACAAGAGGAAGTGAAGTGACACAAAGAAAAATAAGATTCATCCTTGGATGCATACAATCTATTTGGCAAAAAGGTATACATAAATTCACATCTAAAGAGGCAGCTAATGCTTAGCTCCAGATTATTATGAGAATGACCAAATATTTCCATTTTACAGCATAAGAAGAGAGGAAATTTGCTCTTCTTCCTCCTTTTTGTTGTATTTGGGCCCCCCAAAGGATTGGATGATGCCCACCCACATTGGTGAGGGTGGTTCTTTTTATTCAGTCCACTGCATCAAATGTTAGTCTCCTCCAGAAATGTCCTCACAGATACACCCAGAAAAAATGTTTGATCAGCTATGTGAGCCTCCCTTAGGTCAGTCAAATTGACACATAAAATTAACCATCACAGTAATCAACTCTACAAATTATGCTTGTAGTTGAATATTCCATCTCTCCACCAGAAAAACTACTTCAGGACAGGGACCATTCTTTTTCCATTGATTAAATATGTTTTGGAATCCCACCTATGTATCAAGACCTTTTGAATGTGCTGAAAAAATAGTGTTGAATAAAGTAACTGTCATGTAGCCTACATGATCAATAGCTCATCTTTCCTCTGGCACCTATTATCATGCCTTGCAAATCAAAGATCTATAAACACTTGAAAATAATAGTGAAAATTAGGAAAGACTTGAGCGAGAAAATGAGAAAAATAGAAACAGGAGACCAATGATATTGTCAGCCATTTGAATATTGAAAGAACCATTACTTGTGCAGAAATAAAGCACTCCTTTGAAGTAAATTTTTTTAAAAAAACTTTCTACCATCTTTTATAACTAAATTATCAAGGTCAGGGAAGTTTCACATACAAAAATGGATATGTAATGATATTCACTTTTTAGAGACTTTTAGAAAATAAGTGGTTACTGTAGGATGTAGATACATCCTGTATCTATGGATGTAGCCACTAGTTTCACCTCCATTTAGGGGATATAAATTAGCTTTCTAAAATCCTAAAGTGATTTGTTCAATATTGAGCCTAGTTAATGACAAGAATCTATAAAGAATGTGGGACCTTTGCCTGGACTTAAGTTCCTAATCTAAATACTTGGGCATTTTTTTATTATAAAATGAAATTATAGCCATTTCCAATCCTAAATAATTTGGGCCAAATAGATTTTACATGTGATATTTATGACTCATGTACCCTATTCTGTAAAACTTCCCCTAAAGACTCATTAAATGTGTTTTATGTGAATTTTTCCCAGCCTTGCACTTTCATTAACTGGAAGGAAGAGAATAGAGCCTGCTTACAATGCCACCAGACCCATGCCAAAGCCCTCCCTTGACGGATGTCTTCCTAATGAATTATATATATTGTAAACAAGTAGTACGTGCCAGCCCAAGGTTTTCATTAATTTTTCATTAATGAAATGCACCACTTAGCTTGTTTGACATTTAAGTGAGCCACATAAATTTAAACTAGAGGCCACCATAAAGAAAGCATTTGCAAGTGTCACTGAAGGAACAAGCTAGCAGCTGCTCCACCTCTTAAATCAAATCCTGCCCCAAACCGTGTTCAAGTTTACCACCACCAGATTAATAGAATATGTAACAAGTAAATGATACTATAATTACCTGCTAATGACTGATTTGAAATTGAGTGTTCCATGCTATTATTAAAGAATGCTGTATGTTTTTAATAATTTCTACTTCAGTTTTCGTTCCCTCATGGACAACTTAGAAATCAGATGTCTGGCAGATATCTTGGTTCTGAAGGATATAGGGTGTGTATTTAAGTCCCTTCCCACTCCCCAATATATAGCATCTACCATGTGCTTCAGGTTTCCAAAAAAGAACTCTGAATTAAGGCAATGTGGCAGAAAAATACTCTAGAATTATGGTTAAAAATACAGGAAATCCAAACAGGAAATCCAAATGCTTACATGATCCAAAAAGCCCAAAGATGTCATACAAGAAAATTCCCAGAAATGTGAAATATAGCTGTACTTTAAAATATGTTTTTGAAAAAGAACCCTCTTTCCTTCTGCTCTTGATTAACATACAGGTCCAGCTCACTCAAAGCATATCAATTCTAGAGCAACACATAT
The DNA here is from genome assembly GCF_965194805.1 of Balaenoptera borealis. Lineage (NCBI taxonomy): Eukaryota > Metazoa > Chordata > Mammalia > Artiodactyla > Balaenopteridae > Balaenoptera > Balaenoptera borealis. The sequence goes on from NC_138866.1 coordinate 20,667,169, forward strand.
AACTCTAGACTCTTCAAATTGATACAGATGTAGCTGCTGTCTCTCTGCCCTGATCAGGACTGGCTTGGGATCCAGGTAGAGCTGAGTTTACAGAGGAAGTTACATCTATCTAGAGTTCTTTGAAGTTGAAGAAGGTAGAGCCCAACAGAAAATCATTTTTTTCTCCCCAGGATATATACCGTCCACATAAAATAAAAGCAAAACTATAAAGAATATCATGAGCACACCTTATGCTGGTCAGGAGGTGGGGCACATTTTTAATTGCAAAAACATTTATTATGCTGTACCCGGTACCATGCTAGGCACAGAGAACACATAGGAGTATATGAACTGCTCCTACATTCAAAGATCTCATTTTAGTGGTGGATATAGACATGTAATCAGACCATGTTCATATAACCAGGTAGTGCAGTAAGAATACGGTATTCTTAGACTGTTTCCTCCCAGCATGAAGTCCTCTCAGACACAAAATATTCCCAAACTTTGCTCTCAAATGCAGCAGCACATTTCTGAATGAAAAATTTAGTAACAAATGAAGGGAAATAAGAACAAATAATCCTTGTCTAAAAGGAGCATGCATCTCTTGCAATTCTGTTGTAAGCACTCTGGTTGGACCATAGAGCTTTCTCTTTGGTTATAATCTGACCATGAACTTTCTATTGCCAAGCATGTTTCTCTCTTCTGGTGGTCCTCCTGGGGTTCATTTATTTCCTTCCCTCTTTCAATCTGTCACCGTTCACTTTTTTACCTAGAGTTTATTACTTCACATCAGCCCGCTCCTCTGCAATACTGCTTCAGAGGGATCACCATTTCCCCAGCCTCTCCTTTCCTTGCTAGTCCTCAGAAGAACAACACAAAAGATTTGCTTCTGAGAGCAGCTCTGCTAATCATTTAGTGAGGCAGACTAAATGACAACAACAATAAACTTGCCTCAGAGCAACGTTAAGGAGAGAAGAAAACAGCCCAAAACAAATCTGTACTGGTGATCCTCACTCGAAGAAAACGGGGAGGAGACTACAATACAGAGCTTAGAACAAGACTTATTAAAGCCTCCAACTATTCTTCAAACATCTTTGCATCACCTATTATTGTTCTCACTTCATACAGCTCATTCTGATGCCTCTCTTTCAAATGAGAAAAAACTCAGCTTCTAGCCTGTGAGGGTTCTTTCCAATCACCTCGCCTCTTACCCTAATAACTTAGTTAAAACAGCATGTGTGTTTGTGTAATAAGACTTTCTCTTTTCTGTTTGCCAAGTCTTTGACACTGAATACCCCAATATTCTTTAGTTTTTATATTTCTCAAGGCCAAGTTCATTAAAGATGTACCCTGCTTCAAAACCTTCTCCAGGTCCTGAAGACGCCTTCCTCCTAGAAAGCCATTTCCACCCCATCACGCAACAGACATGCAAGTCATTAGGACATGGGGAAGAAACAGAAAGTGGGAAAAAATTGAAATGTATCCAATTTACATATTATTATTTTCATCTGGAGAACTATAAGTCAGAGGGGATCCACCTCCTTTCCCCATAACTCTCCTCATCCTCTGATCAATTATAGGATTATTTAATTTGCGTAATAGTTAAATAATGAACAGATATGCTTGTTACACATATGTATTTAAATTACCAGCTTATGATGGCAAAAGCCTAAGATACCAACACAGTGGCTAAGGAGATTTCCTTTCTTAGTGTCTTCAGCCATTCTGAATAAGAGTATATAGCAACTTGAAGATATCCTCATCCAATAATTTTAAAAATCCCTCCAGGGCTTCCCTGGTGGCGCAGTGGTTGAGAGTCTGCCTGCCAAGGCAGGGGACACGGGTTCGAGCCCTGGTCTGGGAAGATCCCACATGCCGCGGAGCAACTAGGCCCGTGAGCCACAACTACTGAGCCTGCGCATCTGGAGCCTGTGCCCCGCAACAAGAGAAGCCGCGATAGTGAGAGGCCCGCGCACCATGATGAAGAGTGGCCCCCGCTTGCCGCAACTAGAGAAAGCCCTCGCACAGAAACGAAGACCCAACACAGCCAAAAATAAATAAATTAATTAATTTAAAAAAAAATCCCTCCAGAATTTATCAATAAAAATTCGAACAAAAAGAAATGGAAGAAGGGCTAACTAAAAGGTCATGAAAGTGAAGGCCTTTTGTTGACACAGTAAATAGTATTTTCACCACATGGCTTCTAAACACAATTAGAAATAAAACAAAAGTAGTGGAATGTGAAGTTCAAAATATTATCTTTATTGATGATTAAAAGTAGAGGTTTTGGTTTAGTGTTAAAGTTGAAGTCTAAGTGACCTGCTACATGAATCTCCCACCCAATGAAGGACATATTGCAACCCCATAAAATACCTCAAAATTGTGAGCAAAATAAAATAGCTGTTTTAAGTTACTATGTTTGGGGTTAATCTGTGTGACACAGTGATGATAATAGGTATAACACCTAATGAATGACAGAGGACTCAAGAATGGTATAAGGATAGGAGGATGGCAGAAATAAAACAAACAATAGGAAAGGAAGAGGAGGAAGACTATTTGTTGTTTTGGTTTTTACAAAAATTCAATTCCATGGATTTGAATGCATTTCATTTCTGGTTCTAACCCATTTCTCTGATAAATACATTTCTCTAGTTATACGTATTTATGTGCAAACCACTCTTGATGTGATAAAGACCAAGAGACTCCCCCCAAAATCTTCTCTTGCTACGTTTTGTAAAAAAATTCCTATCATTACAAAAACTAAGACTAGGCAAAGATGATTAACAGGCCAAGTACACTGTCTAGCTCATTTGTGCAGAGGAGAATCTCCAATGCCCAGCTCTTAAATGTTTCCCTCATGTTAGATAATTCCCCTGCTTGCTGTCAAAAGACCTGTAGATTCATTACAGTGAAAAACAGTAAAACGGAATTTCCTTTGTAAACCAATTAAACTTAGAAATTCAGTTTTTCTAAAAACAAATAACACATTCTAAAAAATAACAACATAACCTTCTGCTTTTCTTCTCTACTCCCTATATGTCTATCTGGTTTCCCATCTTGATGGCCTACCTAGACTAATGTCCTCATTCCCAGTGAAAGATGTCATCCCTATCTAGCTCCGTATCAAATAAAAGGGAAAAGGAATTTTATATCCCTGCTTTCCCATCACCCAAATAAATTAAGAAAACTTAATTACTTCTTAAATTTGTATTGAATCCATTCTTGCTATCCTTGCCATTATGATCTTCCTCTAGGCCCTCATTATCTTTCCATGGCTTCATCTAAGTGCCTCCTCAAAGCTTCTGTTCTCAAACTATGCATGGCCATCCTCTCTGCTACCAGCACAGGGCTCTTCTAAAATACAAATACGACCATTTCAGTCCCCTGCTTAAAAGTGTTTAATGACTCTCAGTAACTATAGGATAAACACAGGGTTACACATGATATTATCTTCATGATTCTGCTCCTATCTATATTATCCCATTTTATACCTTAGCACTTGTTATAGGATATACATGTACTTCATGTTCAAGATACACTAAATAGCTTAGAATTGTCCAAAGTTCCATACATTCTACATGCCAAATAGAGGTCCCCTACCTGCCTCCAATTATCATTTACCTCGAAACCTTATTTTGCCCCAAACTATGACAGAAGATATTTTCTATAAAGTGCTCCCTAACACTTCAAGATAGATTCAATCACTTCTTCTATGAGTTGTGCCCCACTACTGAATCACAAATTAGGATAAGAATGTATAAGATAGGGTAGGGTAGGATAGGATAGAAAATAGTTTATCACATATAGTAAAGATAATACTGCGCTAGCAAATTCTTCTCACACACTCAGAAGAGGCATGTGTATGCATGTGTTTTCATGTGTATGTGCACGCACTATGTCACATACTGGAAAATAATGTATAAAGGATTTCTTGCTGAGGGCCATGGTTAAAAAAAATTGAAAATAATTATGCTAAACTATAAGCACATTGAAGCCAGGGACTAATCTCATAATAATTCAAATTAAACAATATCATCTGTGTATGAGTATCTGCTTAGAAACAGGTTCTGGCCTTTCTGCTATAAATATAATTGTTAATATTTTGACCACCACCCTGCAAAATAGATACTATCATCCCCATTTTACAAGTGAAGATGCACATTTATACTCTATTTTTGGTTTACAAATTTAGTTCCAGTGATTTGGATGCACATCATTTTTTGTACCATATATTTTGGTAAGTACATTAGTATGTTTTTTTCCAGTCACATACATCATATGCAAATCATTTGATATGTTAAAGACCAAAGGATTATTCTGTGGAGAAGAAGTAAAACTGAAAGTTATATCAAATCTATTTGGCCCCCAAAATCTATACTCTTTCTACTACTGTATACCTACCTCTACTAAGGTTAGATGACCCTGTTGGATTCCTAGCACCTGACACACTCATTCAATCAGAGCTCAGTGAAATTACATTAAGATTCCATGTGCATCATGGTACTTTTACAAGCTAGGAATAAGTTAGTTACTAAAGCACATTTCTTGCCCTCTAAAAGGTCAACACTAATAAAAAGACAGTAATATAAATATATGTCCAAAAATATGCAATGGCCAAAAATATGAAAATGGCCTCTTGGCAAAGAGGCACAGGGAGAAACACATGTGCATTCAAAACCATTAAAAGTGCTGGCTTTGGCTACTAATAAGCACTATTTTATTATTATTTTTTTAAACCTACATACCTATGTTTATTTTTATTAGGGATTATTCAAGCATAACAAAATGTATAGAGACTAGTAATAAAGGATGGTACCTACTGGTCAACATTATCAAATTCACACACTTCACCATCCTCTCTTTAGGTATTTTCATTGCAATAAAATATAGGTAGATTTGCAGCCCAGCACATTAGGTTTTTGTACAGTTTCAATTATTTTCCTTCCCTAAGGAAACCACTACACTAACTTGACATACAGTATACCACTACACTTTTTATTGTATTTGGTATTATTCTTTCATTAGCAAAGGCTTTTTTTTTTTTCATTTTAAAAAGCTATGCATAGGCAGAATCATATTGTGTGTCATTTACAATTGGTTTTTTTTTTAACATCTTTATTGGAGTATAATAAGCACTATTTTAAAAAGCCCTGTCAAATCGGAAAATGAGCCACAGTCTTTCTCTACCTTTATAACTCATTAGCACCAAGTATAGGCAAGTTTCCAAATACATTTTCTTGTTTTGTTTGACAGTCTTATCTCAAGTGTAGGTAATTTCAAGTTTGTTTTGGCAATAGCTTTTTAAAAATATGTTGACATTTCAGTTGGTGGTGAATTATATTTACTATTTTACCACATTTGGTAAGGTCTGTCATTTTCCTGATATTAATTATATCAATCTAACCACTGCTGCAAGAACAGGCTTACTCTTACATTTAATATATTAATACATAGGCATATAAAAGCATAAATAGATATGACTAGTAAAACATAGATGTAGATGAAAAAATATGCCCCTCCCTGGCGTAAAGGCCCAAACAGAGAGATGTCTACTTCTAATTCAGACTAAAGGGAGGAGGAGCTAAATTTTGCACACCTGAGAGTACAGCTCTTAGAATCAAGTTGCCCTATCTGGCTTAATGTTGAAGCTCCTTGCCTTTTTCTCCAGTAGCTACATGACTGTTTTACATAATCATTTATGTCTTCAGTTTCCTTAAGTGTAAGGTAGAGATATTAATCTACCTCCTAGGACTGTTCTGAGGATTAAAGGAAATAGGATAAAGATTGTAAGAGACCTGGCACTCATCAGAACACAAATAACATCTACTGATAAGATATGATGATTTAGTAGGTGGGGAGAAGTGGTTAGGATTTCATTTTGCAGAAAGATTTGATGAGAAATTCTACTGTAAACCCTTTAAGGTTTGAGAACTGTGTCTGTTCAGCACTTTATTCTCAGCAACTGGCAGAATGTCTGGCATATAGAAAGTTTAATAAATGTTTCGGAATGAATGAAAAGATGAGAATAATACAGCACAGTTGATCACTGCTCCTGAGGACTAAAACTCAATTATTTGGAGTAAATAGTAACTATCCCCATAATACCAGCTCCTGCTCCCCGTCAATTCCATCTCCCAAGCAATACGTAAATGTTAGGTAACACGTGGCAGAAATTTATGCCAACAAGCTTGATTTCAGTGGAGGAGAAAGTGGCAGTGAAGGATGGAGGTGAATGCAGCATAAATTATTTTCTAGTCTCATATACACTGCTCATCGCCATTCTCCCCGCCCCCCCTGCAACCCTGTCCCTCATCTTACTGTTTGTTTTTCCTAAGTTTCTAGTCCAGGCCTCTCATGAATCAAAAGAGGAAATCAAACACAAATGCTACTATTGGAGACAATGCAGGAAAATGAGAACATATTACTCTGCTGTGTTACTTAATATATAATGAAGCTTAACACAATGGGAGGGCATGGTCACCTCTGCCCGCCCCCCACAACAAGCAATTTTATTTCCAGGAATATGAGAGAAATTGATGTGCACCTTCAGGCCAACATGAGAGATCTCGCAAGGCAAGGAGAGGCCCCGGTTTCCTTCTGAGATCTAATGTCAGAATATGGTCTTATTATCATTGATATAGTCCCTGTCACCCAGTTCTCTAAGTTAGCATAGCCAGAAAAAAAACGTGGCATTGGTATATATATATATACCTCTGTTTTCATATACACTGCACAGAAATATAAAATTAAAACATTCAAATGTAGAGGTATAATAAATTTCAGTAAATAAAGATGTACAAAGCTAAACTTCAATAGTCACTCCCACGCTCAGACCAAAAATAAGTTAGACACACAGTAAATTTAGCCCAGAGGAGACAGGATGCAACATTTGCTTATCTGAGGCAAACATATCCTGGCACTGGAAAGAATTCAGCTAGAATAGTTAACAAACAGGTGGGAGCCCACCCCCCCCCCCCAGATATACAGGGAGTGTGCCTGCTCCTTAAGTGTTTCCTCTAGGCAGCTGTTTGTGGGCACTCACAAAATCTTTGGCAAGAATATTAAGAAAGCATTTCCTTATGAGAATAAGCAAAACAGCAGGCACTGCAGGAGACACAAGAAACCCCAACCTGGACCCTCCTCTCCCCTATCTTCTCTGTAGAACAAAAGACTTAATCTGAGGAGCAGTGCATTAACAATACTGTCACCCTTAGGCACTAATGAAAACACACTGCACGTAGGGAAAGGAAACTGTGACAGCATGGAGGAAGGCCAGGAATACTGACTAGTCCAGAAATCTGGAAAGCGGGCAGGACCTCTGAGAAGCTCATTTCCCAAAGATGTAAGGTCACAGTGTTACCTGAAATGGATGTTTAAATAACAGAAAATTCTTCACCTGAAACGCCCAGCATCAGGCTAACAAATATCAAGTAAAACTGAAATACTGCTGGAAGAATTGTAAGAACATAGGAACATATCCTTTCTAAGGTCAAGCACAAAGAAAAGACCTAAAGTAGAGGATGTAGTAGCCACTGAGTAAAGTCCTCTGACAAAACAGCTCATCCTAAGCACAAGGTATCCTAGAGGAATCTGAAGCCTGTGGTGCACTGAGTTTATTCACAGCACTAGTCAACCTTAAACCCAGCACAATTCTTAACTCTATTAGTCCAAATCTTGAAACTAAAGGCCAAGTAGAAGAAAAGACATGCTCATTTCTAAGAATAAGAAACTACCTCTTTTTTTCTAAATTTATTGAGGGATAATTAATAAATATAATTATATATATTTAAAGTATATGACAGTGATTTGATACACATACATGATGGAATGCAAAATACATAAGATATATGAGAAATTTTAATAGAAATATGGAAACTATAAGAAATAATCAAACGTTGGGGGCAGGAACACTGTAACAGATAAAGAATGCATTCACAGGTTTCATCAGTAGCCTTGACACAGTTGAGAAAAGGATCAGTGAACTGGAGGATAGGTCAACAGAAATTTCCCAAACTGAAACACAGAGAAGGGGAGGGGAGGAGGGTAACAGGGGAAGAACAGAGCATTCAAAAGATGTGGGACAACATCAAATGTTCTAACATAACATATGTATAATTTGAATCCCAAAGGAAGAGAAAAATAAGGCAGACTAAATATTTATAGAGTTAATGCCTGAGATTTTTCCAAAATTAATGACAGACAAGTAACAGATTTAAGAAACACCAAGCAAGATAAATACCAAGAAAAACAACCACAATCACCTATTCAAACTGCTATCCCATATTCAAATTGCTATGCCATATTCAAACTGCTAAAACACACACACATACACACATACACACACACTGCTATCCCATATTCAAACTGCTAAAACACACACACATACATGCGCACACACACACACACACACACACACACACACACACACACTCCTTCACACACCTTATACACAAAGCAGGTAAGGATTACAACAGACGCTTTAACAGAAACCATGTAAGCCAAAAGTTAATCAAGTGACATCTTTACAGTGCTGAAAAAAAAATAGTAGTAAAACTAAATCCAGAAATATATAACTTATTATTTAAATGAAGAAACAAAACTTTTTTTCAGACAAATAAACAGAGCATTTATGGCCAGCAAACCTACACTATAAGAAATTCTGAAGTGGTAAAGGAAGTTCTGAGGCAGAAAGAATATGGGGCCAGGCATAAACTTGGATGTACACAAAGATATGAAGAGCTCTAGAAATGTGCTAACAAAAGTTTTCTTTCATCAATATCTCCCTCAGGCATATCAGTGCAAAAATTCCTCAACAAAGTATTAGCATATCAAACCCAACAATATCTAAAACGGATAATATGTCACAATTGAGTGGGATTTATTCACAAGGTTGATCCAACACTGGAAAATTGATCCTTAGGTGTCTGTTAAAACCCATAGACATTTACGGCACAAATAATGAACCTCAAGGAATATTTGATGTCTTTCAACTGGTAAACAGATAGGTTAACTGTCATACTATGGACTGCTATTCAGGAAGTAAACAAAGGAACAGACTACTGGTTCACATAATATGAACTCCAAATACATTTTGTTGTGAAAGACTATATAATGTATATGATTTTATTTATATGACATTCCAGAAGGCAAAACTATAGGGACAGAGTACAGATCAGTGGTTGCCAGGAACTGGGCATGTGGGATGGGGTTGATTACAAAAAGGCAGTAGGGGATTTCTTTGGGTGCCAAAGTTGCTTTCTGTCTTAACTGTGGTGGTGGATACACAAATCTATCAATTTGTAAAACCCATGGAATTATACATGCCACAAAGTGAATTTTATTAAATGTTAAGTTTTTTTTAGTGCATAAACCTACGACTGGAAAATCCTTGAACTCCTTCACAGATCTTAGAAACTACTGCAAAATAATCTTTATTGAAGAGCATATTTAAAACAAATTCCATACTCTCATTTGGCCATAGTGTCCAATTATGTATGGTAAAGGATAAGAGTACTTAAAAGAGAGAAATCATTTCAGAAAACAAGGAATTCAGGGTCAAGATCTCTGTGACTCATCTAAGTACAAATTTTAAATGGGCCTATATTGTTGAGTCTGAAATCAATCTGTTTTTAGTGAATGATTTTGACTTTGCATGCTGGTCATGAACATGTTTTGTGTTAGTCTGTCAGAAGTGCAAACTGAGTAAATTCTGGGAGTAAGTATGACTTCATTTTCTTTTAGTGCTGTATATTATACTTCAACTGCCAATTATTTTAGAAAAATCTCAGGTAAGGTATATGTGAGTTGATTATGCATGGGAAAATATCATTATCCTAAAAATAGCACCAGTGTTATTCCTATTCCTTGTTGATCCTTAATCTGTATTTACAATGATAAACATAAGGGCAATGAAACTAAGAAAAATTAAGTTTACTATATTCAAACTGTATGCAATTTTTCAAAACAATAGAATCAACTTTCTATACCATAACATGTAGTTTAAAAATCTAAGAGTATTTACTAGTGCTGTGGAAGAGGGGAGAGAATTAGATATTACTTTAAAGTTGGTACGAGTTTTTCTATAAATTATTAGCACTGTTATGGTAAGATAATAATCTTTCATTTTCTATATCTAAATAAAAGCAAACATGAAGATGTATGGTTACAGTTTGCTTAATTTTAAGACATTTATGAACTACATGATCAGAATAATGAAAACATTAAAATAGGGAAATGATCATGCATCTTTTTTAGAATAAACCCTGGAAGTTTAGAAATGCAATTACAAATATTATAAATATAACAGACCTAAAGTTTCTAAATCTAAATGCATCAAAATGGAGTCCATGAGAATAAGAATTTATAAAGTTCTACAGTGAACACTAATAAAAAATCAAGATAATGAATGTTTGAACTTTTATACTATGTGCCTAGTCCCATCTGCTGATACAAGCATGATCATCTGTCTTAGTTCAGGCTACTATAACAAAATATCAAAGACTGGGGGGCTTAAACAATAGGAATTTATCATAGTTCTAGAGGCTGAGAGATCCAAGATCAAGGTTTCAGCTGATTCATTTCCCCAGTGAGGGCTCTTTTCCTGGATTGTGGAAAGCCAGTTTCTTATAAGGTCCTCACGTGGTGGGGAGACACTCTGGTCCTTCTTCCTCATCTTATAAGGACACTGATGTTATCATGGGTGCCCTACCCACAAGATCTCATCTAAACCTAATTATGTACCCAAAGACCCTACCTCCAAATACCATCATATTATGTGTTAGGGCTTAAATATATGAATTTTAGAGAGACACAAACATTCAGTCCATAACACCATCCTATAATGGACTATTCATCTATATACATAGTAATGTATTTAGAAGACTGGTGTGGTAGTGGAGGCGGAATACCATTACCTATGATGGTAAGACATGCTACTAACCAGAAAAGGAAGAAAATTTTACAGACGGAGTTGAAAGCAATCAGAAGAGTCAAAACTTGCAATATATCAGCTTGTAGAAACAAACCCTTCCGTGAGACATGAAAGGCAGCTCACTAAGAGTATTTTAATAGAATGAGGTCTGGGAACGTAGATTTTAATAAAATTCAACTCACTTAATTAGGTCACATCAGTAAAAATATATGCAAATTTATGGGTTTTCATTGAGTTTGGCATTAAAAATCTAATCCGTCATTTGTAGAAGCAACACAATTGCGCACAATGTGTGTGTGTATTTATCTCAATCCCATCATTATACGACATTCATATTTCCATAGTAAGACTTTAATTTCAGATGACAGTGATGATGGTTTTGCCCTTTTGAGGTAACTTAAAGGAAGGTGGGAAAGGAGAAAGAAAATGTAAAGGGAACTTGGGTCATAAAATAGCAGCATCATTATTGCTATCGAGAGTCAAAGGGACTTGACCTGGGAGGCTTCTGTTTAAATGAATCTTTTTTCTAAATGTGAAAGAGTCATCTTATATGAATTTGTTGGATAATATTTTTGATGTCCACACGTAAAAACAAATTCACATTGTTACAATCAAATCTGTATACTTGTCTTTTTTGACATATATATGTGTGTGTGTGTATATATATGTATATATATATATAATGATAGTCATAAGTGTGATCATATAATCTCTTACTTCAAATTCTAATCTCACCCCTCTCCCCTCCCCCTCAGGCAGAAAAAACAATACAAAGTCTCTCAGGCTGATGGAAAAACAGAATGCCTGCCTGGCTAGATCAGAGAGAGCCAGGGCAGAGTAGTACGGGAAGAGTTCTTAGAAGTTGGGTAGACATACATACATACACACACACACACACACACACACACACACACACACACACCCACACACACACACGCCATGGAAGGACTTTGGATTTTAAGCAGAGAAGTCAATGCAGACTTTTACAAAGAAGATAAATAAGACAGTTTATATTTTGAATGATAATTCCAGTTGCCAAGTAGTTTATGCATTGTAGACGGGAACAAGTAGAAGAAACCAAGTCAGAAAATTACTGCATTAAACAAAACAAAACAAAAAAAACAAAAAGCAACTAATACTAAACTTTCTTTGGGTTATTTGTATGGAAATATGTTAATATAAATGTTTCAGACATTACATGAAATTTCTAAAAATCTTGTATGTTCTGGTATAATGTTATAAGTCATAATTCTAGTTATTATTTTAAAATGTATATCTCAGAAATAACTAAATTTCCTTGTCAATTGCATTATTATGAACTTTCATCAAATCTTTAACCATGGTCATTTTTAAGTCTTTTGTCATTTACAGACAGTTCTGGGTGTACTCTGATGCTTTTGCAAAAATGTTCCTATAAAAGGGTTTCATCTTCAAGGAATTCATGGAAAAGACTCTGACAAGTACAGGTTTCTGGTAACTGACTATACTGCTGAACGGAATGAATAAGCATTTTCAGAACTCTAATGGAAAACTGATGAATTCATAAAAGTGCTAACAAAAGATCAAGATGAAAAAAAAATTCCATGGGACTGAGTGAGCTGATGAGGATGATTATAATTTTTGTGACTTTGTTTGAATAAAAAAAAAAAAATCCCACAAGGACTCAGAGGCAAAAAATATACAAATCAATTTTCACTGCAAAGTAAAGGAGCTGTTACAGTGGAGGATTACTGGACTGAATGTCAATAATATGACATAGTATGAGTGTGTTTCGTGTTTGGTAATTGCAATCATTATTGCTTTTGTTGTGGTCATCCATTTACAATGCTTGGTGTCAGTTTATTAATCTCTTGCAAAAATAAAACACAGTGTGTGTGTGTGTGTGTGTGTGTGTGTGTGTGTGTGTGTGTGTGTGTCTGTGAAAAAAAAAAAAAATTACTGCATTAATCCAGACAGGGCTGGGGTCAGTGTGGAAGCAGGAGATGTGATGAAATTTGAAGACAGAGTTCATAGGATTTGCTAAAAAACCGAATGTCCCACCATTTTATCTTTATTCACACTGATGATCTGACTTAAATGCTGCTTCTAAAATGTCTGCCTACATGAATCTGATATACTCATTAGTATCCAGCTCAAGTTCCCTTTGCGTGATTCCTCAGACTACTCCCTTCTACAATAATCATATCTTCTCCAGAACTCATAGTTTTTCCTTTCCAGCATGTCCCAAACTGCTGATAAATCCCAACAGGCAAAGACCAACAAGAACCAATCGAGAGTCAAAAAAGTTATTATTAACTTGCTGCAAAAAGGGAGGATACTCCCAAAGAAACCATAAAGTACCCTATCAAATAAAAAGAGGACATAAGGATATAACAGGGTATTGAAAAAGGGAGAGTTTAGGTAAAATTTAAATGATGCAGTGTTTTGTTTGGAACAAAAAAAGCAGCCCTTATGTTTAAAGGTTTAGACTAAGACTGAGAAGCAGGACTCAGGGTCCATTTCCTTGGAAACTACAAGTTCGGGAAATGTGGAATTTTGTGTCCAAAAGCCTTTTATCTGAGACTCTAAAGCTGGCTGAAAATCAAAGCTGCTTCTCCATATCAAAGTGACCCAAATAGCTAGGATCTTCCGAGCAAGAATGGGATGTTCCATTCTCACTGATATGATTTGAAACAGCGAAGTTTATGGTAGTTTATGATTTTTAGATATTTTTAAGACTATGTCTTATTAATACCTAAAAGTAGTTTCTAGAGATTTACACTGTGTACTATAGAACCCTGATATTCAATGGGAGGTTATTAGTCATCATTTTTTCTGGGAGTGAGGGGGCTGCTAATTATATTTCTCATAAAATTTTTAGTAAACACATTTTAAAAAAAAATATGTGAACCTAGGAATAAACCTACCTAAGGAGGTAAAAGACCTGTACTCCAAAAACTATAAGACACTGATGAAAGAAACTGAAGATGACACAAACAAATGGAAATATATACTGTGTTCTTGGATTGGAAGAATTAATTTGTCAAAATGACCATACTACCCAAGGCATTCTACAGATTCAATGCAATCCTTGTCAAATTACCAATAGTATATTTCACAGAACTGGGACAAAAAAATTTTAAACTTGTATGGAAACACAAAAGATCCTGAACAACCAATGCAATCTTGAGAAAGAAAAACAGAGCCGGAGGAATCAGGCTCTCTGACTTCATACTATACTACAAAGCTACAGTCACCAAAAGAGTATGCTACTGGCACAAAAACAGACATATAGGTCAATGAAACAGGATAGAAAGCCCAGAAATAAACCCACACACCTATGGTCAATTAATCTTCAACAAAGGAGGCAAGAATATACAGTGGAGAAAAGACAGTCTTCAATAAGTGCTGCTGGGAAAACTGGACAGCTACATGTAAAAGAATGTAATTAGAACATTCTCTAACACCATATACAAAAACAAACTGAAAATGGATTAAACACCTAAATGTAAGCCTGGATACTATAAAATTCCTAAAGGAAAACATAGGCAGAACACTCTGACATAAATTGCAGCGATATCTTTTTGGATCTGTCTCCTAGAGTAATGGAAATAAAAACAAAAATAAAAAATGGGACTTCATTGGCAGAGGAATGGATAAAGATATGGTACATACATACAACAGAATATTACCCAGCCACAAAAAAGAATGAAATAATGCCATTTGCAGCAACATGGATGGACCTAGAGATTGTCATACTGAGTGAAGTCAGACAAAGACAAATATCATGATATCTCTTATGTGTGGAATCTGAAAAAATGCTACAAATGAACTTATTTACAAAATAGAAATAGAGTCACAGATGTAAAAAAACAGACTTATGGTTACCAGGGGGAAAGGATAGGGGGAGGGATAAATTGGGAGATTGGGATAGACATATACACACTACTATATATAAAATAGATAACTAATAGGGGCTTCTGTATAGCACAGGGAACTCTACTCAGTACTCTGTAATGACCTATATAGAAAAAGAATCTAAAAAAGAGTGGCTATAGGTATACATGTAACTGATTCACTTTGCTGTACAGCAGAAACTAACAACATTGTAAATCAACTATACTCCAATAAAAAATTAATTTAAAAAAATCAAATGGGACCTAGTTAAACTTAAAAGCTTTTGCACAGCAAGGAAACCATAAACAAAAAGACAACCTATAGAATGGGAGAAAATATTTGCAAACAATGTTACCAACAAAGGATTGATTTCTAAAATATACAAACACCTCATACAGCTCAATATCAAAAAAAATAAAAAAATAAAAAATGAGCAAAAGATCTAAATAGACATTTCTCCAAAGAAGACATATGGATGGCCAAAAGGTACATAAGAAAATGTTCAACATTGCTAATTATTAGAGAAATGCAAATCCAAACTACCATGAGGTATCACCTCACACCAGTCAGAATGGCCATCATCAAAAAGTCTACAAACAGTAAATGCTGGAGAGGGTGTGGAGAAAAGGGAACCCTCTTGCACTGTTGGTGGGAATGTAATTTGATACAGCCACTATGGAGAACAGTATGGAAGTTCCTTAAAAAACTAAAAATAGAGATACCATATGATCCAGGGATCCCACTGCTGGGCATATATCTGGAGAAGACTATATTTTGAAAAGATACACACATCCCAATGTTCATTGCAGCACTATTTAAAATAGCCAAGACAAGGAAGCACCCTAAATGTCTATCAACAGATGAATGGATAAAGAAAATGTGGTGTGTGTGTGTATATATATATGTATAGGAATATTACTCAGACATAAAAAAGAATGAAACAATGCCATTTGCTGCAACATGGATGGACTTAGAGAATATCATACTAAGTGAAGTAAGCCAGATAGAGAAAGACAAATATCATACATCGCTTATATGTGGAATCATAAAATGATACAAATGAACTTATTTACAAAACAGAAATAGACCCACAGACATAGAAAACAAACATGGTTACCAAAGGGAAAGGGGAGGGGGGATAAATTAGGAGTTTGGGATGAACATATACATGCTACTATACATAAAATAGATAACCAACAAGGACCTACTGTATAGCACAGGGAACTATTCTCAATATTTTGAAATAACCTATAAGGGAAAACAATCTGAAAAAGAATAGATATGTATATGTATAACTGAATCAGTTTGCTGTACATCTGAAACACAACATTGTAAACCAACTATACTTCCATGAAAAAAATTATGTGATAATATGAAATTAAGAAATAGAGATATACTAAGAAATCGTGGTCTAGGTCACTGGAGACGTGAACTTGCGATATTTACCCACAAGCTACTAGTCAGTAGGTACCACTGAGCATCTTTGAGTGTATGTTATCTATTCCAGATATTCCCTCCCCAAAAAGATCTTCAGATTTACAGTATTCACATCCCTTAGAACAACTGTTAAAAAGATATACAAACATGGGTCCCACTGTGGATTTACTTGAACTAGATTCTACAGACATGTGACCTTGAGTATAGATAGTTTAGTTTCCCAGAATTGCTGGTTTATTCAGTGCTTATTGATCTGTTATGTATATTAACTTCATAGGGCTGCTGTCACAAATTACCACAAATGTCATGGCTTAAAACAATGGAAATTTATTGTCTTTCAGGTCAGGAGACCAGAAGTCCAAAATCAGGTTGTCAGCAGGGCTCTGCTCCCTCCGGAGGCTCTAAGAGGGATTGTTTTTTGACTCTTCAAGTTTCTGGTGGTGGTGGTGGTATTCCTTGGCTTGTGGCTGACTCTGTCTCTGCCCTATCTTCACATTTGTCTCTACATAATCTTCCTTGTGTATCTGTTTCAAAACTCTATCTAATAGAGGGGAACATATTATTGTATTTGTATTTAGTGACCAAATACATAATCCAGGATAAACTCTTTCTTTTAAGATCCTTAATTTAATCCCATCTTTGCCTTAAGATTTACTCTTTGCTGTATCAGGTAATATTTCACAGGTTCCAGGGATTAGGATGTGACATATTTTGTGATACCATGTAACTCACTACATAGAATTTTCTTAAAAATTAAAAATGCAACTATGAACTACTAAAGTTTATTGTAGTTTTACTATTTAAATCGTAATTTGATCACATTACCTTATCAATTTTCCAAGAATATGCTTTGTGCTCACTATTTCAATTAAAGCATATGTTAGATCTTACAAACCATCACTATTATTCTGTTAATACATGTTCCAAATACTTATTTGGGAAATGCTTATGTTACTACAACTCACAATTGGCAATTACAGTTATTTAATATGCAGCAATGTGCTTTTGTTCTGGTGCTCAGCTCTGAACACTGAAAGCTGATTGTTTATACATGATGAAGCACCTGTATCATACATAGTGTATAACTACAATGATTTCACTTTTTCTTACATTTATATCCAACACAGGGTCAAAGGCTCCTTCCACATCTTCTTTATTCTGAGACCAGAGCTCAAGAAACAACCACTATTAGGAACATACCCATCTTGTGGCAGAGGAAAGACAGACTCAGAGAATGGTTCCAAGGGTTGCAACTTGAAAGTGACACACATTGCTTTTGCTCACATTCAATTAACTGCAACATGAAACATGGCCAACTTGGATGGCAACAGGTCCAGTCTGTATGAGAGAGGAGGGGAGACTAGTATGATCTTCTCATATGGATATACTGCCCATATTTTTTAAATTAAAAACAACCATATCTAGCTCCTGGCCATTTGTCCTATCAGTGGTGTGAGGAAAATACTGATATTGCCTCAAAAAAAGCTCACTTGTATGTTTTTTGTTCTTTAATACATCCTTTCTGATAAAGCGTTGGCCCAACTGACTGGGTCATGGCAGACTGACTATGCTACAGTACAAGAGTAAAGGGAATGCTGAGTATCATTTCTTGACTAGTATATTAAAGAAAGAAAAAGTATAGAACTGTTAGTAGTAAAATTTTACTCTATCAGAATATAGCACATTTACCCTTCGTTGTTTGCTAGATTCCATATCCAATTTATCCACCATTCAAAACTCCTAGACTGGTGGGTATGTTTTTCCATTGTTCTATCCACAATACTTTTACCTTTACCTCATATAATTTTATGTGAAGCAATAAAACACATGGAGGAAAAAAATTATTGAAAGGATCTCGTAAAAATTAGATCATTAACTAAGAAGCACCATTGTGGCAGGTTACAGTTCTAATGATGGAAGACATGATTAAAAAAATAATTCAATTCTATAATACATTGCTAGAAATCTATTTCTCTCTGTGACCACCTTACCACAAATCAATAAATATTCACAAGACACCTGTGGATATGTGTTGCAGAAATGCATTAAACTTCTAAACACTAGAAACATTGCAGCAGGATTGCTTAATGTAGTAGCTTTCTCTAAGTCTCTACAGTGTACCACAGCAGGAGATGTTAGACCAGGTAAGAATGAAGCAGAACGAATTGCAAGATACACTATTAATCCCCACTGACCATGAATTCCGGGTTAACAAGAGATGGACAAATTAGACTAAATGTTCTTTAACTCAAGGGTATTATTTCTAGCTTAAATAGCCCCTTTGATCAGACATGACATTAATCCTCTCTGAAGAAAGGCACCACAGGCCTTTCAGTGACAATAAATAGATAGGGTGCTTTCCAGGTGCTAGTTTTTGTAGGGTGCCTTCTGGGGGAGACTGGTAATAGAATTAGTCATATAATAATTTTACACTCAAAAGTGAACATATCTATAATGTTTTAATAAATTTCAGAATATTTCCCAAATATTAAATTAGGAAAAACTGCCATCTACAATGTTCCGATTACTCATGGACAAGATGAGAGAGATGTGACTAAACAGGGGATTGTAAGAGAAGGATAGATAAGAGTTGTTGGATTTAATTTCAATATGCAGCAACAGTGTGATATGCTAGTCAAACTTAATGAAATATTAGGTCACAATAATAGGAGTACAAATTCTGTAACAAGGAAATAGATACTTTGCTCTACTCTAAAGTGTTCAGAAAAAGTCTGGGGCATAATACTTTATTCTGGGCATGGTATTTGAAGAGAAACATAAAAATAAAATATTGTATGGAATCCAGAAGAAAGGAAAGGATGACAGAGAATCTAAATCATTCCATATTTATTCACTCAAAAAACAAGCACTGAGAACATGTGTTAGAAGAAAGTTAGAAGGAATCACATATTTATAGTTAAGTAAAAGCAGATTTAGAGGCAGAATCAAGAGATGATTCTTAAAATTATTAAATCCTTCATAGGAAGGACATTATAATTTTTCTGGGTAGCTTCCAAGAACAGAATGAGGACTGAGGTAGTAGCAATAGAGAAATAGATTTGGACTTTGTTAAATCAGAGAGACATCTAACAGTTAGATTAAATCGAAGTATAAGGGAGTGAAATAGTCTGAACTTCAGGCATGCATGGCAGAAAACAACAACTCCCTTTTCTTGCATCCTTCAGAAGCTGGGAATCTTTTCTTTGGCTGAAATATTGAGCTATATGGCCGAGAGTCTTTTCCAATGATTAGATTCACTGAATTCATGATAAGTTCTGCAATAGCTTTTACATTTTACAAAACAGCAACAGCAACAAAAGATCAGGATATGGAGGGCACGCATGTGGCAGCAGCAGGATGAAATCACAGAAAGCGAAGGCGTAGTTTTGAGTTTCGTTTTGCTCAAGCTCGTCAGTAATTTACACTTCACATGTGCTACTGTAAGGGATGAAATGCTCCCTATGGATATGCAGCCTAGAGTTGGGAAAGGATTACAAGACCATATGAGAATTTTGAGTTCATGTGTATAATGATACATCACAGTTTTAATCTTTGTGTAGTTAACACTCTAATTATTACAAGCTATCACTCACACAAATAGGAGAAGTAGGCCAGAGTAGATAGACAATATTTCTGCACTTGCAAGCTTGCTTTCAAAATACAATCTAATTAAATATTGAACAATACAATGTTAAAGAAGATAATTTGTTATGGAAAGAGAAACACACAAAGCATTCATTTTGTATATGTCCTTAACACTGTTGATAGTATTTCTAGCCCAGAGTCATTGAGTTTCTAATATATGTCCTGCTTCCAGTACATTTCAGTCAATTCTGAGTTTGCTTTTTCTACCTCTAGTTCTTCCAGGCACAATGTCTGGCTCTCTCTTCTGTAATGTGTGCTCAATTTTGTGTCGTCCTCCTCTGAATCATCTCTGTACATTTACAGTGTTATTCCTAAAAAGAGAAGACTGCTCAGTGAATCTTCCTGGTTTCTGTCTTCTAACACCATTTCTGAGAAATTTTCCCTGGATTTCAAAATCAGGAAGGATATTTTCACCTATGGTCCTCCAGCACCTACTTCTGAAAACTTCCTTATCACATTCATGTTGCATGTACATTATCTCATTTAAGTCTCACAGTGTCCCAACTTTATAAATGGGAAAACAGACTGAGAAAAGTTCAGTATCTTGCCCAAGACACCACAGAGGTTTCTCTGGGAATCAAGCCCTTGTCTGATACCATAAACCATGAAAGTCAATATGTACACATATGCAAAGAAAACAAATCCCAAGCCGTCAACATAGGTTTCATTATGAACTTTAAAATTTTTCCTCTGAAAAGCTTTCATGCAGTTTTTTCCCATTTAGGTAGGTTATTTTTTCTTTTAAAGATATAGGAATGAGTTATTAACAGCCCTTGATAACTTGTCAGTGATAGAGATGTTGAAAGTTCATTCCACAGCATTATCAACTTGCTTTAAAAAATTTTTTTTTGGCAACTCCATGTTTATGAAGCTGCCATATAAGAAACCACAAGGAAACAAAGCAGGGGGAGGGGAGTGTAGATTCACTGAGATATGTTTATTTTAAATACTAATCCTTGGAACTCCATGTAGCCTAGGACCACAGGAGTTAGCACTGCATAAATGAACACGGATGCTCCGTTATGGCTAAAACTGTTACTGAGGATTATGGGATATTAGAGAGCAATAAAGGAGATCTTGGACAGAACCACACACTAGTATTGTTTCTGGATGAAGAATGGCTTTTGTTTGAAAATTAAGAATTGCTAATGGAAAAAAAATACTACTCCTGAAACTCAATGTGACTGTTGCTTCTAAGTCCCAAATGTTGCCAAAGTGTCAGAGTTTAATCCATGGTGTTAGGCTGCCCCAGGGTGCTAAACATGAATGATGCAGGATATCCCCATGGATATGATCAATCTAATTAGAGTAGGACTGGGGTGTAGGTTTCATTAGTTTAAATTTAGTGAGTCCAGTTCTCACTGCCAAGCACAGCTTCCTTGGTGAGTACTGAACTACAGCAATCATGGCTGAAAAAAGTCTTCCTTACTCCATGACACTAGGTTCATATGTGTCTAGCATTCTTTATACCCATTACCAATGTCAAAAGCAGAAACAGGAGACCACCATCCCTCCAGTCCTATTTAATTGGTTCTCTCCAACTTTTACAGTAACGAATTTATAAAAAATATTTATGGGGGCTTCCCTGGTGGCATGGTGGTTAAGAATCCGCCTGCCAATGCAGGGGACACGGGTTCGAACCCTGGTCCAGGAAGATCCCACATGCTGCGGAGCAACTAAGCCCGTGCGCCACAACTGCTGAGCCTGTGCTCTAGAGCCCGTGAGCCACAACTACTGAGCCCACGTGCCACAACTACTGAAGCCCACGTGCCTAGAGCCTGTGCTCCGCAACTAGAGAAGCCACCACAATGAGAAGCCCCCGCACCACAACGAAGAGTAGCCCCTGCTCACTGCAACTAGAGAAAGCCCGTGCACAGCAACAAAGATCCAACGCAGCCAAAAATAAAATAAATTTTTAAAAATTCTAAAAAAAAAATTTGATTGTGTTAAAATGTTAAATGTTAAACATTTTCAATAATTTGTAAGTAGTGCTCCCTTCATTCAAAATAACAGCATTACACAAATTTCTAGTTCATGCTATAAACTTACCGAAGATACCTGTCACATGGCCATAAGTTTAAGCTCAAATTAGAAATTTCTCCAGATTATCACATAATATATTATTGTGAACCTTTCAACAAGAGGTTTCCTGTGGTTTAGCAAGGTTTTCCTTAACTTCGAGGTTGTCAGTTATAATCTGAGGTTTCTAATTAGATTTGAGGCATTTTCAGGAAATTCTGCCTTTAACATTGGAATCATTTTCCAAGGTTAGTTCACATAAACACTTATAATCATGTAACATTCACTTGGATTCCTTCCTTCTCAAAATATTATACTTCATTCATCTACACTCTCCTTTAAAAACCACCACTGTAAAATATTAAACAAATCAATGTGTAACTTTAGATTTTACATTTGATGTCTAAATAAGGGTCGATCAACTTCACTTTAAGGAAGAGGTTTTTTTTCTGTTTTTTTGGGTTTTTTTAAAGTTTTATCCTTAACTGAAATAAATGTAGAACTACTCATCAGCATCCTCCTTAGATATACTCATGGTCCCAGCCACATGAGGGCAGTTAATACATGTTATTGACACTCTTACATTCAGGCTTATGTTTAGACTTTACATATTGGGAATCATGTAAACTTCTTTTTACATGGCCTCAAACTGAAAAGCAGTCAGTGTTTGAAACAAGCTAAGGTTTTGACCTAGAGGTTTTGGTCAAAGAAACATTACAAACTCAGAATTCACAAAAATCTCCAAATGCTTTAAAAAGCAAAAAACTCTTTTCTGTGAAAATATTGATGACTTTCTAGAAGACTATTTCTCAGACTAAACTTCCACCCCAAACCGAGCATGCCCCCTTTCACCAGAAGAAGGAACTACGTCATTTTCCCCTTTGTAAATACTTACCAGAGTGTGTGGCATGTACGAAAAAAGTGAACGTGAAGGGCTCATCTGCAGCTTTCTTCTAGCAAATAAACTGATCTGTACATTAATGTTATGCCTCTATTCCTAGCCCCTAAAATTATGAAGTTGTACTTGGAACAAAGTGCCTATAAACTCATTCAATCTAGTCATTTCAATAACCAAATTATGAAGCCTAGACATGGCTACCAAACCATGCATGAAAGCTATAGGATTCAAGTTTGCTCACTGTCTTCAGATTACCTCTAGTGTGGAGATCTATGTTTGATTTTTTTCATTCACCAAGACCATCAGTCTACTTTTATTTTCTCTGGTTTATAAATACTCACTCCCAGTATGACACTAAGTGTAACCTCCTTCCAATTTTTTCTCCATCCAATCATCTTCTCATAGGTTTATACTCACTTTTGAAACTTGACCTGTTGGTATTATCTAGTCAAAGGGTTGTCAAACTGTAAACAGCCAGATAATATTTCTAGGCTGTGAGAGCCAAATGGTCTCTTTCACAACTACTCAGCCGCTGCGGTTATATCACAAAAGCAGCTGTAAATCGTATATAAACAAATGAATGTTACTGTATTCCAACAAAACTAAATTTACAAAAATAGAAGAAGCTAGAAAGATATTACTATTTTTTTTTTTTTTTGAGGGGTTTTTTTTTTTTTTTCCACACACACACACTGTATTTTATTTTTACAAGAGATAAATCGACTGACACCAAGCATTGTACATGGATGACCACAACAAAAGCAACAATGATTGAAATTACGAAACATAAAACACACTCATACTATGTCATAATATTGACATTCAGTCCAGTAATCCTCCACTGTAACAGCTCCTTTACTTTGCAGTGAAAATTGATTTGTATATTCTTTGCCTCTGAGTCCTTGTGGAATTTTTTTTTTTTTTTAAATTCAGACAGAAAGTCACAAAAATTATACTCATCCTCATCAGTTCACTCAGTCCCATGTAATTAATTTTTTTTTTTTCATCTTGATCTTTTGTTAGCACTTTTATGAGTTCATCAGTTTTTCATTAGAGTTCTGAAAATGCTTATTCATTCAGTTCAGCAGTACAGTCCATTACCAGAAACCTGTACTTGTCAGAGTCTTTTCCATGTATTTCTTGAAGATGAAACCCTTTTATAGGAACATATTTGCAAAATCATCAGAGTACACCCAGAACTGTCTGTAAATGACAAAAGACTTAAAAATGACCACGGTTAAAGATTTGATGACAGTTCATAATAATGCAGTTGACAAGAAAATTAGTTATTTCTGAGATATACATTTTAAAGTAATAACTAGGATTATTACTTATAACATTATACCAGAACATATAAGAAAGATATTACTATTAATAATGAAACTGAGACTAGGTTGTGTGTGTGTGTGTGTGTGCATGATGGCACATCACTACTAGTTGTTAGTTGAAAGAAAACTACCACTGGGATTGCCTATGAGAAATGCAATTAAGAACCATCAAAGCCATCAAGAGACCAAATGTGTATAGAATACAAATGGACTACAAAGATTTACAAGGAAATGGTTCCATAGAGGGAGCCTAGAGACACATAACCACCAGAGCTCAGGCTTTAAATGGCTTCTAATTTTTATTAGAACTCTCGGATAGAATTAATTCCATGTAAATTACTGCAAAACATCCATTTTGTGTTATAACTTGGAGATCTGACACCACATGTGAGCTTTTTTGTATTAAGACATTTAAAATAACTGAAGCATTAATTATTGAAGGAATCATGCTAGAAATTATTAGAACCATCCCAGGGAACCAACTGCAGGACTCTGGATGGTACAACTATTAGGCCTTAAGTCCCATGGCTTCAATAGGAGAGCTTTACCAGAATGATAGCCACAAAACATGATCTCATATTCAATGTTTCCCTAACTGAATTTGTTTTAACTGTAATCAACAGCATCCAGGAAATGGCATGTTAGAGTGTCCTTTAAATAACAACTCATTATCTCTCCAATATCAAATGGTTTGTCATGATAATCCCCAGTTGTAAGACTGTAGGCTTAAATTTTAAAAAAAAGAAAAAGGGAGAGGGGAGAGTATTAGTCTGCTAGGGCTGTTATAACAAAATATCACAGACTGGGTGATTTACCACAGAGATTTGCTTTCTCATGGTTCTGGGGGCTGGAAGTCCAAGATCAAGGTGTTGACAGAGCTGGTTCCTCCTGAGGCTTCTCTCCTTGGCTTGCCAATGGCCATCTTCTCACTGTGTCCTCACATGGCCTTCCCTCTGTGCACTTATATCCCTGTTGTTTCTTTGTATGTCCTGATCTCCTCTTCTTATAAGGACACCAGTCAGATAATCATTAGGGTGGGCCCTAATGATTAAGTTAAAATGATGCTAATTATCTCTTAAGTCCCTATCTCTAAATACAATTGTATTCTAAGGCAGTAGGAGTTAGGGCTTCAACAAAAATTTGGGTGGGGGGAGGAAGGTGGCACAATTCAGTCTCTAATAGGGAAGAACAAACAAAAGGAAGAAACCTAAAGCCATTAGGGAAAAATGCAGTGATTTGATTTATGGGAATTGGCCAAGTATGACTGGGAAATAGTAACAGAAACTACAGGACATAATAATCCATGATGAATTCAGCTACCTACTGCATGGATATACCTTGTTATGAGAATAAAGACCACATTTATAGCATGATCTACATGGCCCTGCACTATCTCTGATTAACTCTCAGGAATTATTTCTTACTATTTCTGCTTCTCTCTTAAATTCAAGCTACACGGGGCTTCTTTTCATTCTCTGAACAGGCCATGCTTCCGTCTTCATAGGACCTTTGCTAGTGCCATTCCTTCCACTTGGACATACTGCCATCTATCTATCCATCATTCTTATTTTACATGTCATATCTTTGAACTCTTACTTGTGTCCCTGACATCGTTCAAGTTTTCATGTTATACCTTCTATATAGCACAATGGCTTTTTTATAGTAATTATTACAGTTTATACATTTGTATGTATATATTTCAATGAGAGCTAAGTTGTTCTAACTCAAGAAAATGGTTGATTATTAATAATACAAGTTATCTCTTATATGGCACTTTAATGCTAAAAAAGACAGGATTCGTTTTATACATGTTAATTCACTTAATTTTAAATACATCTTAGTTGTTACAAGAATTAATAGTATCATCACTCACATTTTATCAATGAGAAAACAAAGGAACAGAAAATATATAGATTGCTCAAGGTCATATACCTGAAAGAAAACTTGAACTTGAATTCAGGTAGCTATGCCTTTGTAGTCTGCCCTTAACCAATATCCTATTCTGTATAGTATACTCATTACTAATTAGGTGCCATACCATTCCTGTTACATTGTACATCTCAAAATGTGTTTGGATATGATGATATCAAAGCCAAAAACATTTTAAAGCTGCATATGGTTAGACTTATCATAGTGGAGTAGAGAAAGTCATGATACATTTACCTCAGCGGAACTGAGACAAGATCCAGTTCTAACTCCATAAAATAATGTTGGCAAGCAGTAAACACACAAAGTTTGGGACTTTGACAAGAATCTTATATTTGAAAAAAAAAATTAAGATCAAATTCTACTCTAAATAACTGCAACTGGCACATAAAGGAATCAAAAAGAACATACTAATTGAACATCCAAATTATTCCAGTCACATGTAAAATACATACAACACACATAGC
Source organism: Balaenoptera borealis (assembly GCF_965194805.1). Taxonomy (NCBI): domain Eukaryota; kingdom Metazoa; phylum Chordata; class Mammalia; order Artiodactyla; family Balaenopteridae; genus Balaenoptera; species Balaenoptera borealis. Next base: position 20,693,674 of record NC_138866.1, read on the forward strand.
AGTTAATGGTAAATATCTGCTAATCTGTCTGTTCTTTAGAGAGCAACAGAAATGTTCTTTGGACAAGACAACAGAACTTTGACTCCCTGGGACCTCCACTACTACTTACTCTGAAGAAGTAGAGTGTAACAGTTAAGATACTAGATTCTGGAGCCAAATTAGATGGATTTGAAAGAAGTTGTGTAACCTCAAGAAAGTTAACCTCCTTCAAAATATAATGTACTTATCTTTTGGTGTGGTAGTGAAGTTTAAATAAATTACTATACACAAAATACTTAGAACAATACCTAGCACACGGTAAGTATTCCAGGTATTAGGTATTTTATTCTCTGATCAAGAAATTTTAATGTATTGAGTTCATCTATTTTATGACTCTTCTCAGCATCACTCTAGATTCAAATGTGAATTATCTTTTGAACCTAAGGATATTTAAGGTGGTGCCCAACTGTGAAAAACAGGGCAAAAATCTCAAAGTTTCATGATTTACAGAGATGAATGTGCAAACATCCCAAATGGATCTCAAGGTGTAAATAATATTTTGTTCATCCATTATTTTTTAATTTGCTTTTCTATATCCCTACTTCTCATGTCCAAAACCTTTAACCAATAATTCATCACCTTGCCCAACCAATAATTTGAGATGATTACTTTTATTTCAACTTTTAAAAAATATTTTTCATGTTTTCTATGTAAAGTATGTACTTTTTTTTTTTTTTAGTGGAAATGGTTTTGATAGTAAAGAAATAGAAGAAGAATAGATGGAGAAAGGAAGGAATTAAAAGAGCCAAAGCAAAAAGAAAAACAAAATCCTCAGGAGATAAAAGCATTGCAAGATGAGGAGAAACCCAACATCAGCAGGGAGAGAGTCTCAAAACTGTAAATAATTATTTCAGGTAATTGTTAGCAGCAACATGATTTTGAGATAACTAAAAATACACAGACTTCAGCAAGTGAAGCAAGAAAAACAACAAAAGTCTAGTTAGTCTTGAAAGGAAGGAAGCTATAAGAAATAAGATTACATGTTCAAATATAATTAACAACCATAAATATTTGTTAATCATAAGCATGGGCAAAATTCAGCACTAAGGGGCACAGTGGAAGAGAGGGTCAAGTACTAGGAAGGTGATTACAATCATTTGTCCATCCCTTAGCAACTGCCACCTAGTGGGTAAGATACATACACATAGAATTGTTGATGTATGACCTAAGTTTATTTTCTCATATTTTTTTGCCCTTGAAGAAATATAACACACACACACACACACACACACACACACACACACACAACTAAGTTCAAAAGCCTAATAATCAGTAAATATAAATGGACAAGACTGGCCAATAAAAGATAGTAAATGCCATACTGGATGGAAAAAACATCAGTTTTATGATATTTACAAAAGAATACCTAAAATTCAACATTTCAAATATACTTACGTGTGGAATCTAAAAAAATAAAACTAGTGAATATAACAAAAAGAAGCAGACTCACAGGTATAGAAAACAAACTAGTGGTTACCAGTGGGGAGAGGAAAGTGGGGTGGAGCAAGATGGGGTAAGGGATTAAGAGGTACAAACTACTATGTATAAAATAAGTAAGCTACAAGGATATACTGTACAACACAGGAAATATAGCCAATATTTTATAGTAACTATAAATGGAATATAATCTTTAAAAATTGTGAATCACTATGTTGTACAACTGAAAAATATAATATTGTATAGCAACTATACCTCAATAAAGGAAAAATTGAAAGCCAAACAAATTTTTAAAAGGATTAGAAGGAAAAACAAAAAAAGACTATTGTAGATGATAAAGAATCCCCCAAAGAACTACAGGCAAATTGAGAAATTAATGAGATTACAAGATAACCACATAACATTAATACCAAAAATCAGTTGCATTTTTGTATATTAGCAACAAAGAAATAACCTCACCACCATCACAAAGGTAAAACAAAAGAAACAAAGTTATATAAGGTGTTTAGGAAAAAATCTAATAAAATATATATGATATTGATGGAGAAAAATTTTTGAAGAAACATAATGACTAAATAAAAACAGTAATATACTCCATACATTGAAAGAACATAAAAGAACCCCTAAACAAATAGGCAGTGTACCATGTTAATTAGTATGAAACAATACTGGAAAGATGTCAAACCTCTCCAAGTTACCTACAGAGTCAATGTTATTATAAACAAAATCTTAACAGGATTTTTCTTTCCTGAGGGGCTATATAACAAATTATACTAAAATTTATTTGGATGTAAAAATAAAAATCTAAGAAAAAACAGTATTGAATTAGAATAGAGTCTTGCTGTTCCAGATATCAAGTCTATATTCCTACTAAACTGCCGTAATTTCCACACTATGAACAATAAAAACACTGACCAATGAAGTGGAATACAGAATATACAAATAGATTCATATTCTATATAAACACTTGAATTACAAAACTGATATTTTAGATTACTGTAGAAGTTTTGGACCATTCAACAAATAGTTACAGTTGAGATGGTTAACCATATGGAAAAAATGTAATTCCTATCTCACATTTTAAACAAAACCCAACTATAGATGTATTATAAAGCATAGTAACGGCATATTGGTGCAAGAACAGAAGTAGACCAAAGGGATGAAAACTCAATACAGACTAATTCATATATGGATATTTGATTTAAGAATAACATTGTACTCCATGATATAGTTGATGAGAGAACTATAATAATGGTTCTGGAATAAATGAATATCCACATGGGGAAAGATGAAAACTGCTCTATTTCACATAACACACACACAAAAAAGTCAGCTGAAAGTAGATGCAAACCTATATGTGAAAGTCAAAAAATTATACCCCCGAAAGGTGTAAGTATACATGTAATATTTAATATACAATATGCTTCATGATATATGATATGTAACATAATAACCACTGTCATGTACTCTCAATCGGAACAAAAGCATTAAGCATTAAAGAACAGATAGATAAGTTTGACTATGTTGAAATTAAGTTTTATTCATCAAAAGGTACCATTAAGAACCTTAAAGTGCAAACCAGAGTGTGGTAGAAAACTTACTTTCAACACATAGACTGATATAGGACTTGTATCCAAAATTTTTAAAGACAAACAAGTCAGAGGTAAAAGCTAATATAAAAATAGCTGAGGAATGTGGACAGTTAAGAGAATACAGAGGGCTTCCCTGGTGGTGCAGTGGTTGAGAATCTGCCTGCCAATGCAGGGGACACGGGTTCGAGCCCTGGTCTGGGAAGATCCCACATGCTGTGGAGCAACTGGGTCCGTGAGCCACAACTACTGAGCCTGCGCGTCTGGAGGCTGTACTCCACAACAAGAGAGGCCGCGACAGTGAGAGGCCCCCGCTCGCCGCAACTAGAGAAAGCCCTCGCACAGAAACGAAGACCCAACACAGCCATAAATAAATAAATAAATAAATATTAAAAAAAAAAAAAAAAGAGAATACAGAGCACTAAAACCTCTTCTGCAGTGCTGGATGGAAACTGGTACTAAACTTTGGGAAAGTTTTATTCCTACATACTTTTCATGAAAAAAACATAACTATGTTCATCAAAACACATGCAATAATATACATACCAGCATTTTCCCTAATAGTCCCGTGATGGTTAATTTTCCATGTCAGTTTGGTTAGGCCAAGTACATAATCTTTGGTGAAACACCAATCTAGGTGTTGCTGTGAAGGTATTTCAAATGTGATTAACATTTAAATCAACAGACTGAGTAAAGCAGATTACCCTCCATAATACGGGTAATCCTCATGTAGCCAATCGAAGGCCTTTAGAGAAAATTTAGAGATCCTCAAAAAGGAAGTAATTCTACCTCCAGACCACATTCAGACTCAAGACTGTAAGGTCAAGTCTTTGGACTTGTGAGCTCCCAAAGTCACATGGACTAATTCCTTAAAATCTCATATATACATACACACACATATATACAAGTGTACACACATGTATACATAGGTATGTATACACAAACATATATGATTGTGTGTATAAACAAACACACGCACACACACACACACACACCTTATTGGTTCTGTTTCTATGGTGAACTCGAATACAAGTTCCAAACTGGAGATGGTTAACTATTTAGATGTCTATTAACAAAAGATACCTAATTGTAAGAGTCATATGGTGGAATACCAAATCAATGAAAATGAGATGTGTTTAGTGAAACACAGATTAATTTCAAAAACAAAATGAAGGAAAGAGTCAATTACAACACCACACATATGATATGGTTCCATTTAAACAAAGTTCAAGTACAAGTAAAACGAAGTTTTAGTATCTAGGGATGTGTTTTTAGGTGGTTAAATGATAAGCAAAAGAAGAAAGTAGTCACAATTAATGACATGTAATGGTTATTTTTAGAAGGGGGAGACAGAAGAGACTGCAAAAGGGACACAAAATAGCCTTCTAGGGTATTAAATTGGAATTTTTTGACTTGGGTGACTATTCTGGGATCAATGAGCTACCCATTTTTGTTTGGGTTGCTGATGTGTGTGCAATTTCACAATAACAGTGCATTAGCAAAGAAGAATAGAAACAGCTTCAGAGGTAAGGGAACGAGATCACACATACAGACTTGGTAATAGTCTAGTTTTTAGGTTCTGTTAGACATTAATGTGGTTGCTTAATTTACTACTTAGCAAGGTCTCATGTTTTGACTTCTGGTTCATTCCACAAAACTGAAAAGCAAGAAGACCGAGATTAGGATGGCCTGCTTTTCCTGAACTGGTGGCTGAGGACCCTACAGAGGCAGATGTTTTTAAGAAATCAGTTCTTGCTGTGATAGTACTATCAGCCTGCATGAAAGACTGAGCATTTGGAATGATTGGTCCGTGTTGCTTGCAGGCCACGTGGAAGCTGAGATGAGCTGAATCAATGATCCAAGGACACAATGTTTGGAACTGATCACATCCTGAATACCTTTTTCAGCTTTCTGCAGCCAGTTGATTACCCAACACTGCTGTATCCATACAGTTTTGCTAATACACTTGGTCTTAGCTGACCATGGTGCTGTTCTATAAGACATTGCTAATATTCAAGACATTGTATAAGAAACTTTGCCAGATCCAAGGTGGCAGGTTAGAAACATATAGCTTGTGATTTCTGAAATAGACCAAGGATAGGGCAAAGAATATACTCTGTCAATTTCCATGTACCATGGTAGCTGAATGTTTATTCCAATCAGCTCAACCCTATTTTCCCTTAACTAGAAACATTCTATTTATAACACTCTCAACTGCCAGTTCAATGGATAAATTTTACTGGGACCAAATAGCATCTTTTATAATTTAACCATGCCCATTCCACCCTGCAGTCTTGCTTTTATAATCACAGTTTTTATGCTGCTCTTTGGAAATCAGGCAGTTGAATCCCCATGAACAAAAATCACCATATCTTTTTAAATAAATAAATGAAATAAAAGAGGACTCTGTAAGGAATACAGCAGCAACAGAATGGTCTGAACACTGAGAAGCACATCTATCAACACTGTTTTCTTTTGTTTGGCTTGTGAAATCATAGCAACCTAAACTTCTAGCTAATGTGCAAAATCCATACCACCTGTATGGGTATAACCTGCTGTCACTAAGTGTTTTTATTGGATAAAATGTGATTGTTGTTGTAAGTAAGTTTCTTTATACCTGCTGTCTGATGCCTTTAAAATATCACACTCACATGATTTTTGCTAAGATTTAATCTTTCCTTTGCTTAAGGATACTAGAGTCCAGACTTATTTCCCCTCTTTATAATAAAAGTCGAAATGGCACCAGGCCTCTTTCACTAAAAACTAATCTCTGATAAAGGGACCAAGGGGTCCACTGATATCTGCATTAATGACAATAAAAAGAATCATGATATAATTCAAATACAATTTTTAATCTATCTCAGTGTTTTACTTGGAACTCAACAAGATTGGGGCATAGTGAATTTAAAAAATTAAAAGCCGTTCAATCCAGTTATAGCATGATAATTTGAGGTATTAATTTGAGTCTATTCCATCTATATTTCTTCTTTTCTCTCCCAACACATGACACAAAACACACACACACACGACGCACCTCTTCACACACTAGAACACCCATGTTCTAAGAAGGTAGCCAGGCCCATTGCAATACCTTGACTCAGATCACACAAGGCAGGGAGCAGATGCTGCTAGAGTCTCCCGCTCTGATAGAAGTCTAAACGCAGTAAAGAGGTTACTTTAGGTGTCCTGGGCAAGAAAAGGACTTTGAGATATAGGAAAGAGATGGGAAATTTCCCTGGAATCTAAAAAAGGTATGTACAGCAGGGGATACCTTACTAGCTATTAAGGAAGGAAAGGGCTGCATGGTACACCAGGTAGAAGATAAAATCCCAGCATATTTATACCTCATATTGGAAAAATGAACATTCAATCTTTTAAGTTACTCTTTCACTCGGGAAAAAAAATGTTCTTACTGTAAAATTCTAATGATCATCAACAGGGTTTCCAACTCCTGAAAATATCCCCATAATGTCAAGCATGACACAGAAGCCTAGTAAAATTAAGAATCCGGATATAGTTCTTCAATCTCTTGCACCTGTCAGTTTATGTCAGGGACCGTAACCTGGCCTCCTCTTCCTCCTAAGGAATACAGAAAGACAATGACCAAGGTCCCAGGATACGTGGTATCAAATGCACATGCATCTCCCATAGCTGCTAAAGAAAACATCTATTCCTGCTCTTCCAGACATTTAACCTTTTACCTTTCCCCAATCCCTGTAAACTTTTTATCACAGTCTGCCCTCTGTATCTGTGAATGTGGAACCCGCAGAGAGGGAGGGCCCAGTGTACTATGCCATTTTATATAACAGACTCTAGCATCCATGGATTTTGTGGTCTGCATGTGCCTTGGAAACAATCCCCCCCAGATACCAAGGAGCAACTGTATCCTCAATCATTATAATGTTGACCTTTGGGAGTCCCACAGTCATGAAACCACTTATGGCATTTTCCTGGTTTGATACTAAGGGCTACTCTTTGTGAGTTCGAATAGTACCAGAAGCACTTAAGGCTCTTTACATTCCATCACTTCTCAACATGAGCAATTTTCCAAGGGAGTTATTATGGCCAGTTTTTCTCAGATGAGGAAACTGAGGCTCAGCATGGTTAAGTGACTCACCCAAGATATGAAACTGAAAATGTGGCACTAGGATTTGAGGGTTGTCCTGCCTGGCTCTTTCTACCATGTCATATGTCCCATCCTCAGTGAGTTAACAAAAGTACTGATACCTGGATCAGAAGATCCAACTTTTTGTTTAGAATCTTATCTAGAAACTGCATGTAAACAGTTACTCAAAGGGATATTTAAGCATTATTTTGATAGTTGAGATTTAAATAAAATCAATCTGAGAGGACACAATTGCTTTTCAGTCAGCATTAAATGATTATACAAGAGATACTGCCCAGACTGCCTTTTGATTGGGGCAATTATCCTAATAATACAGAAGTAGTGCAAAGGGACAACTGTTATTGAAGAGTTGGAGGGAAGAGATTTTGAGTTTCTGAGGTTTAATTCTTAAGGCAAAATATTGATATATGAGTTAATTTTCTAATTCACAGGGGTTCTGAAAATCTAAGGGAAAAGTCCACAAATACTAACTAGACTGAGAAAAGCTATTCATTCTATTTAAACTAAACACACACACACACACACACACACACACACACACACATACACCCCCTAAGCATTTAAGCCTTGGGAAACTGAGGGGAAAAAGACTTTTATATGAGTATAAAATTCTCATCCAGACCCACATCCTCCGATTTATACTTAAAGCCCCTGCCTCAGCTCTTTTTTTCAGATTACTGGAAACTTTGTCATGTGAGTAGCACCAAAAGAGTGTAGAACAAGGTGAGAAAACCTGCCTTGTGCAAGGAGACATCCCAAGAATATCAACATCAGGCCCAAGTTAACAGGTGACACTTCTCAGCAATATAAACATAGTAATTTCAGATGCTTTACTGCCAATCAGTGATCACAATCACTCTGTTTATAGCACTTTTCCCTTGACATAAAAAGATGCCACTGGAGAGCTGTTGTGATGCTGAATACATTAGTTATAAAATATACAAGAAAAAGTCAAAACTGTTTGCAGATTATGCCTATATCAGCAAAAGTATGGATAAAAACCAAAAGTAGAGTCAAATAGCAATTTAAGAAAATTCAACTTTCCTCACCTTTCCCAGAGCATTTTTCTAACCATTTGCAATGACATTTCCTTTCTTGTGTTTAAGTTTCTATAGCTCTTACATTATATGAGCTACATTACATTGTATCTTTGCCAATTATGTCTTACTCTAAGGTTTTTTTTCTCTTCAAACATGATTCAAGCTTTTGAAAATGATAGACTGAGTTTCATTTATTTACTATCTCCCATTGCTCCAAGTATAGCATTTGACAATTAGTTAATATTGTTCTGTTGACTAACTTCTGGAAAGACAGACATGGAAAATGAGAACTATGGTTAGGGACTAAGAACGCAAAATAAAACTTAATCCTTTCCCTGTAGGAATTCACAATCCTGTGAAATAGGAATTAGAATTAGAATCTAGTTGGGCATATTTGAAACAAATCCACCTCACAAAGACACTAGGGAATATGGAAAGCATTTTTTTTAACCTACTCTGCAAAACTGAGACAGTTTTCCCACAACACAGTAGGTGATCACTATCCCCAAATAGAAGATAAATTTTTTGGAGGTAAAAAATTATACACATACACACCTCAGAAAGGTCACATGAAAATAATTCTACTCAGAAAGTGAGTTGGTAAAATTGCTGCAAAATTACCCAAATAATTCAATTTTGCTATGTGTCACTAATAAGTATTTTCTAACAGTCATTTCATTTACATGTACATTCTTATTGTTTGGAGGAGAAAGAACTATTGTTCAAAACCTTCTGAAATAATATTTTTTGAAAATGAACCTAAAATTGAGAATCAAAGTACATACATTCTTTTTCCAAAGGTATTATGTAGCATTCAAGCTTCATCTTTAACCCCAAGCATGTAGGCAGTAATGAAAATGTCACACAGGTTGCTAGAGTGTATTATTAAAAAAACTAAAATATAAATCAGAGGTAGGAATATTACTCTAGAATTTACTGGCTGTAAGCTGTGTCTCATATTACTCATCAAAATTGAAAAAGTCATATATACTCTCATAGGAAATTAAGGAGACTTGAAATGACTTAATGCAAGTTATTTTAACTTATAGGGCAGTTGTGCAAAAGTGAACAGATTAAATTCCTACTTTCAGAGGAAGCCACAACAGAAATGCAGGTAGACAGTAATGGAATAATGAGACAGCTTGAGTGCTTGAAAAGTAATTCTTTTATACGACTTTATTCACTAGGTCTTTCAGATTCACAGATGTTAGGGTCAGTACCAGTAGGTCAGCAGCAATCAGAGGGCTGGCCTGGCAGGTCACCCTTCTTGAGGTCAAGAGAAGAATGGAAACCAACTGGCAAGAGCGGGCAATATTCACCAGCTTATCACTGACGCACAGTTTATGATTATTCAAGAGAAGCTCCTGGACCTGGTCCACCACTAAAGATAGAATAAAGTAAATGGCCTGGGCCAAGGGGTCTCAAACCATCACACCAAATTAGGTATTAAAAACCTACCATTATCACCCATTCAAAATCCTGAAATACAATTCATACATGATATAATTACTTAAAGATATTTTTACTGTAAATTATTCTTATATGACTTTTAGGTCACTGAATTGAATTAAAAGTATCTTTCCAATACATTAATCATCCTGGCACAACTCCCCTAGAATAAATAATGAAGTAGATAGATCTATACACAAAACAAAACAAATTGCGTACTAAAGCTATAAAAGCAGATCAATACAGATATGTCTTTATGTAACCTACGGGGCAGAATAGTCATTAATGCCACTTTTCAAAGTAGTGGAGAAATCTTAGGACAGTTTTATCCTAATAAGTGAAAACTTTGCACAAATGCTTAAGAGTTACATGCCTGGAAAATTCAGTGTGTTTTAAAGCCACGCAAAAATTATGTTTGTATGTAGACTAGAAATGGGTAATAGTCTCAGATAGCTATAAATAGGTCTAGCAAAATACTCATTTGCAGGTGTTCAAGTATATCTGTCCCCCAACTACTAAAGCCGATAGTGGCCTCCAAACCTTATAACAAACCAAAACCCCCTCCAACAGATATCCAAATTTGCCTTAGGAAGTAGTACTTTTCCAGTTAAGAATTACCATCCTAAGTCTTGGAGAACAAGATTAGCAGCAGACGTCCTGACAGTAGGGAACACAAAAGAAAACAAGAAAAGATAATTGAGCACCTACACTACGTAGTTAGTGTACTATGAACTTCATATAAAACATTTTACTTCATTTTTCCAATAATTCTGCCGAACAGATGAGATTATACCCACTAAAAGATGTAGAAACCAAGTCCCAGAGAGGGCAAATAACATTCCTCCAATGCATAGCTTGTAAGGAGCCATAAGGTATTTGAAGCAAGTCTCTTAGAGGCCTATACATTCCATTCACCACATTTTTTTTTTAAAACATCTTTATTGAAGTATAATTGCCTTACAATGGTGTGTTAGCTTCTGCTTTATAACAAAGTGAATCAGTTATACATATACAATATGTTTCCATTTCTCTTCCCTCTTGCATCTCCCTCCCTCCCACCCTCCCCATCCCACCCCTCTAGGTGGTCACAAAGCACCGAGCTGATCTCCCTGTGCTATGCGGCTGCTTCCCACTAGCTATCTATTTTACATTGGGTAGTGTATATATGTCCATGACACTCTCTTACCCTGTCACATCTCACCCCACCCCCTCCCCATATCCTCAAGTCCATTCTCTAGTAGGTCTGTGTCTTTATTCCCATCTTGCCACTAGGTTCTTCATGGCCTTTTTTTTTTTTTTTTTTTTCCTTAGATTCCATATATATGTGTTAGCATAGTGTATTTGTTTTTCCCTTTCTGACTTACTTCACTCTGTATGACAGATTCTAACTCCATCCACCTCATTACAAATACCTCCATTTCATTTCTTTTTAGGGCTGAGTAATATTCCATTGTATATATGTGCCACATCTTCTTTATCCATTCATCTGTCGATGGACATTTAGTTTGCTTCCATGTCCTGGCTATTGTAAATAGAGCTGCAATGAACATTTTGGTACATGACTCTTTTTGACCTATGGTTTTCTCAGGGTATATGCCCAGTAGTGGGATTGCTGGGTCGTATGGTAGTTCTATTTGTAGTTTTTTAAGGAACCTCCATACTGTTCTCCATAGTGGCTGTATCAATTTACATTCCCACCAACCACCACATTCTTAATGGTTGGCAAGAAATGCAACTTTAACAAAAGAACATCATTTAAATGAGACTAAGAATGACATTATCTTCAAAGGATGTACTGATATCTATATGAGAAAACTAAATTCTATAAGTATATCAAGATTTATGTTGCAATATGAGAAAACAATAAGACTGAGTTACACAAATTCCAAATTCTGGAATGAATTAGATATACATAAGCATAAAACTGATCACAATTAGAAACAGAGACAGCTAGGTCTAATGTAAAAAAAGTAATGGAAGAATTTCTGAAGTCACATTTATGCTATATGTTTTTTTTCTTATTTTTCTTCTTCTTCCCGCCCTAATTCAAAGTGATCTAATAAAATCTCCCATCTACTCAAATTTCCTACACACAAACTCATGTGCAAACTTTTGGTGCATGAGTTTATGTGAAAGAGAGAGTAGCCATGCTTAGGTACTTCTATGCACTTTGCAAAACACATTGCAATCATGATTAAAAGCTATTTTTAAAATACAATGAGGCATTAAGTCTGAAATTTGAATAGTTTCAGAAAACAAGAGATTGAGAATTATCTCTAAATTATTACACTATCCCTGAGAAGAAATACACTTCTGAAATAATGTCAAAAGAAAAAAAAAATCAGATAAAAATTCTATTTCTGTCCCTAGAGCAAGCTACTGTTACCAATACCACTGTCATAAGGAATTTAAATCATTTTTCTAATTATAGTTTTGTAACATACAATTTAATTATCTAGTGGAAAAGTTTATTCCACAATATAGGACCAGCCATTCTTACTTTTAGATTTGCAAAAATACTAATTTTAAAGAATTCCTTTAGATAAACAAAGGGCAAGTCAACCCAGCTAAATCTGCAAAGTTTTTCTTCCACAATAGGCAGGAAAATCCAAGTACCTCATCACAGTGATTCTACCTACTCACTCTCTCATCTTTCCCTTGTCCATACTCTTGGAAGCTATTTTAGTTTAAGCCCTCATCATTTACCTTCTCAATCACTGCAGAAACTTCAACTAGTCTTCCGATTCCAGTTTTACCCCATTTTAATATGTCCTTCTTACTGTTATCAGAGTGCTATTTCCAGAATTAAATATGATCACTCTCCTGCTCACCATCATCCAATTTTCTCCGTCATTATCAAGATGAAGTCCAAATTCTCTCAACATGGTCCCTTCTGGTTTAGATCCTCTTTAGTTCTCAACTTTGACCATTCCTTCAAAATATACTCCATCATGGAATCATAGTAAACAATCTGTAGTTTCCTAAATGAAACAGGTCTGCCCCAACCCTTGCCAGTTTCTCCTATATGTTGTTCTCCATTTCTAATAATATATCCCTCCAGGATTTGCTTCAAGAGCTTATACTCGTCCTTTAGGAGTTAGCTGATGCTTCATGACCTCCAGGAAAATTGTGGCTAAATTTCTCTCCTCTCCTCCATACATATCCTATTATTTAATAATGTATAATTGTCAACTGGCTTATCAGCTCCTACCATCATTAGATTGACCATCACAAGAACAAGGATTTTATATGTGATCTGTGTCCCCAACATATAGCACATTTTGAACACTAAAGCATTCTTATTGAATAAGTATGAAAAATAACATTACCCTTTTTATTCCAGAATAAAGCCATACATACCACTCTAATATTGACTCATTATGAAGTTTACAAATGTCATTTATATTTTTAAGACAGTCAGGAAATACCGCAAGTAATAATTCCAAGAAGTTGTATAGGATGATACTCTAAGTGTATAATAAGATATATACATTTTTGGTGATTTATGATGAGTTATGTCTCAACTCTAATAAATTCACAAAATAAAAATGGACATTTAAGAATAAGTCAAGAATACTGTTCTACTGTTATGACAAAATACAGATTTCCTATTATAAGGCAAGTTCATTTCAAATGCATGAATGAAATAGTGCTTTAAAAATAATTCCAACTGGTTAAATTTAGTCAAAATAAAAGAATATTCTATCACCTCTTGATTCTGATTTCATTTAAATTTTATTAACCCTAAGCCCTTGCCTTTTATTATCTCTTTTTGAGATAATACTTAAACCCAACCATATAAAAAAATTATACTAAATGTAAATGGCCTGAATACTCCAGTTTATGGGCAAAGATGGCAGGCTGAATCAATAACCAGCAGGCTGAATCAATAACCAAGATTCAGCTACATGATGTCTACAAGAGATGCACTTTAAATACAGATAACATAAATAAGTTGGAAGTAAAAATTATAAAAAGAAAGATATGTTAATGGTAAGCTTTAAAAAGCTGTTACTACATTAATATCTAAACAAGTAGAACAAGAAACAAAGTATTAAGCAGGTAATTTCATAATAAGTTAGATAATCAGGAAAAGATAACAGTAACTTTAAAATTCATGAAATAAAATCTAACATAACTAAAGGGGGAAATATATAAATTTACAGAGTCAGATATACTATTGATTAAAGAAAATTAGAACAGCCTTATCAACCTAATTGACCTGAGTTCATTTAACACTGTATCTTAAACAAATGAAGATTATACACATTTCATTTGCACTTGGAATGTTCACCAAGACAAACCACAAGTCATAAGATAAGTCAATAAATTTCAAAAGATGAAAATTGTAAAGGTATGTTTGTTATCTGACAAATGGAATTGAATTAGTAATTAACAACTATAACACATACAAAACCCCCTGAATATTTGTAAATTAGGTACCTCACCTCTAGATAACCTATAATTCCAAAAAGAAATAAAGGGAAGTTATTATTTCATACTAATGATAATAAAAACTCAGTATACCAAAATGTGAGGAATGCAATGTTTAGAGAGAAATTCATAGTTTTAAATGGTTATATTTAAAAAGATAAAAGATATGCAAATAATGACCTAAGTTTCAGTCTTAAACTAGAAAAACTCAACCTAAAGTTGGAAAAAATAATCAGGGCAGAAATACATAATAAACATGAAAGAAAATCAATAAGATCAAATACTGTTTCTTTAAAATGATTAATAAAATTAACACCTTGCAAGCATATTAATTTCCTAGGGATGCCGTAAAAAACTACCACCAACTGGGTGTCTTAAAACAAAGGCCAGAAGTTCCAAATCTAGGTGTCAACAGGGTTGGTTTCTTCTGAATGTTCTGAGGGAGAATCCATTCCATGCCTCCCAGTTTCTAGTGACTGCTGACAATCTTTGGTATCCCTTGCCTGGTGACTGCCCTCTAATCTCTGCCTCCATCTTCATGTGGCTTTTTCCTGTGTCTTCTTTTCTTTCTCTTACTAGGTCACTAACATTGGATTTAGGGTCCACCCTAATTCAAAATGATCTCATTTTGAGACCTTTACCTTAAATTACATCTGGAAAGATCTTTATGACAAATAAAGTCACATTCTGAGGTTCAAGGTAGATATAATTTGGGGGACACCGTTCAACTTACTATAAGGCCAATCAAGTAAAAAATATAAAAAACAAATTAAAATATTAGGAATAAAAGTGAGTTTATTATTTTTGAAACTAGATATTAAGAGAATATAGGGATTTATGATACCAATGGATGCCAATAAATAACTTCTAAAAAATGCAGAAGTGAACTGAAGAAAAATAGAAAATATGAATAACCATGTTTATTGCTATATTAAGATAATTAATATCTAGTAACATATTACAGTGAATTAATAATGAAAATCTTCCCTTGAAGTACAGATCTACATGGCTTCTGTGGTGAATCCCATCAAACCTTTAAAGGAAGAAATAAAACCAATCCTTCACACACTCCTTTAAAATGCAGAGGTGTAAGGATGACTTTGTTTTCTGAAGCTCTGTTACTGAAAACTGGCAAAGACATTATTAGAAGAAGGGCAGACCAATAAATGCATGACTCCTCAAAATATAAACAAATTCCGTTCAGAAAAACAAAAAAGGATCCTATTTTAAGAACATATAGGCTTTATACAAAGAAAGCAGATATAAAGGGAATAAAAGTGAAAACTGATAAAAGTCAACACCCATTCATAACAAAAACTCAGAAAATTAGAATAGAATAAAACTTTCTCAACCTGATAAAGGTGTCTATGAAAACTTAGAGCTAATCTCATGTGCAATGGTGAAAAACTAAGTACTTCCCCCATATGATTGGGAACAAGGCAAGAATGTATATGCCCACTGCATCTTTTCAATAATGTTACTAGAGGTCCTAGCAAGCACATTAAGGCAAGAAAAATAAGTAAAAGACATATGCAAAAGCACATATATTGAAAAAAAATCTGTTTGCATATAGAGAGAGAGATATACATTAAAAGTTCTAAGGAATCTACCATAAAAACTTACTAGGATTATTAGGTGAATTTATCAAGGCCATAAGGCACATGGCTAATGTAAAACAAAAGAATTGTATTTCTTTATGTTGTAGTAACAAGCAACTGGAGAAGGAAATAAAAATACTATTTCAAACATTATTTTTAAAAATTAAAATAAATTTAACAAAATATATGCAAGACCTCTAGACTAAAAACTACAAACATATCTGAGAACAATGAAATAAGACCTAAATAAATGGAGAGTTTTGTCATGTTTATTGACTGAAACACTCACTATTGCTAAGATGTTTATTTTCCCCAAATTGATCTATAAAGCCAGTTCCATTCAAATTATAATTCTAGCAGGATCTTATAAGAATTGAAAAGGTGACTCAAAACTTTATATGAAAATGCAACTAGCCAATTTATTTTCAATAATTAGAAAGCAAACATAAAACAGCAAAGACTTGGATGACATTTCACAAAGGACATATAATTGGCTTATATCCACATGAAAACCTGCTCAACAGCATTAGCCATAAGGGGAATGCTAATTAAAACCATAGTGAGATACCACCTCATACCCACTAGAACCATTAGAATGGCTAAAATTTGAAACACCTATAATATCAAGAGCAGATGAGGATGTGGAACAATTGTAATACTGGAAGTATAAAATGTCACAACCACTTTAGAAAACATTTTGGCATAGTCTTATGATATTAAACATGTACCTTCCATCTTACCCAGCAATCTCACTCCTAAGTACTTACTCAAGGAAAGGAAAAGAGATATCTACTTAAATTATTGTACCTAAATTATCACAGCAGCTTTATCCATAACAGCCAAGAACTGGAGTCAAACAAAACTGTTGCTTGTTGCCCAACAAGTGAATATATAAACAAAATGTGGCATATCCATACAATGGAATACTATACAGTAACAACTACAATAAAAGCAGAGCCATGTAAATAACATGAAACATTAAAAGAAAAATTGCCTTGAGCAAAAGAAGCTGAACACAAAAGTACACAGACTGTATATTTTTATATAAAATTGTGGAATTTACAGAAGTAATCTATAATGATAAAAATCAGATCATTAATCTGTCTGCCTGAGACAGAAGTATGTGGAATAACTACAAAGGTGCACAAGAAAATTTTCTAGGACAATGTAAATGCATATCTTTATTGATGTTTCAATTATACAGTGTACATATTTACCAAAACAAATTGTGCACTTAAAATTGTTTTTTGTAAATTACTTCTATAGAGTATCAAAATAAGTTAGAATGATTAAACAATTGTAAGAACAGGTCTGCTCTAAGGTTTACATCACCCTCTTACTCATCCCTAGTATCCCAGAGGAAAGATGGAAGTAAATTGGCAGCAGAGAGAAGTTACAAAGAAACAGAGAAAATAACTATGGGTGGATAGAAGAAAATGTAAAAACAAAGAAAGTGGATGAAGAAATGAAGTAAAGAATAGGAAAAGCTTTGGGGGGTATAGAGCACAAATTTCTAAAGCACATAATCTGTAGCCCTGGTGTAAATAACAGGAGGGGACTAGGGTGACTGGTGAATATGATTTTCAAAAAATTCTAAGTGTCAAAGTCCTTTCACCTACACATAGGATAACCTCTGATTTAGCTACTTTCCTTCCTTTTTTTCAATCAAATGTTAATTTAACATCTACTTATCCTATGCATCCTGAAGTATAATTAAAAAGTGAGTGACATTTCATTGCCTTGAAGTAGCTCATGTTCCAGTGGGATAATTAAAACATAACAAGAGCAGAGACAGATACGTTATGTATGTGATGTTTATTATTGGAGCACAATGGAAAGGCATCTTACTTAACTTGGAGAGGACAAAGGTTTCTGAAGGCTTCCCAGATAAGTCAGAGAAAGGATGGTGGAAAAAAAGAGAAAGAACGTTCCAGCTGGGAAATTAGCATAAAGAAAAGCACACGATCACTGGAATACAGAATACCAGATTTGGGACATACACAGATTATAATGAAGAGATTAGAAAGGACCGATTGTGGAGGGCTTCCTATGTTACATTAAGCACCTTGGACAGCTGTTTTGTTCATTTGTTTTACCGGTTTGTTTTTTTGACAGATCCTATAGAAGCAGGGTGAACACTCGGCCAGGTTTGCCTAGCACAATCATAATTTATACCTACCATCTAGTGTCAAATATTGATAGTAGTCCCTTTCACTCTCAAAATTGTCACAGTTTAGATAGAGGGGTGAATATCTTTTAAATAATTTTATATGAAGTATTAACAGGACAATTTCTGTTTCAGGTACAACATTCCAGGTTGCAGTGTGAAGAATGCATTTGAGAAAATAGGACACTAGAAGTTCACTAATGAACATGATGTAATAGTCCAGTTAAGAATGACATGGGATAAAAAAAAATTAAAAAAAATTAAAAAAAATTAAAAAATTAAAAAAAAAAAAAAAAGAAATGACATGGGACTAAAATCCTAAGGTGGTAATACAGTTCGTGAGAAAGGAACCAATTTAGAAGCTATTTTGGAGGTAAGGTCAGAATGTGTAAAGTCATACAAAGAAGAATCAGTAAATACTCTTAAATATTTGCAGCTAGGCCAAAGAGAAACACAAAGGAAGTTAAAGAGGGAAGAGAGAAAAAAGAAAATTTAGAGCAAAACAAGCAGAGTGGTGATGTTTAGGGAGAGCGATCAAGAGCATTAAATTCAGCTGTGGCCCAGTAAGGCAAAGTAGATACAGCATCAGAGGAAAGATGCAGAATGTTTAGAAAACTGAGCAGAGTGCGGCTGAGTTTTGATGTAAGAAAGGACAGGGTGAACTAAGGAATGGTAGATAGTGACCCATGTCCTGAAAGTTTCCACAGGCCACTTGTTGGAGTTCAGCTGTATCCTGGGGGAAATAGGGGATCAGCAGAAATGTATAAGGTAGGTAGTAAAATTATCAGCTTGGTATTTCACATACAGTGCCTTGGCATAATGAGAGGGTCAGTATTTTATAGGGGACTGTACTCAAAATGACCTTTGGAAGGGAAGCCTATCTCCTAGCACCACTATATCAAGGATATTTCTGATCTAAAGAAAAGATCCGGTCCTTTTACAATGTGACGTGTCCTTTTATTTTATCATATATACATGGTCTAACTGCCAAATCAGCACCCAAGAAATTCAGCTCCTAAGATCTTAAAAGGTCAAAAGCTGGGGAATATCAAGAGATTCATGTCTTAAAAATAAAAAGAGTAGTGAAGAGTTTGGAGAAATAGGCTCAAATATATGATTGCATTGGGTCCTGACCAATTTGGGAACATGGGGAGATATGGGAAGATCCTGCTACACAAAGAATTTGTCCTAGTTGAGAACTGTTAGTTGTCTTTTACCCAGAAAGTGTCAATATGGCCAAGAATAGAGGGTGGTAAGGAAGACATGCTATTGAAGCTTGGCAACACTTGGTATGATTGCAGAAAGACTCAGCCAGTTTATGGTTAACCCCCTTCTTCCTCCTACAAAAGAGCTAGATAACCACAATAAGTTAATAATTCCTAACCTGAAAATGTGATTTAACTTTACTGGTTATATCAGAACCTATGTTGTCAAAGTACATCTCAACTCTTTATAGAGGTAGGTGGCCAAATCAGATAGGAAACTCCTATAAACAACAAAGGGGATATATTTGTTGTGTTAGAAGATAAGAGCTTTCTCCCTTTGATTTTCTCATTACACATCTACCTAGTTCAGCGGCTACCATAAACATTGCACACATAATGATCACACAGGCAGGCACACATTTGGTTGAACTTGTAACTTCAGAGAACAGAATAAGGAAGGCACCAACAAGTTTGTTCTCCTCTGCATTTAGAGGTTTGAATATTCCACCACCGAAAGCAAACTTTTCATTGCACCATTTGTGGTTATAGGGAGTCTGGAAGGCTTTGTGCATTCTACTACATAGAGTCAGAGAAAAAAAAAATGGAATTCAGGAATTTTCATTCTTCTTAAAAAGAGAGAACACAGTTAATCTAAAAGCAAGAATCAATATTTCAAACTATAAGAGAACATGAAGTGATCTTTAAAAGATATATAAGAATGTAAAGCTATTGAATTTACTGCGCAAGGTCACACGCCAGTCACTGACACAGCAGACATCCACGTACATACTATTTTTGCCTTCCTACGTTCAATCCAGTTTTAAGATGGATTGCAACTGAGTCAAGTCACATTCAGCATTTCAAGGAATAAGGCTTTCATCATGTCGCAGGTAACGTAATTTCAACCTAATAGATTTCATTAGACTGTGAGTTTTAGGTTGAAGCCATTTCTAAAAGTATTGCTATGGAGTAAAACACAACATAGTTAAAAATGTTGCTCAGTAACCTGTCCTTACTTCGTATAGTCTCACTGTTTCCGGTTATGCTCCTTTGGACAACCCTAAAGCCTCGTGCTCTTACTTGATGTTTACATCCTTTCAGTGACTTGAATTTTTTTAGTAAAATCTACAGGAGGACAAGACCTTTCTTACTATGTTAGCATGTTTAACCTCTGGGGAATGTCTGCTTTCACATAATTATGCACAGATTTCATATTTATACAAATATTTTGTGCCTACGGGGGGTATAAAATGGCTCTCCCTCATGAATATTCAACATTGCCATTTCTTCAAGTAAGACACAAACATCTTTCTTTGTGGATACTAAACACTAGGCTGTCTATGTATTTCCCCACTTCATGCCGTTTGCATAAGCCTGATGAGATTCAGGTGCTGCCAAAGTAGACCTTTATTTTCCCAGGTACCACAATATTCTAATACCTCCATCCAAATAATTCAATAGCATTTTTCAGATTCAAATTTTCAGTATCATATGGGCTGCTCCATATATAATTCTAGATGCACAAAATAAGATGATGAATTTTAAAAACTTGGCTTTGAATTGTGGTAGAAAGGAGCTAGCAGGGACAGGGTACCTGTATGGCAGTCCCTCTGTGGAATGAGTTCTTGCGAGACAATCTTCTGCATGCTCAGATTTCAAAATCTAATAGCAAAGAAAAAGGCAAGCGAATGACCTCTGGAAAGAAATTTGGAAATTCTTTAAAGTGAGCAATTTCCCTTAGATAATAACACTGTTCACACATAAAGAGTTGTCATCCATTCATTTATACATTCAATAGATGTTTTGAGCATCCAGTATGCCAGGAACCATTCTAGGCTCTGAGAATACGGTAGAGAACAAAAGAGATAAAGTCCCTGTTAGGATTGAGCTTACATTCTAGAGGAGGGGAGACAGAACATAAATAATAAATGAATACACAAATTAATGGAAAAATGGATGAATGAATGAGTATATTTAGTGGTGAGTATATAAAGGTGATATGATCATTTTAGGAAACTATTAATCTGACACATTAACATACTTGTCACAGACGTGTGTACAGTATTTTACAGATTACATGTGCATTGTTTTATTCTTACAACAATAGCATAAAATTTAGTATGGGTTCTGTCACTTTAAAGATTAGGGACAAGAAAAGATTAACTGAAAAAAGTCACTTGCCCAATAACACAGAGCTGCTATGTAGCAGAATTGTGGATTCAATGTATAGTGATTGATTCTAGCTTCAAGTGTTTCCCATCACAGGGACCATGATCTTAGGTGGTTCTATTGTTCACCCATTTCACCATGATTCTCAAAAATGACCTGGAGACGGTCAAGATATAATTAAAGTATAAAAGTATGGTTGGAAGTTTCTGGACTAAACATTAACATGCAAAAGGGATTTAACCACAGCAAAAAAAAAAAAAAAAAAAAAAAAATTGTAGCCAGCTAAATGAAGACTGTTTAGGGTAAAATAAGAAATAAATCTTAGAGGAAGGGAAATAATAGTCTTCCCTAGGATAGAAAGAGGGGAAGGTATCCCGTCCCTTCTCTACCAACTTCAAAGGAGTATATCACACATGTGGGAAAGTGGGTGCTTCAGTGAGAGGTTGAAGGAACATGTAACATTAAGAAATTAGTGGAAGCCTGAATTTCAGGCCTCCTTCTAGATTAGTCCAACCCAGATGATGCAAACAGAACTGAAGGTCATGCCCATGAATAAAGATTATAAATTTTCCTTGTGTTTTGTTGATGTGTTTGTGTGTGTATATGTGTGTGTTTCCTTCTGGGGAAAGGGAGTGTGAGAGATAGGATTCCAAAGCAGGAATGAAGGCTCATCAAGGTGCTTCAAACAATCAAAAGGGTTGGTACAAAAAAAAGGTCCTAGAAATGCTCTCCAGAAATTTGACTATGTAGGGCCTGTGTTTTTGCAACACTTGCTGCCATGGGAATGCTTTCACAGATTTCTTTGGGCCCTTTGCTCTCTAGAGTGAGTCAATTAGAATGGGTTTCACAGGCTTTGTGTAGAGATGAATGACTTTCTTTTGCCAAGGCTCTGTCCTCCCCAAGTGGCAGAGAGGGGGTGATAATGCATAAATGTTGATGTGTGCTCCTTCTTCCTGAGTACCCTATAAACCAATAGAATATCACATCACATTGGCAAACAACAACTTGGAGATAATCTAGAGGAAGCTTTGCGATCAAATGATCAATTCTAACCCATTGGTTGTGGTCCCAGCTGTGACTCTGGCCTCCGTACTTTCCCTAACCACTTGGAAGCTCTTGTTGGGGGAGGGAGTCATAACTACAAAGACTGTATCATATTAATTCTTCCCTGATAGTAACAGTGAGCTTTTGCCTCCTGGCTCAGAGCTCTTTTTTTCCTCCCTCAAACAGCAATGCCATTATTTAAACAGCCACCTTGAAAACCACAGTGCTTTCTCTAGCAATTCTGAGAGGGGAGTTCTTAGATTTCTTAATTTTAGCATATTCTTTATCCATTCTCATGAAAAACTCCTTAAGGTTACAGATAGCTTTAAAATAATTCCACCACAAGGTCTTTGTAGATATTCAAATCCTTTCAAATCTGAAACCACCCTGAAAAAGCATGCAAAGAAAAGTAGACTAGATGGCTCACTGAAATAGACCTTTTCCACCTCTACAAGAAAAGAGTTTTATGAGAACAATGAAAAAGCTGTAGAGCTGTGATTTTAAAAAAATAAATAAATAAAATGGGTTGTTGAATCTGTCCGTCTAGCTTCAGTTAGCTTTTAAGAAACCCAGGGAGGGATAAAACAACAAGAACACAAAGCGTTAGACTGAAGGGCTTCCAAATACATATTAGTGCTCTTTGGTGGATGGTCATGAGATATTTTTTAAGATTTAAATTTTATCAGCACTCTGACACTGCAGTCTCAAATACTGTATACTTCTGAGTGAAATCTTGAAATTCAAAGAAGAGTGATCTAGAAATTAGCATTCTGGGAAGTTAGATGAATGATCTAGATTGACAAACGATTTAGATGAACTTATTAAAAGTTAAATTTTAAATAGACATTGTAAAGAATTTAAGAGGTACAATAAAAGCTAACCATCTCAGCCATCCTGACCTAACATCATCAGGGAGGTGTCTTAGTCTGTTTAAGCTGCTATAACAAAATACCACAGGCTGAGCTCATGTATATTGAGAAATGTATGTTGAGATCTAGGGGCTGGGAAATCCAGGAAGACGGTTCCAACACGGTCATGTGAAGGTTTTCTTCTATGTTGCAGACTTCTTGTGATGTCCTCACATGACAGAAGGAGGCTAGGGATCTCTCCAGAGCTTCTTTTATAAAGGCACTAATCCCATTCATGAGGGTTCCACCCTTATGACTTCAGTACCTCTCAAAGGCCCCACCTACTCAGACCATCAGCTTTGGGGGTTGGAATTTCGACATATGAATTTGGGGGCAACATAAAGATTCAGACCACAGCAGGAGGAATGGCTGTCAAAGCTGGAGGTAGAAAAGGTTTCAGGTCAGTCACTCTTTGGAGTACCTCAATGATAGAGCTGGTGAGAATGTGCTAAATGGGATCTTATGTGCTCATCTTTTAGTGCAGGCTGCACTTGAATGCAACAGTGTTAAGTAGCTGGATGGACTGCACTGTGGCTCAGGAGGACTTGGGTTACATTCTTAATTTTCCAGTGGCCATGTAGCCTTAAGCAAATTAATTGCATACTTCTGAATCTTAGTTTCCTTACCTGTACAATGGTGGTAAATATCACCTCAGAGGAATATCAAAGCATCTGTGATACAGATCACTGTTTTCCTTAGTCATGGAAGACTTAAACTTACTTGCTTTGTGGTCCAGCATGTGATCTATCCTAGAGAATGTTCCATGTGCACTTGAATGTGTATTCTGCTGCTTTCAGATGGAATGCTCTATAAATAATCTGTCCCATGTTTTGCTTCCTCAGGATCTTCCATGAGATGTCTCGGCCATAAAGCAGGCAACCAGACATCAAATCCATGAAGCCAAAATTTCTGTTCTTTATAAGCCACCCAGTCTATGGCATTCTGTTATAGTAGCTCAAATGCACTAAGATACTAGCCCTAAGTTGTATATATATGTTTCCATTTATGTGCAAGAGAATTAACTGTCTTGTTTGTGTCACTGTAATTTGTGTTTTCCATCAATTACAAGCCATACTAACGTTTTTAAAATGTAAAATGACAGAGTAAATGATAGGAAAAAAATCACAGTAATGATATGGATTTACTGCTTCTGGCCACTTTGAGCAAATCCCTGCATGAGACATGAACTTTGGCTTGAGCTAGCTAGAATTGTATGCGGTTTCTGCATTTGGCCTAAAGTCTGAGTTAACTGAGAGTCTGTTACATTTGAATTCTCATGGAATTAAAAAGGTCAACTTCTTTGTCACCCAAAGCTGAAACAGTTTAAGCAGAATGCCTTGAAGAAATACTTTGAACAGAAGATAAAACTGTGGCCCCAAGATTTTCCAGCATTTTCTGTTAAGAATTCTTTGCCAGACAGCAGAAGCCATCTAAATTATAAAGATCAGATTAAAGAAATTGCCTTACCAATAATGCAACCCATTATTGCAGATGATATAATAGTCATAGCACTGTTCACCTTAGATGCACATAGTAGGCTTGCACTTCTCCATTCTTTGTGAAGTTAGGTGGCCTTGAGAGTTACTTTGGCCAGTGAAATGCGAGTGTAATTAACATATGTCATTTCTGACATAATCATTAAAACCAGTCAGTGGTTCAGTATATTTCCTTCCTTCTCCAATGATCCTGGAAGCATGTGTTAAAAAGCAACTCTGCTGGCCCAGGTCCCTAAGTTACTATTATGATAAGAGTTTCCTGCCAAACCTTTACTTTTCTAGGCTACTGATTTTAGGCTTATCAGCATCAATCAGCATAAGACAGGAATGGACATCTTCAGGAGCCATTACATGAAGGTGCAGGGGAATGGGTAAATCTCAGATACTAATAAATCAAAG
Source organism: Balaenoptera borealis (assembly GCF_965194805.1). Taxonomy (NCBI): domain Eukaryota; kingdom Metazoa; phylum Chordata; class Mammalia; order Artiodactyla; family Balaenopteridae; genus Balaenoptera; species Balaenoptera borealis. The sequence goes on from NC_138866.1 coordinate 20,718,774, forward strand.
ACCAGAGTAATTTACTTTAAAAACTATGTAGAGGGATAATCTGGCTATGGTTTACATGAAACAAATTGAAAGCCTACTAATTGTTTTTTCAAGGAAACTGCAAGCTTGACTTAAAAACCTGTCAGTATTCTATTCCCCATGGCATCCCTGGGCCCTCTAACCTGCACCAGCAGGAATTGGGATTTGCAAGCTGTGTAGATCTAAGAGACCAAATGTCTAATATCCACCCCAGATACAGTCAGGAAGAATGATATATAATGAAGGATCCCAAAAAGACAGGGCCAGGGACTACACAGATCCCTTCCAGAAAGCAGGATGAGAGTCTTCCAGAGAGGCTTATAAATCAGTTCTCAGAAAAAGGAATGGCTATTACTTTGGCCTAATGACCTGGTGATTGCTATGTACAACCTTTTATCCTCTTTTCTGAATAGAAATTTTTATGTTTGTGATTCTGTCCCTGTCCCACCATGGCATGTTGTGAGTGTGGGGGGCAAGTATCTCTTTTACTAGTTTCCAGAGCAGTAAGAGCCATATCTAAATAATCTCAAAAGGATTATATATCAGAGACCCCAGACTTTGAGATAGATGAGTGGTAAGATTAAGGTGTAGGTTTCTTTGGGGAAGGTGATGAGCAGCTCCAGGAGCAGGAAGAAGGGTTTGTAAGGCTATTTAGGAGCCAATGGGATGAACTGTGTCAAAGACACCAACTTGTCCCACAATATGTTATCTTCTGTTGTAATAAAAACTTTTAGCTAAGCTTGTACTTACCTAGAATGGAGACTTGAAGACTATAGAATATATTTTAGCTTCCCTTACAGCTATGGTAAGATTTGTGACAATGGAATATAAGTGGATTTCATGCAGCAGGATCTAGGAACTTTCATTAAAAGACAGTGGGTACTACTCTTTCCCACCTTCTTTTTTGTCCCTTTCTATATCAGTGTGCTTGGATACGGATACCATGATCTTGAACCATGAAGACAGAGACCAAATCCTAGGGATGATACAATGATAACCTAGGGAGTCTGGTCTGAATATTATGGAACAGAGCCATCATACTGGCCATGGACTGCTTACTTCCAGGCTTCATAAATGTCAGCAAAAAATCAACTTCTCTTATTTAAGCTAAATATTCTTTTAGGGTTTTCTGTCAGTTAAACCTAATCTTTTTGTAACATTTAATGACATTATGATTATAGAAGTCATTGCTATAGTAGAAGTTGTTCAATGCATGTGTTGAGTATATAAGGAAGGAAAAAAAGTGTTGCTGCTTGTATGCCTGACTTATCTTCTCTATAAGTAAAAAAATGTCTCATTAACATGATTACTCAAATTTCTACCAAATTCTGAATCTTCACCTGCTTGGCTTAACACTCTTCTACTCCCCCTTACACACAGATGCCTCCGAGTCTCCCCCACAAGAATTCAAGAAGTTCCTAGTGTTGGAAATACCTCCCATGAGCTCAGGACGAAGTCTGTCATTGTTCTTTCCATTTAATCCCATCCATTAAGAGGCCCAGTAACTGTGTCTACTCTCAGCACCCTTTCAGGACACTGTTCTACTGAATATAACTACCCTCTAGCTTCTTTACCTCTCATTGTTAACCTCTATCTCATGGTAGCTCAGAAACAGTCTGTTGTTTTGTGGTATGCTGCAACACTTGACTCAGGTGTCAAAGAAAAATTTCACCAGTTAATACAGGCAAAGAGACTTTACTCAAGACTATTGCAATAAGAGCCAAGACACCTGAAACTAACAACATTGTAAATCAACTATACTCCAATAAAATTAAAATATTTTTTAGAAGGCTATTGCAATAAGAGTCAAAACCATTGCAATAGGGTGTTAAGATTGAGTTCAACTTTGCTGAAACAAAAGATAGGAGAGTTTAAGTGCTGAGGTGAGCTAGTGGAAAAGTACTAGAGCACACTGGTGAGAAGGTTGATCGATGTGATTATGCCATCTGTGTTAGCTACTTGGCACTTATCTAAGTTAGGCTCCCACCCTCCAGCAGAGACTGGGAGATAGGGATAACATCTTTCTTGATAAAGACATTTCAAAGGGTTGGCTCCCAAGTCCTTAAGAAAGATACCCCATGGTTGTAAAACTGGCAAGAGACTGAGGGAAGATTTCTCTCTCAAAGGGGCAGAGAAAATTTTACAATTACATGTTTTCTAAAGTAAATTTCTAAGAAAAGTTAGATCAGGGACCTAGAGTCAGGAAGAAACCTGACTGGCTGAGGGGAATGTTAAGTCCCTTCAGTCACTAGATTGGTTAGAAGAGTCCATATAACTACTTCCACTAAAAACTGGCAATGTATTTAGCCAAGGATACGTAAGTTTACAGAACATAAGTGGTCACATATAGTAGGAACAAGAGTTGCACATTGCAGAGGAGTTACTTTTGACTCCTCAGATCCCTTTGGGGGGTGGGGGAAGGGGGAGAAGACAGGTGGCACAGTTAATGGTGACACTGTTCCTACACGTTAAGATTTTATCAAATCTAAGAAGAGGAACTTTGTGCTATAGGCTATAGCCCTTTTTAAAAGTAGCAGCTACATTATTATTCAGGAAGAATTTATACATCTAACTTATGCCTCAGTAAGAGATATTTATAAACATTTGGAACCATTAGGCTCCTAAGCCAAATACAGTGTCCATAATACTACGTATCCTACACCCCAGGAAGGAACGAACACTGTCAGGGCCCAGCCATCTCAGAATGGCATTGTGGACTCCGGATTTCAAATCATACTAAAAATTCCTTTCCAAACATGCCTTCACATCTCACCTGCTATGTTCTTTTGACATCTCACAAAAAAAGTAATTCTTAACTCTAGTAGTAAAATGCAAATCTCTCAACACTGGATCGCCCATGTAAACGAATACTTGGAGATGGGAGGGGAACTCCCTACTTTGCTCCAGGCCCCTAAATACAATCCAGCTGAATTGGTCAGCTAAAATATGCTTAAGAATCGCAGAATATCTGTGGCTTACATACAAGCATTCATTGATTCTGCCTTTGTGGATTGGCTAGAGTTTTGCTGATTTAGTTTGAGCTCGATTCTAGGATATGAGTTCAGTTCAGGCCAGCTCCACAAAACCTGTCTCACACCCCTTGGATGAAAGGCTAGCCAAGACATTTCTTTTCACAGAGAGAAGCAGGAACGCAAAGGGACAGTCCAAACTTACTGGCATATTCCAAGCCTCAATTCAACTCCCATCTTCTAAGTTCTCATCAAATAAGTCACATAGCCAAGGCCAACAGCAAGGGGGAAGGAAATGTACTCTTTCCACAGAGGTCAGGGAAAGGGAATGAGTATTTCTCAACAATAATCCAATTTACAATAGAAGCCAAGCACCCCAGTTGTATCTGAATTTTCTTTAAGGAGACAAACTAAGGTCCAGTAAAAGCTTTGCTGAGGCCCCTCAAGTTGTAGATAGTGAGTTCCAATATTATCCTCTCTCATCCTACCCTACCTGGAGAAGTCACTAGATTCAAAGGAGAATGAGATCTCTAAGAGTTTAGGGATTTGCCTATTGTGAATATGAAAGACTCTGCCATAAATTCCTTCTTTCCAGAGACCAAAAGACAGGCCAAGAGGCATTATTTATGCCTTCCATGTCTGAGGGCTGGCTAATGTAGAGAAATAACACTGAAGATCACACAGGAAGAATTAACCACCCACCACTCCTGAACACAGGCCAACAGTCTGGATTAGATTAACATTCTTTATTGCTACTGCTTAGACTTTTCTCACAAATGCTAATGAAGTAATTTCAGAAGCCTGGAAGGTGATTGTTGGCACAGTGTAGGTAAACCTTATTTAGGGATGTGGTAAACAGAAACTAGATTTTCAGATTTGCAGACTCAATACTTGATGAATTGAAAGCAAAGTGCCTGGCTACTGGTTCTCTTCGGCCCACCTTTTAAGCAACCCTCTTCTGTCACCTCATTTATTTACTGTGAGAATTCCAGCAAATGTGATCTCTCTTCTGTTCATTTACTCATGCTGTTTGAATTGATGTCTCAGATGTGCTTCTGTGCCTGCTCTTCCCTTTAGCTCAAATCAAACTTTATTTCTTCAAAGCCAGAAGCTTCCACAGAGAGCTAAGCAACCATTTCTAAGCATCTAGAGAATTGTGTTTTTGTGCTGTAAAATTTGGGGAAGGGAGTTTAATTGGAACTGAAGGACTTTCAACTCAAAAAGTCCTATTCAGTTAGAACTTCACTCTTATGTTTCCTTTTGGAATATAAGCAGTAACTCTGAGCCAAACTCACTCTAATTGCAGTGACGTCTTTAGTTATAAGAATTCAAACTACCCACGACTTGGTTAATTGGAATTTAGGCTAAACTTAATATCAAGCAATATTTGCAAGTGGCAAGATCAGAAGTCTGTATTAAATTTTTTCAAAAATCCACTGGGAGCCTTAAGGTTAAGGCAGATTAAAATCTTATCCTTGTCAGCCTCTGGATCTGTTCCTACAAACAAGAGCTTAAATGATTCAGCTCTATACAAATGTTAACAGTTTATATATAAATGCATTTACAATAATATGCACTGGCAATATTTTTTCAAATATCCTGAAGTTGGATATATCTCCAGCAATAATTTCTCCTAGTTACTGTGGATACCACAAGCAACTTTCTCCAAAGACTCACTGATGAGGAGTATGCCCTTCAAGATGTTAAAAGATATTTACTTTCTCACTGATTGATGGTCTTTACCACTTATTTCTACCACCAGTTCATTCAAGGTTCTGGCAGCTTCCCAACCAACATAAGAATTTCAACATCAAGCATGGTAGTCTTCCTTGAAAACTTTTATGCCACCTCTGCACAATATAATCTACACCCTTTCTCAGCCATTGTGAGTCACATCTGTACATGAGATAATCAAGTAACAGTCCAGTTAAATGAATGCTAAAGTGGAGCGAACTAGTGTAGTACATCAGCAGTGAAATCAAATGCAGAGACGTACAGCACTTAACAATGGCTCCTATTCTCCTGGCGTACAGGCTTGGAAAAATATACATTATAGTTAGACTCTTTAATACTAAAATGGGAAATTATATATACATATATATGCACACATGTATATATCTCCCATATACTATTTCCAAATTAAACTTTATACCCCATAACTGATCCAGGGCAGTGGTAATCAAAGTGTGTTCTCACGAACTCCATCTGGTCTCCTAAACCGTGAAGATCAAAAGGTTAAGTGCCTCCTATTCCCTTGTGTCCCACCCATTGTTCCAGCCACTGCCCAGGGACCACTTTTATAAAGCCTTCAATCAGCTTCATACAGGCATTCTAGAAGTCTAGATTCTACACCCACATGATATAACTCTCGCTTTGCTTCAAGAATTGGGAAACTGCCAGAAACCTGCTACACATACCTGAGCAGCCCAGGAGTGCAGGTGAGTCGATTCCTTTGGAGCCACTGTTGACCAGTGAGGATGGAAACATTGGCTAAATGTTTGTTTCCCAGATAGACAGTTTTGAAATGCATTTCATAAGAGTCCTCAGGAGGTCCTGCAGAATCTGACACCAATCACCCATAGCAATGATCAGCTCAAAAACATCCTTGTATTGTCTTCCCTGCTTTCCCTGTTTTACCTTCCCACTCCTGTTCCCCAAGATGGCTTCCTAAATAAACTCCTGCATGGAAGCCTGGGTCTTGGGCTCCGCTTTAAGAACACAGGCTAAGAGGTAAGCCTTTGGAATGAAGCCAAATATTGAAGACAGACCTAATGATATTCACCGCACTGCACTTGTCTAGGCAGCAACAAACCTTTTAGGATGGTTTTCAAATATTAAGAGATAAAACAAAAGTAGCATTTTTTGAGCCTCTCAATTCAATTAGATTTTCACTATTTAAGGTTTCACTTTGTAACAGATATTCTGTAGCAATTTGATAATATTTTATTCAGAATCAAATCTTTCTCTAAAAGGGTAGACTTGTAACATTATGCAGAATGCTAAAAGAATGTAACCCTGGCATCCATTTACCCCTTTTCTAACTGAACCCCATCCAGTAATTTGGAGATGATGTGCTCATATCCAGGACTACATTTCTGTCTTCTATGTAGCTAAGTGGGGCTGTGTGGCCAATTCTGGCAGGTTCTGGCCAATCAGATGAAAGTGGAAGAGTGTAGGACTTCCAGGAGTTCTCTTGAAAGGGAAGGGAAGACGGGCTTCTCAGACTTCCTTGCCTTTCCTCTTGATGCTTGTCTGTAAAATGACTCTGGACATCTGGTCAACACAAGCAATTCAAACTATGAGGTGACTTTAAGAAAGGAAGGCAAGGGCATTCTCTGGTGGTCCAGTGGTTAGGACTCCCCGCTCTCACTGCAGAGGGCCCGGGTCCAGTCCCTGATTGGGGAACTAAGATCCCACAAGCCGCATGGGGCAGCCAAAAAAACCAAAAAAGGCGAGGTAAGAAATGCAGGAAGAGAAGTTTGAAGAACTCTGGGTCCCTGATGACCATGGCGTGGCCATACTAGCTCCAAATTGCCCACCTTCAGATTTCTGTTTATATAAGGAAAAAGTCTGTCTTTTAAAGTAATCATTATTTGGGTTTAATCTGTCACATGTAGCCAAAAATAATCCTAACTTATAAAACCCCACATATAGAAATTACAGGCAAGTGTTCATTAAGGTTGTGGTTCTCACTAAGGGTGATACTGTCCCAAGGATCATTTGGAAATGTCTGGACATTTTGGTTGTTACAACTTGAGTACTGCTACTGGCATCTAGTAGGTAGAGGTTACTGGTGATGCTAGCCATTCTATAGTGCACACAACAGTCCTCACAACAGAATCATCTGGCCCAAAATGTCAACAGTGCCAAAGTTGAGAAATTATGCATGAACTAAGCCAATTTACTCCCTCCTCTTAATACAGAATGATTAGTCCACACAAGAAGTTGCCCAAGTAGTCTTGGATAAAGCCCCTTTATTCCTCTGGTTAGCTTTATTTGGAGTGAAAAAAGTTACACCATGTAGCAGGGTTTAAGGTTTCCAATATCATAAAGAACATATTCCCCTGCCTTTTTAACTTTAGAAAGATCTCAATGACAGAGCAAAGTGAGAATTTGATTTTAGGGCAGCTGGATGAAATACCAGATATAACCCAATTCCACCCACTTCACTGTTTTCTTCCTATAGCTGAAGACATTTGCCACTGTGGGAGGTGAGGTAACACATATTCAATTATTCTCCTTGCACTTCATTTAAACTTAAAGATATTTTCTGTTCACTTTCTTGTTAAAAAGAAATGAGAGATGTTCATCATAAGGGCATTTAGAAATTACTATTATTGAGCAAAGGGAAGAAAATTACAGCCATTCATAATCCCAACAGACCCAGAAAAACTACTAACTCTGCAATGTATAGGCTTCTAGATCTTTTCTATACACATATATTCATACATTAATGAGACCATATCAACCTATTCTTTATAACCAGCCCTCTTCCCCCTACTTAGAAGTATCACACTTTTATATCAATAATTATCCATCTATCTTTCAAAAGCCCAGAGCCCACCCGCCGCCTTTTAGAAGGACAAAAATGACCTGTCAAATTTTTAAATGTGAGAGTTACACACAGATTTACTCCATTTCAAGGATGCCTCCCTGAAACTATGGGGAGTTCTCCTTACACACTAGCAATCAAGGCCATACTTCCAACATTGTTTGTAGCATCGCTATTGCCTTGGAAATTATACAATCTATCCATTTATCTCCCTCAAACATGCAGTCACAAGCACATGTGCATAATATCTTCCCTAGATAAATATAAAACATGAAATTTTCTCTAATACCTTTCTCAGTGAAGCCTGGGAGAAGACATGCCTTAAAATATATAAGTAAAGCTCCAACTAGCAAGATAACCTCCCAGTTTGCTACTAATTTAAAGAGTAAATTGAAAGCTGTTAACAGAGACAGCTTAGGAGAGGAGCTGCCTAGCCTGGAGAAACAGGAGGCTAGGAATATAACTGGCACTTAGCACACTGAAATGCTTCTTAAAGAAGAGAAAATCATAAGGTTCAAAACCTGTAATTTTGTGAACTAACATCAACCTCCAAAATATTTTGCATGAACTCACCAGGGGATGATCATTGCAGTAAGAGAACTTCAGCTGGTCTGAACACTGCCCAACGAGCCACTCAGATTTGCCTTCACTGGACTATCATAACGAGCTACACCTATGTGTTCAGACAGTAAGTAGAGAGGATTTGGGTGGGTTCCGAGTTTACCTGAATGTGTTTAGTGAAGAAAGAATTGGGCTTACTCAAGCTTGAGTCTAGCCTACTAGCAAAGACTTAAAGCCAATATTGAATCATTTTGTTTTTTTCTATTTTGAAAGATATTAGCATCTATTTCCCTAAATGCCTGTGACCGATCACAGTTTATTCATGTGGAACAAGCACTTGTGACTTGTGAATTATGGTTTCACTTTCTGATGTGAACAAGGCCACAGACTTCCCTGGAATACGGTCTCTTCAACACCAGAGTAATGCTCTAGTCTACTAATCTTGAATGCAGAGGCATGTGTTATTTTTATGATTAACAGTACAAGATATACTAAAAGTGGTTGATTGAACAAAACCAATTTGCATTTAGATATAGGGAAAAAGTTGTGCTTCATTAGAAAGCTATGCATTGTCTCTAACATACTTTTCAATGTCATCTGATTCTATGGGAGCTATTTTACATTTAAGTTGTAGATAACTGATATCAATGGAAAATTGTGTATAAGCATGAAAATGAATCTTTTGGTGGAAGAACAACTTTTCCCTACCCCCATGGAAAAGATAGGTTTGACCCTTGACCTGGAATGGGTTAACTGAGCAGGCCTGAGTTACCCAAACCCTGCACATTCCAAACAAAGACCTGTCTTTAGGACTGGCTCTTGGTCAGTTCCAGGGAGATAATCTCTGGGCCCTTTGAACATTCTTCCTGATAAGAATGTTCTGTGCACTTTTTTAATGCTTTGGGCCACTCTATACTAGATAAGTTTATCCTAATGGTGTGATATATGGTGAAATCCTTTTTTGTTCTGGAGGCGGGCTAGAGTCTGAATAGCTGAGGTCAGTTACATGGGCACTACATGTTTACATGACTGACACCCTTATAAAATCCATGGACACCAACAGTCAGGTGTGCTTCACTTCACACCTGTTGTCACATCATTACTGGAAGAATTAAATGCATCCCTGTGTGACACCACTGAGAGGAGACACCTGGTAGCTTATGGCTGGTTTCTCCTGGACTTTGCCCTGTATGTCTTTTACTTTTCCAATTTTAAAATGTGTCCTTTTGCTGTAATAATCCATAACTATGGGGTAGAGTCCTGTGAGTCTTCTACCAAATCACTGAGCCTGAGGCGGGTCTTGGGACTCCCAACCTACCTTCATTTGCATATTCTTTTCAATACTCCATATTTGTGTGCCTGTTCCTAGGGTTTTCCTTTGAACCAGTTATAACATCATCCTGATTCTCTCATTAAATAAAATCTTTAACATGTGTTCATTTTAAAGCTATAAATTATGATTTTACCTTTAAAAAAGGTTTAGTAGAGCAAAATTTCTTTAAATATCTACTCTAGGAGAGGTTCCTAATAAGTACAAAAAGATATCCCTCCCTCTTACAACTTTGCAACCAGTATGTTAAAGCAAGTCTAAGACTAAACTCCTCTGTGTACTATATAAACACTTATTAGCAAGTGGAAACAAACGAGAGTTAGACCACATTTTCAGTAGCTAAGCTCTCCTGACTAGCAGGCTCATGAGAGGCTCTCAGAAAGCAGACTCAGTAAGACTCTGATGAAGAGTCAGTCTTTAGGAAGCCTGGGTGACAAGGTTCTCCATGAAATAAATGGTCACAGGATCCCAAAAGTCACACTGATACTCCACTGTCACGTTTGCTCATTCAAGCAACTGCCAAATTCTTATACCTCATTCATGCAATTGCCATGGGGAATATACACGCTTCCTAAGCCGCCACCCACGTTTAACACCTTTATTTCACTGATGAAAAGTTATTTCTAACACTACTTATGCTAATAATAAACAACCTCTCTTGTGTAAATTTTCATACATGAGTGCTAAGGTACCATCTCCGAAGCTGTTGATTTCTGATTGGGGTGCTTCACATGATATGCTGTTCAACCACCTTTGAAGTGTGGATTCCTGAATAAGGTACTGTAAACAACAACTTACCTTAGGGTGTAAATTAGAGTTAACCTGCATACACAAACATGTATCCCACTGTTAATACTAAAATAGCCTTAAAATAAATTCTACACAAATAGGAGTGTTAGGAAGAAAACAAACTCAGAACGATCATTATCTTCCTTTCTTTTCATCTTCCTTTAGGCACACTTTATTTCTTAAATAATTACTAATCAAAAAATCTTTTAGAGCATCTACTACATATGAATAGGATTGTGTAGGCAATTGACTAATTTGAACAGGATTAAGTCTTGATCTCTTCAAGTAGAATAGGAAAAAAAACTTACCAAATGTCCTAGCATGTAGTACTGACTTTATAAATATATTTAATTTTCACAATAACCTTGAAAGCTCTTATCTCTTACAAATGGTGATAAAACCCAAGTCAGGAAGGTAACAAATTGCCAAACAGTAAAACCGAGATTGTAACCAGAATGAACACCTCTTATACCCCATGCTCTTGTTCCTAGAGCACAGTAAGTCTCCCTCTTTCCTCTCAAAAGTGACCTTGGGCTAACACAAATACATAAGCATCAGTTCCTAGACAATTTCATTATGAAGACAATTTCATTATGAAGACAACATTCAACAAGTGACTTTTATGGCAGCCACTATGTTAACTATTGTATATTCCTTATTTTCTCAAATTCCAAAAAGCTTTGATAGAGTAATACAAAGTTAGGAAGATTAAGTGGAAGATAAATGATAAAGTAAGATTTGAACTAAACTTTTTCACATACTTTCTATATTCTGTTGTCTAGTTGACAATTATTGTTACTTTTATTTTTTCCCATTACTTATCATTAGGTATAAGGGTGGGTGGGGTAAGAAATACGAGATTATTGTGCTCTGGATTGATCTAAATTAAATCCATAAGGAATGTTATATTTTGAGCATTAAATATTGAATATTTACACATGTGAAAAGCAGAAAGTATTAAAGTCTCAGAATTATAAAAAAATACTGAATTGATTAGCATGAATGGAGCTAGACTTTTTAAAGGAAAATATGCAAATTCATGTGGAAAATACTTATTCAATAAACAATTATTGAGTAGCACCCATAGTTCCAGGTACTGGAGGCACAGCAAATGAACAGAATGGACAAAAATACCAGCCCCCTCAATGTGCTTACAATCTAGAAATGCCAATTCAAATAAGTGAGGAGAGGGTGGATTATTCAATAAATGTGCTGGAACAAGTAGTTGCCAATATGGGGTAAATATTAAGTCAAATCTCTACCTCACATAAAATACATTTTAGGCAGATTAAGAAAGTAAAACTTTAAAATTTAGAAAAAAAATTTAATATTCTGTTACAGAATATTTTCGTGATATTGGATGGAGAGATTAAACTATTCACATAAACCTCAAAACAGAAAAATATTGACAATAAATTTAGGAAAATAAGTCTTTTGTATGGTAAAACAAAAGACATCACAATGTGTGGGCATATCAGCAGGATGATCTCATGAACTGTGGTCATAGGTCAGAAAAATTCATGAGCTATTAAAGACTCAAATTTTAAGCCTCACAAGTGTTGTGGTCCAAGGAAAAAAAGATCACATTAACTAAGAAGGACTTTTGCATGAAGAAAGTACAGTTACATATCCTAGAATCCCATTATTTCAAACAACTTAGGTGTTATATTAGTATATATCTTGAGCCCCAAATATATATATTTTTAATGTTGTCAACCTGTATAGGGATTGTAGATTTCTGTATATAGACAGAAAGTTAGGTAATATGAACAATTAGACCAACATCCTTCAAGTTCACGGGTGGGACACTGTAATTAAAAATGGGGCTTACTATGATTTGGTGCAGGGAAGGGAATCACACTGCCCTCTGCTGCTCCTAATCTCCTGCCCAAACAAAATCTCTGGGAGAAAGTAATCTCAGTTTACCATATGGTGTCTTCCTTCATTAGTGAAGAGAAAGCCCCAGTTGAGATGGGGTTTATCTTTTTTTTAAGTACATACACATTTTAACTCTGGGAAGATAATAGAATTTAGGCAAGTGAATCAAAACCATAGTGTTAATATGGAATCTGTGTATATTTTGTAATTTATGTACTTCTAAATTTTAAGAGACTTTGTCCTATAAGTGACAGTCCTGCTCTTCCAATTTAAAATGCATAGTTGACTTACAATTTTAAATTGATAATCTAAGTTTATTTTTCGAACAAAGAATTTTAGGTTCACCATATTGTAAGTGTAAACTGCTGTATACATTGGAGGATTTTTAAATTTTTCAACAAACGTTTTAGATTTACAAAAAGTTATATAGTACAGAGAATTCCCACGTGTGCCACATTATTTCCCCTATTGTTAACCTCTTACATTAATCTTGTACATTTGTCAAAACCAATGACCCAGTAGACCCACTATTGGTACGTTATTATTAACCACAGTTCATAATTTATTTGTATTTCACTAGTTTGTACCCAACATCCTTTTTATGTTCCAGGATGCCATTCAGGGATTACATGTAGTCATGTCTTATTAAGTAACTCTAGACTGTGGGCATTTCTCAGGTTTTTGTTTTTGATGACTGTAGCAGTTTTGAGCAGTACTGGTCAGGTGTTTTCTACAGTGTCCCTCAACTGGGATTTATCTGATGTTTTCCTCATGATTAGACCCAGAGTGTGGGTTTGGGAAGACCACAAAGTAAAGTGTCATTCTCATCACATCATACTATCAAAATGACTTGTCACTGTTGTTAACCTTGATCTCCTGGCTGAGAATGTTTATTCAGGTTTCTCCAATGCAAAGCCACTCTCTCCACAGGTACTTTCTCTTCACTCCCTTGCCCACCTGGGCCCCCTTTTCCAAATGATACTCTTTGAAAGGAAGTCGCTATGTGCAGCCCACATTTAAAGACTGAGGAATTAGGCTCCACCTTCTTTATGGGGAAATAGCTGTATAAATCATTTGGGATTTTTCTGCATGGCAGATTTGTCTGTTCTCCCTACTTACACTTGTATTTGATTATTTAGTTCAGTGTGGAATCCTGGATGTTTATTTTTTACCTCAGGTTATAATCCAATGCTACTTTGTTTTGCTGCACAAATTGTTCCAGTTTTAGGCGTTGGGAGCTCTTTCAGTTAGATCCTGTGATCCTTTGATGGCCACTGGCTTGTGCACGTGTATGTATGTCTTAATAAGCATGTCCCTACTTTCTGGCACTAGCAGAGTATGCAGGTTCATTCTGTATATGTCATGTCTGGTCCTAGAATCAGCCATTACTCCAAAGACTCATGGTTCTTTTTATCAGATAATGGTATTAGAAATGAACATGTGGGCACTGACTGTGTTTATTGCTACTGGGGCATAAGAATTATCTAAGCACTTAGAAATGTTTTGTTTCTTAGTTCAAACAACTACATAATAAAGTAGTACTTATATTAAATATGTTTAGTTTACAAATACACTTCAAAATGTTTGAAAAAGTTTAACTTAGTTGTAAATAGGACTAAGCATTATTCAAAAGCTCTATAAAAGTGATTAAGAATTACTAGACATAAATGTATTGATGAAATTTTTACACTAACCGTAAAGCCCAAGAAGGAACTCAGTTCTTTAGCTTTAATTTTACAAAATTATCAGTTTACAACCCCCAAAAACTTCAAAACAGTCTTGTTCTGTAGAAAAAAAGCAAACTGAAAAGCACTTTAAAACACAATTCACGTAACTGAGAAACACTCCCCGTCTGAAATATTTCTAGAACTGCTGTACGTCAATTTTAAAAAAGACAAACACGCTGATACAGGAACGAAGAATGGGGAAGTACAGCACATTCACAGAATGAGAAACCTGAATGCCCAACAAATACGTGAAAAGATGTTGACCTTCACTAGCATGTTAGTTTCTATGGCTTTTAAAAACTACTACGAAATTAGTGGCTTAAAACAACACAAGTTTCTTACCTTACAATTCAGTAGAAGGAAGTCTGACAGGGATCTCACGGGGTCAAAATCAAGATGGCTGCAGGGCACACCGCTTCCTAGAGGCTCTCCTTACCTTTCCCAGTTTTTAGAGGCCACTTGCTTCCTTGGCTGGTTCCCTTCTCTCTTCAAAGCCAGCAATGCCAGGGCAAGACCCCCTCACACAGCCACCTCTCTCCTTCTCCTCTCCTGCCTTCTCCTCCTTTTAAGAACGCTTGTGATTAAATTGGATCCACCTGGATAATCCCAGCTGCTCTCAATGTCAGCTGATAACCAAAGTAATTTCACCTGCCACCTTCATACCCCTTTGCTACACAATTTAATAAATATGGATTCTGGTGATTAGAACACGGACATCTGGGGAGGGGGTCCATATTCTGCTTACCACAATTAGCAATCATGGGAACTAAATTAAAACAAGGCCAAGTTTTCTCATAACCTGCCAAATGGAGTGTAAATCAGTTTAACCACTTTGAGTAGTCTTGAAATTTGAAAATTCAATCATATTTCTATATAGAGAAACTCAAGCAAGTGGTATCAAGGTGTCTATTATCATGTTCATTCTTTTGAATAGCAAAAAGTTTTAAAACAAGCTAATTTCCCAATAAGCAAAGAATGGGTAAACTGTGATGTTTTACCATATCACAATATATCATGTAAAGATTGAAATGCATAAAACAGAGCTACATATACATATCAATATGGGTATGTCATAAACATAGTATAAATTAGTAACACATGCAGAAAATTACATGATTTATGTAACTGTTTAAATACACCACACATTTATCTGTGTAGTTTACTATATAATATGTGGAGCCTTTTAAGGAAAAGAATACAAAATTACAAGTGAAAACTATAACTTAGATATACAAATATTTATTTAGATTGAAAAAAGAAATCACAACTAATTACTCAAGTCACTTTTTTTCTGAGATACTTGTAGGCAATATATCAGAAATGCTTTCAAATTGCCACCTGGCTTCCCCTTCTCCTCCAAAGCATTTAGAGAGCCAAGTTTGGGGGGAGGAGGACTCTGGTACTTCATTTCATTGGCTTCAAGAAAAATCCATCTTTTTACTTATATATGATGTATAAGTATAAACCCATGGATATCTATTGAAGCTGTAACATTATCTTTCTTTAAAATAAATGAATATTTTCATTTAATAATGAATGAAAGAATAAATAGATAAATACAATATTCAAACAACTGAATCACACATTTTCCTCATTACAGACTTGGCATCTTAAACTCAATAGTTTTATCCCCTATTCATTACCTTTCCAACACAGCCAGCTCTCCCTCTTGAATCCCTCTTTACTGACACCCCTTCCTTCAGAGCACCTGGATTATTGTTCAGCTTCCCAACTGATCTCTCTGTTTCCATCCTTGCTCCCAACTTATATTCTGGACAGAGCAGCCCAGATATTCTTTCAGACTGTAGATCATATTGTATCACTTCTGTTTGCCCAACTTTCCAATGGCTTCACATTTCACGTAGAATAAACTCCAAGCTTTTACAATGACTATGTTGCTGTCCCAGTGTTCACACTTCAAGCATGTGGTACTTGAAGCCTTCCCCTAGTCAGCTATGTGGCTCATTCCTTCACTTACTGGGGCCTCCCATAAAATGTCAATTATGAGAGAGGCGTCTCCAGACCAAACCACTTTATTCAAAACATCTCAGCACTACCTCCATCTTTCAGCCTCCTTCCTCTTCCTTGTTTTCCTTATTATTACCTATCACCACCTAACATATATTTTGTTGTTGATAATCTGTCTCTCCCAAAAGAATATAAGCTACAGGAGAGCAGAGACTCCTCGTTCGCTGAAGAAGCCCCATACACATAACAAGCACTCTATAAATATTGATTGCATGTGAACATATTCAGTGACTAAATGAATAATCCAAGTTGATGTAAGTGTGTTAAGGTTGTTAGAAGAGAAGGGCTTTGAGGAAAGAGAGATTTCCAGATATGCAAGGAAAGGGAAAAGAGAAAGGAAAGCAGCAGATAATGTGATCTACCTGTAAGGGAGAGATGAAGAGAAATAGAAGATCACTAAGTAAAGGCAGCAAGAGACATACAGTACTTGGAAGACAAGCAGACAAAGGAAATGAGTGTAGCTTGGTTTCTCTGGGGTGTCAAGTTTGCATAAAGAAATCCTTTCAGGGTTGGCTAAAAATAGGTTGTGCAGCATCTTAAGTGCCGAGGTAAGAAATACATATTTATTCAATTGTCAAAGGTTGATGTTGAAGATATCTTAAAAAGACAATCATACAGAGACATGCTTCAGAAGCATTAATATACAGTTGTGTGAAAGTGATAATGAAGCCATGAAAATCAGAGTTGAGTTGGGAAATTATTTAGGGCAAGAAGTCATAAAGTCTTCAATTATCTATAACTTGAAGAGAGACTCAGCAGAGGTAAAGTATACACAATTAGTCATGTTAACCCTGGCTACATGGGTAGGAAAAGGTGTTAAAACCTGAACTTTGGGGAACATATCTATTTTAATGAGAGAAGAGAGATTAGCAGGCCAGTGAGATGAGGAAAACGTGCTTCTTAATGTATTTACCATGAAATTTTTGTGTGTGATCATTATACTGCAGAATATTAAGTAACTAATATATGCAAAAGGTGCAAGTAAGCTCTTTGAAGGCAGGGACCATAGACATTACACTTTCTTTGAAATGTTAACCAACATAAATCCTAGCATATTAATATACACACAAGGTTTAGTCAATTAACGTTCAATTAACCTTTTTCAAGTGAATGACTGGCTGGATTAACAGTTTGGAATGAAATGGGAAATAAAGCTGTTTCTGTCATTAAGATCTAGTTTGGAATGAAATACACCTATCCCAGGAGCATGCAGTAATCTAGTATAGGCTTAAAGATGGAAACAAAACAGCAGCAAGCAGTTTTGTTTCATTGTTTAAAAAAAAAAAAATAGTGGGGAGAGGGAAGGTTAATAGTATGATTTCTATTTAGTATGGCATGAAGTAATTCAAATAGCTTAACAGTGATACAGGGTATTAGAATAGAGGCCTGGTCTGAAAGGACTTGAGAAAATTATAAAACTGCCAAGCTAGAAAAACAGTAAAATATAAAGAGTGCTTAATGCTTTATTTCCTGAATATCCTTGTGTTTTCATGGAATATTTCTTTCTACAGTAATCAATGTATTTGGTGGAATGTCTTACTTGAAAACGCAGATGTTGTACTGCTGGCAACTCAGCCTCAACTGGCCTTGTGGTAGGTTATGCTATCATTAAAAAAGGAACTGGTTGTAAAAATAAGTCTTCATCTCCATAGAAGAATTTATTGCTCCAATAAAGGGAAAGGCCCCCAAGGTTCACTGACTCTGCTTTACTGAAGAAAGAGAAAGGAAAGCTTAGGGATTTTTCTGTATCATATGATGAGTTCATTGTAGCAAATGGGAATGGAGGTGGTGAATTGCTGAAGATATCAAAGGAAGTTCAGCCTAAGGGGAAAAATAGAGGATGGACATTTAGGTTGTTGAAATAAAAATGAACCTCATATGGGAAGGTGCAAGCGAGAAGTAATTTGAGTCTATTTTACGCTATAGGATCTTAACTGGATGTTTCTACTGCTCCAGTAAAGCACTTATTGAAACGGCCTCTTTGGGCAGTATGTTACTTCCTGTTGCTGGTGAAACAAATGACCACATATTAGTAGCTTAAAACAACATAGATTTATTATCTTCCAGTCCCGGACGTCAGAAGTCCAACCTGGGTTTTGCTGGGCTAAAATCAGCCTTGGTTAGGGTGTGTTGCTTCCGAGGCTCCAGGGGACAGTTCATTCCCTTGCCTTTTCTAGCTTCTAGAGGCTGCCTGCATTCCTTGGCTCATGTTCCTTCCTCCACCTTCAAAATACAACAATGGCAGAATTGCCTTTCCCATATCAAATGACTAAGACACTGATTCTCCTGCCTCCTTCCTCCACATATAAATATCCTTGTGATTACTTTGAGTTAAACAAATTATATAAAATAATCTCCCCACCTCAAGATCCTGAACGTAATCACATCTGCAAGGTCCCTTTTGTCATGTAAGGTACCATATTCACAGGTCCCTTGGTTTAGAGTGTGGATATTTGGGGGTGGAGGGGAAGCATTATTATCACTACCACAGAGAGGTAATATTTTTTTATTTGAATATGTATGTTCTACAGTAAACAGATTCATAAACAGTTGAGCACTGTGAAACTTTCCAGGTATGAATGATCCTTTTAAAGTGTGTCTGTGTTCTTTCTGCTTTGTGTCTCATCAGCAGTAATAAAGATGACAAGTAGCAGTGATAATTTTACTTACTCAAAAGGCAAGAGAGAAGCCATTTTAGTTCTTTTATACATTCCAAAGCTATTGAAAAGTCATCAAGACAAAGACCTTACTATATCCCTAAATACAAAGCTGCATAAGAAGAGATGTGTAGTGGAAGGGGTAACATTTTACCTGGTCTCATGTTTTACTATCATCACTCTTCATGAAAAGAGTGGCGGTGGGGGAATCTCAGAGAAGCAGAACTGCAAGAACAGAGACAAGATGAAACCACTCACATTGTTGAAAGGAGATGGAATACTAGTAAAATCACTGCAGCATCATCAACAAGGAGAGAAGGTTTGAGCACAATAATTAAACTTGGCAGGGTGCATAGTGTATAGCACCATGTGTCCAAAAGGAAACAGGGTAATAGGACTGCAGATGGATGCTTAGTTGGGAGGGAGGAAGAAAGTAGGTGGCATTGAAAGAATGGAGGGGAATTTGTGAATGGATCACTTAAAATAGAATACCAAGTATGGTTCCAGGTCCTTAACGGTTGTTAAATTGACAGATGAGATAACCAATGATGATGGTCTTTTGATCAGTGAAATGTCCAGACTCTTGAGTTGCAGAGTGTACCCAAGCTCTCAGGTGAGAATCAGGATGTGTTAATAAAAGGAGCACATATAATGAGAGAAGATGGGAGTGTGAAGGGGAAAGAAACTCAGAAGAGACAGCAATATCCATTTTGTTAATCTGGGACCTAAGAGAATATAATCAGCACAAAAGAAACACAATTTCAGCATGAAAGGCATGTGGTGTTAGTAATATCATAAAAAGAAATTAAAGTAGGAAAATTAATGCTTCAAGAGGCAACCTGATAGTGATGTCTCAGATCTTCACACAGAAGGCTCTGTGTTTGAAGTAGTCTCAGTTAAAACACTCATTGTAGATTATTTGGCAGGATCAGTGTGGGCTGAGAAAGCCGACTAAGGGCAGAATAAAAAATGTGACATAATAGAAACATTATCTGACATAAAACCAAAACAAACAAAAAATGTTTTGTTTTATTTAAATGGCCCATGGCCCATGAGCAGCAAGGGAAGGCAAAATAACAGAAAAAATGTTTCTGTTCTCTATAAAATTGAAGGGACTTGAACATGTTTTTGTCTGAGAAGCTTTGCTGGTATCATAATATAAATGTGCTCAAGTCTTCATTCCACAAAAGCCAAAGGAGGAGAAAATGCATTTACCCCAATTAGCGTCCATACGCCTGTGGAGCAGTAAGGAAACCTGAGAAGACAAAGCCAGGGGCCTGAGTTCTGGACTGTCACTGTAGCTCACAATCTATGTGTTTGTATCACAAAGTTTATGGGTTTCTTTTTTGTGTTTGGTTTGTTGGATTGCTAAATTTTTAATTATAAAATAATATTTCTATGTTTGCTCATTAAACAAAAATTCAAGTAAAAGTCTTTAAAACATTCCTTTCCACATTATTTCCAAACTCTCCAATCTAATACCATCCTCCCCAAAAGTAAACATTGATAAGACTATAGAGTGTTTCCTTTCAGATAATTGCTGGCATATTTATGAATATGAAATATATATACAAGCACAGGCATACCTTGTTTTATTGAACTTTGCTCTATTTGCTTTGCTGATACTGTGTTTTTTTACAAATTTAAGGTTTGTGGCACCCCTGCATTGAGTTAAGTCTATTGGCACCATTTTTCCAACAGCATTTGCTTACATCGTGTCTCTGTGTCACATTTTGGTAATTATAGCAATACTTCAAACTTTTTCATTATTATTATATTTGTTATGGTGATCTGTGATCAGTGATCTTTGATGTTACTACTACGATTCACTGAAGACTGAGGTGACAGCATTGTTTAGCAATAAAGTATTTTTTAATTAAGGTTTTTTTAGACATGATGCTATTGCACACTCGATAGGCTATAGTATAGTGTAAACATAATTTTACATGCCCTGGGAAACGAAAAAATTCATGTGATTCCTTTTATTGTGATATTTACTTTACTTCAGTGGTCTGAAATCAAACTCACAATGTCTCTGAGGTGTGTCCATAATTAGGATGATTTTTAATGGACTTATGCATATTGTTCTCCTTTCATTTTACTTGACAATGTATTAAATACCTTTTCATCTCTGTCTTTCTGTCTTAAGCCTCTGTATAGTACTCTGCAGTACCATAAATCATTTAGCTATTTCTCTCTTGACAAACATTATTTAGATTTTTCTAGTATTTTGTCATTATACAAAAAGTGCTTGCTATGAATGTACACACACACACACTATTTTTTTCCTTGCAGGGAAAATTGCTGGAAGTAGAGTTGTTACTTCAAAGGCTGTGTGCATTTTCTTCTCCTTAAAAAAATGTTTCTCAAATCACTTTCTGAAATAACAGTAGCTGTTTACATTTCTGCCAGATGAGAACGAGCGTACCTATCCACCCAAGTTCTTATGAGCACTGATTATCATCCATAATTTAAATTTTTCAAGAATGATGGGTAAAACATTGCTATATCATTGGAGTTTTAATTTGTAATTACATAACTAGTAATGAGGTTTAGCATCTTTTAAATGTTGATTGACAGTTTGCCTTTTGTTTTCTGAAAATCGTTCGCTATTTTACTGATTTTTTTCTACTTATTAGTATTTCTTTAAAATTATTATTAACGGACAGTTTCTTTCTGCTCAGGCTTATACCATAGACTGGGTGGCTTATAAACAACAGATATTTATTTCTCACAGCTCTGGAGGCTGGAAGTCCGAGATCAGGGTGCCAGCACAGTGGGATGAGGGTCCTCTTTGGGTCTTAGACTTCTCACTGTATCCTTCCATGGTAGAAGGGTAGAACTAGCTCTCTGGGGCCTCTTTTAAAAGGGCACTAATGAGGACTCCATCCTCAGGACTTAATCACCTCCCAAAAGCTCCATATTCTAAATTCATCTTCTTGGGCATTAATTTTCAACACATGCATTTTGGGGAGGACACTAACATTCAGATCATAGTAAGGAGAAATCTTAGTATATCATAAATATGAAATACTGATATTTGTTACAATTATTTTATTCATTCTGTCACATTTTAAAGATACTCCCTTCCATATTTACCCTGCTTGCTGTTTTATTTTAAATTAGTATTGCATATTGTATTTCATCAAATATTTTCTCAGCATCCATCAATTAATGATATAGATTTTCTCATTTAATCTGTTACCATTATACCAATCTTTTTTTCCTGAGATAAACCCGCCTATTCCAGTTATGACTGCTGAACAACAAACAATGCCAAACATAGTGGCAAAAAACCAACACGCATGTTATTATACTCACCAATTCTGTAGGCTGAAAGTCTGGGCAGGACTTGGTTGGGCAATTCCTGTGCTCCTTGTGGCATCTGCTGAGCGGTACTCAGCTGGCAGATAGGCTAGTCAGGAGGTTCCAGAAATGTTTCAACTCCAAGTCTAGGGCGATGACAGTAAGGCTGAACTGAATTGGGACTATTAATTGTGTACCCGCATACGTTCTCTCCGTCACGATAGTTTCAGAGTTGTTGGGATTTCTTACATAGCAACTGGCTTCCTGCAGAGAAAATATCCCAAGAGAAGTAGGAGCTTCTTGCCTTTTTAATGACTTAGCCCTGAAAGTAATACAGCTTTACTTTTGCCATATACTGTTTTTACCAACAGTCACAAGCTCCTCCCACCTCTCTACACTTTAATTCCAGAAAGGAGACACAAAGCCCAGCTCCTCACTGGAAGAAGTATCAAAGAATATGCAGACATTTTAAAAACTTCCATACTACCTAATCATGATATAATTTTACTCTACCATTAGAGTCATTTTGCTTATACTTCATAAAATATTTTTGCATCAATGTTCCTTTGTAAGAATAGCACTTGAGCTGCTAGCCCTGTGGCATTATGACCATAAAAGCTGCATAAGGGGGGCTTCCCTGGTGGTGCAGTGGTTAGGGGTCTGCCTGCCAATGCAGAGGACACGGGTTTGAGCCCTGGTCTGGGAAGATCCCACATGCCGCGGAGCAACTAAGCCCGTGAGCCACAACTACTGAGCCTGCGCGTCTGGAGCCTGTGCTCCGCAACGGAAGAGGCCGCGGCAGTGAGAGGCCCGCGCACTGCGATGAAGAGTGGCCCCCGTTCACCGCAACTGGAGAAAGCCCTCGCACAGAAACGAAGACCCAACACAGCCATAAATAAATAAATTAATTAATTAATTAAAAAAAAAAAAAAGCTGCATAAGGACCCAGGAAGAGGTCAAAATGATCCAAGGTCATAAGGCCCTGGCTTCCATGGCAGTTGTCTCACCTCCTAACAGCATCAGTTGCCTCCTTTCCTCCAGGAGCAAATATTGTGTTTTGACATGCCTTCATCACCCTCACCTTTGTAGAAGCTGCAGCAGCTCTAGCACTCAAGATGTGACCTGGCCACATTCACAGAAGCTCTAAGCACCCCAGTAACTGCCAGAAAAAACACAAGTATGGAGGACTTAAAGGCTCAATAGAGAGGATTTTAACTAACGAGAGATAGGAGCTGGGAAAGACTGGGAAGGTATATGAGTTGCCCTTCCTCCCCGTGAAGGACTGCTCCCAGACACAGTAGCTTCAGTCAGCCAGTCTAAGAGCATCCAGTGCAATCAAGCAAACAGCAGTATTGTTTCTGGACTCTACTGAGGTGGGGCAAGCCTAGTAGCACGCCACCTTGAACTTGCTTTATCTCTTTCCCACTTCTCCCTTTATCCTTTGTTCCCCTGGTATTATATTCTCAATAGAGCACTAGCACATAAGTTTTGGCTTAGGCTCTTACTTCTAGAGTATTCAAACTGAGACACAGAATTATACTACTATTATAAAAGTATGTGAGTAGTTTTACATTTTTTATTTGCTCTGGAACAGTTTGCATAAAATAGAAATAGCTTATCTACAAATTAAATTTTTTGAGGGAGTGCAAAAATTGGTCTTCTTGGGTTTTAACTTCTTATTGATTCAATGTTTTGCAATTTATATTTCTCTAGAAAATTGTCCTGAGCATTTCTGTAAGCAACTAGTTACCTGTTAAGTACATTCTTTTTGATAAACTTCTGGGGAAAAAATAACTAATATTTATCTACACTTCATCATGAGTGAGTTTATCAGGTAAGACAAGTCAACTAGTCACTGTGGGTTTTGGTTTAGTCATCTGTAAGGTGAGAAATTTGGACAAGAATATTATTCTTTTCCTCCTGGCTCCAAAATCATTAATGCTGTATGATGTTGGTTCTACCTTATGAGAGAAGTAACACTAGAGATCTGGATATTTTATGCCACAATTTAACCATCTCTGAGAACTAGAGAAGATAATTCATTTGTCAAATGCTTAATGTTCTCAAAAGAAAAGACAAAATTGAAGCAGATTGTCAGTTAGAGAAGACAGTGCACTTCTAAGGGACATATATCAGAATCTTCACCATCAGATTCTAGTATCATTCTTGATGTGGCAACACTCCCCTTTTAGAATCACTGCCATCGGGGGATATTAGGACCATTGGAAGTCTCTTTGGAGATGTGATTTTACAAAGAAAAGTATTTGGAAACCATAATTTATTAATGATAATAATGAGAAAGGAGAGGAGGAATAGGTGGAAGGGAAGAAGGAACTGTTATTAGTAAGAAGTATCTACTATTAAGGTTGGGCTATAGTATTAACTTATTTAATTCAAAAATAACCCCCATGATATAGATACTACATGAGATTATCTTTTTAGGATCCCTTCAAGTTTTTAAATTCTAACAATACACATTTCAAGAAGTAGAAGAATAAAAGCAAGTTTCCACCACCAAACTTGAAACAAATTATCAGATGTATATATATTCTTTATCAATATTAAAAGAAGGAAACAGTGTTAATCATATGTTAAAACTTTCAACCAAATACAGTGCAGACTGTATTTAGGGAAAAGGCTTTAAAAAATCATCAAGGATGGAGAGAAAAAGACCAGAAATGAAAGTCATCAGAAAGATTGTTAAAAATAAAGGTGTAAATCTATGTAATTTAAAAGCAAACAAAAAAATTATAATTTTAAAATTATAATACTAATATCAAGGTAGATTGAAAATAAAATCATTTAAAGGACACAAAGAAAGAACATTCCATTGTAAAAAGTTTGATGCAGAAAAAAAAAATCTGTATAAACCTTTATGCACAGCATGAAAGAAAACAGAAAGAAGCACAACTAAACTGTTAAAAATACAAAGGGAAATTGACAAAACCATAACAGAGAGGACCTAGTCTAATTATCAAAGTCTTTTTATATTGTTTTAGAAAACAAGTGCATTGATGATATGAATAATATAGCCTCAAACCAAGGCCATCAAACTGCCGAAAACTAAAGATAAAGAGCAAATTTAAAAGCAGTCAGATAAAAAAGACATATTATATAGGAAATGTAAAGGGCCAGGTATGAAGTTTGAAGTGTAAAGTAGTACAATACTGACTCTAAATTGACTTTAATAATTTTAGAATGTGTATTGTTAGCAGGGTTTCTCAGCTTTGACAGAACTGACATTTTGAGTGGGATACTTCTTTGTTTTGGGGGTCTCTCCAATGCATTGTCGACTTCTTAGCATTATCCCTGGCCTCTACCAACTAGATGCCAATAGCAGCCCCCCACCCTGCTAATTTATAACAACCAAAAATGTCTTCAGACATTGACAAATGTCCCCTGTGGGGGCAAAATCATCCCTGATTGAAAAGCTCTGCCCTAGAGCCATCATTAATAAAATAACAGGTGGTGTAGAACCCCACAGACAAATAATATGGGCTATTTAAAAATGCCAAACAACTCCAACAAAGTCTGGAAAGAAGCAACAGTTGGTCAAAACATAAAAGAAAAGATTGAGAACAAATAGCAAAATACTACATTTAAATTAAAATATCAGTAATTACATTACATATAAGTAAAATAACATGTCAATTAAAAGTCAGAAATTGTTAGAATTATATATTGGTAAAAATCAAGATCCAGCTATATGGTCTCTACATGAAAAGCACTTTAAATATAAAAAGCCAAATAATTTGAAAATAAAAGAATGGAAAAAGATACCCCATGAAAACAGCAAGCATAAGAAAGCTGGAGTGGTTATGTTAATATTAAACAAAGTAGACTTCAAGGTAGAGAATAATGGATGAAGAACATTTCAAATGATAAAAGGGATAACAAATGATAATAACCCAAAATATGTATGCACTGAATAAGACAAAACTCTATGATGACAGAGCTCATAGACCTAATAACACAAAATTCATCAACTGTAAACTCTATAATTACCATTTCTACCTTAATCAGTACCATATCCTCTCACACTGCTTTGCACATAGTAAATGGCCATCAATATGTCATTAAATTTTAATGTATCATAATTGATTTAACATTCTCCTTCAGATTTAAGTTTTTCCAATTTTAAATGGGTTTGCTCTGAATGACTCCAGAGTTCATGGGATATATTTCCTCAAACCTTTGTCCTTGATAAATAGGCCATTTTCACGATCTTTTATAAATAAGTTATTTTGGTCATGGAGCCTGTACTGCTTACTTTGGTGCATATCTTTGAAGGAAAGAAGCCACAAAGTTCTTAATTTTTTTAGATTGCTCAGCTGCACTCTATTTTTTCCCTTATGTTCCTTTAACATAATGTGCAGGACAGAAATATTCCTAAGAACGTTACTTATAAGCTAACAAAATAAAATCCTATTTTCTTTTAATATATTAAATAGAAAGGCATTCAGAAAGCTGGAGAGAGCCTTTCATTCCCCACATATGTAAATAAAAATATAAATGTATGAATAAAAAAATGGGAGAGAGTTAGATGTAAGACTGTTTTCTCTATGTTACCATGACATCCCAGTAATGGTAAGAGTACATTATGGCACTCAGTAAAGCATTAGAGAAAGAGCACTGGTCTTGGCATAAGAAAATTCAGATTTCTGTTAGTTTGCAAACTGGGGGGTTCCCCAGGTGAAATTCCAAACTGGCCCCCCATACACAGAGGGCAAGGAGAAACTGAAGAAAGTGGCAGACCACTCCAGATTGGTAGGTGGCAGGTTTAATAATCAAAGGAACTTACTACATATGAGGCTTGTCATAGATGGCCCCAAGAGGAGTAGATCTCCATACACACTCACCAGAATCTTAAAAGTTTCTATAGAGGCCTTAACAGGGTTTAGTCACATATCCAATCCAGATGGTCTCAACAATGCAGTGTTCTTTCAAGGATGCATCCTTGAAAGCATCTCCCCCTGTGGGAACACTGGGCAGCGCGTACATTCCGAGGACAGGGGAGGGGGTGTGGAGCCTTTGACTGCCTGGGTCTACTTCTCAGGTCAACTGGCAGTCATGTCCTCTCCATGACCCACTCCAACAATTTCAGCCCACCTCTGCCATTATTAGCTTTGGAATTTTGAGAAATTCCCTAAATATCACTAATTTTACATTTCCTATTTTAAAAATTGACAGGATAACTTATTTCTGAGGTCTATGGTGAGGACCAAAAATGAGTTTCTGGGTATAAATATACTTTGTGAATTTTTATCAAATTATAAAATATCTTTATGGGATTTATTTTATTTTGATTTAAAAATCAGAAGGGCATTAGAGTCTGTATAATTCAGGATTACTCTTATGTACACATAACAGGAAACTCAACTAACAAAGGCTTTAAAAAAAAACGGGTTTTCTTGTCCTCGTATACCACCTGCCCCTGAGCAGGCAGTTGCTGGTGTTGTTGCAGGAGCTCTGTGATGTCCTGTAGGACTAAGACGATTTCTCTATACTCCTTTATCCTCCACAGGCTTGCTCTCAGCCTTGTGCTTGTAAGGGAAGGCTGAAAAATTGCTGCCTCAGCTCCAAAATATCACATCACTGTTCAGGGAGAAAGGGGAAAATGGTGATGCCAGCCATCTCTAACCCTTCTATCAGGAAAGTAAAAGCCTTCCTTGTAACCCAGTGGTCCCCAACCTTTTTGGCACCAGGGACCAGTTTTGTGGAAGACAATTTTTCCACAGGCTGGGGGACCGGGGGTGGGGGGTTCAGGCAGTAATGCCAGCGATGGGGAGCGGCAGATGAAGCTTAACTCACCCACCCGCTGCTCACCTCCTGCTGTGCGTCCTGGTTCCCAACAGGCCGCAGCCTGGTACCGGTCCATGGCCTGGGGATTGGGGACCCTGTCGTAACCCCTTTAGCCGATAATGAATTAGGTCTCACTTATCACAACAGTGTCACACATCCATCTCTAGATGCATCTGCTGGGAAAGTGGGAAAGATCAAGCGTCATCTAGTGACTGCACCTGGGCCCATTTCCAGCTCATTCAAAACTGAGATTCTGTTAGCAAAGATGAAGGAGGAGCGGCTACTGGAGAGCAACAGTATCTGCACAGATCTTCAAGATGAGAACACATCTCTCTCTTCAGGCCCTTACCCATTCTTAAACGAAACATCCCCATCCATTAAAAAATGTTTGTTTGTTTTTTAACTTGGATAAATTTTGAGCTTCAGTTCAGACCACTCTTTCCAGCTCACCTCTTTATATCATCAGGACTACTTGAAAAACCTGGATATTATTTAGAATCTTTACATTTTCAGTCAGTTGGTCTTCAAGTACCAAATGGATTCACTACTTTTTGGCATGAATGCACCCGTTAGATCTTTTTACGGTAGATATTCTAATGTAATATCTAGGTAAGAAGGAGAATAAAATTCAAAACCTAAAAACGATGACAACCATACATAGTAATGTCATCTCGTAACGTTTCTGAAAAATTCTTTCTCAGAATAATACTAAGGCAAACTTTATTAAAATTAGAAACATGGAAAGCTTTACACTACGCCCCAGGAGGCCTTGAGGCCACCCCTACGTCCAGACACTGCCACCCCACTTCCATATCTTCATATGGCCCAGACTGACCAGTGTCTTTTATTATTTACTCTATCCTGGGTATTGAGCTAACATATGCTATCAGTTTACCTCTCGCAACCTCAAGAACATGGAAAAATACACAATACTTATTTTAGGCAAAAGGAAACATTTTAAAAAATGAAGTCTTATAGAAAATTCAATTAAAGTTCAAGCAACTTTAATCAATAAAAGTTATAAAGCCAAGAAGAATTCTTACCCATGTCTTCCTGAATCCAAATGGTATTTCCTTGCTACATGCATTCATAGGAGGGAGGTGTATAAGATATATAGTTCCATATTTCATGATTTTTACACTCATATTTTCTTAAATACCTCAAGAAAGTTTCCATTTACAAAAATGCCATTGTATCTAAAGTTGATTGCATGAAAAGAGGTTAAAATGTCTTTGAAGTCAGAAAAACTTAAATTGTAAAGGCAATACTTGTGACTATTAACACTTACTTACCAAGACTGATATTTTTATCTATAGAATTCATTATTGCACAAACCAGGATAATAAGAACCTTGAAGAATATTTGACATTACTAGAGATTTTATGAAACCTTAAGAAATATTCTCAAACCTCAATAGCTATGCTTATATTGTGAGAATTGTGTTTTGTAAGTGAGTTTAAGTGAATATTTTATCCAGGAAGGCTAGTCAATAGCCAGATTTCTAAAATCCCAAAGATTGAATACCTCCAGAACAGCTACGACTTCATTTTACAGTCCTTTTTTGCTCATAGTCTAAAAGCTCTGAACAATAACAATACATTTTCAAATGTGACAAGTACAGTAAAATCCATTATAAAAAAAAAGCAGAAGTAAGCAAAACTGATTTCAGATGTAACTCAAAGGTGACTTGCATAGCTAGCGAAAGGTAAAAAAAAAAAACATTTAATACAAAAATCCAAGACAAGATATACTGCAACCAGCTTGTATTGGAGACTGCTCAATTTAGCCAACTTGGCTTTGCCATATCTCTTACTGGCCAAGTCTGGAATTTTCCACTCCCGCATACCTTCCCCAGTTTACCCCACTCTCTGACTGTGGTAGGACAGATGCAGAGGGTAGAGCAGAGTGGAGTGGATGAGGTTCATCTATGAGACATTTATACGCTAAGGGAGACTCTAAAGTGGGATCCAGTGGAGGTAAGAAGCAATCTGAAAATGGAAGTAATTAAAAAATGATGCTGTTTTCACTGAAAACCATTCAGAGAAATAAAATGGTGTAAAAGCTTCCACTTTTTAACTAAGGTGAAGTTTGCAAATAGAGAACTACTAAAATATTTACATCTTTAAGTGCATGTGGATAGATTTTTTTCCTTTTGCCTCTGTCCCCAGAGAAGGAGAGAATATTCTGGAAGCACACTAATACAGATGATTTCAATTTCCTGAGGCCACCCTGAAAATAACACCAGAGGAGGAATGGGGTAGAAAAATATGGTCAAAAGTCATCCCTCTTCTGCCCAAACTGTGTAGAAAAGAGACTTGTTATGGCCCTTGAAACAGAAAGATTTCTTTGCTACTGTTTATCACATCAGTGTAGTCAGAAAGTAATATCTCATAAATAAAGCCAATTTGCCATGCTTTGGCACTAAAAAATTACTTGGTCCTGTACACCTCAAATTAAATAGAAAATATATATTGCTTCTTAGAATGAGCTTAAGATGATTTGACTGTTCATCAGGCCTTTTAACCAATATATTTATTAGCAGTTGCTTTAAGTAGAATTACTAATAAATATCTATTTTTTAGCAATATAGCATGTGTTAATTGTATTTGTCTATATCTTACTTTTACATTTATATCCTTAAAAGAAGATTTTCATTCTCTTCTAAATAAGAGGAGCAATCAGCCCAGAATTCTGTCTCACTTCTCTAGAAAACTGATTCTGTGCCCATGAGTGAGAGCCTGAACAATACTGTGTGAGCAGTGACAGGTCCAAAGAATCAAATTTGATCCTCGTGGGACTGTCAGAGCCATCCTCATCCTGACCCCCTTTAAAACGGAATCTTTCCTTCAAAGCCGCCGATAGACAAGTACAAAAATATCAAGCTTTGCCATTCTTCTGCCTCATGTGACATATTCAGAAAAGATAGCACAGAAGTCACTGTTTGTATTTCCTAACACTGTGTTGTAGGTACTGCTAGGATGTCATCTACTGATGTCATATTTCAAAGGAAAGTCATCAGCAGCAAAGCATGACTCTACATTCTGCCTCATAAATGACCCCCTTGTTTCTCCTATTTGCCAGACATTCTCTAATGACTTTTCTACCTAATGATCTTCCAACAAGTAACAGTATACCAAAAAATTTCGAAGATAAAGTTTCTGATCATGACCAATTTTCTTTGCTCTTGAATGGGCATCCTCAGAAGCCATGGTTGCAATCAGGTATCATGTAGGCCTTGTTGATATTTATCATGCAAATAGCATTTTGACATCTTTCTCTTGCAGTTTTTATACTCATCTTAAATTCTCTATATGAAAACTCCTTTACTTTCCAGCAATCTCTTTGTATCTGCTTTTTGTTCTCCTGCAAAAGTACTCCTTTGAGAGATTGCTTTGGCAGAAGTCTCTGTTGGATTATATTGAGTACCAGTCATCTCATCTCTACCATTTGCATGTGGACAGCCTCAGGTGTCTAAATACAAGTTGATCCAGTGTTAAGAAAACTATGAATTGTTTAGAGCACACCATTCTTGGTTATCTGATTGTAGCTTTTCATTGCCTTTGAGCTGTTTTACAACTCTATAAATTGTAGACAAGGAGTAACAATGCAGAATAATCTTGTCTATAGAAATGCAAATAAATTCCCTCTGGGGGAAGTTAAATTGAAGTCCCTTTTCCACTTGTGGAAAGAAGACAGTTTTCTTCTGTTTGTAAATTTATTTCACCATTGCTTTATTTCATATAAATTTGTACATCTTTGACTTTTTTGAACATCTGTCTGATTCCCTCATTAAAAGAGTTAAATAAAATCTCTAACTTGTGTCCATTTTATGCCTGTATGCGACTCAAGATTTTACCTTAAAAAAAATTCTTAAACACTAGGATTCACAGTCCAACCAACACTGTGCATCTTGAAGCCATAGACTACAAAGAGACGAAGGGGAATACACTTATCTAAAATTTATTACACTTGGCCTATGTGTATGAAAATGACTGAAACCCTTTTTAAATTTTTATATATAATTTACAAAGTGCTCAGAAGTGCCAATAATTCAAGATGCTGTCAATTAAAGAAGGTAAAATTTAAAAGTTTGAAACATTAAAACAATGAAAATGAACTATTTAATTCTGTCTACCATTTTCTTTTCTTCCTTTTTATATTCTTTGACCTACAAGACTTTTTTTTTTTTTTTTTAATTATTAAGGATAAAAAAAGGGCCAAAGGTTCTTTTGATGGTATTTAGAAAGAAAGGCTAGATAGAGGAATTTCACTGGATCTATAGCTTTTCAAGAAAGCATTGCATTTGGCTCTTCTAATTCCTTACCGGGTGAGCTGAATGTGATGAACATGGGTTCCATCTTGGGATCCTGGGCACATGGAAGGCAGAATGACAGAGGTCTGTGCCTCCAGCTTCAGACTGTGAGTTCAGATTCTGGCTGCATGATTTACTAAATGTGTCAGTGTTGTCAAGTCATGTAACTCCTCTGAGTATCAGGTAGCTCGTGTATAAAACTATAATATTAATAATAATAATGATATTGCTTTACAGATTTATCTGAGGTTTAAGTGAGAAAATACCTATGAAGCGCCAAGAATAAGGCCTGTCATGTGGTAGCCACTCAATAAACACTATTATTATTATTATTTGATGTGCTACCAAAGAGTCACTTTTTAATTTGTTCCTAAGCACCAACATTGCCAACTAGATTCAAGAACTACCTAATGTAAAGAATGTCCCCATCAGGTACTTGCAAAAACAGAAGGAAGATGTTTTACAAATATAAAATCAAGAAATAAAGCATCTATGACAAAAAATATTAAATTACTTAAAATACTCTCATAAACTGAATGTCAGGTGGACATGTAAATTGATCAATATGGTACACTTCTGTAGCAACTACTCTTATAATTAAAGACATCTCACCTAAACAGTAGACTTGACTTGTGTTAATTCAGGAAATCAATCTAAATATAACTTCCTCTTCCTAAACTTCTTTTTATTCAAAAATAATATGTACCCTGCACTGGGTTTAATCTTCATTGCACTTAAATAGAAAAAAATCTCTCTCTCTCTCTCTCTCCATATACATATATATATACACACACATATATATATATTTTATATCCACCATTGCAAGCAGAACATCTGCCTCTTAGATCATTAAAAACGTCAAGGAATACCTTAGTTTTGCAGATAGGACACAAGATCTAATTAACTGCATTATTTGGGGTCAGTAATGAATTCACTCTATTTTAGTAGCCTCAGTGGTAGTAAGAATTCTAAGATGGTCAATTCCTTTTATACAACCATGTAGTAAAGATAAATGAGACAAAAGTATGAAAAAACAAAACCCACAATCAATTTGGAAGATAGTGTGCTATATAAATCCAAGTAGGCACTACTCTGAAGAATACAAATTTAAGCACTTCAGATGCAGTAACTAGATTGTTGATACAAAGAAAACTCCTTTTCCACCTGTTTTTTCTTCCTCTGCACTTTCCAGGTGTTGCTGTATAATTTTTCTCATAACCAGGCAATTACATCCAGTGAATTGTGTGGTTAGTCAGCTAACCATCTGCTTTCCAAGAGCAGTCCCATGCTGTGTTCACAATTTTCTTGATTCAAACCATAAAGAGGATTTAGAAATCTCACGTGCAATATTTGAGGCATTCTTTATTCTGGAATAATGAACTATAAGAACAGAAAGATTCAACCAGCTTTCCTTGACTTGCCTGTAATGTCCTTAGGGCATTGGAGACCAAGGTTTGGGAGGCAAGGAAAGGAGCAATAATGATCACTTAATATGTAAATATAAATAAATATATATGACTATTTTAATGTTTTTCTTGATTGCACTTCCTCCCAACACCCCAAACTATGAACAAGCTGTAAATGTATGCCTCCAGACACCCAGACAAAGGCAGCAATCTTAATTAGCCAAATTAAAACAGTAAGACACATCCGATTATCCCTTTTTAGTCTAAACCAGCTTCTAAAATGACAACTGATGTGAAAATAATTAAAACAAGATAGACTGGCAAAAGAGGAGAAATAATGTATTTAGATTTTGAAGAGAAGTAATTAGTTTTGGCAGGTTATTTATTTATGTAAATTGAAAAATTAGCTCTACTAGTCAGAGGCGATACATTCAAGTGTCTGCATTTCTGGTGCAACATGGGAGAAGAAAAGTTATAATGAAAAGCAACAAGATGAATTTCAAGCAAGGAAATACTCTTTAAATTGTTAGTTTTTTTTCAAGGGAAGACAGATTCTCAAAGAAAATAGAATTCATAAAATCTTTCTCAATAGTTCAGTGTAACTATGGAGGAAAAACAATCTTACTAATTTCTAAGATTGCTTTCCCTCAATACGGATATAGATTTTTAAAATTTAAACAGCTGTCTTTGCTTTTGTCATTCTGTGTTACATTCATAAGTTATTCTTCCTTCAAATTGTCGTTTTTATATAGCTCTACTTCTTCATTTCAGCTGCTTCATTTCCAGTGAAAATCTAGACCAGTCCTCACTTCATCCTGAACTTGTTATATGCCATGCATATGCTTCTCTTGCTTGGGTTCACTCACACACATAATTTCAACCATCACAGATAAATTGATGACTCCTAAATCCATGAGTCAAGCACAGTCATCCACACTTAAATACACATCCACTTACACTGTACTTAAATATACCGCTCTTCTTGTGTGCTTCAATATATCCATCACTCCTTCAGAAACTATGCAGTGCTCTGATAGAAGAATGAACAGAATACACTGGAGACACAAAGAAGAGAATGAATGGTAAATTCTACCTCTTTTAGAGTGCAGGTGGAGAGGAGCCATGATTAAAGAAAAGGTTTCTTCAAAAACAGCTTATCTTCTTTCCCTCCATGCTCTAATAACAGCAGCTACCTTAATAAAAGAGAAGCTGTTTCAGATAAATGAAAATAAAGTATACTTGCCAGCCCCAATTAACTGCACTAGTGAGGTAAGGCCACACACATATACACACATTCCCGTACACACATGTAGGTAACTAAGAAGAAACTAGTACAGTTGACCACTGACAAACATGGGGGTTAGGGGCTCAGACCCTCTGTGTGGTGGAAAATTCAAGTATAGCTTTGTAGTCAGCCCTCCACATCTGCAGCTCTGCATCCATGGATTCAAGCAACCAGTGGATTGTATATTATGACTGCACTTTTTTTTTTTTAATCCACATATAAGTGGACCTCTATAGTTCAAACCTGTGTTGTTCAGCAGTCAACTTTAATTAAAATGAACCCACTCCTTTCCTAACCAAGACTGTAATTAATTATTGATGCATGATTTCCCATCTTTATATCTAATATATATACAGAAGTTTTAATATAAATGATGTTATTGAGAATGCTTGACATTCTATTATTTATGTATGCAAATTGGCATATCCATTTACGGTCTCAGCATAATTCAATAAATGTATTGGTTTCAAAATTTCCTTAAACAGTACTTTCAGAAATCTCACATCTACGGTTTTCTTCTGTGCAATGGGGAGAGCT
Source organism: Balaenoptera borealis (assembly GCF_965194805.1). Lineage (NCBI taxonomy): Eukaryota > Metazoa > Chordata > Mammalia > Artiodactyla > Balaenopteridae > Balaenoptera > Balaenoptera borealis. The sequence continues at coordinate 20,753,931 of NC_138866.1, forward strand.
TGAAGAAAATGAACTAAAGGAATAAGAAAGAGCTGTGATCTGATACTTATAGAGAAACAATGTATTTACCACAGGGTCTCCTCTTTCTCTTCACACAGGAGAGCTATATTTTCCAGTCTTCTTGGAGTTAGATTGATACCATGGTTCTGAAATTTCATTAATGGGAATATGAGCAAGAAAGGCAGTTAAAAGTTGGTGTGTGTCCTTCATGCTATCCCTCTCTGGTAGCAAAGACTTTCTGCATGGTAGTGTTGTAGGACTGAAGTAGCCCAGACCCTGAGCCATAATTTGAGGAAAACACCTGACCTATAATGTAAATGAGAAATAAACCACTTTCCCCATAAGCCACTGAGATTTGGAGATTTATTTGTTACTATAGCACAACTTAGCCTAGCCTGACAAACATAATATTATAAGAAACTGACCAACCTTTCTTCCTAAGTGAAATGAAGAAGCAATATCAAAAACTATTGATGTCTTATCAATTGTACACAGTTAATATGAATGAAAATACTGTATAGAGTTAATATTTAAGAACTAGGGCTTCAGGACAAATGGCTTGAGTTCAAATTCTGACTGTCTTTTATTAGGTGAATGATGTTGGGCAAGTGGCTTACCCTCTCTGTGCTTTAATAACCTTATCTGTAAAATGGGGATATTATCACTATCTACCTCATACATTGCCATAAAGACTAAATGAAATAATGCCTGTAAAGAATCTTCTATAGTCCCCAGCACATAGTAAGCCCTATTGATAAATATTTACTATTGTTATTGCTACATTTAGATGGAATACTTACACAGTTCTGAAGGAACATGCTTTCCAAATTTAAACTACTGTTCAGACAATTGGCTAATATGTGTTGGTGTCCTTCACAATAGCCTCTATAGAGGAGAGCTGAGGTGTATAATCATGTGACAAGAGATAGATGTTTCTTTTGCTGAGTCATGAATCTTTCTGACAGTGCCTGACCACACAGCTGCAGACTTTACCTGGGCAGCCATGTAATGCACTAGATACATGGCGAGATCCCTCTAATGACAATGAAGTTTTATGGACACTAGCAATGCCGATTTACAGCCTCAGTAAACCAGTTTACAATTCTACTGATGCCTCTTAATTTGTGTATTTATGACAATGGAATGGCTCATGATGACAGGGAAGGGCAAAAGAAACAATTCAAGTTGCCACAAGGCTAATCTACTAAGAGCTTGTGAATATAACATTTTCTGAAATTCTATAATGCACTCATGCAATTATATTCATATGCAAAAGAGATGTATCCTGATTTCCAATTCAAAGAATCTCAGAGTCTGTATACACAAATGATCACACTTACATATGTTTTAAACTGGACAGATATTTAAATGTATGGATTTATGAACAACTACTGCCAAATAGTTCATGATATTTTTAAGATACTCCTGGACAAGAGAATCAAGTGTACGTGTATTAGAACGTACCTCAGCAGAAAGGAAACCATTTGTTCAAGGCAGCTTGAACGTGTTCCCCTATTCTTTTCTATATATACCTAGATAATACCCGTTTTCCTAATTTTTGGTTAAAATTATAACCTCATATAAGAGCTCACAGTCCTATTAATAAACACAGCATCCTTCTTTGACCCTGAGCTTAGCAACACTTGATCTGAAATATTCCCATATTAGTAACAGTGATGATGATGATGATGATGAAAAGATTAATAATGAGTAAAGTTTATTAAATGTTTACTATTTGCCAGATGATCTGTTAAGCTTTTACACGTCACCTTCATTTAATCCTGATAATAGCCCTGAAATAAAATATTATTATCATCTTATGGAGAAGAGAAATATGGTTTAGAGAGATTAATAAACATACTGAGATAATACAACTAAAGGTCAGACATGGTAGAGGTGTGATTTGAACCCAGGATTCTAGCTCTAATCTCTGCCTACTTAACCACTACAATACACAACCTCCCATTTCCTCTATCTTCCATTTTCCTTCTGTTTTAACATATTTTTTGATGCATAATAGTTGTGACATGTCTACATTATACAAAGGGCTTATGAATTATGTCTTCATGAACATACCATTTCTTAATTCAAGTAATAGCTCTTTCACTATGCTCAGTAAAAAAAACAAAAAGAAAAATGCAGGTCACATCTCCTTGCCTCAGTTTTCTCATCTGTCAAATAGATGAATAATGCCTTCCTTACTTATGTTTTTTTTTTCATTTTATAAATAAATATTAATCAACAGCATACCATAGATTGGCTAGAGGTGGAATAATTATCAGTATTGAAAATTATCCCAAAGTAAAAGATAAACCATCATTAATTTAACGAGTATTTGTCCAATAACATCTATCACTGTTTTGATACTGGGGTAACAGAAGTTAGGATGAGGGTAGGACTAATGGAAATGGATAGTAACAAATGACGACTGGAGATTTTATAAGGGAAGATTGGTTTCATCTATAAAATTAATTAAAACAGTGGTCTCTGAACTTGTCTGATCATAATGACTGGATCTGAGAATTCAGATCCTTGGGTAGGAAGGTCCTAGGCTTTTGTGTTTTTGTTGATTCCAATGATTCTCAATTGATTCCAGTGGCATGCACTAATGTTTGCGATTCACTGGGCTGAAGGAGTCTATAGGGTCGTTCCAACACTAATACTCTACGCATTTTTGATTCATCATTTATTTTGATTCTACTGCAGACAAAGGGAAAGGAAAATCTCAAGGATAACTATGAGCTGCCTAGTGACATCTCTGTGAAATGTCTTCAGCTTGCAGTTTTCTCTGGAAGTTAATCATGGAGATAGGCTTTTAGCATTTTTTAATCTTAGTTTCTATTTCTGATGTTTTATATTTGTGTTTTAAATCCAGCACCTCTATTCTTAATTCTAAGTTACACCCACAACCTTATCCTGCTGTGATGCAGTTTTAATAAAGCTGATTAAGAATAGAGACAGAAAGTCAACAGTGCATGTATGGGGATGATTCATAACATTTGTTTTACAACGACCTGGTGAGGAACACACACACACGCACACAATTTATTATAACTCCCACAACCTCCATTACCAGCTGCACCCCTAATACATACAGTCATAATAATTGTAGACCATCGTAGACCCCCTTCCTACCAACATGTATCATTAACTACCAATCTGGAATAAATTCAGCTTCATTATTATTGACCTTATACATGATTGAGCACAATAATGCATAGGAAAGTATTTGGTAAACTGAAAGGCATCACATGACATACATTATTCTTATCTTTAATTAGTGTGCATTAAAACTTTATTGCTTGCACCAAGTTTTACAATTTTGAAGCTTTAAAGCTCTGGGAAAAACAATTGTAAAAACCCTTATAGAGGTAAGGACTATCTTTTCAAGGACAATTATACAATAAACAGTTTTAGAGTATCTCCTTTCTGGGTAGAGAGCAGATTTGTTTATTGTCCAGGGTAGTAAGATGTCTCCCTCCAGCACAAAAATGGGGCAGATTTGCTAACAGTCCTTTATAAAACTGAGGGCTCACTAAGCTTAGGGTTCCTCATCTGGGATATGAACCCACTGTGTGTTTACCATTGATCTTGGACCACCTCTTTGTTGCCTCTGTGGAAATTGGAGGGGGTAGGAAGCAAAATTGCTGTGAGTAATTAAGTCCCCTGTCTGTGACCCAGGAATCCTGTGTCTTCTGCCAGCATCCATGAAATTGTGACAAGCTAAATTTTAGTTTGTAAGCAGGGTAAATCTCAGACCTTTCACAGGGTCTTGACAGGGTGTAGGTGTATAATCTTCTTATAGAACAGAAATGGATATCTGGCAAAAATAGAAAATAATGCAATCTGCCATGAAGGTTGACTTCCTAAAACTATTTTTTAAAAATCAGTTTAAGTCAACAGTGCAGGGAAAGACAGTCCTCTGTCTTTCCCTTCCCCTCCCTCTTACGCTTCCTCACTTTCTTTCTCCTCTCTTTCTCATTTCCCCTCTTTCTCCCATCCTCCCTTCTCTCTGCTCTTGGCACTAAATTTTCTAAGCTGGTTAAAGTTTGTTCTACAGTTCTAATATCTGTCTACATTAGCATGCTCACTGTTCCAGGGACAGCACGTCCCTGAAAATCTCTGCTGGATATAAAACTTTCAAGCATAACTAATATGACAGCAAACTGAATTTTATTTAAATGAACAATACATTTCTTGGCCTTCATGGGTCAAGGTTAGTGGAGGGAACTGTCTTTGTTTACAATCATTTGTCATCCATCCACAAAAACCTAGTTAGCTTACAATGCCTGTGTGTACACAGGAATGCCTTTCTTTTTGATAGCATATTGTCTTTGGAAAACAAACCAGAAAAATCACAGAGATGACAATTTATAGTTCAGATCAACTGCCTTAGTTTGTTATTATAAATAGAAGGCATAGTAAAGTGATTACTAAATTAATAGTTTTTAACATTTTAAGTAAATCAGAAATATAATGAAGACGAACAGCAGTCCACTGGTCAGAGGAACTCAGTGGGAATTGAGGACCTCAGTGGAAATTGACCCCAAGTTCTGGGGTTATTGACTAAACAATCGCTGACTGCCTGATTGGGCACACTTCTCTCCTGGCACATAAATATACTACACCAGGCTGCCTCCCTGATAAATATCATTGTTTTCTCCATCTCTTGCCCCTGCAAAGGAGAGTGCTGTTTCCTTATAAATCTTTTTCCCCCACATTTTCTGTCAGGGGAAACCAAAGCTATTGGGTGTCATATACCAATCCCATCACTCCATAAAACTGTCAGAGGAGCAGCAAACTACTACCAATCCCTACATTTCACTATTTTCCATTCATTCATCCATCCATCACTCAACTGCATCCTGAGCCCCTCCAGGGCACCAGGCATTGTGCTGGCTCAGACAAACAGGTGATCCAAATATGAAAACCAAGAAATTACACTCTCGGAAATTTTAAAGTGATATTATAAAGAAATGTGTGGAAGAATAGAAAAGACATAAAACAGTCATTTCTGAGGCAGTTTAGGAAGTTTTCGCAAAAAAAAATGGCAATTGGTCTGTCTACTGGAGAAGAGTTGGGCATTTCCTTAGATGAATAAAAGCATTCTAGAGAGAACAGCAGGCCAAGGTCCTCATATCCCCATGGAAGGAGTTGGAATGTAATTTTGCAGGCAACTGGCAATCAGTAGTCAAGAGTGGCTTTTGGAACTGGAAAATTACATGATCCTATTTACTTATTAGAAGATCATTCTAGTAACAGTATGGTGAGTGTTGGGAGGAGCCAAATAGAAGCCTGTGCAAGTTTTCAAAAGTTAGACAATAATCAGGAGAATGTCATACTTGAAAGGTATTGTGAAGTAGAGTTCCTATGACTGCAATTTACTGTGGAGCGTGAGAGTAAAGATTCAAAAGTGGCTTTGTGTGTGGAGGAAAGTGAAAATACAAGGAATTCAGTGGTTTTTATGCCAATATTTGTTGAGAATGCTATACATCAGTAAAAAAACACTTAGTTGGCAAATATAGTTGGATATGTGAGTATGGGGCTCAGGAAAAAATTCGGATTTGGAGATGTAATGTGGAATTGTGAATCATATGTAAAGAAGTTATATCCACTCATCTGTTGATGGACACCTAGGTTGTTTCCATATCTTGTCTATTGTAAATAATGCTGCAATGAACATAGGAATGCAGATATCTCTGAGATCCTGTTTTTATTTCCTTTGGATATATACCCAGAAGTGGGATTGCTGGATCATATGATAGTTATTTTTCTAAATTTTTGAGGTACCGCCACACTATTTTTCATAGTAACTGCACCAATTTACATTCTCACCAACAGCGCACAAGATAGCCAAGATCTGGAAACTACCTAAGTGTCCATCAACAGATGGATGGATAAAGAAGATGTGATTCTTTATACACACACACACACACACACACACACACACACACACACACACACAGTGGAATATTATTCAGAAGGAAATCCTGCCATTTGCAACAGCATGGATGGACTTTGGGGGCATTGTGCTAAGTGAAATAGGCCAAACAGAGAAAGACAAATACACATAGTATCACTTATATGTGGAATCTAAATTTAAAAAAAGAAAAACTCATAGAAACAGAGAGTGGAAAAGTGGTTTCCAGGAGCTAGGGGGTGGGGGAAATAGGAAGAAGTTGGTAAAAGGGTACAAACTCGCAACCTTTTAGCTATGAGATAAATAAGTTCTGAGAATTTAATGTAAAACATGGTGACTATAGTTAATAACACTGTATTGTACAATTGAAATTTGCTAAGAGAGTAGAAGTTAAGTGTTCTCACCAAAAAAATAAATAAATGGGTGATGGATGTGTTAATTAACTAGACGGGGGAATTCTTTCACAATGTATACAAATATCAAATCACCATGATGTACATTTTAAATATCTTATAATTTTATATGTCAATTATATTTCAATAAATCTGAAATTTTAAAAAGTAATAAAGGAGATTATTAAATTATTGGTTTAAATAATGTTCTTTAGGGAAATAGCAGAGATTTGGAACAATATAGAGCCCAGGATGGACTTCTAGGGAATGAAGACGTAGTGAGAGGGCAGAGGAGGAGGTAGGACAAATTAAATAGAAAATATCAGTGGTTATGAATGTAGAAAAGAGCATCCAAAAAACCAAAGAAAAGAAGAGCATCAAAATGTTGACTAAAATAGTCAAGTAGTATATGTCATTGGCTTGCCAATTTTGGGGTCACTCATGACATTAATAAAAGGAATTTCAGGAGAGTGATAGGGAAAGTAGCCATGGCTTCTAGGCGGAGAAGCAAATGGGAGTCAAGAGAGTAGAGACATTAAACACCAACTGTATTGCAGGCTACCACATGTGTGATGCGACCTGCACAGGCCGATGTGGTCTGTGGGTGAAAATCAATAATCACCTGTGTCTGCAGCTGCTCTTGTTCCCACCATCTACTTCAGCACCACAATTAGGGCCCATTTCTGGCATGGGGGAAGGAGAAGAGAGAGAATGGGAGGAGGACCATTTAGTATGTATTTCATACTCATAAGACTTCCAAGTTGGGTTTTGTTGTTGCCCCTGAATGAAGATTTACTACAATCCAGGAGGGACACTAACAGGACTGAAAGAAAAGGATACTGTAAAACTCTATCCAAATACTGGGCCCCATTATCACTGTAATCTATGAATTATCGCTTTTTATAAAAATATTATTTTTTTATAAAAATTAACTTGCAGATGTCAGAATTAGTTTTACATTATTATTAATATTCTAAAAATTATTATTTGTATTTTACAACTTTTGAAATTATGTTTTAGCATTTTTTTTTTTTAGCAAAGGGAAAACTGAATGGGTCTCTCTTACCTCTAAGAGGTCCTGACCCCAAGTTTCTGGTAATTTCTTCCTCCTTGGATGTTTCTATGCATCTCTACAGCTTTTCTGCATTTATGGGCCAGTCTGCTACGTGTACCAAATGACTGGATTTTATTCTCTCTTCTCTTACTTTTTCTCCTCTTCAGCTGAGCTCCTTGGGTCATGACCACTGCTTCCTCCAAGCAATGGTGACTGACACTTCGACCAAAATTTTCACCAGATACTCAGCTGTTTTTCCAATTTGTAGCATCTTATCTTCTCCTTCTGAGCTCCAGTGTGGCTCTAAAGTGTCCCAACTGGAAAGTGTGAGAGTTGGGAAGGATATCGCCCTCCCTCCTTGAGTTTCATTCTATTAGAAAAATAGCAAATATTCCTCTACCCTCCTCCCCCATCCATCCACATTTTCCATAGGATTCAGACATGGAGCCCGGAAGGTTGGGCTGACAGGCAAATCCTAGTGACAAACACCATAGCATACTCAATATTGCCTTGCCCTCCGAGAACTGAGGTTTTCTAATTGGGCCAAAAAGCTTTTATGGCTTGTCCCTTCTCTTGGTATAAGTCCTTTTCCAAATGGCTTCTTGAATTCTTGGAATCACACACCTCTGAGGCCAGTGCTACTCTACTGGCATCATTAATGCCCTTTAATCTCCCTATGCAGTTCACTATAATAATCATAGCAGTTAAGATTTATAGACCTCTTGTTATGTATCCAGAATCGCATAAGTGATTTAATTGGCTTATTTCATTTAATTCTCACCAAAAAATTCATCAAATATTAATATCTCTATTTTAACAGAGGAGAACATTGAGTTTTAGAAAGTTATATAAGTTTGCTAGCAACACATAAAACCAGGCCTTGAACCAGGGCCCACATCTGCTGGGCTCCAAAGCCCACGCTCTCATCACCATGTCATTCTCTAAGTGCCTTCAAGGCAAGTGCTCTGTCTGCCTCATTCTCCATTCCACCTGCAAGTCCTAGTACAGGAAATGGCACAGAGTGGGTGGGGTGTCAATTAATATTTGTTGAATGAATGAATAACAGTGGAAAATAAATCTCTCCCTGCTGCACCGTTCATAATTGACTTTGAAGTTTTCTTTGGGATGCAAGCTCAGACATATTTATGAACCTCCAGCCAATCAATTATTTAGCCTTATTCTGCTGGGTTTTGTGAAAGAAACAAAGGAGAAACACAACCCCTAACCTCTTAAGGTCTACTAGTTTATAGGAAAAACACAAACAAATAAAACCTTTATGCATAGCCAGAGCTTCCCAAACCTCAACCAGAAGCTAGAAGTCAGGGAATCCTGAGATGTAATCAGTAGAGGTAGACAGAGCAGGGCAGAACTTTGCTGAGAATGGGTCTGGGGAGAGAAGAACCTTTAAGAACAGTCAGCACACTGCCATAAAGTACTCACTGCACAATGACTAAAGAGCTCTAGTTCAAATGCTTGGTTTTTTTTTTTTTAGACTCTAGAGAATAGTTTACCCAGGCCAAACTATCAACTTTTGAAGTTCTGGTGGGTGTGTAATGAGTTTACAATGGAGATCTCCTCAGTCTAGTAATCAAGACACTGCCAGTGCTCCCAGCCATGTTGGCAGTGGCTACGGAGATCAAAACATACTCACACAATGTGCTGAATATCTTCAGTTTGCTCCTGCAGCTCCACTCTCTGCATTCCTCCATCCTGCCCTGGGAGGCTGATGTCTGTGGATCAGGAGCCTCACTTATCACTGACTTCTGGTTGCTTCTGCTGATGGGCAGCACCTGTAGGAGTTGAAGGGTGAGAGTGAGGAGAGTAAATTCAGGGCATATATTACCCCGGATCTCTCTCTTCTGTGTCTACCTTAGTTGAACTTCTCCCCTTTGCGTAGAGTTCTCTCTCTCTTTCTCTCAATATCTCTCTCCCTCTCTCGCAGCTGGTAACTACCCCTTCAGGGGGAGTGTGTGTGTTGCCCCATTCCTCTCTCCTGCGTACTGCCCCATCCTGTATTGCTTCTTTATACTCTGTCCATATCTTTGTAAATAGCCCCTTTAGTAAACATTTACCATAAGACTCAATTTGAGTTATATTCATCTGTTTCCTGCTAAGACCCTGCCTGACTGACAAACCAATATGACAAACACATGCTTCATTGAGAGAATGTAAAAGAAACAGTCTGCCCATAGGAAATGAAAATAGACTTGTAGAAGCTTAAGAAGCCACCCCTTTAAGAAGCTGTATAATTTGAGTAATTAAGGCATAAAGTCATAGAAGCTGTTAGATTCTAGATACATCTTCATGAGTAGAGTTGTACCACGTGTAAATCATAAAAGAAATTGAGTCATTCTCTTTCCCCGGTCCTGGAATCTTGTGCTTTATCCTTTCTTATTTTCTGAGACAGGGGAAAAGTCTTCATTTTTTGCAACTGCCACTACAATCATATAGCGAAAGAACTGATGAAAAATTTATGCACATACTGGTCCAAAATCTCCTAAAATTGTTTAACAGAAATCACGTGCCATTTGTTACACACAAGCACTCTCTTAAGAGCACCCCGGGGAGTTATTCATAGGAATGTTGTGGCCAGGTGAAGGCTTACAACATCTTATTGAGGTGTAAATTGGAATGTGTTAGATATGCAGTTTGGGTTAGCCAAAAATATGGGGACTAGGGGATTGCCCTAGTAAATCACCAAGAAATAGAAGAAATGCTATAAAAATTATGGCCAAGTCAAGGGATATCCACTGTCCTCCAGGGTGCAGCTTTTAAATTTTGCCCTGCAAATTCAGCAATTCTTAATGTATTCTTTGATATGTTTATACATAATTATTTCTTTATTGCACAATCCATGTATTTTACACTTAACCAGATGTTTTCTCCATCCAAAGAGACAGCTGTCTTCTACCTTTTCCTTTCCATGATGCAATGGAATTCAGCCAGGTGAGCAAGAAAAGGTCTGTACTTTCATCCTTATATGACTGTGCTCCCCACACCATAGGCAAGAGCTGCACATTTACTATTTCCACATCTTAATTGAAACAACTTCTATCTGGAGAAGTTTTAAGAAAAGTACATTTAGGTGACACGTGTGTAAACATTGAGACTGCTTTGAATGGGCAACGGTTTTCATGGGGTGGGAGGTGGGGTCAGGAGGTGTTTTGTTCCAGCCATAGTAAAGACAACTTAAAGATAACAACCTGTATTGATCGCTAGTCATGGACTAGATATCTCTGAAGAATTTTCTAAAGCATTTCAATCGTTCAAAACTCTGTTAAAATATCAATAACAAGTCACCATGTAGGAGAATAGAGGCAACACAGCCTCAGATTCGTTGAAGTTGGAAAATTAGAGTTTACTGAGTTTGATTTATTAAGATCAAATTTGTTTCTTTATGACATTATAACCATAGACATGACAAACTTCATGAAGACTAATGTCATTTAACTATGTCATATCTTAAATCCTAAGGTATGAAAATTTATCTTCAATTTTAACATGTTTTAAATACTTTAAACTTCAGGGAGACATTGTCCCTATTTTATCTCTACTTTATAGTGTCACTTAGGCTAAGTGACTTGGCTAGGAACACACAGGCAGTAAGTGTCAGGGACAAAATTCAAAACCAAGCTTTCCAAACCTAAATTGTGTCTCATTTCACCATGTAGGCAATTTCTCATTTATGTCGAAGTGCTTATCTTCTTGATCTATACTTTGGAGAAGTCATGCCATCAATCCAGATATAAGTTCAACACAATTATAGGCAAATAGAACCTCATGAATCTTTAGGACATTACTGAAATGTGCAGTTTGAGTGAGATGTAAAGGGCTATCATTTCACTCTTTGTCTTCTCTGCTCGTTTTCTCACAAAACTCAAAATAAATTCTTTTTGGTCTAAATCTACTCTTTGAAATAAAATAAAATATGTGTCCTGTGCTTTAATCTTGGGGGGGAAATAATAAAATAAGAACATGGAATATAAAGCCCAGATGCATACTATTCACTGTTTCAAAAGTTCAGTTGCTCTCTTAGCTACTGTCCTCACCACATTGAAATGCCTTCTACAAAGATGGATGGTTCATCCTGAAGTCATCTATTGCCTGCTATGGCTTATCATTATGATTCCCCTGGGTAAAATGCATTCTTGAAGTGCATCTTTCCTCTCATTCTTCCTTGCAAATGTGTAAGTAGGTAGCTGCCTACTTGCCACTAGAGTATGATCTTATTCTACTGTCTCTGAGCTCCAGGAGAACTCAGGAATCTCAACATTACAATAGGCATTGAGCGAAGGCAACAAAGCAGCCGAGGTGTTAGGGGAAGGAGAAGAGAAGGAAGGGCCACTTTAAGATGGACAGCTCATATCTGAAAACTTTAGCAGTCCAATGAGAATTTAAGTCCAACGATGCCTCTTCTTCTTTCTTTCCAGGAGTGGTAAAAGAACAGGGAGGGTTGGGCCTCTCATAACCAAAGGAAACTGGTATCAAAATTGAAAAAGATTGACGCATCAAGAGGGAACACAATAATGTGATCCAGTCAAATGTTCAGTCCTACTTCAAGGTTTTAGTAACTCAGATTTGAAGCAGTTTCTAGGGAATGTGTTACTTTACTTATGGATAAAAGCCATACTAAAGACAAAGGATAAACAAAAAACATAAGGTAAATTTTTAATCAAAAGCCAAGACCCTCATATGGGGATATAGGTTTGCAAACAAGTAGTGGAAAAGAAAAGTCAGTGGCCTTTTTGAAATAAGAACATATTAAGGCCAGCTTTTGGGTTCTTTTTTTTCCTTTCTGCTTGTAGAGACAGCAGGAAATTGTTCTTTAACTTCCAGTGCTAAGGGTTCTTAATAATTCTCAGGACTTTAGAAAATAAAAATTCAACCCAAATCCAAAAGAAAATGGACAAATGCCCTGACATTTAAAGGGTTTGGGGGCATCCATTGACAAATCACACTTAAAATATTAATAAATAACTGCCACTCTAAAGAATATTGGAGGACATCAAAGCTGGAAAATGGCATACAGGCTTGTGTGTATAAATATATACAGCATAGACATGAAAAATGGATGGACATGGATACTATCCAAGAAACCGTGAGAATATAGACTTTTAGCAGTATCCCTTACTCCTAAAGCATTTCTGAAACCCGCAGCAAATGATGATTCAAGAAGCTCCAAAGAAGTGTTATTGGTTCCAAGCCATACATCCAACAGGTGTCAATAAGCCAGGGAAATAAGCAGAATGCTCTCTCTGCTTCAGTATCTTTCCTTTCTAACCACTAGCTTCTTAAATACAGCAAGCTTAAGTTTTCCCCTACCATGGTGTTTGCTTTTCAGGCGAATATAGTTTGAGAAGTATAACAGAGGTGTAAAAAATAGAAATAAAGAAGGAACCACGTCACTATCCAAAATGGAATCCATATATTTCAACATATTCCTGGAGTTGCTTTCTAGTTGATAAGACTATATTATCAAAGTCAAGCTCAAAGGAAAAGTATTTTATAAGCATTTCTTCTTTGTCTATACCACTTGTAATTATTAAAGGAGCATTTATGCATTTTTTCTGTCCTAAAAGTAATTCATGTTCATTTTTTTTTAATTTGGAAAATACTATACAATCTAATGAAAGAAATAATGCAACGTATAATTGCAATGGTTACCACTGTTGATATGTGTAGTGCTTCCTTCCGGTGTATTTTTTGCATATATATATATAATCAGTATATTGTGCTTCACCAGCTTGGAAGTTTACAATCCTTTTAACATGACGAAATAACCCAGCCACCCAACCTAGAGACTTGGGACTCATTTCAGGTTCTTCACTTTTCCCTACACAACTCACATTCAATATATCATCAAATACTGTAGATTCTATTGCCTTTCAACCTATTATATGTCATTTTATCTCTCTCTAGCCACAATGCTACCAACTTAACTCAATCTTTATCATCTCTTACCTTGGCTATGGAACTAGATCTAATTTATATCTCTACTTAGTCTAACATTTCAACTCATTTTTTACATTACTTCTAAAATTATTATTTTTAGTGCATCAAGGTTTGTATTACTCTCCTGCTTTGAAATATTTCAGTGGTTTTCCATTTTCCTGAAAAGTGTCAAGCTCCTTAATGTGGTATATACAGCAATCCATCTTCTGGCCCCTCCTACCAGTCTTTACTCTGGCTTCATTCCCTCCTTTCTACTTTCCTATATGTTCCAGACATTCTGAGCTGCTTCCATTTATCCAAACTACCAGGGTAATTTATGCCTTGCCTAATGCTTTTGTTCACTCTATTCCTCTACTGTGGTGACCCTCCTCATCGTTTCCTTTCTGAAAACTTCTCTTGCTCTACCCATCACTTTCCAGGTAGCATAATCACATCTCCTTTATGTCCCACACTATTTGATACTTCTATCTATATAGCTCTGCCTTCACCTTCTATATGTTTTTCTCCTCCTCCTAAAACTATACTCTTCTTGGTGTCAGAAACCTTATCTTATTCATCTTTGTGCTCCCAGGATCTACAGTTCAAATCCCAGTACAAAATAGATGTTCAAGTATGAATAATGATGAATAATGAATAATAGGGAAGAGTAGTACTCTGATTTGTTGGTAAATACCAACCAAAAACCAAACAGTTGAACAAGCATGTTCTTCCCATTCCATGTCATCTTCATTTCTCCACATTTGTCTATTTTTGACTTTGTTGAACAACCACAAATGAAGGACAAATTCAGCCTATTTAAAATCCCCATGGAATGACAATTCATAAAATTCTATAAAGAGATGAAACTCAGCAAACACCACAAAGCCATTATGAGAAAATTGTCATGCACTAAATCTGCTCAGGACTGCGGGGTGCTTAACTGATGGTCACATTTGTTTTGGGATGTTTGCCTAGAAATGTTCTTTTAATAAATGTACTAAATAAGATGTATAATTTAGCCCCTTCTCTGTAGCTTGCTGGCCAGCTGCCGGATCTGAGTTTCTACTCTGCCTCTCTCTTTTCTTCCTCCCTTGATCTCTCACCATCTCTCCCTTGGGTTTGACTCAGCACCAAAGTTACCTGCTGGCCTAGTAAAAACAATCTCACTAAAAAGCCATCACAGTTCTGCCTGATGGCTTCATTTCTCCCCCAATGGCTCAGCTTACATCTTCCTTTGGAATAAGTAGAGAGCAAGTTCTCTCCAGAATGACTTTGTCCAGCTGTACTATATGCATACTGACAGATTGCAGGAAAAAAGATTGGCAATTCTTGCCTTTATGGGGTTGGTGAAAAAAGGACTTCCTCTGGTATTCCTCTACTTATCACCATGGGATTTGTTAAAGTTCTACTTTCCTTTGGAAGCTATGATGGTCAGTGTTCAAGCTTGCTTTTCTTTCTCCTCTGCAGCCTCAAGAAAAACTCAACAAGCTGAGAATCAGAAGACCTTGTTTCAAGACAAACAATTGGAAAACTATTTGCTGTTTAATGAGTAGCATAACTTACTTCCCTTATCTTTAAAAATACATGAATATTATAAAAGAATCACTGCCAACCCATTTGGTAGTGTATAAACACACACACACACAATCATTTGACCTCCTTATGAGACCAATATGCCAGAATAGTTCCAAACACCATTCTCGTTCTTCTTTCTAGTTGAGGATGTGTGCATTCCTTGAGTCTGGCAACTATGAAAGTCCCTCAGCCTTTTCTCCCATATGACCCACTATAATCCAAGTTCCATAAAAGTGATGAGCTTGGAAGATTAGTCATATCCCAGGTTTAGGATAACTTCTGGGGAAAAATCTTTACAACTCTGCCAACCCAATCCTTTATCTAATTAAGAGAATTGGGCTCAAACTCTGGAAATCTACCAAGGCTGGCTATAATAATGATATAAAGTAAACATCAGCTTAATATTTAATAAAACTAATATTATTAACTGTCACTTATGGTAAAAACACATTACGCTTTATGTAATTTAATCCTTGCAGCAACTCTATGAAGAAAACTACTATTTTCAGCATCTTGCAGTGGATGAAACTGAATCATAGTAGGTGTGAGACTTTGGCTATGTTACTTTGCTTGTGCAAGTTCCAGAGCTAGAACCCAAGCCTGCGTTTATCTCCCTCAAAGCCCATTCTCCTAACCACAGCAGCTTCTCTTATCCACACCTAAGCCATATCTGGCTTTAACAACCAGGAGTACAGGGATAAAGACAGATGCTTCTATCAGAAACTGTCTTGTAATGAACGGTATCAACTCAGTGCCTATTACAGTACTTGTTTCCCTTATGTTTCTCCAGGATGGTGAATCTTCACCTCCATCTCTCCTCACTGGATTGTGGCACAGCCTTGGCTTGCCATGATTTCTTTCCCAGCAGCCAACCTTGTACACTGTGGCACTGCATGCTGTCTGGCTGTACCATGGAGAGAAGGCTGTGCAGAGCATGGCATCTGACAAAATGCAGGTCATTTCCCTGAATAAGCATTATTCATTTCTGTTGATTAAATTCAGAGGCAGCAGCCTGAGTTTCTCCCACTGGGCTGCTAAGAGGAACTGCAGAGCTTGCGGAGACATTTTAAAAATCAAAATACTATGCTCAATTCTCCCATGTTGAGAAGGGCATGTCAATGCATCTTAGGAAGATCTCATGGGGCAGAAGTTTTGTAAACACACTCCAGTGGTCCCTGTGTCCTAATTTAAAATGTTTCTGTTCTGTTTTATACCAGGTACTTGCTTTTTTTTACCCCCTGAACCAAACTCATGGTTTGTATTCAGTAGAGAAGGGAGGGAAAACATGGCCATTTAATATTTATTCTTCCTTGAATAATAGTCTCAATCTTAAAGTCTCCTCAAGTTGGAGAAGGGGCAGGGTAAAGAAAAATTCTCCAAGATATATTCAACTACATTTATAAAATATTGTTCTGTTACCCACTAAACCTATTTGTGTCCCTTGCATTTCCATATGAAATTTAGGATCAGCTCCTCAATTTCTGGAAAAAAAAAAAAGGATGCATTGAATCTGCAGATCAGATGAGGAATAATGTCATTCTTAAGATGGTATCTACTAATCTAGGAACGAGGGATGTATTTCCATTTGTTTACTTCTTTTTTTAATTTAATTCAACAGTGTTTTGCAGATTTTTGTGTAAAAGTTTTGCAGCCTATTTAATTTATTCATACTTTAATCTATTGGATGCTGTCATAAAGAAAATTGTTTTCTTAATTTTATTTTCAGAATGTTCATGGCTAGTGAATAGAAATGCTATAAATTTTTGTATTGTATATTGAACTTGTATCCTGAAAGCTTGTTGAAATTGTTTACTAATTCTAGTCACTTTTCATGGATTCTTTAGAATTTTCTGTATACAAAATTATCACCTAAAAATAGAGGTAGTTTTACTTCATTTCCAGTCTAGATACCTTTTATCTCTTTGTCTTACCTAATTGTTATCTGAGAATAGGGATGGTTTTAACTCTCCATTTCTAATCTGTATGACTTTTGTTTCTTTTTCTTGTCTAGTCGCCCCCACTAGAATATCCAGTGCAATGTTAAATGGAAGTGATGAGAATAGGCATCCTTTTCTTGAAGGAAAAGCATTCAGCCCCTTCACCATTAAGTATTATGTTAGCTGCGCATTTTCCTAGAAGTTCTCTTCTATTCCTAGGTCACTGAGTGTTTTCTGTTTTTAGGTTTGTTTTTTTGGTTTTCTTTTTTCTCATGAAAGAGGGTTTGATTTTATCAAATGATTTTTCTACATCTATTATCATATGGTTTGTGTCCTTTATTCTATTAATATAGTGTATTACACTGATTTTCACATGTTAAAACAACTGCATTCTTGTCTAAATCTCACTTGGTCATTTTATATCATCCTTTTTATATGTTGTTGGATTCACTTTACTACCATTTTGTTGAGGATTTTGTGCTGATATTTATAAGGGATATTGGCCTTTAGCTTTCTTTTTTTTTTTATAATGTCTTTGGTTTTGGTATCAAAGCAATTATTCTCTTCTTTGCTATTTTCCAGAAGAGTTTGTGAAGGATTGGCATTGTTTATTCTTTAAATATTTGGTAAAAATTATCAGTGAATTCCAGACTTTTCTTTCTAGTAAGGTTTCAATGTACTAATTTTTTAAAATTTGTTTTGAGGCTATTCAGATTTTCTGTTTCTTCTTGAATTTTAGTAGTGTATATTTTTCTAGGAATTGGTCCCTTTCATCTAAATTACCTAACACAGTGGCATTCAGTTGTTCATAGTGTTCTCATAATCATATTTATATGATTCAGTACTGATGCTCTTTTTTAATTCCTAATTTTAGTAACTTGAGTCTTCTGTAAATTTTTCTTGGTCAATCCAGCTAAAAGATTGTCAGTTTTGTTGATCTTTTCAAAGAACTAAATTTGGGTTTTGTTGACTTTTTTTCTATTGTTTTTCTACACTCTATTTCATTTATTTCCACTATAGTCTTTATTATTTCCTTCATTCTTTTTACTTTGGCTTGGTGTTCTCTTTTTTATTGTTTCTTAAGGTTATGTTATTGGTTTGAGGACTTTCTAACTTTTTAATGCAAGCATTTATTTATTGCTACAAATTTTCCTCTGAGCACTGCTTTAGCTGCACTGCATAAGTTTTGGTATCTTGTATTATCATTTTCTTGTGTCTCAAAGCATTTTTCATTCACTTTTTCTATTTCTCCTTTGACCCATTTGTCATTTAGGTTATTTATGAAAGTGTTTCATTTCCACATATTTGTGAATTTTCCAAATTTACTTCCATTTTTAATCTCTAAATTTAGTCCATTATAGTGAGAGAACACACTTTATATGATTTCAATCCTTTTAAATTTATTTTGGCTTGTTTTATGGTATAATATATGGTCTACTCTAGTGAATGTCTCATGTGCACTTGAGAAAAATGCGTATTCTGTTATTGCCGTTGGACGGAGTATTCTTTATATGTCTGTTAGACCTAGATGGCCTATACTATTTTCACAACTTTTATTTACTTGTTGGTCTTCTGGCTGGCTGTTCTGTTTATTGTTGGAAATAGAGTATTGAATTCTACAACTATTATCATTGAACTGTCTATTTTCCCTTCGATTTTGTCAGTTTTCGCTTCATGTCTTCTGAGAATTCACTGTTAGGTTCATATATGTTTAATATTATGTCCTCCTGATAGATTGACCCTTTCGTAATTTTAAATGTCATTCTATCTTCAATAATAATTTTTACTTTAAGTCTTTTTAATCTAATATTAGTAACTCACTTTTGTTCTCCTGGTTTACTATTTGCATGGTATATCTTTTCCCATCCTTTTATTTTCAATCTATTTTTCTCATTGAATCTAAAGCATATCTTTTATAGACAGCTTGTTGTTGAATCATGTTTGTTTTAACACACTTCACCAATCTCTGCCTTATGTTTCTCATTCCTCATATTTTCCTCTGAACATTTTTGGCCAGTTTCTTATTTGCCTCAATTGCTCTAGCCATTCCAGCCATCTACAGTATTAAATAATTGCTGCTAACATGTTTCTTGACAAATGTCCTGGGGATAGGGCTTTCCTCATTGAGTGAGCTCTGAGTCAGGTCAAATAAAGACAGACTCTACAAATAAAGAAAAGATGGAAAGCTGCCAAATAGATCAAATAGTAACAATTCTCTGAGGATAGAGCTTTTTGAGGAGCTCCAAATCCATTCTGCTCTCTCCAGTGACTACAAATCTGCTGACTTTCACATCTATTATGATTCTGAGGTTATTTTTCAAGGCTACTAGGGGTAGCTTTTTACTTCCAACCCCCTTTTTTTCTGGGGAAGACTTGACCAACACTCATCCAAGTCGCCATGACACACACTAACATTTATCAAGTTCTAAATAAGGAATTGTTACCCCCCCCAAAAAAACTACCTGCTTATATATTATGCTCACTCAAGCTCCCTTGAAAGTGTCTTTGCCATCTCCAGTCAAATTAGATTAGCTAAATTTGATCTTATTTGTAAGCTGCATAAATTTAAAATTTTATGGACATAAATTTGTGTCCATAGTCTTCTTAGTAACTTGCACTCTAATTATTATGTGAGTAACTCACTTTAAGATTATAAACTAGCAGAAACTAACACACCATTTTAAAGCAATTATATTCCAATAAAAATGTTAAAAAAAAAAAAAGGGTGGGGCTTCCCTGGTGGTGCAGTGGTTGAGAATCTGCCTGCTAATGCAGAGGACACGGGTTCGAGCCCTGGTCTGGGAAGATCCCACATGCCACGGAGCGACTAGGACCGTGAGCCACAATTGCTGAGCCTGCGCGTCTGGAGCCTGTGCTCCGCAACAAGAGAGGCTGCGATAGTGAGAGGCCCGCGCACCGCGATGAAGAGTGGCCCCCGCTCGCCGCAACTAGAGAAAGTCCTCGCACAGAAACGAAGACCCAACACAGCCATAAGTAAAATAAATAAATAAATAAATAAATAAAATAAAATAAAAAAAAAGTCAATTCTGGCTGACTCTAGAGTTCATTAAAAAAATAATAAAATAAACAGAAGAACTAGCAATATAAAAAAAAACATACTGTCTTAGCTTCCTCTGTTTGTTTAAAAAAAAAAAAAAAGGGTCATGTATCACAATGTTCATTGCAGCTCTATTGACAATAGCCAGGACATGGAAGCAACCTAAGTGTCCATCGACAGATGAATGGATAAAGAAGATGTGACATATATATACAATGGAATATTACTCAGCCATAAAAAGAAACGAAATTGTGTTATTTGTAGTGAGGTGGATGGACCTAGAGTCTGTCATACAGAGTGAAGTAAGTCAGAAAGAGAAAAACAAATACCGTCTGCTAACACATATATATGGAAACTAAAAAAAAAGAAAATGGTTCTGAAGAACCTAGGGGCAGGACAGGAATAAAGATGCAGACATAGAGAATGGACTAGAGGAAACAGGGAGGGGGAAGGGTAAACTGGGACGAAGTGAGAGAGTGGCATGGACATATATATACTACCAAATGTAAAATAGATAGCTAGTGGGAAGCAGCCACATAGCACAGGGAGATCAGCTCGGTGCTTTGTGACCACCTAGAGGGGTGGGATAGGGAGGGTGGGAGGGAGACGCAAGAGGGAGGAGATATGGGGATATACGTGTATGTATAGCTGATTCACTTTGCTATAAAGCAGAAATGAACACACCCTTGTAAAGCAATTATACTCCAATAAAGATGTTAAACAAACAAAAAAAAAAGATTATAAACTGTTTTTCCTAAATTTCCAGTTCTTAAAGGTTAGGGAATAACACTATATCCTAGAAAAAAGTATATGTTATGCTCTCCCTTTAAAAATGAATAACTAGGGACTTCCCTGGCGATCCAGTGCTTAAGACTTTGCCTTCCAATGCAGGGAGTGCGGGTTTGATCCCTGGTCGGGGAACTAAGATCCCACATGTCTCGTGGCCAAACAGTCAAAACATAAAACAGAAGCAATACTGTAACAAATTCCATAAAGACTTGAAAAAAATACATTTAAAAAAATGAATAACTATCATATAGTCTATGTATGAGTATAGTTCTTTGTATGTCTATACTTTCTTCCAATTTCATTGTTAAATGACCTATTATCATCTGATGTTAAGAAGTTTGGGAAACGGTGTTATAATAGTATCTTAAAACACCACTAGTATGTTAAAACTGGCTCAGCCTTTCTTAAAGTATACTTAAATTTAAAACTTAAGGATAATAAATGGGTGCTTATTCTTAGTTGATACTTGTACAAGGTGCATAACTTTTGTAATGAACAATAATAGGATCTATGACTTTTAGTAGTGCATAGAGCCATCTGAAATAGAACTACATTCTCTAGCCTTCCTTGCTGCTAGTAACTATATGAATAAGGCCTAATCAATAATTTATAAGTGGAAGTAATATGTGCAACTTCTAGGTAATAACATTACTGGGATGTGAAAGGAGGGTTAATATAATCATCCTTACTCCTTCCCACTAAGTGGAATATAATGTATATCATGGAGAGCTAACAGACAAATAGATTATGAGATTACCTGGAGAATATAAGCCACACATGCTTCAGAGTCATAAAATCCATGTTCCTGACACCATGAAGTCACCATAACCACCCCCAGGCAACTGCCAATTTCAAGACTTTTACATGACAGAGAAATTATTCTGTCTTATTAAGGCCACTGTTATTTGGGGTTTGAGACACTCCCAGCTGAATCTAATGTTATCTGATGGTACAGTTTGCAAAGCTTAATACTTACTTTCCTGAGCTTAGTGAAGCTATTACATACATCGTAGAAATTCAATTAAGTTACTCATTGAGGATTGGTACTGCTTAGCCAGAACATGCTTGCAGGAAAATCTCTGTAACGTGATAAAATGAATATTCTGAGATAGAATTATTTCGTAAACACTAAGGTACACTCACACTTATGCCAGTTAATTTCTTATAAAATTGAAACTGACCTTCACTGTGCCTTCAATCAGTTTTGTAAGGGTGTGAATATTCATGCATTAAGAATTTGTGTCTCTTTTACCTGGTAATATTATTTGTCCCTGTTCCATATTACTTTTTCATTATATTGATAGAAGCCAACAATCACAGTCTCTGAAATGTCTCTCCTGATTTCCCCAGGCAGAATTCTCCACCATATATCTGTATTCCCATAGTATTTTATAAAGAACTTCTTTCATTTCAGGTAATGCATTATAATTATCTTTGGTGTTTATGCATCTGTCTTGTTTACTATGCTCTAAACATCTCAAAAGAAGCGACAGTGTTCTATCCATCTTGTGTTTTCCATACCTCACACAGAGCATATAGTAGGCTCTATTAGTTTTCTATTTTTGTGTAACTATTTGCCACAAAGTTAGTGGCTTAAAACAATACTCATTTATTGTCTTGCACTTTTCATGGCTCCGAAATACAGATGGGTCTGACCAAGCTCTTTGTTTATGGTCTCACAGTCCAGAATCAAGTGGTCGATTAGGCTGAGCTCCGACCCTCAGGAGCTGAGGATGGTTCTGCTTCCAAGCTCATTTAGGTTGCTGTCAGAATTCAGTTTCTTACATTTGTAGAACTGGTAGGTTGTCATTTTCTTGCTGGTTATAAGCAGGGGACCCTGAATTTCTAGAGGCCCCTGAATTTCTTGTCATGTGGCCCCTTGTGTCCATGAGCCAGCTATAGTGTGTTGAATTCTTCTCATGCTTTGACTCTCTCTGCTTTCCCTTTCTATCACCAGCTAGAAACAAAGCTTTTCTATTTTAAAGAGCTCATGTAAATAGATTAGGCCCACCCAAATATCTCCCTTCTGCTATATACTGTAAAATAATCATAATATCTCATCATTTTCACAGGTTCCACCCACACTCAAAAGGGAGGAGGTTATACAGATGGAGGAGCATTGGGGATCATTCTTAGAATTCTGCCTACCAGGTAGACATAAAAAATGTATCTAATAAGAAAATGACCCTTAATATGTTGAATTTTCTTAGCAAATAGAAATTTAAAATGTAAATGTTTTAAACTTTGTGTTAACATTTTATTCTCAAAGATCCATAAGCACATGGACACAATTTCCTTTTACAGTATGTTCAGTATTCAATAATCAAAGCCTTAGGAGCTTGAGTGACATGCCATTACTAATCTGATCAATAAATAAAGAAGAAATAAAACATATTATAACTTAAAAAATAAAACTAAGAAGGAACAAAGCTACAGATAAAACATATGGGGTTCTATCAACACATTCCTAGGGAATTAGATGCTTACTCACTCTACATGCAAATAACCAAAGGGCTACATGACCTTTCTAGGACAAATAAGAGCTTCTCCAAGGAGACCTTCTGTCTCTGCCTCTACAGAGAGCAGCTGGTATCTTTAGTAAATAAACCACCCAATCACAATGGCAAAACTGTGTGTAGAGAAAAAACAGTAAACAGTGGTGGTGAATTATGTAAATGAATTATGATTAGGGAAAGGTAATTTGGATGTATCAAGATTTTATTTGCATCAGAGATCAATGGTATTTTGCAATGCAAGAACACAACTGCTTTGACACGTACATGTATAAGCAGAGTAGAAGAGAAGTAATCTGCCTATCACAGAAAGTGAACTTAGACTTCTTTCTGTCAAGGTCTAACTAAATTCTCCTGCCACCCACTTTCATTTTTGTCTAAATTTCTGCACAGCTGAATCTTTGGCTTTGTTCCATTTTCCTGACATTCTCAGATAAGAAATAGGTGTTATTTAACCCACAAGCATCCTCCAACCCAAGGCACTCTTACTCCTAGACTTTTGTTTTGCCTCTATATCAAAGTTCCTCTAGTCACCATGAACATGTTTCCAGAGATAACATACTTGCTACTACACTGGTCCAGAGCCTAAGGACCAGTCACACGTGGAAACAACTCACTCACATAGTCACCTTCACCCCAGATTCTATAGGTTCTACTTCCCATATCTAAATGCTGCCCACATTCCAGGGTTCTGCTGAGATGACTCAGAATTCCCATTTAAAATCACCATTATGGCTGTCCTGACTTTTGGACATTAGGCCTAGCTGTGTGTTGGCCTACTCTCAACCATAATCTTCTGCTAATTCCAAACTAATTCATCCTTTTCTTTCTAACCTATTTTTTTAAATGGCACTCAAGTCTCAGAATATTACACTTGCCTTTCCAGTCCAAAATAGGAATATAGGTAGTGTCACAATTCATACAATCTTTCAAGAATTTCTCCAGCTAATTCATTTATGGGCTACTTGTATGTAGTCTGCTCCCTTTTCCAGAAACATAGAATTCTTAAAATATGGGGGAAAAACAATCTCCAGTAATATTAAGAATTATAGCTAAAAAATATACCTATACACATGTATATAAAACATTAAATGTGTATTTTGCACATCTATGAAATCAATTTTACCTTACCCATAAGAGAAACCTGAGTGTGTGTGCTGTTTCCTAACAGAATTCCATGGAAGGTGTCATTGTCAGTCTTATACATTGAACATATCCTCATCAGAGTACATGATTCCCTTCTTTCCCTCACACAAAGCATACCCAGAATCCTGAAAGCAGCTAGAACACCTCTCTGAAGAATTGCCCCCTCTGCTTATTTTCTGCCACCAGCTCTTTGGCTGCTTGGGCTGCAATCAGCTGAGATTGCTACCTCCCAAGATTCCAGGAGTCTTGCCACCGTAAGTTGCAGCTCAATCAGCTTTTTTAATGTTTGCCAGTTCCATGCAGAAAAGGTTAATTTGTCGTTTTGTGGTTAGATGCCACCATTTTCCCAATTTTCCTGGATTGACCAGAAATTCATTGCATCTTCCCATTCTGGTGCCTAGGTCCCAGTCAATCCTCCGAAAGAGTCTATATTCACTCAGTCCTTGAATTCCCTTCCTTTTGCTAGAGTTTTCTTATACAACTGTCAGGTTCCATATCTAAAGTATATTTTGATTTTGCTTAATGTCTGCCAAGAACAGCCACGTCAAAAAAAAAAAAAAAATAAGTGGATGGCTTAGACATCTTCATCTGATCAACAGGTATTGTTGTTATGTTAAGTCACAAGTTCGATTTTTAGCCTTAGTCACTAGTAACTATAACTTATGATCATTTAACAACTTTGCTAAAACTCACATAGGTTGGAGCCATGAACCAGTCCCTGAGTTAAACACACTGTTCCTTTCATGGATATCCACAGTCATCACTGTAGCATATTCTAATTATTGTAATGACTCAGGACTCAGAAATATGAAAGAAAATGCTCAGGTCTATTAGAGAATTTTGTCTGGCACCTGGATGAGAATACACTTCTTGAAATCTTTTTCCTCAAGGCTCCTATCATTTCCCACTGGAGACTGTCATTTGGAGACTTTTTGATATTCTATTTTCTCTTTAATATTATTTATTCCTATTACTTAGACACTTTCAGATCACCCTCAAACAATTTTTCTACCATAATATTTCTAATTCATCTGAGGGTTAAAGGATGGTTTTCACTCACTTCAGCCACATGTAATTTCTCCTTGCTCTGTTAATTATTTCTTTGATAACAATGATACATCTTAATGTGTGAAAGATGCTCACTGTAAGTTAATAAAAAATTGCTTGCATTTATTTTCATATTCCAAATATGTTTCCTCTGTTTGGTCTTCAGGAGCCAGCAAAGAAAATTTTATTTTAGTCACATCCAACTAACTAACTAGTGGGAATCCAAAGGGAGAAATGGAGATTCTGCTTCTTTATTTTTCAAATTTAGCCTGATTGTGTAAAATAGAAAATACCTGGTTTGAGAAATACAAAGATATGAGTGGTTGAATGGAGATATCAACCTCATCCATTCATCTGGGTTAGATTTTTTTAGATAAAACTGAAGTAAAAACACTTTCCAAATAATGTATTTTTATGCATGAGAACAAAAAGAACATGTATTTCTTAGAACCAGATGGCAAAGTTCAAAAGTGCATAGAGTATTGGTAAATCCCTAAGCTTCAAGCTTAGCTCAGTTGTGAAAAAGTACAGAATGTTCTGAAATCAAATATGAATAGAAAAAATGAGAAACTGAACAAAGTTTCAATAAGTTATGTGAGCTTGTACTGAACTGAAGAATAGACTCAGCACTTCTAGAATACATTACGTATTCAAATATTGGTGAAAATAATTCACAGCCATAAAACCTATTAAGCCTTTCACTTACAAGGGCATCCTAGGGACAGCTTTTAAAAAAGAAAATATCAAATGCTTCATTTTATAAAAAATACTGTTGCAAGATTAGCAATAAATTCTGAATCAAAAATCCACCTTTGGTTATCAATAGTTGGAAATGAATTTTAGTTTTTACCCCACATACTCAGCCTAACCAATATGTTTACATCATTACATCGTTTTTATAATTAATAAAGATAAATCTAAGAGGGGGTTGCACATATTTCTCTCAAGCTGTTGAAAGTTAAAAATTGGCTCAAATTTTAAAAAGCATGTCTGTAGGTGTCCATGAGAGTCTGTACATGCATAAGAAAAACATTTGGCTTTGTAAAATTTCATAAATGAGAGTTTATGAATTTCTAATTTAAAAAACTACAGCAAAAATAAAATCCTGGAAGTGATTAAGTAAAATTTGAAAGCAGCCAAACTTTGTTACACAAAATTTATGTAATTAATGTCATAATCTTTATAGATATAAGAATGTCTCTGAGGGCTTCCCTGGTGGCGCAGTGGTTGGGAGTCTGCCTGCTAATGCGGGGGACACGGGTTCGAGCCCTGGTCTGGGAGGGTCCCGCGTGCCACGGAGCAACTGGGCCCGTGAGCCACAGCTGCTGAGCCTGCGCGTCTGGAGCCTGTGCTCCGCAACGGGAGAGGCCGCAATAGTGAGAGGCCCGCGCACCGCAATGAAGAGTGGTCCCCACTTGCCGCAACTGTAGAGAGCCCTCGCACAGAAACGAAGACCCAACACAGCCATAAATAAATAAATAAATAAATAAATTAAAAAAAAAAAAAAAAAGAATGTCTCTGAGACCATCTATTCTTCATTTGGACCAAATTCTTCATGCCAGGAGATTTAGTTTCTAAGTTCACATACATTAGAGGTAGCATACTGAAATGGTAGTGAGGTTAGACACAGGCATACTAAATAAACCATGGCTAAAAATCAGAGTTTAAAATTGAGGGAAATGTCAGAGAATATATAAAAAGCAAGTACAGAACACTTCTCTGCATCCAGTAGTGGCTGAATAATATTCCACTATAGAACAACCTGTAGATGACATCTATAAATTCTGAATATAATACAAACTGGAGATTAAAGAGAAGAAGATATATTTTGGTTGAGAGTCTATAACTAGAGTAGGGGATTTGTAAGAAATGAGTTCCTATTTTCACAGCTTTTATCATTAGTCTCAGACAGTGAAATATCTACAGTAAGCAGAACAGTGGAAAACTGTAATCTTTCTGGTCTGGGGAAAATAGAAGACTGAATCTGGGGAAACTATGACCACTAGTCATAGAGAGGGAATCCCAGAAAAGAAAGACATGGAGAGAAGATTCCCAATTCTATCTACCCACCTCTTTGGCTGGAACCTAAATCACACATTTGTGGAACAGACTGAAAGCCAAGACTGAATCAAGAAGAAACAGACAATTTGAGCAGACCAATCACTAGTAGTGAAATTGAATTTGTAATTAAAAAAAAAAAATACTCCCAGCAAACAGAAGTCCAGGACCAGACAGCTTCACAGGAGAATTCTACCAAACATATAAAGAAGGGATAATACCTATCCTTCTGAAGCCATTCCAAAGAACTGAAAAGGATGAAACGCTCCCAAATTCATTCTACGAGGCCACTATTACCCTGATATCAAAACCAGACAAAGACACTACAAAAAAAAGAGAAAAATATAGGCCAATATCTTTGATAAATATAGATGCAAAAATCCTTAACAAAATATTAGCAAACCTAATCCAAATACATAAAATGGATCATACACCGTGATCAAACTGGATTTAGTCCATGGACGCAAGGATGGCTCAAAATTTGCAAATCAATCACTGTGACATACCACATTAACAAAAGGAAGCATAAGAATTACATGATCTTCTCAACAGAGGCAGAAAAAGCATTTCATAAAATTCAACATTAATTCATGATAAAACTCTCATCAAAATGGGTATAGAGGGAACATATCTCAACATAATAAAGACCATTTATGACAAACCAACAGCTAACTTCATGCTCAGTGGTGAAAAGCTGAAATCTTTCCTCTAAATTCAGGAACAAGACAAGGATGCCCACTCTCAGCACTTCTATTTAACATAGTATTGGAAGTCCTAGCCACAGAAATCAGACAAATATAAGCAATAAAAGGCATCCAAATTGGAAGGGAGGATGTAAAACTGTCACTATTTGCAGATGACATGATACTTTATATCCTCTCCACCCAAAAGCTGTTAGAACTAATAAATGAATTCAGTAAAGTAGTAGGATACAAGATTAACATATAGAAATCTGTTGCTTTTCTATACACTAATAATTATCAGGAAGAGAAAGGAAAAAAAAATCCTGTTTAAAATAGCATTAAAAATAATAAAACACCTAGGAACAAATTTAACCAAGGAGGTGAAAGACCTATACTCTGAAAACTATAAAACACCGATGAAGAAAACTGAAGATGATACAAAGAAATGGAAAGATATCCCATGCCCTCAGATTGGAAGAATTAATATTGTTAAAATTACCATACTACTCAAAGTGATCTACGATTTAATGCAATGCTTATCACAAAATCCATGACGTTTTTCACAGAACTAAAACAAATAATCCTAAAACTTATATGGAACCATAAAAGACCCCAACTGCCAAGGCAATTTCGAGAAAAAAGAACACAACTGGAGGCATCACCTCCCTGCCCAGACTTTAGACTATACTACAAAGCTATAGTAATCAAAACTGCACGATACTGGCACAAAAACAGACTAGAGAACCCACAAATAAACCCACACACTTATAGTCAATTAATCTATGAAAAAGGAGGCAAAAATATACAATGGAGAAAAGAAAGTCTCTTCAACAAGTGTTGCTAGTAAAACTGGACAGCTATATGTAAAAGAATGAAATTAGAACATTTTCTCATACCATATAGAAAAGTAAACTCAAAGTGGATTAAAGACCCAATTGTAAGAACTGAAACCATTATACTCCTAGAAGAAAACAGGCAGAACAATCTTTGACATAAACCATAGCAATATATTTTGGATCTGTCTGTTAAGGCTAAAGAAATAAAAGCAAAATTAGACAAATGGGACCTTTTGCACAGCAAAGGAAACCATTAACAAAATGAAAATCAAAGGAAATCATTAACAAAATGAGAAGACAACCTATGGAACTGAAGAAAATATTTGCAAATGATATGATCAACAAGGGGTTAATATCCAAAATACATAAACAACTTATATAACTCAATATCCAAAAAACCCAACCCAATCAATAAATGGGCAGAAGACCTGAATAGACAATTTTCCAAAGAAGACATACAAATGGCTAACAGGCACATGAAAAGATGCTCAACATAGGTAATTATTAGAGAAATGCAAATCAAAGCAACAATGAGATATGACCTCACACCTGTCAGATGGCTGTCATCAAAATGTCTACAAATAATAAATGTTGGTGAGGACATGGAGAAAAAGGAACACTTGTACACTGTTGGTGGGAATGTAAATTGGTGCAGCCACTATGGAAAACAATATGGAGGTTCCTCATAAAACTAAAAATAGAAGCACCATTATGTATTATATATATATAATATTTCATTATATATAATGAAATATTACTGTGCCATTTGCAGCAATGTGGATGGACCTAGAGAATATTATGCTTAGTGAAATGTCAAAGACAAATACTGTATGATATCACTTATATGTGGAATCTAAAAAATAAAACAAATGAATATATATAGCAAACCAGAAACAGACTCACAGATATAGAAAACAAACTAGTAGTTATCAGCGGGGAAAGGAAAAGGGGGAGGGGCAAGATAGAGTAATGGGATTAAGAGATACAAACTACTATGTATAAAATGGATAAGCAAAAAGGATATATTGTACAGCACACAGAATTGCAGCCATTATCTTGTAATAACTTTTAATGGAGTATAATCTTTAAAAATACTGAATCACTATGCTGTACATCTGCAACTAATATAATATTGTAAATCCACTAAAATTCAATTAAAAAGACTAAATCAATAAAAATATATTGTGAGATAATAAAGAAAAAATAAATCTGAATTTATTTGCAGATGATATTATTGTCTACATAGACGGGCTTTAAAAATCTATAAAAATGGGAGTTCCCTGGTGGTCCGGTGGTTAGGACTTGGTGCTTTCACTGCTGTGGCCCAGGTTCACTCCCTGGTCACGGAACTAAGATCCCACAAGTGGTGCAGCGTGGCCAAAAAAAGAAATTCTACAAAGAAACTGTTGGAAATAATAAGTAAATTAGCAAGAATATAATTTAGTATGGATACAAGATAAATATACAAAATCAATTATATATCTATAGCAACAAACAATCGGAACATACAATTTAATTAAAAACAGCAATATGATTTATAGTATCATAAAAATATTAAATACTTAGGAGTTAATCTGATAAAATATATTCAAGGTATGTTCACTGAGAACTATAAAATATTGCTAAAAGAAATTAAAGAAACATAAATAATGAGAGATATATCTTTTTCTTGGGCCAGAAGACTTAATGTTAATAAGATATCATTTATCCCCAAATTGTTCTATAGGTTCAATTCAACCCCAATCAAAATTCCAGTAGTTTCTTTTTATAGAAATTGAGAAACTAATTCTAAAGTCCTATGGCAATGCAAAGACTCTAGAATACCCAAAACAACATTGAAAAGAAAAGCAAATCTTCAGGGCTAATACTACCTGAATATCAGATGTATAATAAAGCTCTAGTATCAATTTATGTGATTTTAACATTAATAACAGGAACCGAGAAATAGACACAAATATTATCAACTGATTTTTAACACAAATTCAAAGGCAATTCAACTGAGATAGAATAGTCTTTTGAACAAATGCTACTAAAACAATGGATATCCATATGCCAAAAAAAAAGGAATTTTGATGCATACCTCTTTTCACATAGAAATATTAACTCAAATGGATCATAAACCTAAATGTAAAACCCCAAACTATTAAAGTTCTATTGATAAAAGCAAACACAGGATACAATATTTATGGTCATATGTTATGCAAAGATATTTTTAGACACCCCACTAAAAACACGACCTAAAAAAATTGTTTTAAAAATGATAAGTTGAGCTTTGTCAAATTTAAAACTTCTGCCCTTCAAAAGACACTGCTAAAACAGTGAAAAGAAAAATCACAGACTGCAGGAGATTATTTAATAAAGGACTTGCATGCAGACTACATAAAGAATTCTCAAGGCTCAAAAATAAGGAAGCAAACAGCCAACTTAAAAAAAAATTGAAAGTAGACATTCAACAAGATATACCAATGGCACATAAGTACATGGATTCATGCTCATCATCACTGGTCATTAGGAGATGGGAAAATGCAAATTAAGACCATGATGAGATACTACCACACAGATATTAGAATGGCTGAAATTAAAAAGAATGACCATATGGAGTATTGGCGAGGGTGTGCAGTAAATGGAACAGTCATACACTAATGGAGGGAGTGTTAAATGCCACAACCAATTTGGAAAACATTTTTATAGCTTCTTAAAAAGTTAAGCCTATAGACAAAATGCAAGAAGCATTTAACAAGGACGTAGAAGAACTAAAGAGGAATCAAGCAATGATGAAAAACACAATAAATGAAATTAAAAATACTCTAGATGGGATCAATAGCAGAATAACTGAGGCAGAAGAAAGGATAAGTGACCTGGAAGATAAAATGGTGGAAATAACTACTGCAGAGCAGATTAAGAAAAAAGAATGAAAAGAACTGAGGACAGTCTCAGAGACCTCTGGGACAGCATTAAACGCACCAACATTCGAATTATAGGGGTCCCAGAAGAAGAAGAGAAAAAGAAAGGGACTGAGAAAATATTTGAAGAGATTATAGTTGAAAACTTCCCTAATATGGGAAAGGAAATAGTTAATCAAGTCCTGGAAGCACAGAGAGTCCCATACAGGATAAACCCAAGGAGAAACACGCCAAGACACATATTAATCAAACTGTCAAAAATTAAATATAAGGAAAACATATTAAAGGCAGCAAGGGAAAAAAAACAAATAACACACAAGGGAATCCCCATAAGGTTAACATCTGATCTTTCAGCAGAAACTCTGCAAGCCAGAAGGGAGTGGCAGGATATACTTAAAGTCATGAAGGAGAAGAACCTACAACCAAGATTACTCTACCCAGCAAGGATCTCATTCAAATGTGATGGAGAAATTAAAACCTTTACAGACAAGCAAAAGCTGAGAGAGTTCAGCACTACCAAACCAGCTTTACAACAAATGCTAAAGGAACTTCTCTAGGCAAGAAACACAAGAGAAGGAAAACACCTACAATAACAAACCCAAAACATTTAAGAAAATGGGAATAGGAACATACATATCGATAATTACCTTGAATGTAAATGGATTAAATGCTCCCACCAAAAGACACAGGCTGGCTGAATGGATACAAAAACAAGACCCATATATATGCTGTCTACAAGAGACCCACTTCAGACCTAGAGACACATACAGACTGAAAGTGAGGGGATGGAAAAAGATATTCCATGCAAATGGAAATCAAAAGAAAGCTGGAGTAGCAATTCTCATATCAGACAAAATAGACTTTAAAATAAAGACTATTACAAGAGACAAAGAAGGACACTATATAATGATCAAGGGATCGATCCAAGAGGAAGGTATAACAATTGTAAATATTTATGCACCCAACATAGGAGCACCTCAATACATAAGGCAAGTACTAACAGCCATAAAAGGGGAAAATCGACAGCAACACATAGTAGGGGACTTTAACACCCCACTTTCACCAATGGACAGATCATCCAAAATGAAAATAAATAAGGAAACACAAGCTTTAAATGATACATTAAACAAGATGGACTTAATTGATATTTATAGGACATTCCACCCAAAAACAACAGAATACACATTTTTCTCAAGTGCTCATGGAACATTCTCCAGGATAGATCATATCTTGGGTCACAAATCAAACCTTGGTAAATTTAAGAAAATTGAAATCGTATCAAGTATCTTTTCTGACCACAACGCTATGAGATTAGATATCAATTACAGGAAAAGATCTGTAAAAAATACAAACACATGGAGGCTACACAATACATTACTTAATAATGAAGTGATTACTGAAGAAATCAAAGGGGAAATCAAAAAATACCTAGAAATAAATGACAATGGAGATACGACGACCCAAAACCTATGGGACGCAGCAAAAGCAGTGCTAAGAGGGAAGTTTATAGCAATACAAGCCTACCTCAAGAAACAGGAAACATCTCGAATAAACAACCTAACCTTGCACCTAAAGCAATTAGAGAAAGAAGAACAAAAAAACCCCAAAGCCAGCAGAAGGAAAGAAATTATAAAGATCAGGTCAGAAATAAATGAAAAAGAAATGAAGGAAACAATAGCAAAAATCAATGAAACTAAAAGCTGGTTCTTTGAGAAGATAAACAAAATTGATAAACCATTAGCCAGACTCATCAAGAGAAAAAGGGAGAAGACTCAGATCAATAGAATTAGAAATGAAAGAGGAGAAATAACCACTGACACTGCAGAAATACAAAAGATCATGAGAGATTACTACAAGCAACTCTATGCCAATAAAATGGACAACCTGGAAGAAATGGACAGATTCTTAGAAATGCACAAACTGCCGAGACTGAACCAGGAAGAAATAGAAAATATGAACAGACCAATCACAAGCACTGAAATTGAAACTGTGATTAAAAACCTTCCAACAAACAAAAGCCCAGGACCAGATGGCTTCACAGGTGAATTCTATCAAACATTTAGAGAAGAGCTAACACCTATCCTTCTCAAACTCTTCCAAAATATAGCAGAGGGAGGAACACTCCTAAACTCATTCTACAAGGCCACCATCACCCTGATACCAAAACCAGACAAAGATGTCACAAAGAAAGAAAACTACTGGCCAATATCACTGATGAACATAGATGCAAAAATCCTCAACAAAATACTAGCAAACAGAATCCAACAGCACATTAAAAGGATCATACACCATGATCAAGTGGGGTTTATCCCAGGAATGCAAGGATTCTTCAATATACGCAAATCAATCAATGTGATACACCATATTAACAAATTGAAGGAGAAAAACCATATGATCATCTCAATAGATGCAGAGAAAGCTTTCGACAAAATTCAACACCCATTTATGATAAAAGCCCTGCAGAAAGTAGGCATAGAGGGAACTTTCCTCAACATAATAAAGGCCATATATGACAAACCCACAGCCAACATTGTCCTCAATGGTGAAAAACTGAAACCATTTCCACTAAGATCAGGAACAAGACAAGGTTGCCCACTCTCACCACTATTATTCAACATAGTTTTGGAAGTGTTAGCCACAGCAATCAGAGAAGACAAAGAAATAAAAGGAATCCAAATCGGAAAAGAAGAAGTAAAGCTGTCACTATTTGCAGATGACATGATACTATACATAGAGAATCCTAAAGAGGCTACCAGAAAACTCCTAGAGCTAATCAATGAATTTGGTAAAGTAGCAGGATACAAAATTAATGCACAGAAATCGCTTGCATTTCTATACACTAATGACGAAAAATCTGAAAGTGAAATTAAGAAAACACTCCCGTTTACCATTGCAACAAAAAGAATAAGATATCTAGGAATAAACCTACCTAAGGAGACAAAAGACCTGTATGCAGAAAATTATAAGACATTGATGAAAGAAATTAAAGATGATACAAATAGATGGAGAGATATACCATGTTCCTGGATTGGAAGAATCAACATTGTGAAAATGACTCTACTACCCAAAGCAATCTACAGATTCAATGCAATCCCTATCAAACTACCACTGGCATTTTTCACAGAACTAGAACAAAAAATTTCACAATTTGTATGGAAACACAAAAGACCCCGAATAGCCAAAGCAATCTTGAGAACGAAAAATGGAGCTGGGGGAATCAGGCTCCCTGACTTCAGACTATACTACAAAGCTTCAGTAATCAAGACAGTTTGGTACTGGCACAAAAACAGAAATATAGATCAATGGAACAGGATAGAAAGCCCAGAGATAAACCCACACACATATGGTCACCTTATCTTTGATAAAGGAGGCAAGCATATACAGTGGAGAAAAGACAGCCTCTTCAATAAGTGGTGCTGGGAAAATTGGACAGATACATGTAAAAGTATGAAATTAGAACACTCCCTGACACCATGCACAAAAATAAACTCCAAATGGATTAAAGACCTAAGTGTAAGGCCAGACACTATCAAACTCTTAGAGGAAAACATAGGCAGAACACTCTATGACATACATCACAGCAAGATTCTTTTTGACCCAGCTCCCAGAGAAATGGATATAAGAACACAAATAAACAAATGGGACCTAATGAAACTTAAAAGCTTTTGCACAGCAAAGGAAACCATAAACAAGACCAAAAGACAACCCTTAGAATGGGAGAAAATATTTGCAAATGAAGCAACTGACAAAGGATTAATCTCCAAGATTTACAAGCAGCTCATGCAGCTCAATAACAAAAAAACGAACAACCCAATCCAAAAATGGGCAGAAGACCTAAATAGACATTTCTCCAAAGAAGATATACAGATGGCCTACAGACACATGAAAGAATGCTCAACATCATTAATCATTAGAGAAATGCAAATCAAAACTACAATGAGATATCATCTCACATCGGTCAGAATGGCCATCATCAAAAAATCTAGAAACAATAAATGCTGGAGAGGGTGTGGAGGAAAGGGAACACTCTTGCACTGTTGGTGGGAATGTAAATTGATACAGCCACTATGGAGAACAGTATGGAGGTTCCTTAAAAAACTACAAATAGAACTACCATACGACCCAGCAATCCCAATACTGGGCATATACCCTGAGAAAACCATAGGTCAAAAAGTGTCATGTACCACAATGTTCATTGCAGCTGTATTTACAATAGCCAGGACCTGGAAGCAACCTAAATGTCCATCGACAGACGAATGGATAAAGAAGATGTGGCACATATATACAATGGAATATTACTCAGCCATAAAAAGAAATGAAATGGAGGTATTTGTAATGAGGTGGATGGAGTTAGAGTCTGTCATACAGAGTGAAGTAAGTCAGAAAGAGAAAAACAAATACACTATGCTAACACATATATACGGAATCTAAGGAAAAAAAAAAAAAGGCCATGAAGAACCTAGTGGCAAGACGGGAATAAAGACACAGACCTACTAGAGAATGGACTTGAGGTTATGGGGAGGGGGTGGGGTGAGATGTGACAGGGTAAGAGAGTGTCATGGACATATATACACTACCAAATGTAAAATAGATAGCTAATGGGAAGCAGCCGCATAGCACAGGGAGATCAGCTCGGTGCTTTGTGACCACCTAGAGGGGTGGGATGGGGAGGGTGGGAGGGAGGGAGATGCAAGAGGGAAGAGAAATGGGAACATATTGTATATGTATAACTGATTCACTTTGTTATAAAGCAGAAGCTAACACACTATTGTAAGGCAATTATACTTCAATAAAGATGTTTAAAAAAAAAAAAAAAAGTTAAGCCTAAAATTTAGCCATTGAAGTATTTACCCAAGAGAAAAGAAAAATATATGTCCAGAAGACGACATATACATAATGTTCACAGCTGCTTACTTTGTAATAACCAAAAACTGGAAACTTTCCATGAAAGAGTACGTGAATAAATATAATCATACTCTATCATAGAATAATACTAATAAATAAAACATAGAATAAACTCTCATATAGGCTACAACATGGAAGAATCTCAAAATATTATTCTGACTGAAAAAAGCCAGAATAAAAAGAGTACATATTTTATGATTCTATTTATAGAAGAACTCTAGAATATGCAAAGTAATCTAGGGTATAAGAAAGTTGCATGGGTATAGGGAAAGAGAAGCAGGATGGAGGGATTATAAACTGGCAAATGGTCAGGTGGATGGATATGTTCAGTACCTTGCTTATGTCATTATATAATGACAAATATATATAATATGACAAATATATGATATATATAACATATATAGTGTTAAATAAATAAATATAAATATGTAAAGATATATTTTAAATGTGCGTAATTTGTCAGTTATATCTAAATAAAATTGTTAAAAAATACAATGCATCAAAATTTTTAAATGCAGCTAAAGTAGTGCTTCAAGGGAAATTTATGGCTTTCAATTTACATGTAGAAAAGAGAAATGATATAAGTCAATAACTGAAATTTCCATCTTAAGAAATTAGGAAAACTAAAGCAAATTAAAATAGAAGGGAGGAAATGATAAAGATAAGAGCAGAAATTATTATCAATAAATATCAGGAATGAAAAAATGGATATAACTAGAGATACACAGACATTAAATGAATAAGGGAATATTATGAACAACTTTATGCCAATAAATTTGAAAATTTGGATTCAAAAATTGTTTGAAAGACAGCATTACAAAAATGAATTCAAGAAGAAATAGAAAACTTTCATAGCCTTAAGTCAATTAAAGATATTAAATTTGTAACTAAAATTTCCCCACAAATAAAACTTCACACCCTGATGAATATAAATATTAATATAACATTATATAATATTATATAAATTATATAATATAAACATATATTACATATAATTTCTATATCAATAAATAAAAGCAGAGAAAAAAGAGAGAAGAGGTGAGGAGAAGAATAAAGAGTAAAAGAAAGGATGGGATTTTCATGTAATAAATTATTATAAAAAACTATTTATAAACCAGAGCACAGAATAAGTGACCAAGTTGTGATTCAACCCAGATGTTACATTTAATGCCTTACTCTTTGCCTTTATTACAATCATATACGCCTAATTGCAGCTAAACACATCAGTAAAAAAAGGCATTCACCTATTTAAAATTCACCTAGAACCCTAGCCTCCATAAAACTAGAACCACAACAAAGTCATGAATTATTTTTCAGAATCAAGTAACTACAAATTTCATCCTATTTGTTCAAAATCTAATCAAGGTTTGCCAGTTCCAGAATGGGTTATTACACCAGGGCTCATTTTGGCAGTTGGCCCTTATAATATCAGGCACTCCCCCAGAACCATGGCATTTTGCTTTCTTCACAGAAGCCACCTTATGGCAACAACTCCTTTTTTTTTTTTCTTCTCTTTCATAAACATTTAAGTCTCCAAAGGAAAGGGAAACCAGGATGTGGACTATCTCATGAGCTCTTCTACTCCATTTTAAAGGGACTTTAATAATGCATTATTCCTTCAGTTTGGATAACCAGATGGTTTCTCCAGATCATGTTACCACAAAATACAGGCTGCCAATTTTCTTGTAAAGTAACTGTCAATCTTTTAAATATGAACTATCAATACCATTTTTTCAATCTTATAGCAAAAAGCAATGTGTCAATTGTCAAGGTAGGTGTTGGACCCCATTGTTTTATTCTCTAATGCTTGACATAAATGATGTAATATATGCAAGTGATGTAAAATTTATTTTTAAAAAAAGTGCTTGTAAACAGTGAAATGCTACTCAAATAAAAGATTGTTATGGGTTTCCTCCTGTGGGTTTCATTGGATGTTAAGTTATTGAGCTACTAATAATTTTGGATACCTCCATTTTTTCCTCAAGAACATTTATTAAAATGCTTAGCTGTTGAAAAATATGTAAATGAGAAGATAATTTTATTAACCCAGACCGTGCAGTGTTAGCTTATGAGAAGTTTAGAGAGTTGGTACTATGCTAAAATGAGATATTTGTTTATTAGATTGAGATGCTTAGCAGAAAACATATGGAGGAATATACATATACATTGGATTAAGGTTTTGTAAAAACACAAATAATATTTCAAGAAGAAAATAAACATTAAGGGTTCTTGTTGTTGAATATAGGGTTCTTTCCATTCTGCCCATTTTAAAATCCATTTTATAGATTTTGTAATTTTTCAAGAGTTAAGACTTTGCAGCTTAATTTATGTGATTATCCAGAGAAACTAATTCAAAAAGTGGACAACTTTGTGGAAGTGACTTTATCGGGCTTAGGAAGGCAAAATTTAAAAGGAAAACTAATTTTGTCACAAATATCCTTCAGTCAGCAAAAGCTCTTATTTAAAGTAGTCAGACTTTCTAAAATACTTAGGCAATTAAAATCACTGATTTATTTTACATAATGGGAGGATCTCAAACAGTATGATTCATTTCAACTCATCCAGAATATCAACCCCCTTTCAATCTTACCTAGCTGCTAGCTGGAGTGTAGAACTGTAAAATGTTAATTGGCGAGAGAGAACATGTTTGGAACACCTGACTTTGAGTTTCAAACAAAGCCCTTTCTCATTTCTGAGCTCAGACATAGATGCTGACACATTTCTGGGTGGGCCAATGGAAGACTCTTTTCTAAGGGTTTTCCACCACCAATATTCATTGCCTAAAGTGTATTCAAAATGGTGATTATGAATATGCACATATACCAGGTTGCTCAGAAAAACTCCATTGTGAGTTTTTCAGAAATACATCTGCCCACTCATCTACCTTCTTTCTCCCACCACTCCCTTCCTTCCTCTACCAGACCATTTTCTAAGGATATTAAGGTTGAGACTGAAGAACTCACTCCAAATCATTAGACAGCAGTTGTAACAGTAGCCAAGAGAAAGGAGCTTCTTTTTGTTTAACATAGAACTGACAGGGTAGTTGGATCCCAACGTCCACAGTGGGAAACTAAGACCCAACTTGTAGGTAAATCTGATTAAAGTGGGACATAAGGAAAAGAATCAGAAATGAAATCTTTAAGGAAACTCTTACAAGCTAAACAATACACAAAGCATCATCTCTTCTTTTGTCAACAATACTCTTGTGTATGTCTATGTATTTGTATATGTTTCTATGCATGTGGAAAAATATGGAAGGATAACACCTCTGTATCACTTGAATCGCTAAACCAGTCATCATATAGAAGAAAACAATTGGGTACTAAAAATCATATACATCAAAAAAGCTATATCAAATCATTTCAATATTTACTTTAAAAAATTTTTTTTCTAAAGTGAGCATGGTAGAGTGGAAGTAGAAAATTGTATAAGTGGACTGACCATTTGCATTTGGATGTTGGTAATTACAAGCTGGGTGAACTTGAGTAACTCTCCTCTGAACTTTCCACATTTGTGAATGATTGAATTGAACCAGGTAACCACTATGTTCTCTTCTGCTATCAAAACACATCTTGGTTTTACATAAGCAAGATTAAACATCTTACAGAAACATTTAAAGTTATTTCAGATAGCTAAACCATTTTTAAGACACCATGTTAACTAACTATAAAAAAAAAAAGATCTTTGTAAAACAGTAAACCTCAGGTTGGTACTGATGAAGTCCAAGGTGACAGCAATCTCCTTTTGAATACTATTGGCCTTTGCACCCCACACTGTTTGCTTCTTGGGACAAAGGAGCTTGTCAGGCCATTGTTTATTGGGCATGTTAGGTGCCCAATAAGTATTTGTTGCATGATTAAATAAATAAACCCTTAAATTTAAGTCTTTTTTACTCAGAGATCTATTTCATGAAGTGGAGAATTATTTGGTATGGTTTAGGGGGGAGAAAAAGAAACCTAAACAAATAAATAATAAAGAAACCTGTTTTTCTGAATTTTTGTTTTCTTGTTCAGCAGTCCTTGAAGATCTCTGTATTTTCCTCCAGGTAGGAAAAAACTCTTTCTTTTGTAAAGAATATCTGCCCATCTTATAATTGCTATAGGGCACACCCGTTCATGTGGCAGCACTGACGGATGTATTTCTCATATGAACTTGAAGCCTGAGATGTATGTACCTGAACAACAGATTAATCAGCACATGAACATGAGCTGTTGTGTCTTACTGATTAATTATGCTGAATGATGGATACAGGTTTAATCACTTTACCTGATAGATGTTAGGAGCTTGCAAATGATAGTCACGATATCATTTCTCAATAAATTGCTTTTTAACCAGCTTACTGTAGAAACTTCAGGTAGTTGATGTTCCAGGGGGGAAAAAAAGCACAGGATTTTCCATGCATCACTTTACATTTCTACTAATTTATCTTAAAGTTTGTTCTCTGACCAAAAAGTCATACTTATGTAAATACAACAGTTATCCAGGAATTCCACTGTGGGGAAATCTGTCTGTCT
This sequence comes from Balaenoptera borealis, assembly GCF_965194805.1. Classification (NCBI taxonomy): domain Eukaryota; kingdom Metazoa; phylum Chordata; class Mammalia; order Artiodactyla; family Balaenopteridae; genus Balaenoptera; species Balaenoptera borealis. Next base: position 20,795,192 of record NC_138866.1, read on the forward strand.
TATCAACTAGAAAACATAATTTAAAAGGTTAATAGGATTCATAATTGGGTTTAAAATGTTAAGGAAATTTCCTTAAGCTTTAAAACCATCAACTCATGGTTAAAATTACCTGTCTAAAAATGAAGAGGAAGACACGTAACTACAAATTGGCTCTTCTGCTTTTGAGGGAAATGCTAGATTGGTTCATATAAGAAAAATGGAGGAGCTTATTGATCATTTCTGCAATTGAAAAAAAACCAGCATGTATTGTATAATTAATATTTTCCTCCTAAACAATTTAGTAGACAGTCCCTAAGGAGAAAATAAATAATATATGGACCATTGAGGTTTAACAAATTGATAGAAACCCCTCCCACTGGCACTAAAGTTAATCTCTCTTTCCCTTTTTATTTCATTGCAATTTGTACTTCTATCACAGCTTATTATTAGCATAGATTTTCACCCTATGAGAATTTATTAGAGCTACCTATGTGCATTGCTCTCTACTTCATTAGAGGTAGTGGTGGGCTGGAAAACAGTGGCCATCATACCTTATTTAGCACTGTCCTTCACAATGCTTAAATATTTCCTTACAGGCAGTAGGTACTCAATAAAATCTTATTGAATTTAACTGAATAAATGTATAGATTACACAGGGGAAAAGGTTAGTTTGTCCATACATGATCTCCCTAACTCCTTTCAGCTATAGGTAAACTGCCTTAAACCTCAACCCCACTCAGGCTCTGACTGAACCTATACCCATAAAGGGCTACACTCTGATTAGTGGGTTGAGTCTAGCATTACCTGTGAGCGACAGGGTGTCTTCCCAGATGTACCCTCTCTTGCTCTCTGTCCTTTTTTACAGGACATTGGTGAGTCTTCTGCCACACTGATCCCTTATGAGTACTTCAGTCTCCCTGTGGGGTGTTAGACTGAGCCTCATAACCTAGCTGGGTAAACTTGAGGGGGCATTGCTATGGGGCCTAACTTCCTGCCAACACCCTCTGCTGTAATCCAAGCCTAGTCATGAACTTGAATAATTTCACCATCTGGAAACTTCAGTTGCCGACACCAGCTCTTATTTTCATACCCAAACTTAAACTCTTTCCACCATTTATCCTGAGTCTAAAGCAACCATGGTGGAGTTCCCACCAAAGTATCAGGATCAGAGCCAATGCATGGCTGGCTTGAGATTTCAACAGAAGTGTGAGCAAGATTTCTGGAGCTTTCTCTGAAAGGTAGAAGAGCAGATGCAGAGTTTCAGGTTGAAAAGGCCCTTTTGTGGCAATTACAAGGTTAGTGGAATCACAAATAATAATGTTGGGAGTCAAAGAACCTTGGCTTCCTGAGCCAGTTTCTTCTTAACTGCTCCAAGCTTCAGCGTCCCCGTCTGTCCAACAGAGATAAAGCTGGCTTGTTATAAGGCTTAAGTGGTGCAGGGAGAAAGAACATAAAGTGCCTAGTACAGTATCTGATTTGTTAGTGCTTAATAAATATTAACTACATTTAATTTTTTTCTTTTCATATAAGAAGAGCAAACAGCAGTTAACTCAACAAAAATAGGTTGGAGAAGTGGGCATAGCCCTGGAAGTGACCACTGACCTTGGAGGCTTCCAGAAGGCTTGAATTAATTCAACCCTAAATGGCCCTGATTCAAGTCATGGAGGGAAAGGAGACCTGTAGGCCCTCCTCCCAGGGGGGCTTAACCCTGACACACTTTGAGCCTTTTAGTGATAACCCTAGACCTATGTCTTTTGCCAATGCTGGTGCTACAAAGCAAAAACTAGGCACATGGTGACAACAGCACTTGAAGACAGGCCCAGCCCTAACACTTGTGGGACTCAGGACAAGGGTACAAATGGAGGTCCATGCATCTTATATCTAAGTATTTAAAAGTTATAAATAAGGCTATCAAACCATTAAATAAAATGTTTGATCCTCTGACCTTACAAATATACCTTCATACAACCAGGAAATTCAGGTTTGAATTTACAATTTTTGGACACTTTAGAGTTTCCTGCTATAATGTAGTGGTGCAGGGGAGCTGTCTCCAGACCCTTGTCTGTCCCAGCTTAGGTCTTCATCGGGAGGGTCTGGCTACATACTTCCTTCTTCAAAAGGAGCCCCTTAAAAATCCCTTGGGTTTGGGGGTAAGTAAATTGGTGGCTTGGTCTACTTTCAAGTGAAGAACTCAGAAAGTAGGCTTGCACAGGCTCTGGAAACTGACTCAGGACCATGTGGATGTAGACGAAATACCGGGTACTCACAGTATGGTCTAGAAGGGGGAGGTACTGTCACTAGTGAGGACATCCCCTTGGTCTTATTCTCCTCTGGTTTCAGCCACAGGGGAGCTAGAACAGGGCCCTCTAAAGCCCAGGGCCTGGGAAAGAAGTCCATCTTGCCCAGGTCTAAGGGCAAGATGCTTAAGTGATGGGTTTAGTAACAAAAGATCACACCCTGAATGTAGGAGTAGCAGCCCTTGGTTACAAAGCATGAGTTATGCCCAAGGATATAAAATCTGACCATCATTTGCTGATGTGCTATGACAGTGACTCAAGGGAATTTAGCATTCGGGGATTTTTTGAATCTCTTTTTTTTCTCTTTTACTTTCCCCATTTTCGTCTCTTTTTTTTTTTCTGGCTTCTAAGTGTGTGCACTGCTGTTTTATTATAAGGAAATAGTTGTTTTTTGGTCAGTTAGCAGGATAGGTGTGTCGTCCTTGAGTCTTTATAATAGAAAACTTTAAAAAACTTTATACACAACTTTTATTTGGGTAATCAATCAATATCTTTATGTGAAAAAGCCTTGAATTATTCTTGCAAATGATACAACCCACCTAAGACCTTCTGATCAAAGTTCCATCTACAGAAGACAATAAAAGATTATATAGCTTTAAAATAAAGATTTAAAACTTCTAAAACTATATTCTATTCTTCCTATTTTCCACCCAGGGGAGCTCTTCAAAGCAAAGATGGAAAATTAGCTAGCTATCCAGAATTACTACGTGTGGGAAAGAACTATGAATGATAGGCAGTTACTTAGAAACTAAGGTTTCCATTATTCAGATTATTATGTCAGTAATATTAAGATGATAGTCCTTTATAATGAGTACAATCACAGAAATTTAAAGTTGATAGGGACTTCAAAAATTATCAAAATCACTGTGAAAAAAACTAAAAATTGAAGTGGTTTAGTAAGTTGTTCAAGGTCATAGGGGTAGAGATTGGACTGGGATCCAGATGTCATTGTTAGTTAAGTGGTTGTCTTAGTTTTGGCTACTATAGCAAATTACCATGGAGTGAGTGGCTTAAACAACAAACATTTACTCCTCACAGATCTGAAGGCTGGGAAGTCCAAGATCAAGGTTCTGGCAGATTCTTTGCTGGTGAAATCCCCCTTCCTGTTTTGTAGGTGGCTGCTTTCTTGCTACATTTTCACATGGTGGGGGAGAGAGAGATCATCTGTCTCATGTTTCTTCCTACAAGAGCATCAGTCGCATTCATGAGGGCTCCACCGATCACCTCCCAAAGGCCCCACCTCCTCATACCATCACATCAGGGATTAGGGTTTCAACACGTGAATTTGGGGAGGATACAAATGTTCATAACACTGAGTTTTCCTCTGTAATGAGGTACTGACTATAGGACTGTGAGTACTAAGTGTTTCCAGATTTTCTTGGAAGATTTAAAATAAAGGTAAGAAACGGTGTTAATGAAAGAAGAAAAAAGTAAAGGAACAGGAACCTCCGTGTGCCTCAGGGTATCTAGAAAGGAGACTCTCCTGGGTCACAGGCATACAGGGAGGCTGTCATCTCCTCTGGACCCCAATGCCTAATCTGAAACTATTAGTACCATAGTCCCCACTTATCTGTAGTTTTGCTTTCATTGGTTTCAGTTACCCAGGGTCAACCACGGTCCAAAAATATTAAATGGAAAATTCCACAGAAATAAACAATTCACAAGTTTTAAATTGTGTGCCATTCTAAGTAGCAGTGATGAAATCTCCCGCCATCCCACTCTGTCCTGCTGGGGACATGAATCACCCCTTTGTCCAGCATATGTTGCTTGTTCGCCACTTAGTAGCATCATGGTTGACTGTCACACTATTGCAGTGCTTGTGTTCAAATAAACCTTATTTTACTTAACAATGGCCTCAAAGTGCAAGAGTAGTGATGCTGGCCATCCAGATATTCTCTCACTGTGCCTGATTTATAAATTAAACTTTACCACAGGTATGAATGTACAGGAAAAAACATAGTATACATAGGGTTCAGTACTATCCATAGTTTCAGGTATCCACTAGGGGTCTTGGAGTGTATCCCTCGTGGATAAAGTGGGCCTACCGTGTATCATTTTTCTAAGGAGACCGTCTCATCTAAAGACAGAAAGAAAAGAGGCAGAAAATCATAGCAAAGAGAAGACCACCCAGAAATTTGAAATATTAAACATCAAGTCTGAATTTGGTTTGAATCATCATCCTGCCCACTGATAAGTTTTCATGAAGTACAGAACTCATAAGGCACAGGAAGATGAGTCAAAGTCCTTTTCCTCCACAGAAATCACTTTCTGAGTTACTCTTTGGGGAAAAGAGCTCAGTTAAATAAGCCCAAATGCTTTGCATGTTTGATTTGAAGTGGATCTGACAATGACACACCAAGGAGGCATCAGTATTAGTAGCCAGAGCTGGTGATGCTGAGTGCAGCAAGCTGGAGGCATAGAATCTATAACGACACAGAATCAGTCCAAATAGGATTAATTTAGGACTGCCTGTCACTTGTGACTCTTGGGCCAGTTGTACAAGGAGGACTGGCTGAGATTGCGAAATGGCCTTGAACTTGTTTTTACTTGTAACTAGCAGCTGTATGAACTCGCCCCCTAAATTTAGCACATAGGAGGATGAAGAGTTGAAGGAAAACTAATAGAAGGTAAGTGGATTCTCCACTGAGGTAGATTCCCCTCTTACATAAGGAGATCCCAAGGGCATGTGTTTCAAGGAATATGCTTACAATATTAGTTCACTTAGGATGGAAGTTTCCATTTTGAGGGTTCATGTATTTGTCACAGATTGAATACTGACTTGGCATTGTCTCTAAAGCAACTCAGGTGTAATCCCTCAAGAAATGGGAAAGTCAGCATCATTCCAGAAGTAATGTTGGAAGTGGATTTCTGACTACTCTACATGAAAAAATATATGTTTTATATAAAATAGAGAAAAAATGAAAATCTCTCCCAGAATCAGAAAATATTAGATGTGGAAAGGATCCTCGAGATAATCTATTTTAATCTTCTTATTTAATAAATGAGGAGCAAAATTCTAGAGAAGTTAGAGGACAGACCAAGATTACAGAGCCAATAGAGAAAGGTAGTATAGAGCAGTGGTTTAAAAAGTGTGCTCTAGTGTCACACTGCCTTGGTATAAATGGTGGCTCCACTAATTACTGGTTATGTAACTTTGAGCACGTTATTCAAATTTTCTGCATGTCAGATATCCTATATATAAATGGGAATCATAGTTTCTACTATACTGAGATTACCATGACAATTAAATAAGGTATTTTGTATAAAATGGTCTGTACAGTTGCAAGACAGATGGTAATCAATAAACACTAATTATTCATAATAGTAATAATAGTATCATGATGACGATGATAACTTCATCATTTTTGTTACATGACAAGATAAGAATTAATTCAGAGATCTACATTTGTGCCCTCTAAAACTCACCAGAAATTTCAGAGTCAAATTTAACTGCAGTCAGCTATAAGCTAATGAAAGGCTTTTCTACTGAAAGAGCTAAGTGCATTACTGATAGGATAAAGACTGAAGTACTTTTGGAAGAGTTGAATAGACTGCAGAGGATACAACTGAAGAACTTAGTAACATGTAGAACAATTAAAAGTGAATGGACATGGATTTCTGGACAGATGTCAGCCTAACAAAGAGATCTAGTGAATTGTCACAGAACTCTGTCTTCAGTTTTATTCTCGATAACATATTCATAAATACCCTCAATATAGAGGACAATGCTTTTCAATCAGGAGGATGAAGTTAAATTGATGAGGTCAAGTGTTAGCAGTCTACAGCCAAAAGATAAGTTTAGAGAGAAAAAAATGAATAGATATATTTCAATTTTAAAAAAGCAACTGTGCAAGCAAAAGACAAAGGAGAAGTTTTAGCAGTAGCACATGTCAAAAACATTTATCAGTTTCAGCTGCCATTAAACCTAAAATGATGCAAAACCCAAAAAGCAGTAAGTTTACTGACAACAAATCCATGTATCAGTTGAAAATTGTGAGTAAATATTTTATGAATTTGAAAAGCTGGATGACTATTGCCTCTCTAGAATAATATCACAAGGTAGAAATCAAAATCCTCAGGAAATAAATGTTGAAAAAAGTGAAAGAGATGAATCAAAGCTGACAGATCTCAAGAAAAGAGTAGACAAAAAGTGAAATCAATGCAGTCATAATGATGAAAATGGAATGCACACAAAGGCGAAAAAAAAAACACTGAAGAATACATATTGGCAGAGAGGATAAAAATAAAGCATATTTATAAAAAGAAATGGAAGAAAAAATAAAGACGAATGAGCAAATGATAGAGAATTAGGGAAGGAAAATCCACCTAAGCAGGGTCTCCAAAAAAGGAAACAACTTACTGGGAAAAACTATAGAGTCATAATGCAAGAAATTTTTCCTGAAATAAAAGTGGGCTTGAATCTCCATGCTGAAAAGGTACATCTTTGCTGGATTAATTGACCCAGAATAGTGGATACCAAGATGTATGGAATTCAGAGTACAGAAACCCATTAGCAGCCAGAAAAACAGATTAAAATATGAATGGTAGGAAAATCTACAGGATCATTCAAACTTATAAGAAGATTGTTGATCAACATATAAAATTAACTTAAAGGAAATATAAGCCAAGGAAATTATATTAAGTCAAATTATTCTTTAGGTATAAAAGCTACAGGCAAATAGCATTATATAAATGAGAACTGAGAAAAAGTTGTTCCCATGCGTCTTTCTGGGGGAAATTATTAGAGGGCAAAGTTCAGCCTCCAAAAATGACTGGGGGAAAACCAGAGCAACTGGATAGGAGGGAGCATTGAATGGTTAATAGCTGGGAGTCAAAGGATATCATTTAAAGCTGACAGATCGAATAATAGAAGTATAAGAGCATTTAACTCTACAATGATAATAATCAAACAAGACTTTTAAATTGACTAAAATTGAAGGGTAGAAGTGAGAGAGAAGAGGGGAAAGGAAGTAGAAATACACTAATTACATCATCTCTTATTGAACAAGAGATTCATTTTTTTAAAAAGGACTAAGTTTGTTATAAAACTTTGTTATTTTAAAGGAATGCAATGCTTCCTAAATATCAGAGCTACACGCATAAACACACATGGAAATGAAGAAAATGGAACACATAGTAAAACATACACACAAAGTTATGAATACAATGAAAAACCATGAACAATCTTCATAGAACTAATGAAAAGTATATATATCATTATTTTATTAAAATTTAAGAGTAGATTATAGAACAAAGTCCAATGCTTTGCAACACACATTAATATTTCTATTTATGGACATAGAAATCTATTCATAATCTGATCTTATCTTTTATTACCCTCCTTTCACTGACTCTACTGCTAGCCTCCCTGCTATTGTGGAATAGGCCAGACCTCCAGCTACTGCCCCAAGGCCTCTGTAATTGCTGTCTGAGTTGCTTTCTCTGAAATCTTCCCATAATCAGCTACTTCTTATTCATAATCTCTAGGTCTTTATGTTCCCTTTCCAGAGAAAGAATTTCTCAGCCAATGTTTAGAAAGAAATGAATAAGGGAGAAGAAAGCATATTTATTCGTGTGTGTGTGTGTGTGTATGTGTGTTGTATTGGCTTGTATATATATATAAAATTTTTCTAGAAAGTTAAATAAGAACTTAGTAATAGTGATCTTCAAGGGGAAAGGAAACTGAGCATCTGAGAGGAATTTATCGTTGGGGGGTGGAATTTCTTGCTTTTATATCTTTTCATACTTTGGAGATTTGACCCATGTGTCTATATTATCTATTTTTTAAAAATTTAACATAATGATGTATTATGGTGATAACTAAGAGAAAGGCACAGAACCCAAAGAAAAGTTGTTAAGGTTTTCTTGGTGAATATGTATCCTCATATGAGTTTTAGACTAGAAAAAGGAATTAGCCAGGAGAGATGGAAGTGATGGATCTCCAGGTGGAAGATAGAACTGAAGACAATTTTAAAGTCAGAAATCAGCATTGTATGTTCAAAGGTACAAGACACTTAGCATAACTGAACTATAAAGAGCAAAACAGAGTGTGGGGAGAAGTGAGCCTGGAGAAACAGGTCAGGCCAAGTACTCACATCATGTTAGCAACCTCGTATCTCATTCTGGAAGCAATAAGAAGCCACCGTAGACCTCTAAGTGAAGCCTTTAAAAATATCACCATCTATCAAAAGTTAGCTGAATTCTTATATAATTAATACCAACTGTTATAACTTTTTTTGAATTCTAATTAATTTTTATTGGAGAATAGTTGACTTACAATGTTGTGTTAGTTTCCACTGTACAGCAAAGTGAATCAGTTTACATATACATATATCCACTCTTTTTTAGATTCTTTTCCCATATAGGTCATTATAGAGTACTGAGTAGAGTTCCCTCTGTAGGATCTTATTAGCTATCTTATATACAGTACTGTGTATATGTCAATCCCAATCTCCCAATTTATCCCTCCCCCACTTTCCGTCTTGGTAACCATAAGTTTGTTTTCTACATAGGTGACTCTATTTCTCTTTTCTAAATAAGTTCATTTGTACCCAACTGTTATAATACCCATACGACAGATTCAATTAAAACTCTGTGACTACTTTGGAGAAATGTCAATTTAGATCTTCTGCCCATTTTGTGATTTGGTTGTTTGGGGTTTTTTTTGATATTGAGCTGCATGAGCTGTTTGTATATTTTGTAGATTAATCACTTGTCAGTCTATTTGTTTGCAAATATTTTCTCCCATTCTGTGGGTTGTCTTTTCATTTTGTTTATGGTTTCCTTTGCTTCCTTTCCTTTCCTTTAAGTTTAATTAGTCCATTTGTTTATTTTTGTTTTTATCTCCATTTCTCTAGGAGATGGATCTTGCTGTGATTTATGTCAGAGAGTGTTCTGCCTATGTTTTCCTCTAAGAGTTTTATAGTATCTGGCCTTGTATTTAGATCTTTAATCCATTTTGAGTTTATTTTTGTGTCTGGTGTTAGGGAGTGTTCTAATTTCATTCTTTTACATGTAGCTCTCCAGTTTCCCCACCACCACTTATTGAAAAGACTGTCTTTTCTCTGTTGTAAATTCTTGCCTCCTTTGTCATAGATTAGGTGACTATACGTGTGTGGGTTTGTCTCTGGACTTTCTCCAAAGAAGACATACAGATGGCCAAGAGGCATATGAAAAGATGCTCAACATCACTAATTATTAGAGAAATGCAAATCAAAACTACAATGAGGTATCACCTCACACCAGTTAGAATAGGCATCATCAGAAAATCTACAAACAACAAATGCTGGAGAGGGTGTGGAGAAAAGGGAACCCTCTTGCACTGTTGGGGGGAATGTAAATTGATACAGCCACTATGGAGAACAATATGAAGGTTCCTTAAAAAACTAAAAATAGAATTACCATATGACCCAGCAATCCCACTACTGGGCATATACCCAGAGAAAACCATAATTCAAAAAGACACATGTACCCCAATGTTCATTGCAGCACTATTTACAATAGTCAGGTCATGGAAGCAACCTAAATGCCCATCGACAGACAAATGGATAAAGATGTGGTACATATATACAATGTAATATTACTCAGCTATAGAAGAGAATGAAATAATGCCATTTGCAGCAACATGGATGGACCTAGAGATTGTCACATTGAGTGAAGTAAGTCAGACAGAGAAAGACAAATATCATATGATATTGCTTATATGCAGAATTTTAAAAAATGGTACAAATGAACTTATTTACAAAACAGAAGTAGTCACAGATGTAAAAAACAAACATGGTTTGGGGGAAAAGGGGAGGGAGGGATAAACTGGGAAACTGGAATTGACTTATACACACTACTATATATAAAATAGATAACTAGTAAGAACCTACTGTATAGCACAGGGAACTCTACTCAATACTCTGTAATGACCTATATGGGAAAAGAGTCTAAAAAATAATGGATATATGTACATGTATAACTGATTCACTTTGTTGTACAGTAGAAACTAACACAACATTGTAAATCAACTACACTCCAATAAAAAATTTTTTAAATACAAAAAACAAAACAAAACTTTGTGACTAGTTGTGGCCAGAATGTGGAGAAATTTAAACCTTAATACTGTGGTGGCTGTGTAAATAGGTCTGGCCACTTTGAGTAGCAATTTATCAATATCTATTTGATTTGAAAATGGGTGTTTCATACATCCCATTCTATGTCTAAGTTTATGCCCAAGGAAAATATTCATGTAAAAATACAAGGAAGCGAGTAAAGGAGGTTATTATAGGATGCTTGCAATAGTAAGCTATGGAAAGCATCTGTCTCCATAAACAGAGGAATAGATAAATACATTATAATAAAATACATTGTGGTATATTCATAAAATATTATTCACAGTTAAAATGAATAAATGAAAAGTCACCTTAAACTTGCACATGCACACACACACACAATACCTAAGTCAATCCAGATGAGTGGAGTCCAAATATCCTGCATTCCTATTGTTGCTGTAACAAATTATCACAAACTTATTGGCTCAAAACAACAAAAATTTATTGTTTTATAGTTGTGGAAGTCAGAAGTCCAAAAATGTTGTTAACGGTCTAAAATCAAGGTGTTGGCAGGACTGCCTTCTGGAGGTTCTAGGGTAGAATCTGTTTTCTTGCCTTTTCCATTTCTAGGCTATGCACATTCCTTGGCTTGTGGTCCCATCTTGTCTTATCAAAGCCAACACTGGCTGCTCAAGTCTTTCTCACACTGCATCACTTTGACACACATTCCTCTGCTTCCTCCTCTTGTCTTTTAAAGATCCATGTGATTACACAGATAAGCCAGGATAATCTCCCTATTTTAAGGTTATCTGATTACTAACCTTAGTTCCATCTTCAATCTTAATTTCCTCTTTCCATGTAATACAACATATTCACAGGTTTGGGGGAATAGGATGGAGACATCTTTGGGGGGTCATATTTGCACCTACCATATACCTCTGACCACTGATACTTTACTGCACTATGATTCACCATCATGAGATAAGATCTGTTCAGTATAGCAGTAGGTAATTGTAAAATGCTCATTTATGTAGATATTATAGAAAGTAACTCTGGAAATCAGAGAGCACAGTATAGCAATCTCATTACCACCACCTGTTACCTACCTGAAATTCAGGGTTTACTACTTTTGAATCTAAGGATCATAGTACTTAACTAGGCTCAGTGAAGACCCAAGATAACCTTATCAGGGACCTGCAACTGAACTGTAGATGTGGTCAACCAAAGCCAAAATAACATCCGTAAGTGAGCAATTTGCATTGATCTGTGCAGATGAGACTGAAAACAGCACAAAACACTTTTCTTTCTTGAGTTTTCATGCAACTGAAGTCCAATTGCTAAGATCAAGTAGGTGAAGAAATCAATGCTTGCTGTTGATTTTCCAGGTTCCTAATACTCTAGGATGATTTGGGGAGTTGCTGTTCTATCAAACCATTCACAAATAAATGACTGGACACTCATTTCCATTTAGAATGTCTATTTAAATACTAATTTGACCTCTGAGTGTTCTGGGGGTTGGTTGAGTAATGCATGTAAAATTGTCATTAAAATTGCATATGAAGCCAAGTTAAAATGAAGCTATTATATCTTGTTGGCTGATTTTCTTCCCTGGAATCCTGAGAGGAAAGAAAGCAATGGCAGTAGATCATCAATAAGAAGAGACAGAAGAAGGAAAGTTTAACGTTCGTTATAAAAATAACTGAGCCTTTCAATTCAGCTGAGAGAATTAGACTTCTCCTGCTAAAACCCTTTATGATATTTTTAAAAATATGGTAGAAAATAATCCTCTTAAAAAATGAGACTTCTGAATGCCTTTCTGTTTTTGCACCGGAAATTAAGGGTGTAGAGCGTGTCATATAAATGCCTTTGGAGTTTCACAAGAAACACTCAGTGGAAATCCTTTTAAATTTATTTGGTGGTTTACTTCCCACCCTGAGGGGTTGAAAAGCTCAAGCACAGGAAGCAGTTACTGATTTACTGGTTGATCCACAGCCTTTAGTTTCAGTGACAGCTCATTTGACCCATTTCATTTCTCAAAATTGCTTTTTAATTTCCTGAGGATAGCAGCATTGTTGTAGTGTGTTGAGAGCATCATGTGTTTCAAAATGCTAAACCCTCTTATTTTACTCCATAATTCATCTCCACTGGAAAGGCAGATCTCCTTTAGAGGCGCATGAGTGTAGGTTTGGAGAGTCAAAGGACCCAAGTTGAGTCCCTGCTCTGTTCTTTACCAGTCATGTGACCTTGGAGACTTTAATTCCCATCTCTGGTATCTATTTAAATAAGGGATTGGACTGTATTTTCAAAGATCCTTTCTGTTATAAAGTTCTATATCTTTTTTTTTTTTTTTTTTTTAATTTATTTATTTTTGGCTGTGTTGGGTCTTTGTTTCTGTGCGAGGGCTTTCTCTAGTTGCGGCGAGTGGGGGCCACTCTTCATCGCGGTGCGCGGGCCTCTCACTGTCGCGGCCTCTCCCGTTGCGGAGCACAGGCTCCAGACGCGCAGGCTCAGTAGTTGTGGCTCACGGGCCTAGTTGCTCCGCGGCATGTGGGATCTTCCCCAGGGCTCGAACCCGTGTCCCCTGCATTGGCAGGCAGATTCTCAACCACTGCGCCACCAGGGAAGCCCTCTATATCTTTTAAAGTTATCACTACGTGTGCTTAGCACTAGTAAAAATATGCATTATCATTTTATATACAATGGAAAGGTGGCTTTGCTAATTACAGGAATATTAGTTCAGCTATGCATGACAATTTTGAACAAAATAACATGTTTGGTCCTTAAACAGCAAATACTAAGAGGGTTTTATAATGACACATGGCTTGTCTTCTAACCTGCTAATTATATAGCCCTTTATTCTCAAGAGAAGATTCACTTATGCTAAGACTGTGGGATGAAGCCTAACCAGCCACATGTTATAAAATGCAAAAGCTGAGACCATTGATTGTTTTTCCAACTCCAAAGCTTTTTTCAGACTGTCACACTTCATAAATTTCTCTCCTCTTCCTAGTTATCTTTTCAAACCTTATTCATCCTTGAAGGCCTAGATGGAGTTCAATCTAATCCATATAGCTCTGCATGAATAGCCCAAAGTTTTTATTTCCTGCATCACTATAGAATTTGATCATAGCAATGCCAATCAAAACCACAACTATTTATCAACTTGTATGTTTGTGTACAAATTAGAAGGTGTAGAGGAAACATAGAAAGGTAAAACATATTCACTATTTTGAAAGAATCTATAATATCATTAACATAAGACATAAGCACATATGGCTTAAGTGAATATGTGAGACCTGAAAATTACTGAATCATTTTAAGGTTACCTATTGTGAATTACAAAATTAATGATAAATGGTTTCAAATTTTTAAAATTTTTTTTTTTACTCTTGAACTATTTTATCTTTACAAATAAAATAACTTACCAATATATATCAAATAAAGTTAGAGATGCTATGGTTCAAAGGAGAATAAAAAACCTAGGTCTTCTCTCTAGGTGGCTTGCAAAGCACATCCTTATAAATTGAGCATCCTAAAGAAAATGATTTTAAAACCACAGGGCAACAGGGGTTTGGCATTTTATGAATAAAAGGAATACAGCCTAGATGGTAAGAGAAGTCTTCTTAGAAGAGATGAGATTGAATCCAGATTTTAAAACATGCATGGATGTTGGGTAGATTAAAAGAACTGTGTGGAAGCTTTACAGACGAATGAAAAGAGCATGAGGAAAGCACTGCGGGAGGCAATTGCAAGGAGATTTGGAAATAAACAATTATAATAAGATGAATACTCTGCAAAATACATTATCCGTCTCTTTGCATGTTAATGCACAAGACTTTGTCTCAGTCATTCAGGTCTATTTCTCTACCTTGAGGGGTTGAGTGATGATGGAGAAACATGGAAGTAGAGAATTAAAACTTTTAGGACAGAAATGCAGAGAGAAAGAGTCTTCCAGGTTTTTAATACCAAAATGTTAGTTGTGAATCAAGATAATAGTCTTGAAAGCTAAACTTTGAGGAGAAGAAAAAAAAAAATTTACATTCCCTTAACAACCATTAACACACAAAAGGCACATTTAGATCATAGACGTGTGTGTGTGTGTGTGTGTGTGTGTGTGTGTGTGTGTGTATGTTTCTGTTATCTTAGGATATTCCTTTTCCGCATGTTAGATTAGGTCATGGGGCGTTGGGGGCGGGGGTGGTGGTGGTGCCTGTTGGGCAGAAAAGGTAAACAAGATACCCATATGAGTTTTGGTAGATCAAAAATGATCAGAGGTAGTGGTTGTTCCCTGGGTATAACATGGGAGAGACTGAGCACCTAACTTCATCACAGAAAATAGAATAAGAGAAATGGACCAAAGAAGCCAAATATACAGCAGAAAGTAACACAACATTGTAAATCAGCTACACTTCAATATAAAAAAAAAAAAAGAAGCCAAGTAGATGAGACTGAAGGTGAGTTTCTGGTACCCCATGGTCTGCGTATAGATGCTCAGAGAACCCAGAGAATCCTGGAGACTGGGATGGGACATGGAGGGTTGGACAAACGTCCTTCACTGTGAAGGGACCTGAGGACTGATAGCTAATGGCCAGGACACAGACCTAAGAGCTGTGTGCCAGCATAACACACACAAAAAGCCAGACAGGACCAGTTTATCTTAGTAGGGACCAGTCTAGGGAGAAGATCTAACTGGCCACTGGATAGCAGAGAACAGGAAGAACAGGAGACATTGTATAGATACCAATAATTTGTGAATTCATACCTCCCTCACCAGAACAAGAATGCTGTAAACACTTTTTAAACCCAGGTGCCGCTGAAAGGAGGGCAAAGAAGGAAACAAGAACTTTTCTGAAGCTTCTGATTCATCAAAAGAAGTACTTGGAATTACTGGACTTAGTCTTCACTAGCAGAAGGTTTGCATGTGATCACATGCCCAGGTGCCCCCAGAGATGGTGTAGGGGCTGGGGCAGGGGTGGGGCAAGGAAATGAAGATGAATTATAAAATAATGAAGAAGTTGTATTTGGGAATAATCTGAGTAAAATGGACCATGCCACACAAATCAGTTTGAAACTAATCAAGAATTCATATATATAAATAATGACAATGAAGACAGGAAAGATGGGCCAAGTTATGGAACATCCAAATGTGTTATACATTTAAAATGATGTCCCTCTTCTGCATCGCACTGCTTCCTCAGTCTTCTCTCTCCTTCCTGTCACAAACTCCCTCTTGGGAAGGGTAATTTTTCTACTACTCCAGTTATCTTTTTCCCAAGAATCCAGCAAGTAATTTTTTGTCCTTTCCCTCATCAGATAAATGAACAGCCAAATGAAGTGTAAAAAAAAAGACAAGTGAGAGGGGCAAGATGTAAAAAGCTGCAAAGGATCTGAGTGAACAAGTGACCTGTCACAGTTTCCTGGATACAGGTAGAAGACATGGGACCTCTGGGCCGGAGAAGAAGGACTTCATTACTCACAGCAATAGCAGCAGCTACAGGATTAGCATTTTTACTGCTTCTCCTCACCCAAGTTCCAACAGAGCAATGCAGAGGGCCAGGCTGACACCTACTCTCATAAGGGGTTGCCTTACAGGAGAGAAGCCCCAAGCTTATGGAACTCAAATCTTTTAAAATGGACAGTAAGTATGCCTGCCTTTTGCCCCAAAGGGAGCTATTACGTTTATTATATTATACAGTAAACAAACTTTCAGTGGCTCTGAAGGGAGACACTATCTCTATTGTCCAATGCTGTTCACTACACAAACATTCTTGGAAAGATAGTAAACAAAGATGGTCTGCTCTAAAGATGTACCGAAAAATAAGAGACTTATGGAGAATTGTCTCCCAAGATAAGACTGTGACCCTGTCCCCCACTAAATATTTATTTTATCACATATGATTAAGGTTATTCTCTACCTATCAGAAGTGGGAGTTATTAAAAACACTTGAGAAGAAGTTATTTTTAAAAAACACAAAGAGTAATATCACTTGTCTGAGTCAGTTTGGGCTGCTATATCAAGATACCATAGTCTGAATGACTTAACAACAAACATTTATTTCTCATAGTTCTGGACACTGAGGAGTCCAAAATCAAGGCACCAGCAGATCCAGTGTCTGAAAAAGACTCTTTTCCTGGTTTTCAGACAAGGTTGATGTATCATCACATGGCAAAGAGCAGAGAGAGAGGAAGCAAGCTCTTTTTCTCTCTCTCCCTCTCTTCCTCCCTCCCTCTCCCTCTCTTTCTCTCATGTCTCTTCTTCCAAGGTGCGGGGGCGGGGGGGGGGGCAGTAATCCCATGATGAGGGCTCCACTCTCATGAGGGAATTATTTCCCTAAGGCTTTACCTGCTGATACTATCCTACTGGGGGTTAGGGTTTCAGCTAATGAATTTTAGAGGAACACAAATATACAATCCATATCACTGAAGTTTGACAATTGGTTGAAAAAGAGACTAGAGAAAATGTGACATTTCATCCAGGTGAGAAGTAATATTTAAACATTATTTGTTACGTGACTTATGTTTATCTTAACTCTCTAACTAGATTTTTTTTCTCTTTAGAATCCAGACTACATATTAAACTAGCTATTTCCCACATCCCTCTCACAGGGCTGAGTGCATAGTAGGCACTCAATAAATACCTTGCTGGTACAATGACTTATTAATTTGAATCTGGGGGGTTGCTAAGAAGAGTGGATAGTGCTTTTAATGTCTGGCTGCAGAAACACAGCATAGAGAACGTGAATTTGTTCACGCTTCTTCATTACATTGTACTTATTTAATTCCCCAAGAAAAGTAATCATCTCTTTAATGCTACGTCCTTTTGGGGAATTTTCTCCACATGCAAGTTACGTTATATTTATAAAGAGCAACAGCTCAACTGTTTTGGCCCATGACTCTTAAAAGTCAGCCTGTAAGAGGGTTAAGCTTTAGGTGTGTGGCAGTGCTGTTTTTTTTTAGGGACTTGGAAGCTGTGCTTTCTATAACTTGTATTTTTATATCAAGGGTAGCTAAACTGTGTAGCTGCTTTATAACTGCATAGGATCATTGCTAGAAATTGAAATTCTAATGTGATGCTTCCTATTCTTAATGTTACAGTCATGTTTTCTTTTAACTAATTAGAAAAATAATGTTTGTAATAGGAAAAAGTCTAAAGCAAAATCTGATTCCAGGTACCAATCAAAGGGAGAGACAAAGCATTCAATGCTCATTGTGTGAAAAATCTCTGTTTTAAGGTCAAAGCAGCAGATGAAACCGCCGTGGTTTTTGTTGTTTCTTTGCTTACTAGAGTCAGCATTTTTATTTACAAGCAAATGATAGCATCTCTTATTTAAGTGTAAAAGTTAGCCTTTGCCAAATGATGATAGAAATAATTAACAATATTATCTTAGTCAATTTAGCTAATTCTGCCTCTCTGTGATCTCCTTTGATTCCTTCAAAGGTTTTGGAACTTCAGAAAAAAAGAAAAAAGGAATTTTCCTGGAAGAAAGTTGCATAGCAGAGTTAAGGTGAAAGACTGAATAACTCCAGTAGAATAAGTCCTATGCATCTCATGGTGACTTATTACTTGAAGTGTTATGATACCCAGTACTTTAAGAATACAGTCAACTCTACAATACTGAACTGATGCTATGGCAAGTGAGGTTTGCTTTTGTTTTTGTTTTTCTCTATGACCTTCCCCCCTTTTGGATTTAGCTGTTCATATTCTAGTTCTCGTTTAGCTTTATCTCATTAAATTACTTAGCATTTCATTATTTTTAAGGTTTCACCTCCTCCTTACCTAACAAGCCATTATGATTTCTCTAAGCCCAGTTTTTACTACACATTGTGACTTTCCATGGTAAATGCAGCACAGTGAAGAGTGAATTATTACAACTTAGACCTTTATTTAACACCCCAACTCCTTGCAAATGTATCATTCTTTACCAATAAAGACAATGAAAATAAATCCTAAAAGATTTTAAAATCCCACTCTTGGAAAGTTACTCTGCTGGAAATGGATAAGCATTTCCCATGTCATCAGGATATTGTGCAAATATGTGTGTGTAATTTCTGTAACTTGGTAGGTAAGAAACAATAAAACTTCATGCAAATGAATTTATTCATAATGATATCTTATATAATGTGCTTTTTGTAGTACTGTTTTTTTCTCCATATCAATGTTACTGTTAATTCTTCAATCTCTGCTCTACTCTGAATGTTATTACTGTTTTAAATCTTGCTGTTTCCTCCATTTTTCCCTAGTGAGACAGCACAAGAGGTATGAGGAGTGTTCTCTTCATTCTCTTGTTCTCAATGCATGAAATGCTTGCCACTGTCAACACGATCCAGTGCCACAGCCTCTGTCATATTCCCAGAGATCACTGCACACAATTTATGAGGTTTACATAAAGGTTATGTGGAATAAATCACTGGCCTTTATCTTTGCCTGGTATCCTCTTTGCATTATTTATGAGCAAAGAACAATGCATCATGCTGGACTCCATGTTAGGCTGCAATAATTCACCTGTAAAACATCATTTTCCTGGAGATCCTGACGTTACAGTGAAGAGGCAACTCCCTCTTTTTGAGAAGAGCCTTGCAGCATGTTTCAGATAACACATCAGAAAGACATTGACGATACCTATTAATAATCATCAATCTTAAGAAGCAGCACAACCCACAGAGGAATAAATGTTCTTATGCTTGCATTCTACAAGGATTGGCACATATCTTGTCCATCCTCTGGACACCATTCAGTCATTCACTCAACAGCATTTTGCTGAATACTTACTATGTTCCAGGCTGCACCACTGTTAAGTGTTTGTATTTCTTCAGTGAACAGAGAAACAAAAAGTATGGTCTTGGCCTAGGTTCCTTCACAAAAGGTCCTGAGGGAAGGGCTTGAATGCATAAAGTTTAATTCCGGAAATGAACCCAAGTAACTGGTGTAGGGAACTAGAAGAGCAACACAGAGCAGGAGGGAAAGTTAATTTAAAATTGCATCATTGAACTGACTACCTCAGTGAACAACTGGAACAAAATTCCACCTGGGATCTTCTGAGGAGCCATGTATGGGCACCTCAGAATTGTTCACCTGAGACAGAGCAGAGCAGTTCTCATCCCCAATTTCTGACGGTTGTGCACGGAAACTTAACTGTCTTCTGCAAGTGTCACATGGCTGAGCAGATTCCCACAGGCATCCCATTTGGAAGTAGTGGAGAAAATCCAGAGCCAAAAGCAAGAGATTTAGAGTGTTGGTAAGGCAAGGTCCTGTCATATTATACCTGCATGCATCTGTGTGCCACGGCAGTGGCTGGAGTGAAAATATGAGTCAGAAAGACATGAGGTTGCATGCAAGAGACGGCTGATACAATCCCTGCCCTTGAGCTTGTATCCAAGTCAGTTGCATTTTATCCAATCCAGATGCTTTACTTGGGGCTTTCTAAAGCAAACAACAGGAGTAAATGAAAATGGCTGCACTCATACAACAGATCTAGACCAATACATAGCTAAGACCTGTTAACTTAAATTCTGTTAACTTAAGAATTGCCATGTGAAAAAAAATACAAATATAAAAAGGTTTACTATATTTATTACCAAGTTGTATCACAGAGAAAGATTAAAGATTTTAGAATAGATATGTCTAAGAGAACCAGCTATAGTGTGGTCTCATCTGAATAGTTCTTGTTTTATTTTATAGGTTCTACAGGATGTGAACATGGTCTTATTTAGAAACAATTTCAACTGAGATCATAGGTATTAATGACTACCAAATTCCAAAACACAAGACCTTCAAGTAAAAGAGAGAATAAAAAGCCAGCTTTTAACCCTTACCTGAACATTTATATCCGCCCTTTAGAGTCTGAAAAAGCAAGAGATAAACTTCAAGTATTTTTGGAGAGAGCTGTTATAGCGCTGTGACTCTACCCCTGCCGTGGGGAGGAAATCGGAAAGGACTTTAATTTTTCAAAACCAAGGAAAGATGCTTCAATAGTATGCCTTAGAGAACTTTATCTGTTTTCTATGGATCTTAGAGTCACAGTAGACTAAAACATACCTGAGAAACCTAAAGGGAGAGAGACCATGGTTGCCTAGCTTTTCTGATAATGAAGACAAAGACAGTGGATTTGGGCACCAGGCTCTATTTCCAGAATTTTCAGGGTATAGTCAGAGAAGTGGTAAAGGATTGTTTTGATTCTGCCCAAGAGGGTTGCCTGAATTGGGAAGGTGTCCTCAGCCAAAAGAATGTATTAAGTCTGAGGATAAGTAAAAAATCATCAGCCAGAAGAGAAGCATTTATCCACCTCGAGGGAAATACATTTAAAACATCCCCATCAATGGGAACAGGAAGAAGGATCTCTAGAAACTCCACAAAATCACTTTGCAGAAGAATGAGCATTTTAAATATCTACCAAATTTGTAGCTTCTCCATTTTGAAGAATCTAAAAGACTTAAAGTCTAAGGAGGATTCAGTATGGGATCACCATAACCATTCTAAAATGGAACCAAGAAGGATTATCTTCCACACTTGGACCATGTGGTACTACCAGGATGAAACATGGACCCTACCAATAAGGTAGAGGAGAGAGAAGAGAAGGAAAGAAAGAAAGATGTAAAAGAAAAACTAAACTGGAAGCATAGTCAAGAATTGACAGTACTTGGAATGGAAGGCAAGTACTAATCAGAAATTTTCTCTTGTGTTCATGATGTTAGTAGTACGAACTTTTGGTAATAAATGTCTCAAAATGAACTCTACCTGCACATCTTCCAGGTATCATGCATGGGACATGAAATCAAGATCACACATAAAAAGCAAAGAAGGAAAGATGAAAATAAAAAGGTATAATGATGCATAAACCTGGAGGAGGCTTACAGGCTAGCTGATTTTATCACCCTAGGACCAGCCACCAAAGGGGAACTTTCAGATTATTGACTTAGGTGCATGTTCTGGAGCAGTCAACTCACCTTTGTACTCAAGGATAAGCCAAGTGAGCGAATGTAAGTCCTTAAACACTCTATTTTACATCAATCTTTCTGCAGAGTCTCTAAATTCTTAATGGATGAAATGTAGTAAGATTGAATTGTCTTCCTAAACATGGAAATTGTGGTGGAAGCAGCAATTTCAACTGATTTCAACTGGTTGAAATGAAGAGCTTATATCACCTCCCGCATTTTGCTGTCTGATTATAACTCTTCAATATCAAGAAAAACTGATGACCTAAGAGGATGATACACCATGACTATCAATAAATGAAATCAAAGCAACCAGCTGAAAAATGAGAACTTAGGCAATCAACAGTTTGCTTTTTCTTTGTGACATCAAGTGACTAATTTGAGTGATTTTCTCTTAAATAACAGGGTGTCATGGGTAGGACTGTGTGAGCGAGAGTGTGGTATTGAGTACACACTAGGCCAACAAGAGTCAGTCACAATCTGTTGCACAAAGATGATCAAATGACCAGATAATTTGTCTTTGGAGAGAGAATTGTCTCCTGTCTTATCCTCAAAAATATGCTCAGATTTCACAGATATAGCAGATGCTCTAAAGTGCCAGATTAGTCATGCTAAGAGATTTCACTAAAATTAACAATCTCTGAAAAGAAAATGTTAGTAACATTTAGTAAGGAGAGAATTTCCATTTGTTCTCAGAAGGCTTTGTTCTGGTGTTCAGACTATAATGGATGATTACCAGCCCCTCAAGTGAGCAGAGCCCAACCAACTTTGAGATTTGTCTTCCTTTTTCTAGAAAGGGTTTAGCAAAGAGAAATTGATGGAAGTTGTGCTTTTACCTGCATATAGAATAGGAAATGGACTAGATTTTTCTTTTTGGATCAAAAAAATCCCAGAAATCACAAATCAGGACTCTTTATTTTATATTTATTTATTTTAATTCTAACCTACTATTATTCAGTAAATAGCTTTCATTTAAATTTATAGAGTCCCACTGCAGTTTAACACTCTAGGTAAAGGTAATGTATAACAGAGTTAATTGATTAGTACAATTTCATTTTACTTTAATATACCAAATCTCTGGTGTGAAATATCCACAGTCAATGATCAGCATAGACTAAACTGAGGTCATTGTAACTATTACCAACTTCTAAATTTAGTTTTACAGATGAGAAAGAGATCATTAAATTGTGTCTCTCTCAATTGTAATAACTTATTAGTAGATGTTTATAGTCTTTTATCATTTTGTTTTCTTCTTAGCTGATGTTTTCACTAACATGATTAACTCATTTTATAGACTTGTAGAATTAAAACTGTGCCGCCAACATCATGAGCCATTGTTCATAGCATCTGGGCTTCTGGTCCTTGTTTTCAATTACATTTCAGTAAAGATGGAGTTAGTCCTGAAAAACCATGATTCTTTAAGGCTCAGACAATTGTGATTTCATCCTCCTACCATCCTTTTAGAAGTATAAGGCTACCATTCCAGAAGTCACATCCTTTAAAAAAGGAAACCTTGGTAGAAAGGGGAGAAGAAAAAAATCATTTGCAGGGTCTTTCCAAGGTTCTGCACAGGGATAGGGGAAGCATCTTAATGATGGTGAGTCATAATGAAAGAGCAGTAGACTCCACTGGGTTACCCATATTTCCTCCTACTTGAACTAGCAATCCCCTGGAAAACCACAAATCATAATTATCATGGCAAGAGCCATCTATTCAGCCTTATTATGTGGCAGGTACCATATTAAACACACTATATACTTTACCTCATTTAATCTTTAGAAAGATTCCACAATGTTACAATAATGTATCATTATTGTCTTATGATAGAAAAAAATTCAGGAAATGCAGAGAGAACAAGCAAAAATCATCTAGTTACATGGCTAATATAAACCAAGACTTAAACCCAGAATCAACTGGCCCCAAATCTCATAGAGCAAAAACTTTTTATATTTCACTTCAGATCCTCTCAGCCTCACCTGCTTCTGGGGTCTTTGGCCATTTAGACTACTTCAACTACACTGGGGCAACCAACGGTGTGTGCAAACTGACAAAATTCATATGGGACACCCCGACAAGACTGCATCTCATACCCACACTGCACATCCCTCACCTCCTGGCCCTGAGGTTTAATGTTGATATTGAGGCACAGCGAGCTACCTGGAAGTGTGGACGTAGTTGATGCCCTGTGGGAAAACATTTGACCAGAGGGAGATGGAAGGCTATGTATAAATTCTTCATCCATTATCCTGCCAAAATACTGCCTTTAGAAACAATTGTCCAGCCTTCCAGAGACTGCCTAAGTGAAATGTATGAAGTGAAACACGTATGAAGGAATTTAATACAGGGAAGAGAGGTCTCTATAGCTGTTGGAAAAGCTAGAATTATAAGTAAGAAAACAATCACTAATGATCTCATCCCACAGCACCAGGTAGAAGCAGGTAGTTCTCAAAAGCATGCCCAGAAACCACGACAAATCTAAGAAGCTCTGGTAAGCTCTTATCAACTTTCAGTATGCAACAGCGAGGTGGTGGTGGGGTCGCTCACAAACTTGCCTGAAATATACCTCATACCTCCTGCCCTCTATGACACTAACTACCCCATCTCCTGAAGAATAATTGTTTCTCCCTCTTGCCTTCCTTCCAAGAGACTCTCATGAACGGAATTTAATTCAGAACTATACAGGGAGGGGAATTCTGCCTTAGGAAACCTTAGACTAGGGGGAGGTGAGGATACTGAGTTGACAGTCAAGTACTTAGGCATATGGAAATTTGACCTTGATATGAATCCTGGTTAAATACCTTGTCAACCTAGCATCTAGAGGGGATGTTGAAGTAATACTAGAATTCCACAAACATCACAGAGGTCCCCCCAAACCCTGGGAATATAATGAGATAGAGAAAATTTTATATGCCAGAATATATTTTAGGAAACCTATGTGATTAGAAGAAACACCTTGATAAGCCACTAGGGGAGGAGGGTGAGACCATTGGACAACATGGTAAAATAGCAAGAGAGATTATTAACTTTCTTCTAAAGAGGACCTAGTTCACAGCAGGACTCCTGTGATGTTAAATGGGTGGGCAAGCTGAGACTACATCACCAAAAGTTTTCCTTCTTTATAGTTTGCCCACAGATTACAGTATTTCCTCTGAATCAATGTTGAACACATACTTAAGAATGTTCTTTTGAAACATCACCAATTGTTGGTCTGTCTGAGGGGTCCATATGACTCAATCCAGCTCTACACTGGTGTGAAGATAACCAATCAGTTAACAGTGTCCCAGTGGAAAAACAGGTGAGAGTGTCTGTTCCAGTCTACCTTGTCTTTAAAAAACACTAGTTTCAAAACAAGGTCCATTTCTGAGGTTTAAGTTCTAAATATACAGTTGACAACATTTCAGAAACTTATTCCTGACTCTGTATTTGTTATCTTTATTTTAATTCAAGACTAATCTCATTCAGTGAATTATTTCTCTTTTTATTTATAGTGTGCCATAACAATTAAGAGCATTATATTGAGTTGATATATAAGTAAATTGATTAATAAGTTTCAAGACCCTTAAGTATAAAATATTTGGTTAAAGAAATGGAAAATTCCTGGTGGCTGCTCCAAGATGTACTTCTGTTGGAAAAACAATAACCATAACCACAAAGGTATATTTATTTAATCTCTGTTGTACCAAAAATCATTCAAAGTGCTCAGATGATTTCTAATAAAGAACAGGTAAGAAATAATCATCATAATATACAGTTTGATCCAGTTATGCCTTAAGATGTTACTAGTTGCAAGTAATTTGAACAATGCTTAACATGTTTTTAAAATAACGTATCAGTAATGGTGCATTTGTTATAAAATCATAGCTAATTTTTTTCTGTACATCATTCTAAGGACAGAGAAATACAAACAGCTATTGACAAAATTGATAATATTTGATATATATATGTATATATATATATATTATATATATATATATATATATATAGTATTTGAAATATAATAAAAGGCTACTGAAGTGATAGAGGTGACACCAGAGAACAGCACAATCCATCTAGACCTTTCCAGCTTCTCCATTTTTTTGCTATTCCTCCAAGGTG
The DNA here is from genome assembly GCF_965194805.1 of Balaenoptera borealis. Lineage (NCBI taxonomy): Eukaryota > Metazoa > Chordata > Mammalia > Artiodactyla > Balaenopteridae > Balaenoptera > Balaenoptera borealis. Next base: position 20,820,531 of record NC_138866.1, read on the forward strand.
ATCATCTGTCATTTCCATAGTTGCTGCAACTCTACCACTATAGTTCCAAAAAGTTCTGTTTTTGGTAACTGATGTGCAGTATGCTCTAAAGCTTTTCAAATGCAACAGCAATATTACTGAGATACCTGAATTCCAGTCTTCATAGTATGCAGACTGATTAAGCTAGGTTAGGCATAAGTAGCCAATCTGGAAGAAGTTAAATGTGTTGTCCAGTTCCCCAATTCCTTAAAGTCTGACCTTCATTTTCCTAGGATAATAATTAAGCACTCGTGACAGCAAACATATTAATAGCATAAAGTTAATTAATATGTGCACATGTTTACTAACTTCCCAGAAATTTTACCAAAAATGTGGATCCTTCCTATTCATTATGGAAACTGTATCCTTGGAATTACTGAAGCCTTTTGAAAAACTCAAACTAGAACTCCAAAAAGCATGTTCAATCATACTATTGACTCTTAGAAAAGAAATTTAACTTCTCATGATATGTCTCTTCAGGAAGTACCATACCTTCGGCAAAATTACTCAATAAAATATATCTAAGATTCTGAGATCTGTCCTTCCATTATTAAAATCAGCTGTTTATTTTATCATGCTCATTAAAGTAAAAACAGAAAGCTTTATTTATAAGTATTTCTTAATAATTTTCTTCAAATATATAATTGTTACTTATTAATTTTAAAAGAGCAATATAGATACATATGTTTTTCATTAATATAAAAATTATGCCTCTGTTTTATCGACCTGTCTTCTAACCCGAAAAATGTAAAAGGACAATATTTTACACATAGGGGAACAAACCCAGAAAAGAATCTTAAGAATTGAGGCCAAAATGTAGGAGATAGGAATAAGAGTATATAGATAAGCCAGTGGTTTCAATAGTGAAAATGCAGCAGGATCAAGAACCATGTCTAATATGCATCTTTTTATCTCCAGCAATGATACAATGATTGAAATAGGCCAGACCACAAAGGTAGGCAAAAATGGTGACCTTGCTTCAGAGAGGTTATTTTCACTTTACTTTACTATAAATCAGAAAGTAAGCAGTGTGAGGAGTGTAACTAGATAAAGACACAAATGAGTAGAGAGCTCATCCTGCCTCCCAAAACCCTCAGTTGTCTTGGAAGATGTGTCCAGTGCAGCCCTGACAGAGGAAAAAAAACAAATCCCTGTTCAAAGCCATGGGCTTTCTGCCTTTTATATGGTGAAGATTAGCAAAGGGCAGCTCCAACTTCTCATTCGATATTCTCCCCAGTAGGAAATTCTTGCTATGACACATACACATACATAGATACATACTCCTGAGTCTGCAGCAGGCCTCGCCATGTTGCACTACACCGGCCCTTTCATATGTGTTTAGAATTCAGTTTATAACTGGCCAGTCTCAAAAGACACAGCATTTTTATGTCTCCACCTTCCTTCACAGTGCTCTAATGCTGGTATAAAACTCTTGCTCATTTTAATTTATGTTTCTCATCACTCAAGGCACAGTTCATTCAACCCAACTTCTAATTGGAAACAATTGTTCCTTCCTCCCTCTTACAATTTCAAATGAAGCCTGTACCTCCTTAAAGGCATCTATTTAATCCACCTTATAAAACAATTATTTGTATGATTATATCCATCCTTCTACAAAAGACAATCCCTGAGAGCGCCAACCTCTGTAAACAGCGCAGTCCCTACATAAAAGAGATGTTCTTAAATGTAAAAAAATGAATGAATACATGCACTCCATACCATCAGAGAGGTTTGGAACAGGGTATGATGGAAGCAGCAGGAGCAATAAAGGAACTTAATGGCATCTTAGCCTTTCTTCATGCTGAATCTAGGCTCCAGTCCTGGAAATCAGGCCTCAGACACTATTACTCTAAGCTCCATGCTTCTTGGAGCATGTGTCCCTCCACATTTCTGTCAATGAAACATTGAAAACACATTTTACACATAGGTAAAAAACCCATAAGAATGGATAGTAAAGCTAAATAAAGACCCCCAATTCATGTGTATGTGTTCCTTTTTCCCCAATTTTGGGGTTTTTTTGGGTTTTAATTTTTATTGAAATATAGTTGATTTACATAGTTGTGTTAGTTTCAGATGTACAGCAAAGTGATTCAGTTATATATATATATATTCTTTTTTTACATTCTTTTCCATTATATGTTATTATAAGATATTGTGTATAGTTCCCTGTACTAAACAGTAGGTCCTTGTTGGTTATCTATTTTTTATATAGTAGTGTGTATATTTTAATTCTGAACTCCTAATTTATCCCTCCCCCCTTTCCCTTTGGTAACCATAAATTTGTTTTCTATGTCTGTGAGTCTTTCTGTTTTGTAAATAAGCTCATTTGTAACATAATTTTTAAGATCCCACATATAAGCAGTATCATATGATATTTGTCTTCCTCTGCCTTACTTACTTCACTTAGTATGATTATCTCCAAGTCCAACCATGTTGCTTCAAATAGCATTTCATTCTTCTGTTTTGATAAATTTCCAACATACAGAAAAGTTAAAAGAAACCTGCAATGAACACTATATTTCCAGAGCCAAGATTTACCAAATATTAGCATTGTGCTACATTTTTCCTTTCTTCTGTCCTTCTTTCCTTCCCTTCTGGGTTTCTCCCTTTTCTCCTTTATTTCAATTTATCTCACTATCTTTTTTGTGAAAACATTTTTAAGTTGCAGATATCATACTTCACTCCTAAATGGTTCAGAATCTCCTAAAAACAGGATCATTACTCTCGATAACCACAATAATTTGTCATATCCAAGGAACAGAATGTGTATATACAACAATATATAATGTACTGACCATGTGCACATTTTCCCCAGAACGCATTTTATGGCTTCTAGCTTTCTTTTTTTCTTAATCCAGGATTCAAACATGAACTGTGCATAGCGTTAAATTGCCATGTTTCTTTAGCCGTCTTTAATCTAGGACACTCCCTAATCTCTTTCTTTAATTTAACAGTAATATTCTTGAAGAACTCAGGTCCATTTTCTTACAGAATGTTCTACAATCTAGATTTATCCGATTTTTCCACATGAGGAAATTGAAGTTAAAGAGTTTGTGTGAGAATAGTTCAAAAGTATTTGCATCATTATCATGAGGTATTTGATGTTAGTTTGGATAATCATTGATTGATCCTGAGTTTGATCACTTGAATAAGATGGTGTTTGCTAGAACTCTTTACTGTAAAGTTACTTATTTCCATTTTGAATTAATTACAAATCCATGGCTTGGTACATTGAAACTATGTGAATATTCTGTCCCACAATTACATTTTACCCAGTAGTTTTATATCTGTTTAGGATCCTTGCCTGAAACAATTATTAGAGTGTTATTTTCAAAATGGTGATTTTTTAATTCTATCATTTCTTCTACCTTCATTAGCTGTCATTATTCTGTGAAGAAGAGATACAGTCTCCGCCTTTTTTTAGTATCACTATGACTCCTGGATTCTTTTTTTTTATCTAATTGTTTTTATTGTTGCTGTTGTTTATTTTGCTGAAGTATAGTTGATTTACAATGTTGTGTTAATTTCTGCTGTATAGCAAAGTGATTCAGTTATACATATATATACATTCTTTTCAATATGCTTTTCCATTATGGTTTGTCATAGGATATTGAATATAATTCCCTGTGCTATAGAGTAGGACCTTATTGTTTATCCATCTGGATTCTTTTTTTATTTAATGAGTTACAATCTATTTATAATACATTGCCATCATTATACCTTTCGATGCTCAAATTATTCCAAATTTGACCAGTGATTTCCCCTTCAAGTTGGATGTTGTGTCTTTAAGTTTTTTCCATTAGTCCTTGAGCATTTCCTTGATTCCTATATTTATTATATAATGAGCTTATTTTACCAATTCAAATTCAGGACCACAGGGTTCTTTCTCTCTTCCTCCGATTTCGTATTTGTATCTTTCTTTACCAAGGGAGAAACCTAATTCCAAAGAACATCAATATATTTCCTTATTTGTTCCAACCAATACAAACAAAATGTTTTCATAATTAAACATCAATCTCATCACCAAAACCAAGCCTAATAGAGGATTCAAGAGTTGTCTGTAATTCTTTATGTCTTTAGACACTAATTATGAAGGGTAAAAGTACTGTGATCAAAAGTTACTTGAATTAATTATTTTTTGCTAAGCGGTTATATATCAATTTGATACAGTTAGACTTATTTGCTTTTGTTTATATTCAATTTCAGGTCTGCTTTTTTCCATTTTCAGTTTAATTATTAAGGGTATATTTACATAGTTCAAGGGTCAAAATTATTTAAAAATAGCATAATCAAGGATATCTCACCACCATCCCTATCCCTTTCATCCTAGTTCTACTCACTCCCCATAGATGCCATTTTCAACAGTTTCTCTTCTATCTTTCCTAAGTTTTTCTTTTCTAAATAGGCAATATTGGTGTTTTACCTTTCACATGCAAATAGTAGCATGGACTCTTGAACTCATATTTTTTGAACTTAACAATGGATCTGAGAAATCAAAATCACTCCATATTAATTTATACAGATTTTCTAATATTTTTCAGCAGCAAAGTTCTCCATTATATGGCTGTACCTTAGATTATTATTCAATAAATAATCTAAGTCTCCTCTCCTTAAATGTGGAACATTAAGTTGTTTTCAGTATTTTGCTATCACAAATAATGCCAAATGAATAATCTTGTGCATATTTGTGGAAGAGCATCTTCAAGTGAAATTCCTAGATTGGGATTGAGAGTCACAAGGTAAATTCATTTATAATTTTGGTAGATGTTTCCAAATTCTCTTCCTTAGATGCTGTACCACTTTACATTCTTATCAGCAATATATGGGTTTCATTCCTCCAGAGACTCACCAGTAGAATATGTCATTGAACTTTTGAATTTTTGCCAGTTAGATGAGAAATAATTATTTCAGCATAGTTTTAATTTGTATTTCACTTACTATGAGTGAAGTTGAGCATCTTCTCAAATTTTTCAAAGGCCATTTTTATTTATTTTTGTGTGTGACCTAAAATAGTTCTATTTTTTCCATAATTCCTGAAATTGACAAAAATATGCTTTTTTACTATATCTGCTCTGGATTTCTTAACATGGCTTCAGATAAGTTCCAGTTCTCCTAGTAGTAATACAGTATGTGTTGAAGCATTGCTTCAGAGATTCTCATGATGTCCCAGAGAATATGGAGAACAATTATGAGCACTGGAACCACCTGGAGAAGGTTCCACTAGTCGTCCAATTCCTTCGTCCACATAGAAAGACTTCTTTTAAGTACACTGATCAAGTCACTGCAGGAAATGTTAGGAGACCTGGACAGATGCAGACAGGATATTGGTGTCCCCCTTCATCAGCTGAGTCTTTGAAGCTAGCCTCACGCTACCACTGCCAGTTTAGTAATAATGAGCTCTCTCCGTGCTTATATGATCTGATGGAAAATCACATATACATTAACCTCAGTCCATTTCCTTATTCATTCAAATAGGCATCAAACCTTTATAGAGTGCATGCCACTACTTTTTCTTAAAATATGATTATTATACGTTACATATTGTGATTGCCTACATTTGAGATTTGCTTCTCAAACTTTCCAGTCTTTGCTAAGAGTGAGCACAGAAGTCAGCATTATGAAATGCCCTTAGTGTGTCAGTTTCCCCTCCATCTCTTGCCCCACCTCATTAGTATGAATCTGTTAACAAGTCATTGGCTTGTCACTGAAGGTCATTTAAGGGTACACCATTAGCTAGACTCTAGCACAATTTTTCTGCTCTCACCACAAACCTTCAAGGGACTAGAAGTCTGAAGATTTTATTTTTATGAAAATCATCCTGCTGGGAACAAGAACCAGACAAACTTATGAGGTTACTTAGTATGGCTTGCAGATAAGTGAAAAGTAATGATATTAAGATATAACATTTGAATTATTTATTGAAGCAAATTTTATATGCATTTTATTATTCTGAGGAAGGATCTTCTCAATCAAACCGAATGCTCTGACTACTGAAATGCCATTTTTTCAGGTAAAAAAGAAAGAAATGTTGCTATGTTAGATAACTATTGTTTGGGCTGTCAATTCCATTCTCCACTTTTTTTCTACCTGCTCTGTGTCCAGCATGCTCATGTTCATGCCCTCTTCCCCTCAGGATTTTGACTGGAATCAGCAAAAGCAGATTATTGGCAGGAGCTCTGTGTGAGAAGGAGGAGAAGGAGATAGGGATGTTGATTCCCCTGGAACCCTCCCTAGAGGCTCACAATGGGCCTGATGGGTCCCTGGAACAAGGTCACAGCCCTATCAGGTGGTCCTCTCTGCCCAGTAACTGCTTCCTCCACTTGTCTTTTCAGACCTAGAGGTGTTAATAATTCCTGCCATTAACAGCTCCAGGGTAGGTTTCCTATATGCTGACCCTAGTTTTGTGAATATTCCCTATATTAAACTCCCGCAAATTAATCAACTAGAGGATAACATCTGTTTCCTAGACCCTGACTGACACTGTTACCTGTGGCATTCTGCTATTCTTTTCATACCCAATGGAATGTTAACCAAAGGCCACATTAACCTGACCTTGTATTACTTGAAGCAAAAAGATTTGTAATTAATGTAGATGGCCAAGAGGCACATGAAAAGATGCTCGACATCACTAATTATTAGAGAAATGCAAATCAAAACTACAATGAGGTATCACCTCACACCAGTCATAATGGCCATCGTCAAAAAATCTACAAACAATAAATAATGGAGAGGGTGTGGAGAAAAGGGAACCCTCTTGCACTGTTGGTGGGAATGTAACATGATACAGCCACTATGGAGAAGAGTATGGAGGTTTCTTAAAAAACTAAAAATAGAATTACCACATGACACAGCAATCCCATTACTGGGCATATACCTAGAGAATACCATAACTCAAAAAGACACAGTGTTCACTGTGGCACTATTTACAGTAGCCAGGTCATGGAAGCAACTTAAATGCCCATCAGCGGACGAAAGGATAAATAAGATGTGGTACATATATACAGTGGAATATTACTCGGCCATAAAAAGGAATGAAATGGGGTCATTTGTAGTGATGTGGATGGACCTAGAGACTGTCATACAGAGTGAAGTAACTCAGAAAGAGAAAAACAAATATCGTATATTAACGCATATATGTGGAATCTAGAAAAATGATACAGACAAACCTGTTTGCAAGGCAGAAATAGAGACACAGACATACAGAACAAATGTATGGACACCAAGGCGGGGAAGGGGAGGTGGGATGAATTGGGAGATTGGAATTGACATATATACACTAATATGTACAAAATAGATAACTAATGAGAACCTGCTATATAGCACAGGGAACTCTACTTCACTTTGCGGTACAGTAGAAACTAATACAACATTGTAAAACGACTATACCACAATTAATTAATTAATTAATTAATTAATTAAATGAATAAAAAGAGTTAAGTTTTCCAGTGGAAAAAATATATCAGGGCTTTTTTCTCATTAAGATGGCTGTTTTTCAGTGATAGGAGGGGCATATGGATACACAGAAACATGATGCATTATCACTGCATCTTCTCAGTCTGCCTTCTCAATAAGAATTTTCTCAATGTAAGTCCAACACTCTGACTTTCTGAAAATGCAGCATCTCTCTCCATAGGGCAGCAAGCAGGATCTTAGATCCCCAACTGGGGACTGATCCCAGGCCCTTGGCAGTGAAAGCACAGAGTCCTAACCACTGGACCACCAGCGAATTCCCTCTCCATAGGTTTTTTTTAAACATCTTTATTGGAGTATAATTGCTTTACAATGGTGTGTTAGTTTCTGCTGTATAACAAAGTGAACCAGCTATACGTATACATATATCCCCATATCTCCTCCCTCTTGTGTCTCCCTCCCACCCTCCCTATCCCACTCCTCTAGGTGGACACAAAGCACCAAGCTGATCTCCCTGTGCTATGCGGCTGCTTCCCACTAGCTATCTATTTTACATTTGGTAGTGTATATATGTCCATGTCACTCTCTCACTTTGTCCCAGCTTACCCTTCCCCCTCCCCGTGTCCTCAAGTCCATTCTCTACGTCTGCATCTTTATTCCTGTCTTGCCCCTAGGTTCTTCATTATTTTATTTTATTTTATTTTTAGATTCCATATATATGTGTTAGCATACAGTATTTGTTTTTCTCTTTCTGACTTACTTCACTCTGTAGGACAGTCTCTAGGTCAATCCACCTTACTACAAATAACTCAATTTCATTTCTTTTTATGGTTAATATTCCATTATATATATGTGCCACATCTTCTTTATCCATTCATCTGTTCATGGACACTTAGGTTGCTTCCAAGTCCTGCCTATTGTAAATAGAGCTGCAATGAACATTGTGGTACATGACTCCTTTTGAATTATGGTTTTCTCAAGGTATATGCCCAGTAGTGGGATTGTTTGGTCTTATGGTAGTTCTATTTTTAGATTTTTAAGGAACATCCATACTGTTCTCCATAGTGGCTGTATCAATTTACATTCCCACAACAGTGCAAGAAGGTTCCCTTTTCTCCACACCCTCTCCAGCATTTACTGTTTGTAGATTTCTTGATGATGGCCATTCTGACTAGTGTGAGGTGATAACTCATTGTAGTTTTGATTTGCATTTCTCTAATGATGAGTGATGCTGAGCATCCTTTCATTTGTTTGTTGGCAATCTGTATATCTTCACTGGAGGAATGTCGATTTAGGTATTCTGCCCATTTTTGGATTGGGTTGTTTGTTTTTTTGATATTGAGCTGCATAAGCTGCTTGCATATTTTGGAGATTAATCCTTTGTCAGTTGTTTCGTTTGCAAACATTTTCTCCCATTCTTTTTTTTTTTTTAATTATACTTAGCTTTAAATAACATTTATTGATTAACAAATGTTTATTGAGTATATATGGTGTACTGCTATAAAGTGAACGTTTGTTTTTTTTAAAAATTTATTTATTTTATTTTTGGCTGTGTTGGTTCTTTGTTGCTGCGCGTGGGCTTTTCTCTAGTTGCAGCGAGCGGGAGCTACTCTTCCTCGTGGTGCACGGGCTTCTTATTGTGGTGGCTTCTCCTGTTGCAGAGCACAAGCTCTAGGCACGCGGGCTTCAGTAGTTGCAGCACGCAGGCTAAGTAGTTGTGGCTCACGGCACTAGGGCACAGGCTCAGTAGTTGTGGTGCACGGGCTTAGCTGCTCCGTGGCATGTGGGATCTTCCCAGACCAGGGATCAAACCTGTGTCCCCTGCATTGGCAGGCAGATTCTTAACCACTGCGCCACCAGGGAAGCCCTTTTCTCTCTCCCATTCTGAGGGTTGTCTTTTCATCTTGTTTATGGTTTCCTTTGCTGTGCAAAAGCTTTTATGTTTCATTAGGTCCCATTTGTTTATTTTTGTTTTTATCTCCATTTCTCTAGGAGATGGGTCAAAAAGGATCTTGCTGTGATTTATGTCATACAGTGTTCTGCCAATGTTTTCCTTTAAGAGTTTTATAGTGTCTGGCCTTACATTTAAGCCTTTAATCCATTTTGAGTTTATTTTTGTGTCTGGTGTTAGGGAGTGTTCTAATTTCATTCTTTTACGTATAGCTCTCCAGTTTTCCCAGCACCAATTATTGAAGAGGATGTCTTTTCTCCATTGTATATTCTTGCCTGCTTTATCAAAGATAAGGTGACCATATGTGCGTGGGTTTATCACTGGGCTTTCTATCCTATTCCATTGATCTATATTTGTTTTTGTGCCAGTACCATATTGTCTTGATTACTGTAGCTTTGTAGTATAGTCTGAAGTCAGGGATCCCAATTCCTCCAGCTCCGTTTTTCTTTCTCAAGATTGCTTGGTCTTTTGTGTTTCCATACAAATTGTGAAATTGTTTGTTCTAGTTCTGTGAAAAATGCCATTGGTAGTTTGATAGGGATTGCATTGAATCTGTAGATTGCTTTGGGTAGTAGAGTTATTTTCACAATATTGATTCTTCCAATCCAAGAACATGGTATATCTCTCCATCTGTTTGTATCATCTTTACTTTCTTTCATCAGGGTTTTATAGTGTTCTGCATACAGGTCTTTTGTCTACTTAGGTAGGTTTATTCCTAGGTATTTTATTCTTTTTGTTGCATTGGTAAATGGGAGTGTTTTCTTAATTTCACTTTCAGATTTTTCATCATTAGTGTATTGGAATGCAAGAGATTTCTGTGCATTAATTTTGTATCCTGCAACTTTACCAAATTCATTGATTAGCTCTAGATAGTTTTCTGGTAGTCTTTAGGATTCACTATGTATAGTATCATGTCATCTGCAAACAGCGACAGCTTTACTTCTTCTTTTCCGATTTGGATTCCTTTTATTTCTTTTTCTTCTCTGATTGCTGTGGCTAAAACATCCAAAACTATGTTGAATAACGGTGGTGAGAGTGGACAACCTTGTCTTGTTCCTGATCTTAGTGGAAATGGTTTCAGTTTTTCACCATGGAGGACAATGTTGGTTGTGGGTTTGTCATATATGGCCTTTATTATATTGAGGAAAGTTCCCTCTATGCCTACTTTCTGGAGGGTTTTTTACCATAAATGGGTGTTGAATTTTGTCAAAAGCTTTTTCTGCATTTATTGAGATAATCATACAGTTTTTCTCCTTCAATTTGTTAATATCATTTATCACATTGATTGACTTGCATATATTGAAGAATCCTTGCATTCCTGGGATAAACCCCACTTGATCATGGTGTATGATCCTTTCAATGTGCTGTTGGATTCTGTTTGCTAGTATTTTGTTGAGGATTTTTGCATCTATGTTCATCACTGATATTGGCCTGTAGTTTTCTTTTTTGTGATAACTTTGTCTGGTTTTGGTATCAGGGTGATGGTGGCTTTGTAGAATGAGTTTGAGAGTGTTCCTCCCTCTGCTATATTTTGGAAGAGTTTGAGAAGGATAGGTGTTAGCTCTTCTCCAAATGTTTGATAGAATTCGCCTGTGAAGCCATCTGGTCCTGGGCTTTTGTTTGTTGGAAGATTTTTAATCCCAGTTTCAATTTCAGTGCTTGTGATTGGTCTGTTTATATTTTCTATTTCTTCCTGGTTCAGTCTCAGAAGGTTGTGCTTTTCTAAGAATTTGTCCATTTCTTCCAGGTTGTCCATTTTATTGGCATAGAGTTGCTTGTAGTAATCTCTCATGATCCTTTGTATTTCTGCAGTGTCAGTTGTTACTTCTCCTTTTTCAATTCTAATTCTATTGATTTGAGTCTTCTCCCTTTTTTTCTTAATGAGTCTGGCTAATGGTTAATCAATTTTGTTTATCTTTTCAAAGAATGAGCTTTTAGTTTTATTGATCTTTGCTATCGTTCACTTCATTTTCATTTATTTCTGATCTGATCTTTATGATATCTTTCCTTCAACTAACTTTCGGGTTTTTTTGTTCTTTCTCTAATTGCTTTAGGTGTAAGGTTAGGTTGTTTATTTGAGGTTTTTCTTGTTTCTTGAGGTAGGATTGTATTGCTATAAACTTCTCTCTTAGAACTGTTTTTGCTGCATCCCATAGGTTTTGGGTCCTCGTGTTTTCATTGTCATTTGTTTCTAGGTATTTTTTGATTTCCCCTTTGCTTTCTTCAGTGATCTCTTGGTTATTTAGTAGTGTACTGTTTAGCCTCCATGTGTTTGTATTTTTTACAGGTTTTTTACTGTAATTGATATCTAGTCTCATAGCATTGTGGTTGGCAAAGATACCTGATATGATTTCAATTTTCTTAAATTTACTAAGGCTTGATTTGTGACCCAAGATATGATCTATCCTGGAGAATGTTCCATGAGCACTTGAGAAGAATGTGTATTCCATTGTTTTTGGATGGAATGTCCAATAAATATCAATTAAGTCCATCTTGTTTAATGTATCATTTAAAGCTTGTGTTTCTTTATTTATATTCATTTTGGATGATCTGTCCAATGGTGAAAGTGGGGTGTTTAAATCCCCTGCTATTATTGTGTTACTGTCGATTTTCCCTTTTATGGCTGTTAGCATTTGCCTTATGTATTGAGGTGCTCCTATTTTGGAGGCATAAATATTTACAACTGTTATATCTTTTTCTTGGATTGATCCCTTGATCAATGTAGTGTCCTTCTTTGTCTGTTGTAATAGCTTTTATTTTAAAGTGTATTTTGTCTGATATGAGAATTGATACTCCAGCTTTCTTTTGATTTCCATTTGCATGGACTATCATTTTGCATCCCCTCACTTTCAGTCTGTATGTGTCCCTAGGTCTGAAGTGGGTCTCTTGTAGACAGCATATATATGGGTCTTGTTTTTGTATCCATTCAGCCAGTCTATGTCTTTTGGTTGGAGCATTTAATCCATTTACATTTAAGGTAATCATGGATATGTATGTTCTTATTACCATTTTCTTAATTGTTTTGGGTTTGTTATTGTAGGTCTTTTCCTTCTCTTGTGTTTCCTGCCTAGAGAATTTCCTTTAGCATTTGTTGGTAAGCTGGTTCGGTGGTGCCGAATTCTCTTAGCTTTTGCTTGTCTGTAAAGGTTTTAATTTCTCCGTTTAATCTGAATGAGATCCTTGCTGGATAGAGTAATCTTGATTGTAGGTTTTTCCCTTTCATCACTTTAAATATGTCCTGCCACAGCCTTCTGGCTTGCACAGTTTCTGCTGAAAGATCAGCTTTTAGCCTTATGGGGATTCCCTTGTATGTTATTTGTTGCTTTTCCCTTGCTGCTTTTAATATTTTTTCTTTGTATTTAGTTTTTGATAGTTTGATTAATATGTGTCTTGGTGTGTTTCTCCTTGGATTTACCCTGTACGGGACTCTCTGTGGTTCCTCCACCTGACTGGCTCTTTCCTTTTTCCACGTTAGGGAAGTTTTCAACTATAAGCTCTTCAAATATTTTCTCAGACCCTTTCTTTTTCTCGTCTTCTTCTGGGACCCCTATAAATTGAATGTTGGTGCGTTTCGTTTAATATTGTCCCAGAGGTCTCTGAGACAGTCCTCAATTCTTTTCATTCTTTTTTCTTTATTCTGCTCTGCGGTAGTTATTTCCACGATTTTATCTTCCAGTTCACTTATCCGTTCTTCTGCCTCAGTTATTCTGCTATTGATTCCTTCTAGAGAATTTTTAATTTCATTTATTGTGTTTTTCATCATTGTTTGTTTGCTCTTTAGTTCTTCTAGGTCCTTGTTAAACGTCTCTTGTATTTTCTCCATTCTATTTCCAAGATTTTGGATCATCTTTGCTATCATTACTCTGAATTCTTTTTCAGGTAGACTGCCTTTTTCCTCTTCATTTGTTTGGTCTGGTGGGTTTTTACCTTGCTCCTTCACCTGCTGTGTATTTCTCTGTCTTCTCATTTTACTTAACTTACTGTGTTTGGGCTCTCCTTTTCACAGGCTGCAGGTTCGCAGTTCCCATTGGTTTTGGTATCTGCCCCCAGTGGCTAAGGTTGGTTCAGTGGGTTGTGTAGGCTTCCTGGTGGAGGGGACTAGTGCCTGTGTTCTGGTGGATGAGGCTGGATCTAGTCTTTCTGATGGGCAGGTGGTGTGTTTTGGGGTATCTGTGACCTTATTATAATTTTAGGCAGCCTCTCTGCTAATGGGTGGGGCTGTGTTCCTGTCTTGCTAGTTGTTTGGCATAGGGTGTCCAGCACTGTAGCTTGCTGGTCATTGAGTGGAGCTGGGTCTTAGCATTGAGATGGAGATCTCTGGGAGCGATTTTGCCTTTTGATATTATGTGGGGCTGGGAGGTCTCTGGTGGACCAACGTCCTGAACTTGGCTCTCCCACCTCAGAGGCTCAGGTCTGACACCCGGCTGGAGCACCAAGACCCTGTCAGCCATACGGCTCAGAAGAAAATTGAGGAGAAAAAAAAAGAAGGAAAAAATAAAATAAAATAAAGTTATTAAAAAATTGTTACATATTATTAAAAATAAAAAAGTAATTTAAAAAAGAAAGAAAGGACAACCAAACCCAAAAACAAATCCACCAATGATAAAAAGCGCTAAAAACTATACTAAAAACACCCCCCAAAAACGGACAGACAAAACCCTAGGACAAATGGTAAAACCAAAGCTATACAGACAAAATCACAGAAAGTATACACATACACACTCACAAAAAGAGAAAAAGGAAAAAAAAAAAAATATATATATATATAAAAAGGAAGAGAGCAACCAAATCAATAATTAAATCTACCAATGATAATAAGCTCTAAATAGTAAACTAAGATAAACATAAAACCAGAAACAAATTAGATGCAGAAAGCAAACCCCAAGTCTACAGCTGCTCTCAAATTCCATTGCCTCAATTTGGGATGATGTGTTGTCTGTTCAGGTATTCCATAGATGCAGGGTACAAGTTGATTGTGGAGATTTAATCTGCTCCTCCTGAGGCTGCCCAGTGAAAGTTCCCTTTCTCTTCTTTGTTCGCATAGCTCCCGGGGTTCAGCTTTGGATTTGGCCCCACTTTTGCATGTAGGTCACCCTCTGGCATCTGTTCTTCGCCCAGAAAGGAGGGGGTTAAAGGAGTGACTGATTAGGGGGCTCTGGCTCACTCAGGCTGGGGGGAGGGAGGGGTGCAGAATGCAGGGCGAGCCTGCGGCAGCAGAGGCCAGCATGACATTGCAACAGCCTGAGGCATGCCTTGTGTTCTCCCAGGGAAGTTGTCCCTGGATCACGGGACCCTGGCAGTGGCGGGCTGCACAGGCTCCCAGGAGGGCAAGTGTGGATAGTGACCTGTGCTTGCACACAGGCTTATTGGTGGCTGCAGTAGCAGCCTTAGCGTCTCATGCCCGTCTCTGGCGTCCAGGCTGATAGCCGTGGCTCGCGCCTGTCTCTGGAGCTTGTTTAGGCGGTGCTCTGAATCCCCTCTCCTGCACACCCCGAAACAATGGTTTCTTGCCTCTTTGGCAGTTCCAGACTTTTTCCCGGACTCCCTCCTGGCTACCTGTGGTGCACTAGCCCCCTTCATGCTGTGTTCATGCAGCCAACCCCAGTCCTCTCCCTGGGATCTGACCCCCGAAGCCCAAGCCTCAGCTCCCAACTCCCACCCGCCCCAGTGGCTAAGCAGACAAGCCTCTCAGGCTGGTGAGTGCTGGTCGGCACCGATCCTCTATGCAGGAATCTCTCTGGTTTGCCCTCCGCACCCCTGTTGCTGCGCTCTCCTCCATGGCTCCGAAGCTACCCGCCCCCGGCCACCCCTGTCTCCGCCAGTGAAGGGGCTTCCTAGCGTGTGGAAACTTTTCCTCCTTCACAGCTCCCTCCCAGAGGTGCAGGTCCCGTCCCTATTCTTTTGTCTCTGTTTTTACTTTTTTCTTTTTCCCTACCCAAGTATGTGGAGAGTTTCTTGCCTTTTGGGAAGTCTGAGGTCTTCTGCCAGTGTTCAGTAGGTGTTCTGTAGTTGTTCCAAATGCAGATGTGTTTTTGATGTATTTGTGGGGAGGAAGGTGATCTCCACGTCTTACTCCTCTGCCATCTTGAAGGTCTCCCCTCTCCATAGGTTTTTAAGGACTCTTTTCCAAGACTGTTTATGTTTTTGCTTCAATATAAATAAAGTCAAATACGTAGCCAAAAAGTGAAAAAAGAAATCAATTAATCATTCCTATATCTTGTTAAAGTTACACTTAACACCAGGACATGAGACAACATAGTCTCTGAAAAGAATATACAGAATATAATTTCACATTACATTGCTGTCGCATGCCATCATTATACGTGCTAATTATTATATGCTGTTGTATTGAAAGAAAGCTATTGCAATAAACTGATTTCTCCCTAGATTAAAGGGCCACATTACCATGTCCCACCATTTCATGCATCTTTTCTTTATACTTGCATACTGTCCTTTCATTGCTGATACTATGGTTTTCTCCCCAACACTGTACTAATATCTCTTTTGAAAAGCAGCCATGTGGTTTAGAGGAAGAGGCTGGCTTTGACCTTTCTCTCAGTTTCAGGGCGATGTCCAATCAGGGTAACTCCATTCCTTTTGCCACAGTCATTGTTTCAGGCATGACACTGTTAGGGCTTGCCAGTATCCTGACCAAAAACATTGACTGGTTCAGATGTGGCAAAATCAGAAACAAGCTCCCTATGTGCACTGAATGTGAGTGAGAAGCACACCAAATTGACACCAAATTTCTGGACTCTGAAAAGCCAGCCTGAGGGTGAAACCAAACACAGTGTCATGGCGCTCGTAGGATTATAGAATTGACATCCTGATTGAACCATGACTGAAGGCCACCCTACCACTGGTCTTCCTAGTTACACAATTCAATAAATTGTTTTATCTGGTTTGAGCTGGGTTTTTGGTGTTTACTTTCAAAATCATCGATAGACCTTTCTCTCAATTAACTGCAACTCCTTTCTCTGTCCTGCTTGTCACTGTGTTAGTCTAGCATCATTTTCTTACTGCATTTCATTCCTCACTTGGCCTTCTCTTTGCTGCAAATTGTAGAAAAGACTAGCCAAACTTGAAAATTAAGGTTTATTTTATATGTAACTTCTAGGATTATAGGAGAAAGTCCAAGACTTACTCTACATTATGCCATGGAATAGTATGTGAGGCTGTGATAACTAATCTTCTCACCACTTGGAGGTCATTTCTGCACACTTCACTATACGTTCAAGAAGGCTGAATCACTGGACATCTAATTCCTAGATACACGGGAAGAGATTGTACTTACTGATCCCTGCAAGAGTACATGTATGTGTGTGGCCTATAGAGAGATTTCTTACTGCCACATTCAGAAAACTGGAATAAATATAGGGGATTATTCCTCAAAGGGTAGGCATTTTTCTTTCTTGGCATTTATTTGTTATTCATTGGACTCATTAAGAAGTCTGATGCTAAAACATTTGTAATAGCAAAAATTGCAAATTCAAAGCATATTGCTGAATTTTGATGCAGTGATACTTCTTTCAGACTTCATGTATTTTGTCAGAACATTGTTTTAATAAATTAACAACACCAGACAAAAATAATGAGAGAAAAAACTTGTCATCTTGGGCACTGTAATTCTTGATTCCTTCAAAGCCTGACATCCTAAGCATAACAATAGGAAAAGCTTGAATTTGAATGTCACCAATTCAAAGATGACCCCAGAAAAGAATTTCTCTCTCATGAGTTGAGATGTCGGAGTTCATCAGCATCAGCTTTGCTCATCAACCAAAAGTGTCAACTTCACTGAAACGTTCAATTTTCCCAAACAATATTCAACTTGATTTCTTCTGTGACTTCCCCATAACATATATTCACCCTACACTTTGTTGCTGTTCTTGTTGTTTTTGTAATCCTAAACTGCTAACCTTGGTAGTATCCTTTATGGTGTACTCATGCTCTTGGGTAGGTACCTTAAGAGTGGGAACAATGCCCCTTTTTGTTTCTTGCAACACTGCTAGGAACTTCTAATGTAGAATCATACCCAGTTAAGTTCTCCTTCTGGGAACACTGGAGGATTACATTTCCTTAAATCTTTGCAGTTGCGGCTACTCATGTGAATATTTATAGTCAATAAAATGTGATTGGAAGTGGTGTTGTCACTTTTTTGGTTGAGACAGTGAAGAAAATCTATGTGCAATTCTCCAGTTTCTCTTTCCTCACTGCCCTGAGCCAGGAAGCTGTGTATCGAGGTTATGTTGTAACTACAAGACAGTGGAGTTGCCATCCCCCTGGATCTCTGAAGAAGCCTCCTTATCTTGAGTAGCATAAGCGTGAAGTAAACCTCTGTCCCGTCAAGCCACTAAGACTTGGAGTTTATTTTCTCAGCATAAGAATAGATTATCCTTATTAATACAATCATGTATATGAGAAATAATTACCAATTTATAGTTTAATTGAATTTTAATTAAACCAGCCCTAATTACTATCTATCATTTTGAGCAAAGTAATCAGGCCAGCATATTTGATTCTTCCCTTTCCTTTAGTACAGGTATAACTATTTGTCCCGGGTGAAATAATTCTTTGAAAAGCTCTATCCGAAGTTCTTAAACTGGGATCTCAGAAACCTTGAGACCTAAGTCTGTTGTCTTCTATGGGCTTCTACATCTATTCATTCTAATAGGGTAGCAGATCCTTATCCCTTTGTCATGTTTTGAAGTGTCCAGAACCATGAATAAATAAGAACACTTCTAGGTCAGATGAAACCGAAAATTTCTATAGAGAAGGACCTTAAAATATTAACATATGCAGGACAACTGAATAGTTGAAAGGAGACTGTTTTTAGTCTAACACTCTACCATAAATACATTAAATAGTTAATTAAACTAATCAGATATTTCCTCACATCTCAAAAAAATTTTAAATATATATATATATGAATGACTGCCTCAAACTTTTCAACATTCTTTGACCTCATTTACATTGATGAAAGAAAAAATGCAGACCCTAAGAAAAATCTTTAAATCACTCATTTTGTAACAAATAAATCATGCGACGTTGTCATATAGTTGTATCATTGGACCAATATTTGTATAGTTCACACTATCTTGATGGAGTAGATTATCATGTCAATGCATAACCATTAAGAGATTGATACCCACCCACATCCTTGCAAGTTTTTACACCAATATGAGTCCCCTAGTAATCCATTTCAACTCTTTCTATATAATCATAAGCATTCAGTTACTGATAGGTTGTTGATTCACATCACCCAATGAATTTAGTCCTTATCACAACTTCCAAAAAGATTTGAAAATAATAACTCTGCTACAAAACACTCAAAGGCAGTGGTACCAGGAACTCTTGAATTGCTATGATGTTGAAGCCACTCTCTTTCACTGAATATTTCAGGGAATAAATATATCAGGCTATCTGAGTCATTTTCTCTTTTTGTTTCCTATTTTTAATCCCTACCAAGGGCATGGCTCATAAACAGAAACAACAACAAAAATCTTCTGTCTCCTGGTTATCGGGTTCAAGTATATAAACCCTTGCCTGATTTCATAATGAATTTTTAGAATAATACTGGCTATGATCTCAACTCTGCCTGTCTCTGCCACACTCTGCTGGATCCAAACTTGTCTCAAGTCCGTGACAGTCAGCCTAGAATCAGACCCTTTCCCAAATGAGCTCTTAGACTAGCAACATCTTTGAGGACCTCTACTGTGTGCCTCCTGCCCAGAACCTGTTCATTTTCATCTAGCTTTTCCTTTCTTTAGACTTCACAAACTAGATGAACAATTACTTAGTCACAAAATTGTTCTATGAAAAATAAGTGCTTTATTTTCTTCTCACATCAATGAATTTACTTATTGGCCCACACAGTGAATGAATATATCAAGATGTGTAATATAGTTACTCATATGTGTGTGTTTTGGATTATATATAGTTGTCAGGTCATTAAGAACAAACACAATGTTATATTTGTATCTCTTACAAGCTATAGTGCATTACCTTGCACACAGCATGTCTTTGATAAACATGTCCTGAATTTTAGTTACAGATTGGATGCATGGTTGGATAGATAAACAAAGGTTACCAAATCAGTGGAAATAAGATAAGAAAGCAGTGTGTGATAATTGAAAAGATGTTTGAATTTAGGAGGCTAACCTCAGATTTGCCACTAACTAGCATTAACTAGCCCAGAAATCTTACACAAGTTAGTAACCTCCTCTGGACTTCAGATTCATCATCTATAAAATAAGGTGCTAAGATTACGTGATCTTTTGTCACCCCATTGGTATTAGAATCTGTGGTGGATAATAACCCATTAAGTTTAGTACTATAATATTTCAAGTATCTCTCTCCCTTTCTTTTCATCAGTTGCCTTAAATATCTTTAAGTAACTGTCTATTTTTCTTTCACCAATAACCTTACTCAGGCTGAAACAGAAACCCTACAGAGGAAGATCAAGGAACAGTCCATAACTTTGATCTTTAGTCTCTAGGTATAAAACAGCCCAAGGATAAGAGGCAAAGAAAGGCAATGTCAGACTAGGCAGCCTTGAGAAAATGGATGATCTGCAGGGGGGAAAATCTGGAGTTAACTATTTTGCAGAGAATTTCTGAACAAAAAGTTGCAGCTTTGAAGTGAAAGAAGTTGTAGGGAAGAGGAAATAGATGATTCACCAAATGACAGACAGAAATGTGGTGATCAAATGGGTTAGACGTGTCTGTATGCTGGAGAATCCAAAACTGGAATAAGGCATTCTGAAAAGCCACGAGTAGAACACATTAAATTGTTTTCATTTTTATACAGAATGGAGGAACTGATTTCCTGATACTATGGCCATGATGGAGACGGTAGGGAGTGGCAGTTAACAGCACGGGTTTGGGATTCAGACTAACCTAAGTTTGAATCTTGACTCTGACACATACCACTTAGATGACTTTCTAGCAAGTATCCCAGGGATCACTGTCCTCATCAGTAGTAGCCATGGCTACATCATGGGGTTATGACGAGGATGAAATGAAGTGAAACTAGTATAGTCCTTAGCTCAGTGTCTGGCACAAGTAAGTGCTCAGTCATTATTAACCACTATTAGACATGAGGAAGAAATTAAGCTATTCCTATAGTTTGAAGGCCTTTTGTCCCTGGGTGAGTATGGTCAAGTTAGACTGAATTTGGTTAGA
This sequence comes from Balaenoptera borealis, assembly GCF_965194805.1. Lineage (NCBI taxonomy): Eukaryota > Metazoa > Chordata > Mammalia > Artiodactyla > Balaenopteridae > Balaenoptera > Balaenoptera borealis. The sequence continues at coordinate 20,841,090 of NC_138866.1, forward strand.
AAGGTACCAAAACCAGCCCAGGAGAGCTAGCCTCAATGTTGCTGGTAAAGAGCTATGAAGTTGTAGGTCTAAGGAGCAAGACGGCAGAGGAAGTTCCCTGGGCTGAACCGGCATTTAAGCTAGGAATTAAAAGCAGTTTCAGAATTAGTGAGAATTGACAGTTGGGTTCTAAACTGGGGAATTTGCAGAAAGAAACCTCCCTTTTGTGTTTGGTCATTATTCTACCTGTCAAGCAGTAAACAACTGCTCTACTCAACCCAGTTTTAGATACCATAGACAAAGTCATCAGTAGTTCTTGTTAGTTTTTATAGGTTAAGCACTGAGAACATTTGATGTTATCTCTCAATTCTCTTCCTCTTTTTTAGCTTTTAGAGGATTAAGAGAGAAAGGGTGTGTGTGTGTAAACAGGCTGGGGTGGGGGTATGCAGCAGCTTTTAAGCAACCAGAAACTGAAACACAAATCTAGTTGATAATTTTAATTATCCTCCCCACCAAAAAAAAAAAAAAAAAAACTTTTAACAGTGCATTGAAAAAATGTTTCATTATATTGTATTCTAATTAAGACAGTGATTTACATGTTGATGACCAGATGGGTACCCAGAAATTTAAAAACCCTTGTGGTACATTTTAAATGTTTTAAAGCTATGTATATTTAAATTCCCAATCTTAGTCAGTGTAATTTTAATTCCACTTAGAATATGGTGAGGGAAGAGACAAAGTAAATATATAAGTAATAACACATCTAATTAAAATATCTTTTCTCTACTAATGGCATATTTTTGACATAGATATGATACTAGATTTGAAGTTGTTCCTTAATGTGTCTACAGGAGGAAAATTATGCGTTTTAAAGATCTGTATAGAATCCCTAGAGTGATTTGGTTTCTAAAGCACATTTATATCTCATTTACTTATTTTCTCCTATAGCCTAATGCTTCAAAATGCACATCTTCTGACTCCTAATTGTGTCACTCAAGTGCCAGATTCAAAAAGGGACAATGAATCATTCAATGTTAAATAAACCTTGAAGTGAAATGTTCTGTCTTACTTTCATGTTTCTAAATCCTGGTTTCACTAGAGAAAATGCCAGGGGAAAAAAAAAGTAGAAAGGAAAATGTCCTCATTTTCTTTACTTTCTTAAATCTTTGTTCCTTGGGCTCTATCATACACTACCTGTAAGGAAAGTACATCCATAGTCAAAATAGATCTTCATGTTTAATATGGTGATGGAGAATTCTGTTTTCCTCAGACACTTTTATGATTTTTTTTCAAACATTAAGCTCTTATCAAATATGCTAAATGACAATGCAAATTCATTTATTTTGTTATCAGAATTTTTGTTTCTTGAATGGAGCAAACAAAAAGTTTACCCAAATTGATTTTATTTTGATAAATTAATACCTGTAGATGAATTGCCTTTCTCAAATTTCCAGACTTAGGAACAGTTGGATAAACATATTTATAATGTTAGAAGAAACCACTGGCTTTGGCTTTGGCAAAACAAGTAAAGTTGAAAAACTAAAACAACAGACTCAAATTTCACAGAATTAAAAAAATTTTCATCAATAATTTTGCCACCCAGGAAGCACTAATTAAAGATCATTATAAGGACAGACAGCAAATGCACAAAATTATGCTAAAAAAAGATGTGGTAGGAACACCACTGAGAAAGCAACCTCAGAGATGAACTAATTAAAACTATGGAAAGTGATTGGGATTTTTAAAATTATAACATTATTGTCAGATAAATGAGACAAAGAGTCATTCATTACATTTTTTTTAATACATTCTGAACTTCAACTTACCTTTTCTGTTTGAGTTAATACAAAAATAAAATGTTGCAGAAGAATAACGAACACAATTTGGAAGGTATAATTTTTTAAAAGATTTTTCTTAAGAGTAGATATTTTTCTTACTTTACATTGAATTTTTTAATTACATTACAACTTTTGCCAGGTAAAAAATTTTTTAAATACTATTTTCACATTCCCATCACTTTGTCTCTCTCTACTCCCATTGGTCATTCTCTGTTTCTCTCTCTCTCTCTCCAGCCACTTTCGGCTTCATTTCAAAATCTATTTAAGGCAGATATTTTTAATAAAGTGAATTAGTCACTGACATGACCAAATATATAAAAATAAAATTTTAATGGTTAACAGTCCTATTATCAACAGTAATGTAAGTAACGTCCAACTGGAAAATAAATGGTAAAGTTGTAAGGTTTGATCGCTCTACTTGACTTTTTAGCCACTATTTGCATTATTCTGAAATTTAGCCATTATATAGGTCATCTTGTATATTAATTTTGCTCTATACTACTAATAAGACGTTAAAAGCAGATGATTCTGAAGAAAGATCCTTTTAAACTGTGCAAGTTCCTTAAATTTATAAGTAGAGTCTCTCTCAGTGGCTTCTCCAGGCAATAATATGAGCCGTTTCTGTCGTCTTACTCTTCTTCATCTTCCTTTTTAATCTTTAATGACTTTTGTTTCATATACTTCTTTGGCTGAAATTTCCATCTTAAGTATCTTAAGGTCCTTCGTATAAATAATTTGTTCCTAAGGACCCCTCAATTTTAATTTGCTTGGTGTCTTATTAAATAATAAGTGTTTTGTAGTACTGAATAGAAAATATTTCAGGGACTCAGCACCTTCAGAAACAAAGTCTTCTTAAAGCTTGCTTAGACAAGTGACAATGCCTTAAACTTTAGCACAACTTCATTCTCAGGAACAGGACATAATATTCAAAAGAGGTTGATTAAGCTCCACTTCATAAATTATAGAGTTGGTCAAAGAACAGGACTATTAAATAATAGAAGATTTCACTAGAATTGTTGTCACTGATGTCTCATCAAATAACTTTGGTCAATACCCAGTTTGGTAACCATTTTGAAGATATTTAATCAATTGCTTTCAGTCTCCTTATTCAAAAATTCAAGGTTTTTTTGATGGCAGCTTGCCATTACTTATCTCCAAACTAGTAGTATTATACTTTTGTTTCTTATCTGAAAGTTGTCTTTCTCACCGTATAGCCATATTCAGTGCTTCATATTAAGATTAAAGGAGTTAATATTAATTGAGTCCCTGCTATATGCCTGGTACTAACTAGTTACTTTTAAAATGGTATAAAATTAAATAGTAAAAATCAGAACTCTACTTTCAGCACTGAAATCATGAAGGAGTTAGGTCATTCCCTTAAGCAGAAAACAGGTATAAAATGGATTGAAATTACTCAAAATAATCACTTCAAGAACTAAAAATGACCAAAGGCAGGCAACAAGTTGAGAGGTGTTTATTCATGAAAAATGGCTGTTTCATTGGTTAAGAAAGGTGAATTTGTGGTCTTTCCACACTAGATTGTTCCCATCTCCAACTCAGAGGATGACAACTACAGCCTCACTTGCCAGAGGTAGAAATTTGGTTCAAGGCCAAAGCACAGCAACTAGAAACCAAAAAAGAGTTTGGGACCAAGATAATCATAGAAAAGCTGAGATAAGCTCTACACATATCCCTGGGTGACTTCTAAACTATGCATGCAAGCCTTGGAGAAACATGAAAATTTGTTGCATCTTAAATGTATTCCTCAATCCACAGCTCAGGAGTGCAGAGGATAAAAGATGCATTGGCTTTTGGTGTCTGAGAATAGCCTCTGTCTAAATCATTGGCTGACTGCTGAACTACATAGGCACAAAGTAGACCCCTAGGGACAAAAGCTAAAGAAAAGTGAGCAGAGACAGCAGTAGATACACACCACAGAAGTGAAGGATTTTACATTTGGAGATCAGGAAAGTTAACTGACTAGTAAAACAAACAAATAAAAACAGCAACTGTCAGAAGAACAAAATAGAATTGAGTCACTACAATGTATTGCCTGGTGTCTAGCTTTCAACCAAAAATTACTAGATAAGTGGATAAATTAATAAGTGTAACTCATAATCAGGAAAAAAGTCACATATGTTGGATAAAATAGCCAAATACTTCAAAGCAATCACTATAAATATGTCCCCAAAATTTAAAAACCATATGTCCAAGGAATTAAAGGAAATGTGCTAATAATAAGCAGCAAATAGGGATCTCAAGAGAAATTAAAAGAATATAAAAGAACCAAGTAGGAATTTTAAAGCTGAAAAATACAATAACTAAAGGTAAAAGTTCACTAGATGAATTTAATAGCAGCATTGAGATGACAGAAAAAAAATTATTTGTGAACTTGAAGATACACCAAAAGAAATTATTCAATTTGAAGAATGGAAAAGGATTAAAGAAAAAAGAAGTCATCTAAAATAGAAGCTAAATCTTTCAGAAGATCACTAAAACTGAGAAATCTTTGGCTAGAATAAATATTTATCTAGCTAAATCTTTAGCTAGAAGAAGAAATGAGTGAACTACACATTACCAATATTAGGAATGAAAAAGAGGATATCAATACAAAGACTACAGATAGTTAAAAGATAAGGGAATATTATAAACACTCCATGCCAAAAATCCTTTCACTTTATGTGAAATAAGTTCCTTTAAATACAAAATTACAAATATTAACTCAAGAAAAATAGAAAAAATGAGCACTACTATATCAATTAAATAAATAAAATTGGTTATTTAAAACCTTCTCCCCCAAAATAAAGGTCCAGATAGTTTCACTGGTAAATTCTATTATTTAAGGAAGAAATTCTGCCAATCCTGACCAAATTTCTACAAAAATAAGGAAGAAATCTTTGTGAATTTGTGTTATGAGGCTAATATTACACTGACGACCAAGCCAGGCAAAGGCATCATATGAAAACTACAGACTGATATCTTTCATAAACATAGATGTAAAAATCCTTAACAAAATATTAGCAAATAAAATCCAGCAATATATGAAAAAGACAATGCATTATGATCCCAGGAATGCAAGTTCATTTCAAATTAAAAATCAATCAATGTAATCTATCACATCAAAAGATACTTTTCTATGAATTACTTTCTCCCCTGATACATACTTCATTTCGTTTTCAGTCTTCTATGTAATTCTGCTTATTCTTATTTTATATATGAGGAATCAGAGATCAAAAAGGGTTCAATAACTGGCCAAACTTTACATATCATATAAAGGAAACAAGAATTTTAGCTCAGGTCTGCCTTATCTTAAATTATTCTTTCTACTGTGGACTCTATCTTCCACTGATGACCTGCAATAATATGAAAAATCTACACGGACAGATAAGAGGGTCTTGAGAGTTTTTTTTTTTTTTTAATAAATTGCTTGTGTTCCCTCCAGTAGTACCTTTGCCAACATCCTTTATATTCTGGGTAATAAACACTTAATCCAAAGCAGTATGTTCCATGCTGTTGGACCCATAATAACTGCTCTACTTCCCTTGCCTAGCACCAGATGCCCAGACTCCAGTCTCAGTAACAGTTTTGTAACCTATGAATATGAAACATTAGATACATAAAAGTTCCCCATGTTCCATTTGGTTAAAAAAAGACTGTTACCCTATCTGTGGTCCAAGGAAAAATGAAAATACAAGGGGCTTGAGTCCTGCTTCAGAGGATGCTTTCTTTTTTCCACAAATAAAATCATCAAGGCAGCTCCAGGGAGTTTGTACATGTAATTAAAACCCATAACTTGAGAAAATAAAATGTCCTTTTATATATAAATACCCATGAATACTCTTGCACTGAATCTATAAGATCTTTTGAAGTATTAAATAAAAGTATCATGAACAACAAACAACAAAAATTCACAACATGAGACCATTTGGGACATGGGAGTAAACCTTGTGGAAAATTCAGATTAAAGATATTCTTTAGAAATGCTTTCAAAAGCACTTTAAAAAAAATACCAATACTGAAATGCATGAAATTCTTCTTTAATATTTAAAAAAGTTATTAACACTGAGCCTTCAGATTTAGACATCCACACTCTAAACAACATCACTTCTTTCTGTAGCACGCATTTCAAGTTTTGTTCTCACTTTCCCAGATTCCACATGGACTTTCAAACTCTCTTCTGTAAATATCATTATGTAGTTAATATCTAGAAATATAGAAGAATATAACTATCATGTCTGTCTGTTTATAAGATCAGACCCATCTATTTATATAATATCATAACACACACATATATGTGTATATATATATATATATATATATATATATATATACACACACACACATATACAGGCAATTTCATTATTTCCTTTACTGGTATTTTCTATTGTTCAATATTTCTGTTCCTGGGTTTCTATACAGGCATTCTAGGACTTTTTTCTTCCTCCTTATTGAATAGCTTATGGTTATGCCTAGAAAAGATGCCCATATAGAGCTCTAAGAGTGATGAAGGTGAGCATATTGGAATGAGATGTAAAGGAAGACTTTCTATAGGTTATTATGTTTCGAATCTGAGAATTAATGTCTAAATTGTGGTTGGAAATATAGTTGGATTCTTAAGAACCATGAATTGCTCGTTAAAAATATGAGTTCTCTGCCTCCGTCAATGAGTGGATTCCAAGAGGAACCTACATTTTTAACAAGTATTCTAATGATTTGGATATATATAGTATGATACTCTTTGGCACCAAACTATAATTTGGAGAAGGGTTCAGATTTTTATAGAGGCTAGACTTTCCTTAGGTGTTTTTAGAGGGACTATAATTGCTGGCCATGAGGCAGTGACTCTACAAAAGATATGGTCTTGTGCAAGGTCACTGTCAGGATATAGGAACTTCTAGAAATAAATCTCAGAGGGACAGTTTAGTATTATTTAGTCTATAAATTACCAAAGGAGGTACAACTATTAGAACTCTGCTTTCATATCCAAGCAAGGCTTCCCTGGGGAAAAAACTACCCTCACGTGCTTACACACATTCCCCTCAACTAATAATGATACTCCGCAGGCAATCCACCCTCCGAAAACTTCTCCAAAAGCCCGATACATTCATACAATTATTTTAAAGCCCAGCTCAAGAATTACCTATTATAAAAAGTCTTCTTTAAACATAGTAGAGTGGTTAATTCCTGTATTGTGATGTCTTAAATTGAAAATTACTGGAGTCCAAACTCAAATGGTTCAGACAATGAAGGTAGGAAAGGTGCCAAGCAAATCAAAATAAGAGGCAGAGAGTAATAGAAAAAGTATTATCTGGCTTCCTTGACTTTATATTTTCTATGGCCAAACAGAAAAAGGAAGATAATTTCTGAGGAAAATTGACCATACTTTTTATTTATAATACATTCACAGAAATGTGGAATTGGACATTTGCATTTATTTACACCAGCTTCTATCATTCCTTCCTTTAGTCATCATACTCTCTCTGGTATTACTCTCATCTCACAGCAATGATTCCACCCCCCCCCCATTCATTTTTGCTAGCTAATGTTAATGTGTAGCCTGAGATACTAAGCAGTTTCTCTGTATACTGCATGGCTCCAAATCTGTTGTGAATAAAGAGAGGATGGAAGTGCATGGGCCAAATGTGTGGGTCAAATTGGCTCATCTCAAGAGTGCAATGGTTTCCCATTCAGTTAGTGGTCATATTGAGTCTAGCAGTTACCAGATCCTCAGGTGCCATATCACATTAATGCAGAAAGCATCCATCTGGTCTGAACCATGTTGTCATATTTCATATAAGCCATTCCTTTCTATTTTGCAAATATTCCAATAAAGGTGTCAGACTCAGTTAGGGAAATCAAGTATAAGCATATATCATCAATGCAAATATAAAATCAAATCAGTGTTAGGTCTTCAATACATTAAACCCCTGTCGAGTCTAATTACAGCTCCTTCAAACATCCTTTCATTGGAGAACCCTCGGTGTTGCTAGAAAGGTAGCAGGGATCTTGCTGCAGACATTGCAATCCCCAAGGACGAAGAGCTGATATTTTTGTCAGTGTTGTATGTAATGGTAGCATCTGCTTCTTAAGCAAATCCATTCAGTTATTGAAGACCTTCCTTAATAATTAGACCCATTTAATCATTCAAAACTATTAGAGCTATCCATTTTAATACGAGCTAAGCAGAATAAGAGAAATGACTACCCAAGTGACTACTACTTTGGTTCTACTGGTCTGCCCTTCAAATATATCAAAGCCAAGGACTAAAATTTAGTTTAATTACTTTTGAAAGACTTCTTGGTGCTTCAGTCTCATCCTTGATCACTGGGAGTCTTAAACTTCCTCTAGTCATTTTGACTAATTCCAATCTTCGCACAAGTGATGTTTAATTTTCTCTCTCTTTCATTCTCTCTCTCTTTTTTTTAACCAATTTACTGGTTTAGCACAAGTTCTCTTATTGGTGATGAGTTGATGCTGGAAACTTCCAGCTTACAAAAGCCAATTGTTTAAAATTTAGGATTTATTCAGCCAGTTTTAAAACCAGAAGTAGCTGAAATTGGCTAAGGTGAGAGTATTTACACCATGGAAATTGGCAAGCACTGCAAATCAGAACTCTTTTTTTCCAGAGAACTGGTTTACCAGCACATTCATAACTGTAATAGAGAAATGTGATGCCAGCCACATCATGTTATCTTCTAATATTTAGGAAGCTTCCCATTTTCAGTTTCTACTGACAGAAGTTTCTGTAGGCTCTTCTTTAAGACCTGGATGACAAATTCTGTTTTATATGATGTTATCTCCTCCTTTCCAAAGTTTCAGATATTTGTACCACCACAGTGGTACCTCAAGTACAGTCAATATTTAAACAGCACGACAACCTATGTGATGGTCTAGGATGTGTCTGGAGTGTATGACTGTAAATAACTAGATGAACCAAATTCTCTTTTGCTACACCATAGGCAGAGTATTGCATTAGTAGGAGGAAAAGAATTTGATTGAAACTGAGCCAAACAGACAAATGGAGAACAAAGTGACATCATGATGGATCACATCTTAAGAGAGAAAAAAAAAAAAAGTTTTATTTCTATAAAGAGACACTAAAATCTGCCTCTCAGCTTCCTTGAATTCAGAACCAATTTCTAACACATGATATCACAAGACCTGCTGTCATCTCTGAGATCTCCTTTTCCATTAATGCCATCTGTATCCCTACTATCAACCCTCAGGACTTTAGTCCACTTTCGTGAGTATTTCTTCTTTGCAACTGAAAGGCCTAATTAACAACAAAAAAAGACTATTCATAATCTATAAACTATACTGGGTGTACATTACAAATTACTCAGTAAGGGTAATAGATTACAGACTTTTTCTTCTAAAATTCCAGAAGCTGGGCACTGATTCTGTAGCCTTCCCGACTCTACCACCATGGTTGGGTATCCTGCCTGTTAACCCAATTCCTTGGGTAACCCAGAACTACATCTTTCAATGATATAAATCTCCAACACATAGTCTGAAATATCCTATGCCAACTGGCTTTTCCCCATGACCCCCAGTGATCATTTGCTCCATGCCTGAATTTTAAGATTCTTTAGAAATCCTAAAACATCTTTAACGTCCAGGCATGTACTTCATAAGGTTCAGGAAATTATTTGCAAAATGCTTCATAAATGCTGAATGCAAGCATTTTAAGGAAAAAGTTTCCATAACTTTCAAAAGGTTCTCAGAAGGATTCATAACCCTGTAAAAAGTTTATGAGTGACTGCCATATATTCTATATTGTTTTCAGACTTTGTTTTCATTAGGGTAAAGCTAACATCTTTAACAAATAGTGTCAGCCAATAGGAGATTTATTGTTCATGTAAAAATATGGGGCAAGTAAATAGGTGGCCAGAAAAGTCTTTTTTAATGACATCATCCAAAGATACAAACTGATGGAAGCTTTGCCATCTTCAGGATATGTCTTCCAAAGATTTCCTGTAAGTTATCTCTATTCCAATCAGCCATAATGAGAATAAGTAAGGAGGAGTTCATATGAAAGATTATAAACCAAGACTGTTAGTGGTGCATGTTATTTCCATACCACAGTCTAGAACGCAGTCATATGCCACGTGGTTTTGAGGGACACCTAATTCCTAACCTAGTTTAAGTAAGTCTATTTGTGCTTTCCTTTAACTTTTAAACTTTTTAAAAAAATTTTATTTATTTTATTTATTTATTTTTGTCTGCTTTGGGTCTTCGTTGCTGTGCACGGGCTTTCTCTAGTTGCGGCGTGCGGGGGCTACTCTTCGTTGTGGTGTGCAGGCTTCTCATTGTAGTGTCTTCTCTTGTTGTGGAGCACAGGCTCTAGGCACGCAGCCTTCAGTAGTTGTGGCACACGGGCTCAGTAGTTATGGCTCGCGGGCTTTAGAGCGCAGGCTCAGTAGTTGTGGCGCACGGGCTTAGTTGCTCCATGGCATGCAGGATATTCCTGGACCAGGGCTTGAACCCGCATCCCCTGCACTGGCAGGTGGATTCTTAACCACTGCGCCACCATGGAAGCCCTCCCTTAACTTTTACATTTTGATAGTTTACCTAGTTTAATATCTTCTAAATGGAATCAATTCACTGTATCCTCTACAATAAAAGATCTCTTGACCCTGGACAATGTTTCCGTGTTCAGACTTTGTCAAATTATGTTGACATGCTTCAATTCCTAATCTAGTCTCTCCTCAATCTCTCCTCACAGTCACGTGAGACTCTTGTAAAAGATATATTAGCACCTCGTTTGGGGCAACTAGCTCTGCTTAACTCAAACTCTGGTTAATATTCATTTTAGGCCTGTAAAACAAATTTACAGCCCTACTAAATTTGAATTCTAGATATTCCTAAATAAGGTATTAATGATTAGATAATTATGAAGACAAGACACGCCTCGTCTCCACACATGATTCACTGGTATTTCATATAGAGAACAATAATGCATTCTCACCCTTCTTTACCCTACTCAAGAAAGTATGCAACAACCCTTTCACCCAAACAACATCCATATTCATTAGCTGCTCAGAGTGTGAGCACGTATGATAAGACTTTAAGGCAATCTCACCACAGAAGTCAGAAAACGGAATTAAAGAGAAAAAAACTAATGAGTATGGGGTTCAAAAAAAGTTTCTCTTTAATGTGCATCAAGCAGTTTTGTGTAATGCAAGTAACTGCAGGAATCTGCTATTTAGCAGTGATGGGTCATGCACAAACTGGGCTTCTTCTGATCCCCTGATGGGCTAGCAGCATGTGCTGAGTACCAGTCATCTGCCAACATGTGAAGGATGCTAACAGATTTCCCTATAATGAGCTCAGCGGACGGGAGTGCTAGTTAAAGGAGAAGGTCAAAGATTCATGTTTGTTTAGTTTCATCCAGCATGTCCATGTCTTCCTCGGATGTGCAGAAGTTAGCTTTATCTTGCTTGCTACTGTTTCATACTAAATTAGCCAACCTGTCAAATGGGATCAAGGTAAAAAGGTTGGTTGTAGCAGCTAAAAAATTACAAAAAGTAGATAGAACAATATACAGAAAACTGTATCATCTACATACATTAGCACAAGTCCTCATTTTTCAGTCTTTAATGAAGTTAGGATGAGCCTTAAAGATACAGTACTTTGAGAAAGTGAACATTATATTAAAAATAAAATATTCCCCAAAGGCATAACTCTAGTGTCCAGCCTAAAAGCACATCATGCCCTTAAGTGCATCATTATTTTTCACCAGTAAATAAATGTGAGGTGAGCTCACGAACACGTCCAAAGTGGCAACATTTTCGTTGAACTGAAAGATAGCTCAGCCAAGATTCAAAAACGAAAAGACGCAATAGTAAAAATCTGAATGAATATATCATGTCAGGTTCAGTTCTGTTAAGTCTTCATCTAACACACTCTTATTCCAATTATTAATGACCTACCTCAAATAACCTTTCTCAGTAGCCCTGCCCCCGTCACTGCATGTGCCAAAAAAAAAAAAAAAACTTTCTAAAAATGTCACTGCAGAGTTCCCCTCGCCTGATATTCCTCCATTTTGCTCCTATATTATATATGGCTTCTCCTATAACAGTCAAGAGTCTCAGCAGACACAGACGAGTACTCAAATGACTCAAGAGACCTAACAATACATTTGCAAAGATGTGGGAAAGGTTAATGAAACCAGAAATAGATGATGAGGACGCAAAGATTAGTCACAGTGAGACATCACTAGCATCCAGAGGGACAGAATAGCAAGGAGGGCAGAGAGCTTTACTGTAACATTGAGAGCTTGCAATGGAAAGGGGTTATCCTACAAGAACTGTAGTTATGGAGGAAACATGCATCACCAGAAAGCACAGTCCAGATATGGAGGGAGTAGAAAAGAAAAGCCCTGACTTCTCTCTTCCCACTTTCCAATCTTCTACTGGTGACTCACTTTGGCCAAGCCCAACTATGAGGCAAAAGGCAAGATGACTCAGAGCCCAGGGAGAACCTCTGAGTGAGGAAGTAGGGCAGACAGAGAAGGGAGTGGGTGAATTTAGGGAGGAGAGTAGCAAACTGAATAACCACATGGCAGATCTTCTTTGTGGGATCCTTGAGATCAAACTGTGCTTTCTTTTCATTGGATGCTCAGCATTTAGCAGTATCTAGTGCACAGTATTTGCTCAACAACCATTGAACAAATAACCAGCTGAGCTTGACATGATAAAGATTTTTATTTCAATGCCAATTATGTTATTCCACTATATCACTATGACCCAGGCTAACTTGTTCAACTTCTGGGTCCATCTGTCAGAAAAGATGGACCACTCATGAGACCTTGAGCCTTAGGCTCATGCCATCTTACAACCTAGCCCTGAGCTGATCTACATTCTCTTCAAGGCAGCTCCCTGATTTTTAGTGTTAAAGTATCCAACAGCTCTTACAAACAAGGCCAGGCTACCTTCATATAATTCTCAGCATTCTGTATGATGCCTGGGATAGAGAGAATAGAATATCTGTGATTCATCAGCATTCACTGAAAACTATTCTCTAAACAACAACTGATATTGCTTACATAATATAGAATCAGTCATCACTTCTCTCACCCTAAAAAAGAAATCCTTACTGTACAGTTACTCCATAACTATATGATAGGTAAGGTGACACAAAACTCTTTCATCTCTTCCCTCTTTCTTTAATGGTGTCATGATTCTTGTAATTGAATCAATTGTCTTTTGGAAGCTGAACCACATACTGGTTCAATTTTTCAAATTGTGAGCCATTAGCAGATAGTGAAATCAATTAAGTTGACCATGACTAGCATTCTTTAATGAGAAAGTATAGGATAGAATAGGACAAAAATGAATAGAATAGAACAAAATAGACAAAATAGAATGTACTGCAGGTAATAAGGTAGCCGCGGTCATTATGAACTATATGTTTGTGTTTGTGTGTATACATGTATATTGTATGATTAAAAGATGTTCGAAAGCCACTGTACTACATGAATGTTCTTTTTAAAAGTATCAATAGCACAAAAGGGTCATTTCTGACCCATCCTTCTGAAATGGAAGGCTCAATAACATATCTTGTTTGTATCCTCTTTTTTCTCTTTTTACATATTCACATTTAGTACATACATAATTCATTTGATTAATAAGAATGAAAAGGAGCTCTTCCTTATAATTAACCTAAACCTTCCTGTTGCAGATGAACACTGTTCTTATGATATCACCATCAGTGTATTGGGGTTTTCCATATAATTCCATTTTATGTTGAAGATAGTTTTTAAGTCTTCAGTTTTGTGGCCTTATTCTCTTTAAACGTTAGGATAAGTTTTGTTTCCTACCTCAGTTTTGTGTTCTGCTTTCTTCTCCCTCAAGTACACTTCTGGAAAGCAAGATGGAAAGAAATGGAAATAATTTCTCATAGACTACGGAAGAGGACTTTGTCACAAAGAGGAGGCTAACCTTCCTGCCCAAAGTCCATCTTTCCTTCTCTAGAAGTATTGTGATCTCAAGATCATTGGTTGCAACCACTGGTAATGTAGAGATTTATATGTAGAAATTTATATGCTAAAAAAAATAAAAGCATTAAAAGTTATATGAGTGTTTCTAGATAAATGGGCAATTTACTCAGTTTTCTAAACTATGAAGTTGAATATCATAAGACCTCACAGTTAATTAATTAATATAAATTGCTTAGTATCATATCTAGCTCAGAGTAGGTACTAACAAATAAATGGTATCAATCATTGACAGAATCCTCAGTACATTTAGATTTGAAATACTTTCAGTGCTAATACCTGGGGTCTAACTCATTTTCAGTCATTATCTTCAGATTAAATCAGAGGCGTAGATTTGATAATCATCTTGTAAAAATTATCTCTCTGATCATAACTGCTACTTTTCCTTAAGCCAAGGATTCACCCTGGGGTCCATGAGTATGGGGGCTATGAGAATGCACCTCTCTGATCTGCAGCCACAGGGAGCATAATGGACTTATAGCCCCAGCTGCTACCCTGTGACATCCATTATTTTCTCACTGAAGATAAAGAAGAGTGATCGATCAAGATGGCAAAATAGGAGGACTTGGACCTCACCTTCCCCCACAAACACATCAAAAATACATCTACATGTGGAAAATTTTCACTGAAAACTAACTGGCAACTGGCAGAAGGACTCCTGTACAACCAAGACTGTAAGAAATATCCACACAGAGTCAGGTAGGGAGGGAAAAGCAGCAATCAGGTCAGAACCTGTGCCCCTAGGAGGGGACTCAGAGGACAAAGGAGATAACACAGGTGGAGATCTGCCCTGGGGAGTCAACGGTTCAGGCCACATATTGGGTGCCCTAGTTCTGGGTTCTGACAAAGGGAAGAGGAGCTCCCTTGGCTGGTTGGAGGGCCAGTGGGACCAACAGGAAAACTGTGAAAAGCCTTGATTCCACGTGTGAGGAGCACACATGCGCTGGCTTGCTCCCGAAGCAGGGCAGAGAGGGCAGATTGAAAGCAGCTTGAGAGGCTGCCTGGTTTCCCACTACTGTCTCAGTACATGCCCCAGCCTGAGCCGGGTGAACATTCCAGCCCTGCTTACATCACACTGCAGCTCCACAGTGGAGCTAGGGCTGCCACAAGCAAGGAAAAAGCTTGGCTGTGAAATAAACAGGCAGCCAAGACCCAAAGTGGTGTCTGAGTGGGACGGGGACAGCCACTTCTGGCACTTACACAGGCAGCACATTGGAAATGGTCCTGATCTCTGACAGCAACCGGACCACCACAGCCCATACCCCAATACACACTGAGAGCCTGCACAGGCCCTGTCTGCCCAGCAGCCTGACTCAACATCAGGGTGGGGGTGGCAGAAACAGAGGGGAGTGATAGCTGTGAGGGACAGAGGATACTCTGACCCAAGGCTGAGTTTAAGTAGGACGGGGGCAGCCATTACTGGTGCTGACACGGGAAGCTCATCAGAAGCCGCCCAGACCTCTGTCTGGGGCTGGCCTGCCACAGCCCATGCCCCATCACAAGCAGACAGCCTGCACGGACCCCTCTTGTTCCAGCATTATTCCCCTCTGGGACAAGGGTATTGATGCAGAGAGAGGGGAGAACACACACTTAAAAGGAACAGAGCCAGCTCAGACCCAATCCTCTGGGCTTATGCTCCAGGAACTGGAGATACTACACCATCTCCAATAGGGTGGCAAGAGCCACTGAGCAGAGGGGAAACCCTGCCTTACACCTGGCTCCAGCCCTAGCCCCTCCATCTCCAGCCCCACCTTCTACCAAGGTGGTAGCAGACAGCACACCCTGGGGAAAGAAGGGACTTGTGTTCACATCAAATCCAGCTCTCCTGCCAAAGTGACTGAGTACACACAGACTGTATAGGGATGCTCCCACATAAGGACAAACCTTCAGGATGACAATAGGTAACTGTTTCACCTAAATTTAAAGAGACAGAGAAATTAAGTAAAATGAGAAGACAGAGGAACTGGACTCAACTGAAAGAGCAAGAGAAAACCACTGGAAAAAAATAAAATGTAACAGAAATAGACAATTTACCAGATAAATAATTTGAAGCAAAAGTAATAACAACTCTAAATGAATTAGGAAAAAGAATAGATGAACAAAGTGAGAATTTTAATATGAAACTAGTAAATATTTTTTAAAAAGTCAGAACTGAAGAATACGATAATTGAAATGAAAGACACACTAGAAAGAATGAATAGCATAATAAGTGATACAGAAGAACACATAAGTGATCTGGAAGACAGAATAATGGAAACCACCCAAAGAGAACAGCAAAAAGGAAAACAAATATAAAAATATGAGAACAGTTTAAGAGACATCTCAGATAACATTAAGCATACCAGTATTTGCATGATAGGTGTCCCAGAAGGAGAACAGAAAGAGAAAATGGTCAAAAATGTATTTGATGAAATAATGGTTGAAAATGTCCCAAACCTAAAGAAAGAAAGAAATACCTAAGTACAGGAAGCACAGAAGGGAGTGGCATAATATATTCAAAGAGCTAAAAGGAGAAAATACGCAAACTAGGATACTCTACCCAATACAATTTTAGAATTGAAGGAGAGATAAAGAACTTCTTCAACAAGCAAAAATTAAATAAGAGTTCATCAATACTAAGCCCACCCTAAAAGAAACGTTAAAGTTTTCTCTAAGTGGTAAATAAAAGGCCATAACAAGTAGTAAGAACCTATAGGAAAGGAAAAACCGCACTAGGAAAGGCAAATATATACTAAAGGCTGAGGATCAATCACTAAAATAAGCTAGTATGAAGATTAAAGAAAAAAATTGTAAAATCAACTAGAAACACAATAAACAATGAAAGGATAAACATAAAGGTGTAAGATATGACATCAAAGACACAAAATGTGGGAACATATGTATATGTATAACTGATTCACTTTGTTACAAAGCCAAAACACACCATTGTAAAGCAATTATACTCCAATAAAGATGTTAAAAAAAGAAACCCCACAAAATGTGAGGGAGAGGAGTAAAAAAATACAGATCTTATGGAATGTGTTTGAACTTAAATGATTACCAGTTTAAAACAAGTAGATATAGGTCAACATATATGAACCCCATGGTAAACACAAATCAAAAAGCTACAATAGATACACAAAAACTAGAAAGAATGAATGAAACACAGGCACACCAATAAAAAGAATCAACAAACCACAAGGGAAGAAACAAAAAGAAGAAGAAATGAACAGAGAAGAATTACAAAAACAACCAGAAAACAAGTAATAAAATGGCAATAGGTACATACCTATCAACAGTCACTTTAAATATAAATGGATTAATGCTCCAATCATAGGGTGGCTGCTTACAAGAGTCTCACATAGGAGCTAAAGACACACACAGACTGAAAGTGAAAGGATGGAAAAAGATATTTCATGCAAATGGAAACAATAAGAAAGTGGAGGTACCAATACTCAAATCAGACAACATATACTATAAAACAAAGTCTACCCAATAAAAAAATGGACAGAAAACCTAAATAGACATTTCTCCAAAGAAGACATACAGATGGGCAATAGGCACATGAAAAGATGCTCAACATCACTAATTATTTGAGAAATGCAAATCAAAACTACAATGAGGTATCACCTCACACCGGTCAGAATGTCCATCATTAAAAAGTCTACAAATAATAAATGCTGGAGAGGTTGTGGAGAAAAAGGAGCCCTCCTACACTGTTTGTGGGAATGTAATTGATGTAGTCACTATGGAGAACAGTATGGAGGTTCCTTATAAAACTAAAAATAGACTTAACATGTGATCCTGCAATCCTACTCCTGGGCATATATCCAGAGAAAACTATAATTCAAAAAAGATAAATGCACCCCAGTGTTCACTGAAGCACTATTTACAATAGCCAAGACACAGAAGCAACCTAATTGTCCATCGACAGATGAATGGATAAAGAAGTTGTGGTATATATACATATACACACACACACACACACACACACACAATATATATATATATATTTACATATACACAATGGAATATTATTCAGCCATAAAAAAGAATGAGATAATGCCATTTGCAGCAACATGGATGGCCCTAGAGATTATCATATTAAGTGAAGTAAGTCAGACAGAGAAAGACAAACATTATATGATATCACTTATTTGTAGAATCTAAAAAAAAAATACAAATGAACTGATTTACAAAACAGAAATAGACTCACAGACATAGAAAATGAACTATGGTTACCAAAGGGGATAATGGCGGTGGGGGATGATAAATTAGCGTTTGGGAATTGGCATACACACACTGCTATATATAAAGTAGGTAAACAACAAGGACTTACTGTATAGCACAGAGAACTATACTCAATATCTTGTAATAACCTATAATGGAAGAGAATCTGAAGGTAGATAGATAGATGTAGATATAGATATGACTGAATCACTTTGCTGTATGTTTGAAACTGACACATTGTAAATTAACTATACCTCAAAAAAAAAAAGTCTATAACAAAAGACAAAGCAGGGCATTATTTAATGATAATGGGAGCAAACAAAAAGAGGATATTACACTCTTTAACATATATGAACCCAATACAGGAGCACCTAAATATATAAAGCAAATATTAACAAGGAGAAAATTAACAATACAGATAGTAGGGGACTTTTTTTTCCCCCATAAATCTCAAACAAGGCTTTATAGTTCTTTATTTTAGCAAATTGATCATAAAATTAATCATTCAAATTAGGACATTTTGAGAGTGAAAGAGAGTACCATTAATAATTGCACCAAGAAAATGCAAGTGGAACATACATCTCAAATAATGGAGATAGATTAAAAATATTGAACATACCTCTCTGTGATAGAAAAAGGTTTTTTTTTTTTTTTTTTAAAGAATATCCTATTCATTTTTAAAATTTATTTATTTATTTATTTATTTATTTATTTTTTGCTGTGTTGGGTCTTCGTTTCTGTGCGAGGGCTTTCTCTAGTTGCGGCAAGCGGGGGCCACTCTTCATCACGGTGCGCGGGCCTCTCACTATCGCAGCCTCTCTTGTTGCAGAGCACAGGCTCCAGATGCGCAGGCTCAGTAATTGTGGCTCACGGGCCTAGCTGCTCCGCGGCATGTGGGATCTTCCCAGACCAGGGCTCGAACCCATGTCCCCTGCATTGGCAGGCAGCTTCCCAACCACTGCGCCACCAGGGAAGCCCCCGAAAAAGTTTTTTTTTAATTTTTATTTTATACTGGAGTATAGTTGAATAACAATATGTTAGTTTCAGGTGTACAGCAAAGTGATTCAGTTATACATATACATGTATCCATTCTTTTTCAAATTCTTTTCCCATTTAGGTTATTACAGAATATTGAGCAGAGTTCCCTGTGCTATACAGTACGTCCTTGTTGGTTATCTATTTTAAATATAGCAGTCTGTACATGTCAATCCCAAACTCCCAATCTATCCCTCCCCCCAACACTTTCCTCTGGTAACCGTAAGTTCGTTCTCTAAGTCTGTGAGTCTGTTTCTGTGTTGTAAGTAAGTTCATTTGTATCATTTTTTTTATATTCCACATATAAGAGATATCATATGATATTTGTCTTTCTCTGTCTGACTTACTTCACTTAGTATGATAATCTCCAGGTCCATCCATGTTGTTGCAAATGGCATTATTTCATTCTTTTTAATGGCTGAGTAATATTCCATTGCATATATGTACCACATCTTCTTTATCCATTTATCTGTTGATGGACATTTAGGTTGCTTCCATGTCTTGGCTATCGTAAACAGTGCTGAAATGAACACTGGGGTGCATGTGTACTTTCAAACAAAGTTTTTCTCCAGACACATTATATAGAATATACAGAAAGTTGTTGCTTTTCCTTACACTAATAATGGACTATCAGAAAGAGAAAGCAAAAAAAATAAGAAAGAAAGAAAGAAAGAAAGAGAGAAAGAAAGAAAGAAAGGAAGAAAGAAAGAGCCAAAAACTCCTGTTTAAAATCATATCAAAAAGTGTAAAATACCTAGAGAAAAAACTTAAAACAAGGTTAAAGAAAGGAGGTACTCTGAAAACTATAAAACACATATGAAGGAAATTGAAGATGATACAAAGAAATGAAAGGTTATCCTGTGTTCTTGGCTTGAAAGAATTAATATTGTTAAAGTGACCACATTACCCAAAGCAATCTACAAATTTAATGAAACCCCTATCAAAATACCCATGGCATTTTTCACAGAACCGGAACAAATAATCCTGAAATTTATATGGAACCACAAAAACCCAAATTTCCAAAGCAATCTTGAGAAAAAAGAACAAAGCTGGAAATAACATGCTCCCTGATTTCAGACTATAGTACAAATCTACAGTAATCAAAACAGCATGGTAATGGCAAAGAAACATAGATCAATGGAACAAAATAGAGAACCCAGAAATAAACCCAGGCACTTATGGTCAATTAATCTATGACAAAGGAGGCAAGACTATACAATGGATAAAAGACAGTCTTCATTAAGTGGGGCTGGGAAAACTGGACAGCTACATGTGAAAGAATGAAGTTAGAACATTTTCTCACACCAAATTCAAAAATAAACTCAAAATGGTTTAAAGACCTAAATGTAAGACCTGAAACCATAAAACTCCTAGAAGAGAACATAGGCAGAACACTCTGACATAAATCGTAGCAATATTTTTTTCGATCTTTCTCCTAAGGCAAAAGAAATAAAAGCATAAATAAACAAATGGGACCTAACTGAACTTAAAAGCTTTTGCACAGTAAAGGAAACAATCAACAAAATGGAAAGAAACTTACAGAATGGGAGAAAATATTAGCAAATGACATGACCAATAAGGGATTAATATCAAAATATAGAAACAGCTCATACAACTCAATACCAAAAAAAAAACCAAACAACCCAATTAAAAAATGGGCAGAAGACCTAAATAGGCATTTTCCCAAAGAAGACATACAGATGGCTAACAGGCACATTAAAAGATGCTCAGTATTGCTAATTATTAGTGAAGAACAAATCCAAACGGACAATGAGATATGACCTCCCACCTGTCAGAATGGCTGTCATCAAAAACTCTTCAAATAACAAACATTGGTGAGGATGTGTAGAAAAGGAAATCATTGTACACTGTTGGTGGGAATGTAAATTGCTCAAAAAACTAAAAATAGAGCTATCATATGATCCAGCAATTCCACATCTGGGTGTATATCCAAAGAAAACAAAAACACTAATTTGAAAAGATATATGAACCCCAATGTTCATAGCAGCATTACTTACAATAGCCAAAATATGGAAGGAACACAAGTGTCCATCAACAGATGAATAAATTAATAAGATGTGATATACACATACAATGGAATATTACTCAGCCATAAAAAGAGTGAATTTCTGCCATTTGCAACAATATGGATGGACCTAGAGAGCAATATGCCTATGTGTTTAGTGAAATAAGTCAGACAAAGAAAGACAAATACTGTATGTTATCACTTATGTGGAATCTCCGAAATAAAGCACAGGATTGTATATAACAAAACAGAAACAGACTCACAGATATAGAAAACAAACTAGTGAATACTAGTGGAGAGAGGGAAGCGGGGAGGGGTGAGATAGGCGTATGGGATTAAGAGATACAAACTACGATGTATAAAATAGATAAGCAACAAAGATATATTGCACAGCACAGAGAAAGATAGCCATTATTTTGTAATAACTTTAAATGGAGTATAGTCTATAATAATATTGAATCACTATGCTGTACACATGAAACTAATTTAATATTGTAAATGTAAATTGACTACATTTCAATTAAAATAAGATTTTCTCACGGACTGAGCATGGCAGGGATACTAAGGCACGCCTGTCCCTGGGAGATGAGGGATTCCACTAATGGGTTAAGTTTGGCTTTAGGACTACCCAACAGCCTTGATAAACCCTTTTAGAACTCTACCACTGTCCAAGATGGTCTCACCAACCTTTTGTTCTTTCCTGTCTCCTTCACCGAAGGCAGATCTGCACTGTGGTCTGTTAGCTCTCCAGTCTCCTCCCATTTCTTTCCCATTGTTGTTCATAGATCTCACCCCTAATAAATCTCTCACATTTTAGCATCTGCTTTTGGAAAGTCCAGATTGCTAAAATAATAACCCACAATTTGTGTGCAAATTTGAGTAGGAACATATGTCCCTTTTTCATAGTAAGAATATCTATCAATTTCATCAGCTTTTTAAATGGGTCTGTGACTGAAAAATATTAAAAAGTATTACCTCTTCCAGGTCTATTCAAATTTTGGATAATGCCACTGCCACTGCCCCAAAGCCCAAAAGGTGCTTAAGAAAGACCAGTATAAATTATGCCATATGTCTAAGTGCTCATTTGACATCATTTTTATGTTTTAGGGTCCTATTCTTAATGGCAACACAAAATTATGTTGAATAAAATTATCTATACTATTGATATCTACTCCTGCTTTGGTCTCTTATGACCAAAACATCCTAAGTCTTTTTTTTTGTCCTGTTAATCTATAGCCATTTGATTATCTTGTTACTCTGAACTTAACTTTTCTTCTCCAAGTTGACTGCTTTACATCACTTGTAATCCACTATTTTGGTACTTGCACAGTCAACCTTCTGACTCTATCAAGGTGGCATTTAGAAAACATTTGCTTTCATTAAGAAAAACTAAAACTTATTTATGAAAATTTTTTTACTCTTTGGGAACCCTTGAAAGTGATTCATTGGATTACTTGGAAAAATCATTAAAATTCAAAGACAATTAAAATTGATTTTTTTACAAATTAAAGCATACACAAAAGTATTCAAAACTCAAAACTGTAAAAACTTTTAAGTGCACATTTTGCATTTTTAATGCTACTAGAATCTGAAAGGTTTGAAACTCACAAAATCGGGACTTGGATTCAATTATACTACATCTTCTATTTCAGAACAGGTGCTAATATTCACCAGGAGAAGGAAGGGCTCACTTCAAAACTATTCCTCTTTCTTCATTTCTTACTCTTGCAATTTATTTTTTCCAGATTTACTGAAACGTAATTGGCATATAACATTGTAAGTTTAAGGTGTACAACCTATTGATTTGAAACACTTGAATACTGGAAGATCACCATAGTATTAGCTAACACCTCCACCATGTCTCATAATTACCATTTCTTCTGTGTGGTGAGACTATTTAAGATCTACTCTGTTAGCAGCATACAAGTATACAGCACAGAACTTTTTTCAACTTATTTAAACGAAAAAAAAGTTTACCCATTTCTCCCACCCGCCTCCCAATTCCCACCTCTAGCAACCATCAATCTGTTCTCTGTATCTATGAGCTTGTTTTTTTGTGGGGGTGGGGCTGTTTGGGTTTTGGGTTTTTTAGATTCCACAATAAGAGAGAACATATGGTGTTTGTCTCTTTCTGATTTATTTCACTTGGCATAATGCCCTTTAGTCCATCCATGTTGTCACTAAGGCAAGATTTCTTTCTTTTTGTGGCTGAATAATATTCCATTTGTGTGTGTGTGTTTATATATATCACATTTTCTTTATCATTCATCCATCAGTGGACACTTAGGTTGTTTCCATATCTTGGTTATTGTAAATAATGCTGCAATAAACATGGGGGGGTGCATGTATCTATTGGAGTTAGTGTTTTTGCTTTCTTCAAATAAATACCTAGAAGTGGGATTGCTGGATCGTATGGTAGCTCTATTTTTAATCTGGGGAGGAAACTTCATATTGTTTGCCATAGTGGTTGCACCAATTTACATTCCCACCAATAATGCACAAGCTTTCCGTTTCCTCTACATCCTTGGCAACACTTGTTACTTCTTATCTTTTGAAAACAGCCATTCTAACAAGTGTGTGGTGATATCTCACTGTGGTTTTGATTTGCATTTCCCTGTTGATTAGTGATGTTGAACATCTTTTCATGTACCTGTTAGCCATCTGAATGTTTTCTTTGGAAAAATCTCTGTACAGACTTCTGTCCATTTTTTAAATCAGATTGTTTGGCTTTTTGCTATTGGGTTGTATGAGTTATTTATATATTTTGGATTAGCCCTTTATCAGATATATGATTTGCAAAATGTGTTAGGTTGCCTTTTCATTTTGTTGATAGTTTACTTTGCTGTACAGAAGATTCTTAGTTTGGTGTAGCCCCTGTAACAGTATCATTAGCTATAATCACCACACTGTACATTAGGTCCCCAGAACTAGTTTATCTGGAAGTTTGTACCCTTTGACCAATATTGATGATTTATATTTTAAATCATCTTCTTAAACATAGTCTTTGATCTTCCCTTTTGAATAAAACAGGTAGTTTTTCCTCTCTTCCCATCCACTCTACTTAAGCAGAGTTTGGGCTCTTGTGATTGTTTGTAAACCCAATCAATATCTAGCTCCTTAAGATTCTGTGATCAAAGTCCTGAGATTCCATGTTAATCTCTTTTCTCTACAAACAGACACTTGTCATTTTGTCTCCAATTGCTGTGAGAACTTTACTATAGGTGGTATTAAACTTTCCATAAGGCCTGGTTTGGGGCTCCCATCTCCTAGATTTAATCACACTACTACAATTGGGTTAACCTGACAAAATTGTTTCTTTCTTTAAAATGCGTTCTGTCTCATTTCCTAGGGAAAGTGCCTTTTAGTTTCCAACTATGCTTCTAACCTTGATGTAAGGCCTTGACTCCCGGTAAATGGTTAAAAAGCTATTTCAATCCCTTAGGTCAAATGAATATATGCATATAGTTTCTGGAGGTGTTCTTCTTGCAAGTCAGTCTCCACCAACCCCTAGCTCTAACATATACAGTGTGTAGAGAAAATAGATAATAGAAATCATCTTTCAGTTCAAGAAAGTAGCCTAAACAACAAGTACAAAACTCTCATTTTGATAGCTATGTTAAGCCTACTTACTTCTCCCACCTGGCCCCCACATTGTGATATGACGGGGAAAAAGCAGCTTTATAGATCCATGGTTATAAGTTTATTTTCTTAAAATAAATACAACAGAGTAGTGAGTTATTACCAGCAAATGCCCGAAGGATGAGAAGATCAGTAGAGAAAAAAAGTGACATGCTCATTATTCACAATGATGAACTCAAATGTGACAGCAACAGTAAATCCAGTTTCTACCTTTGCTGAAGGAAAAGGACTCCCATAAGTAACAACTACCAAATGATCATGCTCCAGAAAGGTTGATGACTTAGGTTTATTTTCATATTAGGATGTAACACAAATGTTTAGGAAAGACTGATTTACTGCCTTTGTGATGAAAGATTGATTTATTTCCTGCCCCACTAAAACATTAAGTGGGGCAGCAAACATAAGATAGCTAACATTACTTCACACACTGCAGTTACTCATATAATATTAGATTATCTTTCCTTATTTTTTCCCTTTCTTCTGTCCACTCTTTCTGAAATAACTTCAAGGTCATAAACCTCATAAGGAAAGGGACCTTGTCTGACTTAGTTCATTGATGTGTCTCCAGTGCAAAGGTTCATACATTTATTAGTTAAGGGAATTGGACCAATCATCTTTATTGAGTGTCTGCTCTTTGGCCTTGTGCTAAGTCTGGATGAGGTGACAACCGTGATAAATTAGACAGTGTTCTTGATTATAAAGAGTATACAACATAGTGGTAGAAATAGAGATATACAAGTGTAGCAAGGCAATATAACTATCGTAATAGAGGGAAAGTATAGTACCCCCAAAAACTGAGATTTTGCTGTTGACATAAGAAGATATTGAATCCAGAAATCCCTATGAAATACGAAAAAGATTTCACTTGAACTTAAAGACCAGTATAAAACATTAACTGCTTTGTTATTCTTGTTGAACATCTGTGTATGAGGGACAAAAAGAGAGGTAAAATCGTTCTGATTATCGTGTTTCCTTATCTGAGAGTAGAAGTATTTTTTGAACATCAGTCCAAAGAATATCAAGGCCAAAAAACTAAAATGAGAAGAGTCACAGAAAAGAGCAAGACAGGGACAAAAAGGGATGCAGAGAAACTGAGTAGCCCAGTGTGAAATGCTTTAAGTGCTCATTACCAGATGACAAGGGATATTGGCTTGGCTTGGATCAATAAATGAAATAAAACATCACTGAGTAAGTGATGTTAAAAAGGATCATAATGATATTTCACACCAAATTTCAGCTTTTGCAAAAAAAAGAAAAAACTGACGAGAGAGGACATTGTGCCTTGTATCAGTCTTCAATAACCTGCATGTATTAGTCTCTCAATAAATGGTTGTTCCGTGAATGAATACAAGTAGATGAAACATGATAAAAGAGACAATTAATGTGAGGTTACAGCTTTCCCACCTAAACTGAAGGATGATAACACAGAGTCATAAGGTAAGCATGGATTTTGAAAAAATACAGGTCTTAGTTTGAAACTTGAATTCACCTTTTATTACAAGTGTAACCTTGGAAAATTTCTTTCAAGCTTCTGAGACTCAGTTTTCTTATCTGCAAAATATGGATGGTAGAGTAACTAACTCATCGGATTAAGTGAAATAATATATAAAGCCTTTGTAAGTGTTTTACACATACATTCATTAACTAAATATTGAATATTTTTGCATGCTATAATTTTTCAATTTATTTTAGCTGCCTCAAAACCTCCAATTAGGAAATAAAAGTTTGAAGGAACAATTAAGAAAGTGAGAGCACCTGGAATATGATTTGGAAATAATCTAAAATGAGATAAAAATACTTTTTCCTATAGTAATGAAGAGTACGGGGCAGGAATTAAAGGTAACATGCTTCTCTGCAATTTTTTTAATAGATTTATTTATTTTTATTTATTTATTTTTGGCTGCATTGGGTCTTTGTTGCTCCACGCGGCCTTTCTCTAGTTGTGGCGAGCAGGGGCTACTCTTAGTTGCAGTGCATGGGCTTCGCATTGCAGTGGCTTCTCTTGTTGCGGAGCACAGGCTCTAGGCACGCGGGCTTCAGTAGTTGTGGCTTGCGGGCTCTAGAGTGCAGGCTCAGTAGTTGTGGCGCACGGGCTTAGTTGCTCCGCGGCATGTGGGATCTTTCCGGACCAGGGCTTGAACCTGTGTCCCCTTCATTGGCAGGCAGATTCTTAACCACTGTGCCACCAGGGAAGCCCTGCTTCCCTGCAATTTGATGGAATTCACTTTACATTATGTAGATGCCAACTGAAGCACCTTAATCAAATCATCCCAAACAAAGTGGCTGTGGGTTGACTTTTGTGTCATCCAAACTGGTCTTCAGGGGCCCTTCTAACCAAATAAACTAAGCCAAAAGCTACTTCTGTCTTTTTTTTTTTTTTTTCAGGACTCACAAAGATAAGAGTCAACACACAGTCAACAATAGATTGATTGTGGTCTTTGGGAAGTCTCATGGCTTGATGTTCAGAATCCCCAGCTGCTTCTCAAGGTCAAGCATGCCTTACTTAAATGAGATATTTATTCTTGAGGACATGCTGCCAGTCCTAAAATTTTTTTGAGGACCTAAGGAGAGCATTTCTCTTGAGGACATTTTCATTGGGGGAACTTTATGGTTGCCTGTGCAGTCTGTCAAAAAAAAAAATCACCTGAAGGTGGTCTTAATTTACCTTATTACTGAAAGGAAAATGTGCTGAGATAAAACTACTGCAGGATAAGTAGGCTTTTAGGCACCTTCTAGTATGTAATATTGAAAAACTGTAATATGTTTTTCTGAAGGGATTGGTAAGAAGATGTGGAGAGGAAGTTTTATTTAGGAATTGCACATTTTAAAAAAGCAAAGTTTTCTTCCCAGAGAAGAGTCCCTTGATAAATACTATACTTCAATAGTAGCACTTTCCGCTGAGTTTCTATAAATGTTATCATATCTATATGTTTACATCTATCATTTTAATAATATTCATATGTTGCTTTTAATTGTACTTTATTCCACTTTTTCTCTTAATAAAATTTCAAATCCATTGAGTACATATGGATTGATTCTTCAGAGTTCATACGACAAAGATTTATTAAGCACCTACTATATGCAGGAAGTACCTATATTATTCCAGAAGACAGCAGGATATAATAATAGAAAGTATTTACTTTAAAGGCCAGTGACCTTGAATTTAAACTCAGCCTTTACAGTTACAGTCTTATGACCTGTGGCCATTTGACTTCAGTTCTCCGAGTCTCAGTTTCCTCTTATGTATAACAGTACTAATGAAGCCTTATGGACAAAATTGCTTGGAGAGTTCAATAAAATAATTTTCAGAGACCAAACATTTCCTAATATATAATATGTATGCAATAAATGTAAGCCCCTCCCCAAGCCTTATATGTCAGGTGCTGGAGAGCTACATGATATATGTGTCATACACAAGGGGCAGGGATAACTATGATATTTATAACTCAAATCTGTGCTAACATCCTAATCATTCTAAAGACAATCCTGCTTTACACAGACTCCTTGGTTATACCAAGCAGCAAGCATTAAATGAGTCCTGATATTTCCAGAGTTGCATTATATCTCATTTGGGATTATTTCCTAAAAAAGTGTAAGAAATCTTGGCACTAGCAAATCTAAATATATTCATAGATTTGTCTTCAGCTTGTCATATGCATTCTCTTAAATATAAGGCACTTTATAGTTTATAAATGAGCACAGTTAATTCACATGCCCTGGGGTGGTTTTGATTTGCTTGCATTTAAAAAGGAACACTCTATCAAATGATGGGGTTTATCCTTTTAATAATTAGGAAGAGTTCTATTAAATTCCACCAAGGCCATTCTTTCAACTTTAAGGTTGCAATCTCTATTCAGAAGAAAGATTTTAATTACCTCCTTAACCCCTCTCAATTCCACTATGATTTATAACTGATTGTAATTTGCCTCTTTCTGGGCCAGGCATCCACAGCTCTGCATGCTCTCTCTCCTGTCTTAACTGCCTTCTCAAAATTGAAACTTCATTAACACCTTACTCATAACTTGTTTCTCAGAGTCCTTCTGGTGAAAGGAACATCCATTTGACACCCTGAAGATTCAGGAGGACTATGCTAATTTGCATAGCAGTTTGCACAGTTTTTGTTGCATTAGTTTAAGGATTAGAATTAAGAAGTGACATGTCTTCCCTTATCATATAACTGTGTGAATACAACTCTTAGAATACTCTGATCCAGCCTGAACAAAAACTTAATGGAGAAAAGAGGGGATAGAAGAGAGAAAGTATCCAGGCTAACGCTGTGGTTCCATATCTAGAAAAGACTACAGAGAAGTCATGGATAGACCCGTTTGGGTCCATCTGGCTCCATTTTCACTCCTGGTGTTACTCTTTCCTAAATTCAGAAATGCCTTAGTCAACTCCTTTACTAATTTTCTCAAATCTAACTATTGTCCTTGTCTCTGGCTGTTAATTCTCTAGCTTAGCTGTTTTGGTCTTTTCCTGAGATAGGTGAAACCACATTATCCTTTCTTTCTAGTTTTCAAAACAATAATGAATTTGTAAGTCCCCAGGAGGATGTTACTCTTCTGCAGGGCAGTAATAATGACTAAAATGGTTAATAAAACATTGCAGACATGAACTCCCAATGCGTAGTGCAGCAGAGAAATTGGGAATCAGATTCTGGAGTCCGACTCCCTGAGAATGAATCCCAGGTTCACTATTTTCTAGCTGTGTAACCATGAGAGAGCTACTTAAAAACCTCTGAGCTTATTTCTCATCTGCAACAAATGGATAATAACAGTATCTACTTCATAGGGGTTTTTGATGATTAAAATAAGTTACCTATTGTAATCCAAACGTGAAGTATAGCTAGGGCCAATAAATATTAGCAAATTTTTATCACAGAAAGATACCTTAATTTCATTTTGACTGGATCATAACAGAAACCAGGTCACCCAAGGAATAGAACCCACAGTGAAAAATCCCATGAGAAATGGGTCTGTGAAAAACCAGAGGCCATAAATGATTTTTTGACATGTCTTATTAAAGAAAAACATTTTCTCTTTATTTTGAGAAAAGCGCTTAGATCCGTCAGGATTAAAGAAAAAGAACGAAGCAAGAGCAAAACAGCACAACTCAACATGATCCATCACTGCGGACGTAGCCTCTGATGCAACCATCAAGCTGCAATCAAAAGGCTAAATGAACAGTATTGTTGCAAGGAATGAGAAGAAATGAGAACTCACTAAGGGAAACTACCGCTATGGGCTCTTGAAAATTCATCTCTCAGAAAACGAAGCAAAAAAAAAAAAAAAAAAAAAAAAGATCATGCCAAGTCTTTTTAATTGATGAATAATTTATGGATGATCAGCGGGAGCATCCATCCAGGCAGCTGATTAAATGCAAAGTATTTTGATAGGCAGAAAGTTACCACCACGGGCCTCACAGTGAAAGGAAAGCATCCCCAGCAATCAACGCCAGTCTCTATGTTGATACGTGTTACCCAGTCTTTTCCTAGAAGCTTATTTCCCCATCCCACCCCGCTTTATCATTGGCAGAAAAAGTTACCTCCTCTGTGAGTTTCTTTCTCCTGTCAAAATGATAGAGGTTAAATGTGGATAAGAAAGGCAATTAAAATAGATCTGTCACAAGTATGCTATCCCAGCGTGCCATCCTGATTTCCTTCTCTAGTGTGAACTGCTACCAGAGGATGGTAATTGAAATTTGTCAGTGTTGACAGCTGATGACTAATATGGAGATTTTCAGTACATATCCCTCCTGGAACGGAAAAGAGATGAGTGCATATTAAATTCCAGATGGAGGCAGCTGTAGGACAGGGAAATGCAGACACTACTCAAGCCAGCCGTGCAAGAACTGTTTGGGAGAACTATAAGATCCTCTGAAGTTAATCTTTATGGAAATACAGATGGCATTGGTTTTCTTCATTTTTCCCTGAGTAGCCGCATCATTTTCAATGTGACCATTTATCCTCACAGTCCAATTATGTCAATATCAGCAGGAAGCCCCACCCACTAACCTTTGGCAGAGTCAGTTTGAAGAAGATTAGTTGAACTACTTAAGTTTGAAAATGTTGTAATTTTATAATATAGAAACCCAGAAGTCATTTCTAGTATTCATCTGTTTGATTTTATATTTTGTATGTGATTTTCTTGTTCATCAGAAAAGCTAAAAGAAATCTGATTAATTATAGTATCCAAGTAGAATTCTGCCAAAAGATACAAAGAAATCAACGTTAGTCAAAATTTTGCTGAGTTTTGGCATTGATCAAGAATGAATACTCATTCTAATGGATTTCTGGTGAATGGGTAGAAAGTGAAAGGGCTCTAAACTTGTGGTGCAATATCCCAGTTAACTAATATAACAAACTACCCAAAACTCGGCAGAAGAAAACAATACTTCTTTATTATATCCTGTAAATCTGTGGGGCAGGAATTGGGGCAGAGGTCAACTGGGTGATTCTTCAGGTACACATGGCACTGATGGAGTTCTCTCCTTAGTTCTCAGCTCGCAGATAGGCGGGTCTGGAGGGTCTAAGATGGCTTCACTCACATTTCTGGTTGCATTAACTACATTTTTTTATTGTCTGTATTCTTGATGCTCTGGCATCTGGGGTTTTGCTGACCTGGGAGGGACTGCCTCTTACATGGCTAGCCAAGTCCTAGAGATAGCAAGAGTACCTTTCATACACAAACCAGCCCAATCCAAAATCTTTATCCCTCTTCTCTTTATTGGGCTCTCATAGAGCATTTACACTCAGAGTTAATATTCCTCTGTTTTAATCACCCCACAGCCAGGTACCAGACAACTAGGGTCAGCCCCTATACCTGGAAGGCCACTGAAATTATTCAAATTAGCCAATTTCCCTGCTTTCCCTGCCTCTTCCATTCCTTTCCACAAGAACCAAAATACAGGCCCTTGTCCATGCTCTCGCCTTACTCCTCTGCCATCTTATCAACTCCAGTGCGTCCTCATGTGGCCCTGTATGGCCAGGTATGCCCTTTCTTTTCAGAAACTATGAGTAGCAAACTATCTTTTCAATGCCAGTCATCTCCTGATTTACTGGCTTCACTACACCTGCATAACAATAAAACCTACATTGAAATATTAAAAAAGATCAAAAAACAAAAAAACTGGTGCAGTGGCAGAGATGGTTGGAAGGCTGGAGTCTGCTGGAACTATCATGGGGAGTACCAGCACATGATCTCAGAGTCGGCAAACTTCTTATATCACAGCTTGAGGCACCTAGAAAGAGTGTTCCAAGAGACGTGGGCAGAAGCTGCAAGGCTTCTTATGACATTGCCTTGAAGTCTCAGAACGTCTTTTTCTCTGAATTGGTCAAGTAAGTCACTAGGTGAGCCCAGATTCCATGGAGATGAATTAGCCTCCATCTCCCAATGGGCAGGGTAATAGAAAATTTGCAACCATCTTTAATCTACTGCAAACAAGCTAACTTCAGACAAGCCCTTAAGGATCCCTAATTGAAGATTGGTGCTGGTGGGAATTCTAAAGGAATTCTAAGGGAAGTTGTTTCCTAATTTTGAGATCGCCTGGGGATTAGACAGCATTACCTAGGATTTCTGCATGATTTCAGGCACAGTTTTATCTGATTAGTATAGTCATTGGTGCAGAAAGCAAGAAATAAAAATAATAGAGGTGGGAGAGCTCCACTTCATGCCCATGGGAAGAGGGGAAGAGTGACACAAATAAATATATCTCCTTATTTCATGGAGGGAGGCATGACCATATGATGATTATAAAGAGCTAGGAGACAGAGGTGTGCAAATGCCTCTATGAGGCATTACTGTTGGAATTGTATCCCATTTGTTTTCTAAACCACATGCTTTCTAAACATATATTTGCATTTGGATATAATGAGTATAATTTTCTCTTACTAACTGAAATTACTTTAAATGTGAAAATGATGAAGCTTAAAAGTGAATAACTCAGCTGATCAATCACCAGCATGCTAAAAGCTCCAGATTTAACCGAGAGTGCCTTCCCCCATCCCCCAACCTGGGACCGGCTAGCTAAGAGCTAAATCCTATGCCAAGAGTGTATTTAGTATTCTTGGGTTCACTCAATCTCTGATGAAAATGTTGTCGCCACCAAAGAAGAGGGCTGAAAAATGCAAAAGGCGTGTTTTACTCTTCTTTAGCCTCAATGACAAAGGACATTTAGATGCGCAATTAAGCATTTTTTAAAATACTGTGCCTGTTTATTTTTCTTTCAACATGGGGTAAAATATGAATACACCCTGAATCTATCTAATTACATAAAGCATATTGCAGAAGCAACTTCCTTACATTTCATTGAAAAAGAGCAGTCATACTGCTGGACTACATTCAAGAAGTCATTGCTTTCCTATCACCAGGCAATTGTGTTACTTTACATAATCAGTATTCAGGGGATGGTATTTTGCTAATAGGCAAAATCCTACAATGACAATTTAAATGGTTTGAAACATGCATGAGATAATTTGGAGTCACAGCTCTGCCAATTGCTAAACAAGTGTAGCAGGAATGTAGACTCTCCAAGCATGAAGAGTGCTGTTGGGGGAACAGCCTGTCCTGTTTGATCAAGGAAACTTTGCTCACATCAAGTCAGGGGCTCAAGCCAGCTAATATCATCATTTCAGACTCTTACTAGGGGAGATTAAGTGTCTTCACTGGATAACTCCATCGCTTACCATGGGTGGAAACAGAACAGGCAGATGGTTTTCAGTGGTTAGGAGTGCAGACTCAGGCTAGAATAAAAAAAAATTCTCGGTTTGAGCCCTGGCTCTGCTACTAATTAGCTCTGTGAATTTGGGCAAGTCAGTCAGTCTCTCTTAAACTGACTCTTCACCTGTTTAAAAAGTAAAAGCAGGACTCACCTCCTAGAGCTATAAGGATTAACTGAAATATTACATGCTCAACAGCTCAAAGTCTGACAAGTAAGTACTCCGTAAAAGTTAACATCTGCTGTTTAAAATGGGAAATTAACATAATTTGGAAATGATGAACCCCACATGAATGGGCTTTAGGGGGTCAATGAATCCACAGAAAATGTGACAAAATTCTGAATTTTTCTGGGAAGAAGTTTCATAGCTTTCATTAAAGTCCCAAGTGGGCTCATAACAACAACAAAATAGTAACTATCACTACCTTATGTATTTGACAGTATAGAAAATGCATGTTTATGAACCTTCAACAAATATTCTTCAAGTTTTATAAGTACAGGCACCATGCTAAGTTCTGAGGATGTCACGATGAGTCTAAGTACCTTCCCATAGAGAGGTGTGTGTGGAGGAAGGGAGAATGAACATCAGTGACTAATCCGTAAATAAATGTGAAATGTGATACATATTATGAAAATGAAGAGCAGGGTACACATGGCAGGAGAAAACAATCTAGATAACTTTTTAGACTGCTGCACCCAAGCCTTATGTTTGAGTAGATCTGGCTTCCTGGGTTGGGGTGGCAGGGGGCTCGGTCTCCTCGCACTTGGCTGGGATGCATTAGAGCTGATGGCTACAGCCCTAGGCCATGTGGGTGGGGCTGTGTGTGTACCTACTGTGTCTCTTCAGGGGTCCTACTCTGTGCCCACCTCCTCACCAAAGTAATCCAGCGCTCCTACTGGTGTGGCTGAAGTCTAGATGTACCACACAGCTGGCCCTTTCTTCCCGTTAGAACTGATTTACTGCAAAACCTCAGCATACTGGGACCATAACATACATTTACTTTTTCACGACAACAGCCTCCTACAATATTATTTCAAGCCCCCTTTCCTGCTTGAAAGCCTTTTCCTAAACAACAACATCAACAAATTTGTAACTATATGGTAACAGATGTTAGCTAGAATTACTGCGGTAATCACTGCACAATATGTATAAATATCAAATCATCATGCTGTACTCCTGAAACTAATATAATGTTATATGTCAATTTTACCTTGATTTAAAAAAGAAAAAAGCATTTTTGTATTCTTTTTAAATGTCTATAAATATATCTATATACAAATATAAATTTACATAAGTGCATTAATCAATTATAACATATTTGCCTTTGTGGTCTTTTATTTTCTTTTGCTCTATTTCACTTCCACCTCTCCCTCCCAACTACATCAGTGCCCCTATAACGCTGCCCTTATTAATAATTCAGCTAGTATTAAATATGTATCTATATGAAACTGTGTTATTATCCATACTCATAGTCATTTGTGTGTATATTTATGTAAATATAGAGAAAGAATCATATAACAAACACCCTTCCTCATCTTGCTCACCTTAGTTAGCAGTATCTCTTGGCTATTCTTCCAAGTCAATTATTATAGCTGTATTTAAATTTTTAATGGCTGCATAATATTCCATAGTATGGATATGCCATGATTGTTTCTGTCATTTTTCTAAAGTTAGGCATTTACTTTTTACAGGATTTTATACCATGAACGAACTTGCAATAATTATCCCTGTTCATATATTCTTACATACTGGTAATTCCCAAGAAGGGATCTCCTCAATCAAAAGTTATATATGTTTGTAATTTTAATAGCGATAGGCAGTTGGTTTTCCAAAATGACTAAGCAATTCACATTTTGTTACCACCTATCTTCACAGGTACATGTAGGATACACAGTGTTAACTGCTGTACCCTATTCCTAATCTGTACCCTGCCCAAAAGAACTTTATCCTACCAGTTGCATAAGTCACAACCCAACTTTCACCACCCTAATGATTCTATGCCTTGAATTCCATTTGATCATTTAACAAATATTTATTGAACCCCTACTGTGTGCCAGTTACTTTTCTGGGCACCTTGGGATATACAGGTAAACAAGACAGCTGAAAGAAACAATGAACAAATGTTACCAAAAGTAAATTTGAGGTGCTGGGAAGTATGTGTTAGGGAAAGGTCACATAGTCTGGGGAGACTTTACTGAAGGAAGAAATATTCAACTTTTTTCCTCTTTTAAACCCACTGCATTAGTTTCTTATGGCTGCTATAACATGTTACCACAAATATAGTGCCTTAAAACACTTTGCTCCCCTTTTAACTGTGTGTATTAGTTTCCTGATGTGGTGCTGATAAATTACCACAAACTTGGTGCTTTAAAACAACTGACATTCAATCAAAACTGCAATGAGGTACCACCTCACACCCATCAGAATGGCCATCATCAAAAAGTCTACAAATAACAAATGCTGGAGAGGGTGTAGAGAAAAGGGAACCCTCCTACACTGTTGGTGGGAATGTAAGTTGGTGCAGCCCCTGTGGAAAACAGTGTGGAGGTTCCTCAGAAAACTGAGAATAGAATTACTGTGATATAGCAATCCCACTCCTGGGCATATACCCAGATAAAACTATAATTCAAAAAGATACATGTACCCCTATGTTCATAGTAGCACTATTCACAATAGCTGAAACATAGAAACAACCTAAATGTCCATCAACAGATGAATGGATAAAGAAGATGTGGTACATATATACAATGGAATACCACTCAGCCATAAAAAAGAACGAAACAATGCCATATGTAGCAACATGAATGCAACTAGAGATTATCATACTAAGTAGGTCAGAAAGAGAAAGACAAATATCATATGCTATCACTTATATGTAGCATCTAAAATATGGCACAAATGAACTTATCTACAAAACAGAAACAGACTCACAGATATAGAGAACAGACTTGTGGCTGTCAAGGGGGTGGGGAGTGGGGGAGGGAAGGACTGGGAGTTTGGGATTAGCATATAATTAGCAATGGATTTTTTATCCATCCTCTCTATATTAGCAAACTAGTATAGAGAGGATGGATAAAAAAACAAAGTGGTACTGTATAGCACGGGGAACTATATTCAATATCCTGTGATAAACCATAATGGAAAAGAATACAAAATGAAGGAATGTCAAAAAAAATAAAATGTAAAAGAATTGACATTCACTATCTCACAGTTCTGGAGGCCAGAAATCTGAAATCATTTTCACTGGGCTGATATCGGGGTGTCAGCAGAGCTGTGCTCCCTTCGAATACTCTAGGGGAGAATCTGATCCTTCTCTCTTCCAACTTCTGGTGGATGCTGGCATTCCTTGGCTTGTAGCTGCATCACTCCACCTTCTGCCTCTCTGTTCACACTGCCTTCTCCACATCTGTCTGTGTCAAATCTCCCTCTGTTTCTTTCTCATAAGAATACATGTGATTACATTTAGGGGCCACATGGATAAACCAGGATGGTTTCCTCACCTCAAAATCCTTAACTTAAATCTGCAAAGGCATTATTTGCCACATAAGATAACATTCACAAGTTCCAGGTAATAGGACATAAATATCTCTGGGGGAGGTAGAGGGGCATTATTCAGCCTACTACACTCATTTATTTATTTTATTTTTGCATTGAATTCACATTCAGAAATTCTTATTTTGGATGTGAAAAATTTAGCATATACCTTCCTTACCTATGATTTTGGAAAAATAATATAAACAGTGACTAATATATATATAATGCATTTATATTATATTATTATAATATATATAAATATAAGACAAATTCATGCAAAGAATGATGGTAGAATGATGGTAGAATTATCTACCATCATTAAATTAAATTATCTACCAAAAATTATTAAATTACCATTAAATTATCTACCAAAGAATGATGGTAGAATTATCTACCATCATTAAATTTTCCCACAAAACATAACAGATTAAGAAGCAGTTCTATCTGTTAATCCCATACTCCTAATTTGTCCGTCCCCTTCCATTTTCTCCCCTTTGGAAACTATCACCACATTGTAAATCAACTATACTTTAATAAAAAAATAAATAAATAAAAAGGAAAGAAGCAGTTCTATATCTCTGGTCCATTCTGAGCACTAAATGATTAGGTGCTCCTAATTAAATCATTTTTTCTTGCAATAGTTTGAGTTCTAAGTATTAGCATGTACTACTTTCCTCCTCACAGTTTAAAAAATGATTTTCCATTGTCTGTACCCCTTTTTTGGTTCCAACATTTTCAGTCTTTTATTTTCTCCAGTTTATCCATCATGTTCCCAGCTTTGCCCCAAGAACTACATAAATAAGCTTCCAGTTTGCTTTGCACTCAAACACAGTTGAATGAGGTTGCTGTCTGTTTCTTAATTTGTTTATATATTTGTTTATTTATCAACTGCTATAAAATTTTTATAAAGTATATCAATTATTTAGAACCCAAGAATGACCAGAATTTATTTTTCTACCTTTTATACTAAGGAGAAAGATAAGTTCTTCGAAAACTTACTCTTTAAAAGTACATAGTAAAAAAAAAAAGTTTGAAATAATTTATTAAACACTGCATGTGTGTATGCCTTTACATTGGCAGAGACTTATCCAATCTCTTACAATACCCAGTTCATAGCTGACATTCACATTCGACAAGAAACAATCCATCTTTTAGCCATGACAGACATTGCTGGCCAATCCTGATGTATTCTTTTTAGCTGAGATTTGGCTTCAGAATTCTTCTGAATGGGACACTCTGCCAATCAGGTGTCAGAGCTGGCACCTGAGAGGACACCTCTTTACTGTCCCTGGATAGACTCACTTTTCCAGACTTTACTCTGCATTTAAAATGTGGTCATAAATTTACTCCAGTAAACTCTGCGGGCAGTATATCCGCATCTCATGGTAATTTGGGGAACTCACAATTTCAAGCAGCTCTTTATTGGAAATATAATCCTATGTACTACTTCAACAAGTTACTTTTCTTGATTAACTTTTAAGGATGATAATAATAGCCAGAAATCATTGGAAGGAAAAAATCCTTTTCTATTTTCGCTTTCATACACACGTTCTTTTCTCTTCTACTCTCTGGCATTTTCTATTTTTCTCTTTCTTCCTGAACATAATAATAATAGTAATAGATACCCATTGTTTTGAAATAATATGTAGCATTTAAAATTCTTTGCTCAACACTTTGAAATGTTCTAACAAAAGGTGCAAATGTGTTTTGCAGCGCTTTATAGTCATAAATTAATGATATTGTTTATCCCATCACTACAAGAAATCCAATAGATCTTGAGGTAAAAGACAAAACTCTCCTACTGGATGGCAGATGACTGACACCTCAGAGGAGTACAGGAAATTAAAAACTTCACAGGTGAAACTGACAACTTGTTTTAAAACTTAAATGTTAATTCCCTTACAAGTGAGTCACAAGAAAGTGACTGAAGACTGAAAGTGAAAAAGACTGAAATATTATCTATAAAACACAAACCAAAATCACTTTTGGTTACTCACCCTCCTAAACAGTAGCAATACACTTCAGACCAGTCCTCCTTCAAACGGTGACATACGCTTTGGTTGGAGGAGGTCACGGAAGCATGTGACTGATAGTTGATCTCATACTAGACCCAGGGGATCGGAGGCTCCTAGCCCCCTCCCTTGTCTTTGGAATGTACATTCTGCCCACTGTCCCCACAGTGGGAGCTGATTTCAAGGATTCAGCCCTGAGAGAGCAATGTGTTATTGAGATCATGTGGATGGAATACATGACTGAGCCCCATTAAGGCCTCTGTATAAACTTTTTTTAAGATTCTGGCAGGTGGGTGTAGAGACCTATTTGTCTTATAGCCGACCAAGGCAAGCCTCCTTGTATGTTAAACCTGCCACCTACCAATCTGGAGTGGCGGCCTCTCTCTCCTGTCTCTCCTTAACCTCCACGTACGGGGGCCAGTTTCTGAACCAACAGCTTTGCAGTCAAACAAGTCTGAACTCAAATGTGTCCCCATGCCCAATTAAATGGTAACCTTAGACAAGTCACTTTGTCTCTCTGAGCTTCCTGTTTTCATTTGTAAGACGGAGAATGTGACATTATGTAAAGCACCCAGTGGTGTGTACCTGGTGTCATACTACAAGCTCATGAAATGTTAGCTTCCTTCCTCCTTAGGGATGACTTGCCTTGAGCTGGGGAAGGTCAAGGAGACTCTCTTTGGATTTCAAATACTCTAATGCTTGTAGCGGCCAACGACTGATTTCCTATCAGAGATGAGTTGGAGGTGCTAATTTTAAAAATGTTAAACTGATTTGAACGTACTCTGATCAGTGCAAACACAAAGTGCTGGGCTGATTTTTTGTAATTCAAATTATCTTAATTGTAGAGGTAAATTTAGAAACTTCCCATTTCTAGCCAGTGAATTTTTAGGACTGATGCTTTTAAAATGAACATTAAACTTTGTATAAGTTATTTCCCCTCTCTGGGTATCAATTTCAGGGAGCACTCTGGTCTAATACCTCACACCATTTAGTCCCATTGAGGGATGCTACTGAAGGGGGTGAAAACTACTGAGCAAACTGAGGGGTCTAGACCTTCCAAATACCCCATATCCCCACCCTTCAAGCAGAGGAGCTTCAACCTTATATGTTATATGCTACAAGTTTCTGTGTAAGATGATTTGGAAATGATTTTATAAATGAAAATTTTGAATCACTGCTTTGAGTGAGCATACTTTCTGCCTGGTCTCCCCCTGCCTGCCCCTGGGATCCCATTCCAGGCCATTCTCCTCCATATTCACTTTAGCTACACTAACATTCTTTTCCTTCATAACAATTACATCACATTATTTATTTAACATATCTCTGTTCCACTGGACCATAAAGCTCCAATGGGCAGGATCTAGCCTGTTTATTCTCTGCTACATACCTACCAATAAGTACAACTGTCAGCCATACATCCCCCAGGGAGCTGAAAGATCTCTGATTTAACCTGTTTCTATTCTTGTTCCAAAACACCTGATGTTTGTCAAAGATGTTTTTAGTTTCCTCAGAGGAAACGTGACAGTCAACCACCCTGAACCAGTTCCAGTCTAACTGCAAGAACAGCGCCTGTGCAGAGGAAACCTAGAAGTGTCAGGAAGTTGCCTTAGCTTCATTATCATGCTAAGATCTCGGCCCCAAAATGGAGACGTATACCTTGCTATGCCCAATCAGTGCTGTGTCCAAGGGAGCCTAAGGGGCTGCACATGTGCTAGCTATTCCTGGATATCTCTACCCTTTTCCCCAGTTTCTGATGATACCTGCCTCTTACCCCTTAAAAGTCCCCCACTTTCCTCCCTTTGGGGAGAAGGTGTCTTTAGAGCACGAGCTCTCCCTTCTCCATTCTTTGATCAACAAATACAGTTTCTGCTCCTCTTTGCCCGACTTGGTCTCATTCAATTGGCACAATGGCAACGGGCCAGGTTGGAGTCCACCCAACTGGAGAGGGTTGGTAACACAATGTCTGGCACAATAGGTGGTAAAAACAATCTGGAGCTGAGGAATTAATGAATGTGTAAATACATAAATGGAGGGAGGCATGAGTTTGAGTCCCGATATTTATAAATTGCAATGTTACTTACTATTATTTAATCTCTAAAATTAGTGCTTGGGCTTTACAATCCCCACAGATTACCTTGAAGTGAAAATTCATTGATTACATGTTTTACAATAAAGCAACTTCTTATTAAGACTTTCAGTGTAATGATTCCTAAAGTTCTGAAATACACATAGCCATAACAGTACATATGGTTATTTGGCCAACTACCATACACTAGATATTTTAATTACGTGACCTCTAGTCCTTAGATACCCTTCAATTTAAGTATGAGATCCATTTTGTAGAAGGGAAAAGTAAAATTCAAATACTTCTTATCCCAGATCACACAGAGAGGGGGAAATGGCTAGACTGTTTCAGTCAACCCCCACTGGACCATGTCAAACTCAAATGAACATTTCTCAGACCCTTCAAGCTAGGATTTGAGATGTGAATTGGCTTCTATCATTTACAGACATTAAGGCAAGATTTGGGGAAATGGAGGTGAGGCAGAAGCTAACTTCCTGTGGCTCTTGGCTTCTGTTTCTGGCAAGCAAGACCATGAAAATGTGAGGTTTCACTATAGCAGCAGTCCAGTGTCATTGCCCAATCTGTTGGATGACGGAAGCAGCTGCACTGGCAGTGCTCAAAGAGGCTGCTGCTTCCAGCATAGCACCAGAGCAGCATCAAAAGTAGTACTTTCCTGGGGACGCTGTTCCACGTCCTCTTAGAGTTACTCAAGGGGTACAGCCTGGAACCTGTTTCTCCAGCCTCTTTAACAATTCTGTATGTAGCGAACCCCCTATATTAAATTCCCAAATGCTTTAACTACCTACAGTGGATTCTATTTACTGCACAGAATCCTGATGGACACAGCAAGCAATCAGCAGACCTCAAATTTGAGTCTAGGTCTATTTAGCTCTCAGTCTTGCTTTTTCCACCAGACCATGCTGTACATAATTTTTATGTTTAAAAGAAGTTAAAATTTGCTCTGTTATAGCTAGATTCCACAAGGATTGTAAGAAAGAGTCTGACTTCATTTTTTGATGTTTGACTGCTGTTAGCTTTTAAGCACCACCCCCCCATACTTCTTATTCTTCCCCCAGCTGGTGAAGCTGACACTAAAGCCCCAAGTGCTCCTTCCTTTGATTCTGGTAGGAAGTTCAAACCCCTGGCAGGAGCCCTCACTCTGGCCCTACACCTCTAATTATTATAGAAAGCCAAGCCAGTCTCCTTTCCCCGTTCTCCTAAGCCATTTTTGGACCAGCTTGGGGTCCTGCCCTGAAATCCCCAGAAAGTCCCATTATGTGACCTTTTCATACCCTGGTATACATGTGGCATCATCATCTTGATATTCAAACCAAATTTTGGATAGGGGTTCAGACTGCTTTACAGAGTGACCATAACAATGACTATAGGTGCTTATCTTAGTTCAGACTGCTATAACAAAATACCATAGACTGAGTAGCTTAAACAACAGAAATGTATTTCTCACAGTTCTGGAGGCTAAGTCCAAGACCACGGTGCTGGTAGATCTTGTGTCTGGTGAAGGCTCTCTTCCTGGTTTTCAGATGGACACCTACTTGCTTTGTCTTCACATGACGGACAGAGAACTCATCTCTCTTGCGTCTCTTCTTTTAAGTGCACTATTTCTATTCATGAGGGCTCTACCTTCATGACCTAATCACCAAAGTCCCTACCTCCAAATACCATCACACTGGGGATAAAGACTTCAACATATGAATTTGAAGGGGGCAGGGGGACACAAACATTCAGTCCACAGCAGTGTTATAACATTTCTAGAAATAATTTAAGTAGCAAATGAAAAAAAAAAAGGAAACAAAAAGAAAAAGCAAGAATACCTGATCTAATTGGAGGTAAAGCTGACTCACAGATAAAATTTCTTGACAAAAGAGTTTTATTTGAAGAATCCTTGCCTAGGAACATATTATGTGAAATATCTATGCATTAAGAACTTTTTATGTGAAATCCAATTGTGATTCATTCTAATAGCTTCAATAGAAATGCAATTATTTCCCACATCCAAGCATTTTCAGAAACAGCCATTGTGTTAAAGAGCAGTTTTAATGCACAACCAATATGAGGTTGTTAAATATTTTAACTACTGAGTGACTAAGAATATTTCAGGATTAAAAT
Source organism: Balaenoptera borealis (assembly GCF_965194805.1). Lineage (NCBI taxonomy): Eukaryota > Metazoa > Chordata > Mammalia > Artiodactyla > Balaenopteridae > Balaenoptera > Balaenoptera borealis. The sequence continues at coordinate 20,884,268 of NC_138866.1, forward strand.
TCATTGATTATTGGATTCCTGCTATCTAGTCATTATAAATCAATGATTAATGTGATTTCCATGGAACATCTTTTAGTTAAGAAATTGATAAATCTAACAGCCTAAGCAGGGGCACAAATACCACTTATATGAGGGCATTTCAACGTGGCTTTGGAAGAAGACAGCATCTCTTCATTGGAGGACTATTCATGTTTCAACAAAATGAGCCAAATCACAAAATTTCAGACCTAGGTAGACCATTTGAAACCTTAATCTTTAAGCTCTTGACAACAAAAGAGGAAATGATTCATACAAGTTAGGAGCTGAGCAGTCTAAGGGTGAATGGGCTAGTGCTATATGGGTACCATTTAAAAATTAGCCAATGCTAGTATCCCTTAAATACTTCCCTTGGAATTCTGATGGGAAGCAAACAGTCTCGATGCTAGAAAACATATTTCTGGAATCTTTTAATATACCATCTATTAGATAAATCCATTTCTCTAGTCAAAAAACAAAATTTGCTCATATACACTCATCAGCTTGTAAACATGGTTGCTGGCCTATATGGCACCTTTGTGAAACTTTGTGCAAGAAGGAAAAGATATCCCCTCTGGGTTGATTCAGCAGGATGCAAATTAGCCACATTGTCAGCCCCCAGGAACCCCTCAATGGGTGCCTTTGTGCAATATGCAAAGTGCCTCTCATACCCAGTGGCCCTCTCTGGGGGCCACTCTCTCTCTCTCTCCCCTATGTGTGTATGCATGCTCACTCTTTCTTCAAATCTTCCCCTAACTCCCCCTCCCACTCTCTATCTCTTCAGCAACATTTTTAGTTTAGTATAGTAGTGTTTGTGTTTTTAATTTAAACTTTTGTTACATGCACTGTGAGAGGCAATGTGCAGTGTAGTGATTTAAAGCATGCACTCCAAAGCCAGACAGAATGAGTTTTAATCCCATCTCTGTTGTTTCCTAGGTAGACTTTGTCAATTTTTCTTAACCTCTATGGTCCTCAGTTTTCTTATCTGCAAAATGTCAATAATAATAGCACTCTCTGAGTGAAGTCAGACAGAGAAAGACAAATATCATATGATATCACTTATATGTGGAATCTAAAAAAAGGCTACAAATGAACTTATCTACAAAACAGAAGTAGAGTTACAGATGTAGAAAATAAACTTATGGTTATTGGTGGGTAAAGGGAGGGGAGAGATAAACTGAAGATTGGTATTGACGCATACACACTACTATATATAAAACAGATAACTAATAAGGACTTACTGTATAGCACAGAGAACTCTACTCAATATTCTGTAATGGCCTGTATGGGAAAAGAATCTAAAAAAGAGTGGATATATGTATATGTATAATAGATTCACTTTGCTGTATACCTGAAACTAACACAACATTGTAAATCAGCTATACCCCAATAAAAATTTTTAAAAATATAAATAATCGCACTCTGCTCATAAGAGTGTTGTGAAGATTAAATGAGTTAATATATGTAAAGCATTTTAAACAGTCCCTATTATACAGTAATCTTTATGCAAATGTTTATCCACAATTATTCTCATGCTTTCTAAACCTGAAAGTCACCATAAAAATCAAGCAGGATGTCTAATCTATAAGTTGTGAACGTGGCAAACACAGTGGCTCCCAGGAACTCAATGACCAAGAACCTGTTCCTGCGTTGGACAGAATGCGGGGAAACGATCTCCATTAGAACATGAACCCTAATGTGAAAAGGGACCTAAGGAGGCTAGAGGCAGGCGACTACTCCAGAGAGGGGGGTGAATGTCCTGTCACAGGTTTTAAAGTTATGGTACCTTGTTAGGGACCTGCAGGGTCTTTCCAGAGAAGGACCACCCCTTTGCAGCCTCCTAGGCCTTTCCTGAGTTCCAAAGATCAAATTTAACCAGAGAAGTGAGAAAATGCAGAAACAAAGGAAAACAATCAAGCAAGACAAAATAATAATAGTTTAGCCGTAAACCAAAGTCAAGAACCCTTAGTTCCTCCTCAAGGGCTATAGATAATATTCTCATCAATATTCAGAATATTTCATTAAGTCCTGAAACTCAAGGTTCTTTCAAGAGGGGAGTAAGGAGACTAAGCGTATGGAGTGGAGGAGATAGCATTCGACCCTGAGAAATGCACATAGAGGCCCTCACCTCTGAAGAGCCACTCCAAGTTTTCTGCCTTATAACATAGCAAATGTTAGCTGCTGTGTGATGAGTTTATTCAATTCAATCCAACAAACATTGATTGAGATCTCACTCTGGGCAAAGAATAATGATAATTAAGTCACACATGACATTAGGGAAACTGCTGACATTTGTGTTGATGATAGATACTAAAGAATTAACAAAATTAGAAGGGAAAACCTAAAAAAAACAAATGGCTGTGGTGGTGTAAAAGTAATACTAATTACAGTAATTTATGGGAACTGCTTATCACTAATGCCTAATTATTATGCAGCACAATCATGATTACGCATGCCATTAAATGTGTGTATGAGGGACTTTGGTGTATGCTGTATTAGATTAGATTAAAACAATGAAATATAAACATGCATGCTCAGTCCTCATAATGTGTTTCTCATGCATTAATTTGTCATCTGCTCACAATTTTTAAAAATTAGAAAAAAATACATAACCCATGAATAAGAGAGTTTGGTTCTTTTATATCAGGAAAGCTATAAATTGATTAGGGCAGTTGATTTTTTTTAATGAATTCCCTATCATTGCCATCAAGAATTGTTGTGTGTACTTTTCTCCCAGGCCTTCTTATAAATAACTTTAATTTTCCTTTTACAGCGTTCTATTCTAGAATAAATACAACTCTGAGAGGCTCATTTTCTTGATAGTCTGCAGAGGGAATGAGATAGATAGAATGACTCTGACCAGCTCCGTGTGGTCATACCAATCCATTCAGCTGTTTGCAGATTACTCATCAGTCAGACAAGAAGACCAGGTCCCAATTACTTCAGGTTCAGTTAAAATAACAGAGTAAGACGGTGTTAGTGTTGATGAGGTTGAAACATGCGCATGGTGACATTTATGTTCCACCCCCAAAATTCAATGATAACTTCTGACATAAAAGGATTTAGAGGTAAAGAATAGCCTCCAATTCTGTAAGACTGCATTCTGACTCAATTTATTTATTTTTTCAACCAAAAAGTATTAGAGATCTATTACGTGTCAGACTCTGCTACACACTGGGAATGCAGAGATTCGTTAAGACTTAGTCCCCCACCAGGAAATTCATGGTCTAGTAGTAGGAGTTTCTGTGAGGTCTATAGAACTGGAGTAACAAAGCTGCTGGTACTTCTTTTGCATACATGACCCTACTAGTATAAACAAGAAAATAAGTATGAATTATTAACTTCTCAAGGCTGTAAAAGAAAATGAAGCTGTATATATATTAAAACCAGATATATAATTGTTTGCATCTGCTAATCCCAAACTCCCAATCCATCCCTCCCCAACTCCCTCTCCCCCTTGGCAACCACAAGTCTGTTTTCAATGTCTGCGAGTCTCTTTCTGTTTCATAGGTAAGTCCATTTGTGTCATATTTTCTGAGCTCACACTCCTATTCCACTGCGATTTCTCACTGGAATCTCAGTCCTAGAAACTCCAGCCCATTCCCCCTTACCCTACCCAGGTCTTTCCTTCAGCTGGCCCTGACTTTAGGACTTTCAGACCTATACTTCAGCCTCTCCTATAAACACTACTCCAACTTCCCTCCGAAGTGATACCTGGCTTTCACATTTGGGGAGGGGATGGACCCTTTCTTGCAATCCACTGCAATAAAAGCCGTTTCTCCCACTTGGCACTCAGGGTAAGGAGAATTGATCGGTCTATTTAATTCTCATCACTGTTTTTGCTGGCAGTCATGGCTCTAGGATGATTACATTGTCTCTAAACATGGGAGAATGTATACACATGATCTGATATCATTATTGTAAGAATTTGTGGGATGTGGTTGGGCATCTGCAAAGACTTGGCTGACCACTGATGTTCTACCATCTTTCAATGCCTTTTCTCATTTAAAGTTCATACCATCTATAAATATGGCTGTGATTCTGCAGGTTGTGCCATGTTCAAAAGATGCCCATAGGTAGGAGCTGAAATCCAATTAAAGCACCACTACCTAAAATCTGAGACCTAGCCCAGGGCAGCATCAAGATTTTCTAATCACACAAAGGTAACAGAGGGTAGTTGTCATCCTGTTTTTAAACCACCTGTTCTCAATCTTATTACAATCTTCTGAGCTACTGTAACTTACCCACCAATGCATAAGCTTCCAGTCTACCACTTCCTCTGTGACCACTGGTTGTAACTTCACCACTGTGTCAATGATCCTTAAAATGCCAACCTCACAGATTCTTGACTTCCTGAACTCCAGCAACCCTCAAGTTCATTTCTTTTGGTCTGCCATACCTTGAGGTTGTCACTATTTGAAATTTCTCCACTTCCAAGATCTAAAATTCTGAATTTCCCAACCTTGACCATACCTCTTATCTTTCCACTTCTTCTACTCATTCTCTGTGTTGTACATATTTTTCTTCCCTTTTATTACCTCTAGCCCCTCAGTCTCTATCTGTCCCTAAAATGCATGTGGCTCTTTTCCAGAGTCACTTGCCTCTCTACCTGGTCTTGGTCAGTTACTCTACTCATTGTCACAATACTCACTTGAACAGTCATATCATTTACTCATATTTGTTCATTAAATCCAAGCCCTGAATAGACTGCACTACTCACATTCCTCACTCATGCTCACAGGCAGCCAAGTATTAGTGGGAAGAATTTCAGTCAGTCTTATTGAATTTTACTTCCATCCTTTATCAATCAGGCCTTTGGTTCCGCTACTCAGCAAAACATCATTCACTATATTTTACCAAGAGGACATATTTAAAATTTGTATCTCTACTTCCTCAATCATAAAATGGGGATAATAATATGTATACATGAAATACATAATCAAATAATATAAATTAACTCAGCCAACGTTTTATACCTGTTTGAGTGTTAGGATATTATTAAATATTAGTTCCTGTCTTCTGCTGTAAGAATGAACCCCAGACAAACCTAAAACTTGGGCCTCCTGGTGGATGCTCCTGATAAACTGGCCTTAGACTCACCAAATACCACTGAAACACTCAGAAAACCTATGTGATTTTCACCAATGGGTGGACAAGCAGGCATGTGGATTGAGACTTGAAGAGTTTGGAGGATCTACAAGAGTGTAAAAAAGATTGACGAAAATGGCATATGTTTCCTTCTTCTACGCCAAATAGAAACGTGCAAACTGTTTTCTCTCACTACAAAGTAATAAACCTAGAAAATAACATTTAGAGGGAGAAAATGGGAGGGGGTGTACACTGGGTGTGTTCACTTTGGGAAAATTCATCTAGCCATGCAGTCATGATTTATTCACTTTTATGTGTGTGTGTTATTTCAAATAAAATTTCATCAACATACTCAAGTACCAAAGTATCAAAATATAAATCAAAATCCAAGATTTAGAACATGAATTATCAAAATTTAAATTATGAACTTGGCTATATTTAGAGGCAAATGTACAGCTGTAGATGCTTTTACTTTAAGGAAGAAAGAATAAGCATTTAATGTAAGAGGTTATAAAAAGAATGCCTAACAAAAATCTAGCAGAAATAGAAGGTAGGGACTTCCCTGGTGGGGTAGTGTTTAAGAATCCACCTGCCAATGCAGGGGACAAGGGTTTGATCCCTAGGCCTGGAAGATCCCACATGCCGTGGAGCAACTAAGCCCGTGTGCCACAACTACAGAGCCTGCGCTCCAGAGCCCACGAGCCACAACTACTGAGCCTGCACCCTAGAGCCCATGCACCACAACGAAGAGTAGCCCCCACTCACTTCAACTAGAGAAAGCCTGTGCACAGCAACAAAGACCCAACACAGCTCAAAAAAAAAAAAAGGGTAGGAATTAATCAAATATTGGCATATAAATAAATGATTAGAAAATTACAAACAGAATAGCCAAAACATTTATCTCAAAGTTATTTCCTTGAAAAAATCGAAATCAAAAATCAGATAGGGCTTCCCTGGTGGCGCAGTGATTGAGAGTCCGCCTGCCAATGCAGGGGACACGGGTTCGAGCCCTGGTCTGGGAAGATCCCACATGCCGCGGAGCGGCTGGGCCCGTGAGCCACAATTGCTGAGCCTGCGCGTCTGGAGCCTGTGCTCCGCAACAAGAGAGGCCGCGATAGCGAGAGGCCCGCGCACCACGATGAAGAGTGGCCCCCGCTTGCCACAACTGGAGAAAGCCCTCGCACAGAAACGAAGACCCAACACAGCCATAAATAAAATAAATTAAAAAAAAAAAAAAAAAAGAAGATGGCTAGCAGGACATCAGAGCCGTTTTAAAAAAAAAAAAATCAGATAAACCACAATCTGGCCTAATCAAGATAAAGGGGGAAATACAGAAACAATAACAACAAAAAATTAGGAATCAGGAAGCGTTTTAAAAGACATTGTTTTAAATCACACAAAATATTATATATGTGTATTTATTAGAGAATTATTTACAATGGCGGAAATATGGAAACAATCTAAATTTCCAGTAGGAAGGAATTGACCATATAATGTTGGTATTTTTCTACAATAGAATACAACTATTGAACAGTTTTTTTTATTAATTTATTTTATTTTTATTTACTTTTGGCTGTGCTGGGTCATTGCTGCTGTGTGCGGGCTGTATCTCCTTGCGGCGAGCAGGGGTTACCTTCATTGCGATGCGCAGGCTTGTCATTGCGGTGGCTTCTCTTGTTGCAGAGCACAGGCTCTAGGCATGCGGGCTTCAGTATTTGTGGCACATGGGCTCAGTACTTGTGGTGCACAGGCTTAGTTGCTCCACAGCATGTGGGATCTTCCGGGACCAGGGCTCGAGCCCATGTCCCCTGCATTGGCAGGCAGATTCTTAACCATTGTGCCACCAAGGAAGCCCTACTGAACAGTTTTATGTAGACATAGTTTTATTTGTCCACAAGACTTTTATATGTGTCATGAAACAAAATGTTAGCTTTATCTCTGGGTGGTGGTATTATCTGTGAAATACTACTCTTGATGGGATTACTGAGATTATCAAATGAAATAACATATGTTCATCTTTTACATTCAAAAATTTTATTCCAACACTTTCTACATATTAGACACAGTGCCAGGTAGTAAGTTAAAGAAAAAATAAAAATCCCTGCTTTCATTTTACTGATTATCTACTTGTTGAATTAGACATTAATCAAATTATCATATAAATTAACTGCAATGAGTATAAGAGGTATCTACAGTGTAGTTTGGGAGCATATAACAAGTGCCTAAAAATCTAGCACACAGAAGATGAGCAATCCATGTTTGTGTTGGCTTTTCTTCCCCTCTTTCTGACACACAACCTACTTCTCTTTCTAGGAATTGTATTACTTCTCAAAGGAATCCAGAATAGATTTGTTACAGTTTCCTAAAGTAATTACAAAAAAATAAAATAAAATTGGGGAATAATAAAATGAGTTTCAAGTCAAGACATTGGAGCAATCTTGTCTATTGTGTGCTAATGACATCCAGTTTCTAAATCTCAACAATTTAGTCTTGTAATTAGTGCACAGCTCAGGTGAATGAGTAATAAAGTACCTGCTCCTGGTACCTTATTATCTGTAAAGAATAGGTCAAAGCGCCAAACTAATGAATATGCAAATATGGCTTACAAATCTGTGTGAAAGCCTGGTTTTAGACTGTTCCTGACCACTCACAGGCCACCAACTCACTTGAGTCAATATCATCGCAAAGTTGTGGGTAGCCCCATAGCTCACGGGTAGGACCGCTGAGGAGTGTGTGGGTACACCACAGCACTCTTCATAACACTCCATAATTCCCTTCATAATACTTGCCATCATTTGTAATTACATATGCCTCGGGTTTGCTCCTATGATTATTTGATTATGCCTACTCATCTTGTTTTAATTTTCTGCATAGCACTTTTCACTAGTTGATGTTTTTTTCTTTTTTCCTTCACCGCTGAAGGGAAGGAAGAAGAGGTGAGACAAGAAGTGGGTGCGTTCTATCAAGGAAATTTGTTCCTCTCCCATGAAGTCCCTGAAAAAGGAAAAGACTCCAAGAGTGAGAGGGCTGCCAGGCTACTTTAGACTGTGCAGTCAGGAAGACCTAATTAACGGGTGACATTTAAGCTAAATAATCTTTAGAAGACATCCATACAAAGATTGAGAAAGCCAATTCCTGGCAGTGGAACTAGATCATAGAAAGACCCCATGGTGATGAATGGGCTTAATTTGTTTTAGGAATTTAAGAAGCATCATTAAATTAGAGCCTAGAGGGAAAAGGGAAAATTGGTGTTAAGTGAGTTCAAAGAAATGGCTCTTACAGGGTTATATAAAGTTATATAAAAGAAATTCATTTGCTTGCTTTGTACTAAGTGCAATGAGAAGCCCTGCACTATTTCTCATCAAAGGAGTCTTATTTATATTTTGTAAAAATCACTTTTGCTGCTGTGTAGCAAACAATTTATAGAAGCGTTCAAGTAGAAGTAGGGGTCACCGATCAGAAGATTCTTACATTTGTCAAAGCCAGACGAAACGGGATTTGGACAAAAGCAGATGATTTGGAATATGTTTTGGTGGAAGAGTGAGCAGTATGTGCTGATGCCTTTGAGATGAAAGATGTGAACAAAAATAATTTTTTTTAAAAATCACACCTAGATTTTGGTCTCTGAGCCTGGATGTCACTGGAGCTTTTTACAGAAAGGCAGAAAAACAAGGGAAGGAGGAGCTGGTCTGGATGGACAAACCATGAGTTCACTTTCACTTTGAAATGCCTGGCAGACATCTGAGTGAAGATATCAAGACACCAGTTGAGTTGAAATATATGGAAATAAGATTATAGTCTGGGCTTAAAACCCTAGGAAATATTTTGCCTCTTCGAAAAAATTTCACCTATCTTTGCCCTGATTATTATATTTATGTTTTAATGCTTAATCTCAGAAAACAGACATATCTCATTTCATGGTCTTGGGAGATCTGTCATTTTAGCCTCCTAATAGAAACACTGGACCATAATCTCCACAATCATTGCATATGATGAACCTTAAAAACCTAGTCTTGACTGATAAGTTTCTCAAAGGCGAAATACCTAAACAGTGACAACAAGTGAGACAGCTGATAGATATACACACTTCCTTTTCTGAATGGCATATTTAAAGGGCTCATTCATGGTGACAATGACTCTTACTCACTGGGAATCTTATTTTCTCTTACAAACAACTGCTTTTAATATAGGAACATGGCGATTTTAGTCCAACTTAAAATAAAAAGATGCTAGGAACTTGTATTCATGGTTGGCCTCCATCTGTAGTTATCTGCATGATCATAGTCAAGTTATAACATTCCAGTTTCCTCTACCATAAAATGAAAGTCCCCAACAAGATCACCTCTGGGTCGCTTCCATTCGCAAAATTAAACGTAAAAGAAATCCACAATTCTCCCAGCACCGGGCACCCTTAACTGTGCCTCATAAATAATAATAATAATGTTTCACACAGTGTATGGTACAAAGTAAGGACTATCTGCAAAATGCAATTTAAACAGATGGCACTTTATGGCTTGCCATTTACTGTAGTAGTAAATTGCAAATAGGCACTTGTGCCTATGTGTATTTGCTGATCTGTCAGACATTGGAAATAAGGCCAGTGCATTATCCCTTTACAAATCAGGGCACGCATTCATTCTCTGGGAGAGGCATTAAGTTTTTATTGAAAATGAGAAACACTGCAGCTGGGGTGAACCACAGAGGGGGCTCCTTCCATTACCATTTAGCGTATGCATACACCATTTTCAGAGTGAGTGACAGGGTTTTCTCAGCCTGGTTCTGCCATGCGTTGGAGTCAGCATTCCCATCTATTTTAATGATTTTTAAAGACTACCATTTTCTCATCACCTTTTACCTACCCATGTCGGGCTCCAACTCAGCTTCATTCACCAGCTCTAATTACGTGACTTCCTTCCTCCTGATTCTTTACCTCAATGTCTCCAAAGTGATTTGGTTCTACAGCTTCCTCAACACTCTTTTCAGGCCCCAGGTGGCTATTTCTGCACAGCTGAAATCTGCTAATGCTTTTAAGATAATGTCCTTCACCCTTGGAAACAGAAAAAGAATAGCAATAATCACTGATTCTCAGTATGAAACCTCTCAACATGGTATGCCTTCCTTCTTTTAAATGTCTTACATCTTTTTTTTTTAATGAAGTAAAAAGAACCTGGGTCTCACAGTATTAGCTCTCTCATACATGCATGAAATAATCAGATTGTAAGTGACTTATGTAGTTAAAGACTTGTGGCTTGGGACTGTATCTACTGTATCCCCATCTCTTTTATTACTATAAAGAATTTACAATTGGTACAGTACACAATAACCCAGCTGCTGTGTTACACACTGCCTGCAAGTGGGAAACACTGATCTGAACTACATTATAAAGATCAGAGAAAATTTCATTCAGGCTCTTGATACAGGTCAGAAATAAATAGGATTTATACAGTAAGTCTGACATGGTACAGAGTCTTCACAATTTATGGGAAGCTAATCAGATGACTGAATTTTTTGTTGATATTTTAATCTGTACCTTAAAAGCACCAATTACAACTAAAAGGACACAACTGGCTAATTTTGCTCAGTAAATCCCCAGAACAGCGTAGAACTTAGTGCAGAATTCAACCAAATTTTCATATACCCTGTACAGGATGGAGCATGTGGTATCTAAGTTCAGGGGAATTGATAGAGAATTCTGATTGGTAGATGGTTCCGTTTGTGTTTAAGAGGAAATGATAAAGCACTTTCTCTTCATATATGCATATATTTGTTGATTAGCACAGGTGCAAAAATCCCCCAAGGTCACCTCGGAGTTTACTCTGCAGCCTAATACATTTAACAAGATTATGTTACATAACTTACTATCTTACCATAAAATGAGAGTAGTATCTTGAAGAGAAAAAAATGTCTCATTTAATAGAAATTAAATCCAGAAGCCAGTTCTACAAACACAGTATATAATCTCATAAACTCAATTTTGGATTATTCAGAATAACATGTAAATAGAATCAACTGTTCTTCTTCCCCTGAATGGGGAGTTTTACCCAGTATTATTAACACATCACAGTAAGTATGGTTAACATGTAATTCAGAGCAAATATTAAATCTCAACCACAGTTTATGTAAACAAAATAGACAAACAAGAGTAGGTAGGAAACTTCCTTCTTTTCCTCTATTTACAAATCCACTCACTTCAATTCACTTGAGAAGTCCAATTCAGGGCCTGTGGAGTCTACCATTCCAGTCCTAAGGGTTATCCCTGTTCTTTTTTTACCATAAGTTAAGCACAAGACTACACTTCCACTGTGCATTTCCCACATAATACAAAATGAGGCATTAATTGATTGTCTTCCTGAATATCCCCAACATTGATGTGTACACAAAGTCCTATATTTTAACAGACAGTGCATTCTTGTGGTGGTACTTGATAGCTGAATGTCTACAATCAATAAGCTTGCAGATTTTAAATTAAGGTTCCATTTTCAGAAAACTAAAACTTTTTATAAATTCCTTATTGAAAATATACAGGTACATATATATACATATATATATTCCATTATATATATATAATGGAATACTACTCAGCCATAAAAAAGAATGAAATAATGCCATGGACCTAGAAATTATCATACTAAGTGAAGTAAGTCAGAAAGAGAAAGACAAATACCATATGATATCTCTTATATGTGGAATCTAAAATATGACACAAATGAATTTATGGACAAAACAGAAACAGACTCACAAATATAGAGAACAGACTTGTGTTTATTACAATAGTCTGTAATAAACTGTAATGAAAAAGAATATGAAAAGGAATATATATATATGAATATATATATAAATAACTAAATCACTGCTGTACAGCAGAAATTCACACAACATTGTAAATCAACTATAGTTCAATAAAATAAATTAAATAAATAAATACTATTTTTGGATATTAAAAAAAGAAAATCAATGTTATCAATGATAACATTGGCTTACCAATGTTGTTGCTATTGTTTTTCTTTAGGTTATCCAATATCTAGAATTATTTCAAATGTTAACACAATGGATTTCCATTTGCTATAGACCATACAAATTAATTTTACATGTTCTAGAAAGTTAGTTTTTAAACCTAAACTGAGGTGACATTGAGTACAAAGATGGAACTCGTTCTAATATTGGGAAAAAGATTATAATTGAAAAAATTGCAAGAGATTGAGCATGGATTAAGTCTGGAGTTGTAAAACCAGGGTTTTGTTGTTGTTGTTGTTGTTTTTACATAGTCCACGTATAACAAAATGTAACCAGAGAAATGTGAATGGTAATCTTCTCTAAACAAAGGATTCTCTGGTGAATTCTCATCTTATCAATAGCTAGATAGAATTATGAGCTTCCCTTTGCATTTAGATCACTAGAATGATGTTTTGATACAAATTTGTGTGACTTTAATCAAGTCACCTGAGGTGCCAAAACCTCAGTTTCTTTAAACTGGGAATAACAAAATACATAATGTTGGGAGACAATTTCCCATGGGCCTTCTGCATTTCTGCATACCTTGTGAATCAAGATCCTGACAACACTTTGTTCCCGGCTATCTTTTTTAAATATTTGCATGGCAAACAACCTTGGAAGATAGAGACAGTGCCAGGGTAGAAGCACTACCTTTTGCTGTCCAGAATAATAATCATAATGTCTCCCTCCTGGGCAAAAATTTGGTCAGTTTGCTTACAGCCCCTTGAAAAATATGAGGTTTCCTAAACTTGGGATTCCTCTCCTATAATGCAAGCCAGCAGTCACCTGGCTTTCACTGCATTGCCCTGTAGGAATTTGGATTTGGGGAACTGGGACAAATGCTGACATTCTGGTTTCTGCTGTTTCTGTAGTAAACGGTTCTTCATCTCTGTTCCAAGAGTCTGTATCTTCTACCTGCATCCATGAATCTATGTCATGTTAACTTGTAGGCATGTAGAATAAAAATCTCAGCCCCTTCACAGTTCCTGACATATATTTCATATGGTTGTTGTGGAAATAAAATTATACAATGCGCTTATAAACCTTAGCTCTGTGCTTGGGCAAAGAAGCATTCAAAATTTTTAGCTATAACATTATTATCACTCAAACCAAAGTTTAATAACATCTATAAATTTATGTTTAAACCTCACCTTTCAAAAGTTGATTTAATTATAGATTTCTAGGGTTTTATACCATTTCATTTTTAATTTTCTTTCATAATTGAATTAAATTTAATGAACATTCAAATGGATTAAAAGTTTCACTTTTAATATGCTTAATATTTCCATCTTTTTAGAACTTTCAATTTTCTGCTCATTTCAAAAGACATTATGACATAAAATAGTCAAATAATTGCACAAACACTGTTATACAAAGATGTTAATATTTCCAAAATCAAACAGCTGGCAGACATTCCAAGCCTGAGATAGTGGCAAATAGTTGCCAACTGATGTATGAAAGCAGATTCAGTATAGGGAGGAAAGTTGAGGGGTGGGATTAATTATTTTAAGGCTGTGGTCTTAAGTACCACCTGTGGACATGACATAAATTTTAAAACTTAAAATTTCATACATCTATTTACTTATCTTACAGCTATGACTCTGCGTCTCTCATTTTATAAGCTTTTCCATTACTATGTCTGCCTGTGGCTAACCTACCAAAGCAGGTAAGTGAAAGAAGTTAGTCAAGCTAGCACTAATATAAAAACAAATAAATAATCAAACAACTAACATTAAAAATAAAGTTATTAATGATATCAATTTTCTGAATTTTGGGTTTGTAGTATATAGAAAATGCCCTTTTCTTTTCAGTTTAAACTATACAGAAATGCCTCACACATAGGGAAAACAGAATTATTTTCCTGAATAATTACTCAACCCAAATACTGAGCTGAATTTAGAGAATGTAAATTTTCTCAACAAAAGAAAAGGTCACCAGTTAAGAAATAAACTTTTATAATATGCTACCTTTATGCAAATTAATAATAAGCAGGTAATCAATAAATAATGAATAAATAACAATTATGAATGGACTATATAATATTTGATAGATGTTTCTCTTCTTTTTTCAACCCTCAATGTTTATAGATTTTGTTTTCAATGAAGGAAATCATTTTGTTAATTAGAGAGAAATGTATTATTACAGTTAAACGTAATTAATATTGGTATTCTTCAGTAGCCAAGTAAAAGCATCATAAAACAAATAAAATGAATAATGAAAGCAGTCTTATTGGAGACAAAGCTCATTATCAAATTGAAGGTTTGTTTCGTATCAACAAAAAATTTTTCAAACAACTGATATGAACATGTTCAATGAAAATTTTTTAGAATGAAGGAAATGAGAAATTTCACATTCCTAATATTTAATAATCTCCTTGCAGCTACTTTAGCTTTCAAAATAAGAGAATGTATAGACCAAGGAGAGGAAGGATAATTAAACTTTATAATAAGATAACAGTAAAGATAATTTTAAATTTCAAATAAAAGTTACCAAAATGGTACATTAAATTTTATTTCAAAAAATTATTTACATCCTTCTAGATTAGAGTAAAATAACGATCCAACAATAGAAATACGATGTACTCATATTTATGTGGTTCTTTAAAAAAACACAACTCAGAAGTTAATAGGAGTTTTAACACCACAAGGAAAATATACAGTGGGAAAATTCAGCCCGTTAGGATTAAGGAAGATTGATCAGTTCTATAAGTATACATGAACTCATGCTTAATGACCCCAATAACAAGACTAGTCTTTATATAACACTGTTCATCTTTAGAGTGCTTTACCAACCTTTTCTAATTAATAAGGATAGACAAATCCTGCTGTGTCCTTCAAGGCTTGCAAGTGGCATTTCTATCCTTTGGAGCCTCACTAAAATCCAAAAGGCTCTTGCTTCTCCTCTATAAGAATTTAGCAACAATTTTTAAACCATATAAAATTTTAGGGGCATATCATCTGAACAACTTTAGTTCCCATGAAATTCTCTGTGTTTAAGATTTGCTACCTAAAACTACCCAAACACTTTGTTCCTCTTCATAAGTTTTCATAACTTATTTTACATTGATAGTTAATAGGCTAAACTTATTTGACCTATGTAAAAGGAAGGATATACAAGTTATAGCTATGGCTCACACACAGATTTTAATCTATAATAAATTAAAAATGTAGCCAGATTTTTAAAAATTTTAGTGCTAAAATACTCAATGGATATTACACCTCCCAAATAATGATCTAACTCAAATGGTTAAGAAATGACATACTTGAGGGAAAAAATAGTTCACTTAGTTTACGTGTATTTTTTTTTTTTTTCTTTTGTGAGAGTACTCATGATTCCCTAGGCTTCCTTGTTTGTTTGTTTTGAACGTTATTCAATCTCTCTCTAAGCTCTTGTTTTCTCAGTCAACAATCTGATTAGAGCCAGACCATGTCTGTCCCAGAAAGATAAGAAATCTGCCTAGGAGAAAATTAAGGACTCCTAGTTCCAGGTGTAGCTATCTTACTCATTGATCTAAACTAATGACTTAGAGGAAAGAAATTGTAAGTGTTAGGACAAATGGAGATTTCCAGATGTCTTTTCCCATCTCCACGATTACTAAGGAACCCTTGCCTTTTCGCCTAAATTATTGGATAATATTTGTGGTGTGATATATATTCATAATGGCCAAAGGCATCATAGAGATAGAAAAATAGAAGCTTATAATAATCAGAGAAGATAATATAAGCCAACAAAGAAATAATTCAAAGATGTCTTTCTTCAGTGTTCTAAACAAAGAAGAAAAACATTTTGCAGACTAAGGAGCTTACAAAAGGCTTACTCTTTCCTCAGAAGAGGTAGTGGGTGCTCTGTTACCTCCATACGCCTTCATTCCCAAAGAAATTAGGAAGGGATTTCAGAACAATTCTGCTATTTATTCCACCAAAATAGTGTTACTTCTGGTCTCACTAGTATTTTCAGCAAAGAGAAGCAGTAGAGGGTATTTGGTATACATATTCTGGCTTCAGTAAAGAAAAATCTAAAGCCCATACTTTACAGAAGTTTCTCCAAGTGAAATGGAGCAGGACCCTGTGGGGCTCCTTGGCACAGAAGTTTTTCTGTGTCCCCCATTTCTTGTTTGTAGGGAATAGACTACAGCCTCTATGACCTTCCCTGAGTTCCAAAGGGCAAGTTCAAACAGTTGCTAATCAGGGAAGGGAGGGAATGCAGAGACAAGGGAGGAGCAGTCAAGAAACAATAGTGCAGCCTTGGGGCAGGGTCCTGGTTCTGCCTCAAGGGATACACACAACAATATCTTTGAGCTCTTCTGCAGAACTAAAACCCCCAACAAACGGAAGATGTTAACTACTTGATGAAGCATTCTTCATTCCAGAGAGAAGGTCACAGTTTGATAATCTCAAGAACCAAAGAAACTCATCAGGAGACCACCTGAGACCAGATTAAAGGAGTGCAGGCCCTGCACACACCCTAATCTTATCAGCAACCCACGCTTGAACTATTGCTATAAAACTCCTCACCAAACAGTTGGGATACACAGTTTTGAGGGGCATGAGACCACTGTGTCCCCCTTTGCCTGGCAAAGCAATAAAACTACTCTTTTCTACTTCACCCAAAACTCTGTCTCTGAGATTCAAGTCGGCACTGGTGCACAGAGGCTGAGGTTTTGGCATCATAAGGGCCACCCTACTCTCTTCTATCCTTGCTCACAGGGCTTTATAATATTTGCTTAATCCAGTAAAAGTCCATGTCAGAGAACAACTAGCAAGGATCTCTAACTTGATTCCAATATCAGTTCCTTGGCTGACAGGAATTTACTTGATTTTTGTGGATTTTTTTTGTTTTCTTTCTTTTCTTTTCTTTCTTTTTTGAGATAGGAATTTAGTTTTTTTAAGGACGCTCTGGAGATATTTTAAGCTGTTTTCTTATTGAGACTAGTGTTTCCTTCTCTAAGGCTGGATTTCAAAAATTCATTTCAAATTTTCCTTTTTGGTAGAGCTGTCCTGTCTGCTGAAATTGATACCAAAGCAAATATTGTACAATATATAAATTGAAAAGGGTTTTCTGTTTGTTTGTTTGTTTTCAGACAGAATTAGGTTTTGATCCTGGCTCTACCAAACATTATCCGTGGTGTCTTAGAAAAGCTATTTAACATCTATCTATGAGCCTTTATTTTCTCATGTGTCAAGTGGAATAATAAAGACTAGCTTTCAGTGACTTTGAGGATTAAAAGAGATAAGATATAGTGCTTATCACATTTCCTGATCATAATAAATACTCATAAAAAAGTGTAGTTGTTTTTAGTGTTGTCAGTGGTTGTGGTTCTGTGGTAAGACCTGATTCTTGTTTTTCAATAGATGACAATCTACTTACAAATATCAACATAACAGAAACAGTAAAAATGTAATATTAATTTAATCAAAATAAATTTCTCAGAATATATATTTAGAGAAATTCAAACAGAAGCATAATACACTGATCCAAAGATGGTCAGAGGTGGAGTGAAGGATCAGACTGAACTTTGAAGGGAGAACAGTCCAGTTATTTTGACAACCAGATGAGAGTGTAGAAAACAAAACATGAGCAAAGTCTTGAAAAATAAGACTGAGAAATACTAAAAGATAGAATTTGAATCTTTTTAAAGATAAATGAAACTTATGGATAACTTGAATGCCATGCTGTTTAGTAAGGACTTGATCCTGACATAATGAGTATTCTTATGAGAATTTTTGTTTGTTTGTTTTACCATGGAAGTGATAGTAAAGGATTGGCATTTTAGAAAGTTAATTCTAAAGGCCATGTGTAGAATGAATTCAAGGTGAGAGGGAATGAACTTTGGGAGAATTACATGAATTGAGGAATATCTGGAGAGGATGGAAGTTGTGGGAATAGAAAGCGAGGACCAGATACAGAAGACATTTCAGAGGATCAATCAATAGAAATTAATGGACTGAACATCTAAAATTAATGGGTTGAATATTTCCATGAGGCTTCTTCTTTCTTATTTCCATTCATACAACTCTTGCTTCTAACTCTTGCTTGATCTGTCTCTTTGGAGAAGGAAGAGAATAATAAACAACTTCATCATTTATAGTCTCACATTCACATCCTTGGCTCTCAAAATATAAAGGTCAGGTTTATAAATCAAGTGAGAGAGAAAAATTAGAGTGTGGGCATAAGTGCTTTTCAACTTGAGTTGCACTAGTGACAAGATAGAGTGGCTCTATCATAGGCAGTTATAAAAACAGAAAGCTTTAAAGTAAGAATAGATCACTGTTCAAACACCATACCTAGGACAACAGACCCAATGGTGGTCTTCTAGTCATATAAAACTAATGCATTTAATATAATTCTTCCCATAAACAGACTTGAAATATATTATCTAGTTTCTAAGACAGAGTACCAGTGAACTCATTAGAATCCTGAACTTCAGTTTATAATTTTGATAAAAAAAGGAATATTTTGTTAGCAGGAAAAATATTTCTTCAAGCACAGTTTCAAGGAAAACAATTAAAACAAGAAAAACTGTTCTGATGAAATCAAGGGCATGGTCTCAGAGTCCTAACAGTACCATTCCCCCCCGTCTTACAACTGCAAGATAGACATATCATCAACCCCAACATCTCCACAGAACACAGTTTGAAAACCACTGCCTCAATGGATTTGAGGTATTGTTGTTGAACAAATATTTATGACAAGGTTGGGGATGAGGTTCTAAAATGGAATTGTTCTGTCTGCCAAATTAATTTTAGGGTTAAAATATGATCTTGGACTCATTTTATGAGTACTCTGAGCTCACTAGGCTAGTGCACCAAAAGACCAGGTGCAAAATGAAAATGCACAAAAAAAAACCACTCACCCTCTCACTTTACTTGACTTAGGTGCAAACAATCAATTTAAATCATTTTTAAACCTGCTTTTGATTGGGTTCATGTACACGCAGCCCGCTGTTAACTACCTACAGCTCTGCAAAAGAATTATTTATTCATGTACATGATGACTGGCAAATATGTCTTGTATTCAAGGCTAGGTAACAGAAAATGATAAGACAAATGAGAAAGATAAGGAAAAATAAAAGAAAGTAACATAGAAACTTACAGTTTAAATGGTAAATTTGTTTTAAAAAATTTATTTATTTATTTACTTATTTATTTTTGGCTGTGTTGGGTCTTTGTTGCTGCACGTGGGTTTTCTCTAGTTGTGGCAAGCAGGGGCTACTCTTTGTTGCAGTACAAGGGCTTCTCATTGTGGTGGCTTCTCTTGCTGCAGAGCATGGCTCTAGGCATGTGGGCTTCAGTAGTTGTGACATGCAGGCTCAGCAGTTGTGGATCGCGGGCTCTAGAGTGCAGGCTCAATAGTTGTGGCACACGGGCTTAGTTGCTCCACGGCATGTGGGATCTTCCCGGACCAGGGCTCGAACCCATGTCCCCTGCATTGGCAGGCCAATTCTTAACCACTGTGCCACCAGGGAAGCCCTAAATGGTAATTTTCACTGCAGAATCTTATATAACTTTTCCAACACACTCAAAAAGAAGCAACATCATTATTTCCATTTTATACACAAAGAACCTGGAAACTAAAATTTAGAGAGACAATGATATTTGCCCAAGATCACATGACTAGAAAGCGGCAAGGTCACAACTCACTCAGAACCGCACTTTGAGTTCTGAAGAAGAAAGAAAAATAGAAAGGAAGATGCAAAAAAAGAAAGACACCTAAAGCATGATTCATGAAAGAAAAAAATCATAAATGGGACTTCATTAAAATTAAACTATTCTGTTATGTAGAAGACTATTAAGAGAATATAAAGAAAAGCCAGTGACTGGGAGAAAACATTTGCTAAACACAAAAGAACTTGTATCCAAAATATTTAAAGAACTTTTAAAAGTCAACAATAGGAAAGCAAACAACCCAATTTAAAAATGGGCAAAATATCTGAACAGATACCTCACCAAAAAAGATATATGATGGCAGATAAGCATATGACAAGATCCTCAACATTTTATGTTGTTAGAGAATCGCAAGTTAAAACAATGAAATACCACTACATACCTATTAGATAGGTTAACCAAAACACTGACAACACCAAATGCTGGTGAGGATGTGGAGCAACAGGAACTCTGACTCATTGCTGGTGGGAATGCAACATGGTACATTCACTTTGGAAGACAGTTTGACAGTTTCTTGCAAAGTTAAGCATAGTCTTACCATAAAATCCAGCAATCACACTCCTTGGTATTTACCCAAATTACACTGAAAACTTATGTCCACATAAAATTCTGCACTTGGATGTTTATAGAAGGTTTATTCAAATTTGCCAGATCAACCAAGATGTTCTTCAGTAGGTAAATGGATAAACAAATTGTGTACATCTATAGAAGGGGACAGTATTCAGCGATAAAAAGAAATGAGCTATCAAACCACGAAAAGATATAAAGGAACAACAAATGCATATTGCGAAGTGAAAGAAGCCAGACTGAACATGCTTTACACTGTATGCTTCCAACTACATGACATTTTGGAAAAGGCAAAACTACAGAGAGAGTAAAAAGATCAGTGGTTGCCAGAAGTTCTGAGGGCAGGAGGCCGAGAAGAATAAAAAAAAGATATATACCAAATAGACTTACAGACAGTTTATTTAAAAAAAAAAAAAAAAAGGGACAGATGACAAGTCACTCATCATGACATGATTATCACAATCATGCTGAAAAATAAATTGAAAATCTGAGTAGGGAAATATGGCATTCTGTGGAGTTTTCAAGTAAACAACTAGCCCTTGAACTTAATTCTCAGTTTAATGGACCTCCAAATAATTGAATAAACAATAAATGGCTCAGAAGTATCAGGGATGGAAGAATTAAGGGCGAGCCATGATTTTGGATAACCAATCTAGAGAATGGAGGAGGGGGAAGAGGGAGTTAAGAATGAAGGTGAAAGGATTAATATTCAGTGTTACTTTTATTGCAAACATCTACAGGAAGAAAATGAATTCTGGGCCTGGCTCCTGAGATGCAGGTTACCTCCACCCAGGCAAAGGAGGCATGAGTAATTAATAATCCACTTCAAGGTTCATAACCCCCAACTCCTCCCCAAAGTAGTCATCAAGAGAGGCAACAGCCAGCTAATGGGAGGATTGCTTAGTACATCTCATGCAGATTGAAGCACCTCTGCCTCAAGGTTTTCTCTTCTTTGCCAACTCAGGAAGCAACTGGTTCCGTGAACTCCTGGAGGGAACATTAAGTCCCTTTCAACCACAAATCAGCCACCCAGTCTTAGCTTCTTTAAGAGTTAAAAACAACATAGGGATCTGGCCATCAGTCAGTGACTGTATTTTTCACTCAGCCCCACAGTAGCTGGAAAGTTATTTTTGCTAGAGAACCGAGTCTGTTACCAAAATTCAGTGCACAATATACACAGGGACCTAACTCACCTGTTCATCTAAATCCAAGAAAGACAGTCATTGCCTTTGGGGGGAAACATTTAAAAAGCTAACTTTCAGCAATAATGACCAAACAAATATCAGGCTGAATGCACTGGTTAATTCTGATGCATTTTCAAAGTTCTTCTTCCCACTATAACAGTTTCAGACTTGGGTGTACATAAAAGTTGTTTCAGAAAATTTATTAAAAATGAAGGATCCTGGACCCCACTCCTAGAAGTTCTGATTAAGTAAGTCTTAGGTGAGGCTGAAGAATCTGTGTGATTACTAAAAAGAACTCAAGTGATTTGTGATACACAAATTACTTGAACCAGATTTTCAGGAGCAAACAGCTAGTACTTACACATTTAACATCCATGGACTAAACATTCTCCATTTTGACTCTTTTTATCAAATCTCAATTGTGAATGTCATATGGAACATATCTGATGCATGAACTGAAATTTATGCACATTATAAACAGTTGATTTGCAGGAGTAAGCCAATAAGCTATGTTGCACATCTCAATATAGCTTTATTTTTGTCGGCTCATTATTTTTGCAAAGATCCTCACAAGATGGCTTCCCCTTCCTTCCCCCCAAAAAGGAAGAAAAAAAAAAATCTTCCCTGGGAAACAGTCATCAAATAAGTGAGAAAGTTTATGAGACATTGAAAAGGTAGCGATATATAACAGCTTGATAGAAAAACAATCCAGAGCAATTGAGATGAACTCATGGAGCCACTTCTATAAGATTCTCAGCTATTGGTCAGAGATAAATAAGAGAAGACATTCACAGAAAGACAGACAAGATGAAAAGGGAGAGGGCTATATACCAGATGAAGGAACAAGATAAAATCCCAGAAAAACAACTAAATGAAGTAGAGATAGGCAACCTTCTAAAAAAGAATTCAGAATAATGATACTGAAGATGATCCAGGACCTCTGAAAAAGAATGGAGGCAAAGATCAAGAAGATGCAAGAAATGTTTAACAAAGATCTAGAAGAATTAAAGAACAAACAAACAGAGATGAACAATACAATAACTGAAATGAAAACTACACTAGAAGGAATGAATAACAGAATAACTGAGGCAGAAGAACAGATAAGTGACCTGGAAGACAGAATGGTGGAATTCACTCTGTGGAATGGAATAAAGGAAAAAGAATGAAAAGAAGTGAAGACAGCCTAAGAGACCTCTGGGACAACATTAAACGCAACAACATTCGCATTATAGGGGTCCCAGAGGAGAAGAGAGAGAGAAAGGACCCGAGAAAATATTTGAAGAGATTATAGTCGAAAACTTCCCTAACATGGGAAAGGAAATAGCCACCCAAGTCCAGGAAGCACAGAGAGTCCCATACAGGATAAACCCAAGGAGAAACATGCTGAGACACATAGTAATCAAATGGGCAAAAATTAAAGACAAAGAAAAATTCTTGAAAGCAGCAAGGGAAAAACGACAAATAACATACAAGGGAACTCCCATAAGGTTAACAGCTGATTTCTCAGCAGAAACTCTACAAGCCAGAAGGGAGTGGCATGATATACTTAAAGTGATGAAAGGGAAGAACCTACAACCAAGATTACTCTACCCGGCAAGGATCTCATTCAGATTTGATGGAGAAATCAAAAGCTTTACAGACAAGCAAAAGCTAAGAGAATTCAACACCACCAAACCAGTTCTACAACACATGCTAAAGGAATTTCTGTAAGTGGGAAACATAAGAGAAGAAAAGGACCTACGAAAACAAACCCAAAACAATTAAGAAAATGGTCATAGGAGCATACATATCGATAATTACCTTAAACGTGAATGGAGTAAATGCTCCAACCAAAAGACACAGGCTTGCTGAATGGATACAAAAACAAGACGCATATACATGCTGTCTACAAGAGATCCACTTCAGGCCTAGGGACACATTCAGACTGAAAGTGAGGGGGTGGAAAAAGATATTCCATGCAAATGGAAATCGAAAGAAAGCTGAAGTAGCAGTACTCATATCAGATAAAATAGACTTTAAAATAAAGAATGTTACAAGAGACAAGGAAGGACACTACATAATGATCAAGAGATCAATCCAAGAAGAAGATATAACAATTATAAATATATATGCACCCAACATAGGAGCACCTCAATACATAAGGCAACTGCCAACAGCTATAAAAGAGGAAATCAAAAGTAACACAATAATAGTGGGGGACTTTAACACCTCACTTACACCAATGGACAGATTATCCAAACAGAAAATAAATAAGGAAACAGAAGCTTTAAATGACACAATAGACCAGATAAATTTAATTGATATTTATACGACATTCAATCCAAAAACAGCAGATTACACTTTCCTCTCAAGTGCGCATGGAACATTCTCCAGGATAGATCACATCTTGGGTCACAAATCAAGCCTCAGTAAATTTAAGAAAACTGAAATCATATCAAGCATCTTTGCTGACCACAAAGCTATGAGATTAGAACTGAATTATAGGGAAAAAAATGTAAAAAACACATACACATGGAGACTAAACAATACGTTACTAAATAACCAAGAGATCACTGAAGAAATCAAAGTGGAAATCAAAAACTACCTAGAGACAAATGACAATGAAAACACAATGATCCAAAACCTAGGGGATGCAGCAAAAGCAGTTCTAAGAGGGAAGTTTATAGCTATACAAGCCTACCTCAAGAAACAAGAAAAATCTCAAGTAAACAATCTAACCTTACACCTAAAGGAACTAGAGAAAGAAGAACAAACAAAACCCAAAGTTAGCAGAAGGAAAGAAATCATAAAGATCAGAGCAAAAATAAATGAAATAGAAACAAAGAAAATAATAGTAAAGATCAATAAAACTAAAAGCTGGTTCTTTGAGAAGATAAACAAAATTGATAAACCATTAGCCAGACTCATCAAGAAAAAGAGGGAGAGGACTCAAATCCATAAAATTAGAAGTGAAACAGGAGAAGTTACAACAGACACTGCAGAAATACAAAGCATCCTAAGAGACTACTACAAGCAACTCTATGCCAATAAAACGGACAACCTGAAAGAAATGGAAAAATTCTTAGAAAGGTATAACCTTCCAAGACTGGACCAGGAAGAAATAGAAAATATGAACAGACCAATCACAAGTAATGAAATTGAAACTGTGATTAAAAATCTTCCAACAAACAAAAGTCTAGGACCAGATGGCTTCACAGGTGAATTCTATCAAACACTTAGAGAAGAGCTAACACCCATCCTTCTCAAACTCTGCCAAAAAATTGCAGAGGAAGGAACACTCCCAAACTCATTCTATGAGGCCACCATCACCCTATACCAAAACCAGACAAAGATACTACAAAAAAAGAAAATTACAGACCAATATCACTGATGAATATAGATGTAAAAATCCTCAACAAAATACTAGCAACAGAATCCAACAACACATTAAAAGGATCATACACCGTGATCAAGTGGGATTTATCCCAGGGATGCAAGGATTCTTCAATATACGCAAAACAATCAATGTGATACACCATATTAACAAATTGAAGAATAAAAACCATATGATCATCTCAATAGATGCAGAAAAAGCTTTTGACAAAATTTAACATCCATTTATGATAAAAAGTCTCCAGAAAGTGGGCAAACAGGGAACCTACCTCAAGGTAATAAAGGCCATATACGACAAACCCACAACAAACATCATTCTCAATGGTGAAAAACTGAAAGCATTTCCTCTAAGATCAGGAACAAGAAAAGGATGTCCACTCTCACCACTATTATTCAACATAGTTTTGGAAGTCCTAGCCACGGCAATCAGATAAGAAAAAGAATACAAATTGGAAAAGAAGAAGTAAAACTGTCACTGCTTGCAGATGGCATGATACTATACATAGAGAATCCTAAAGATGCCACCAGAAAACTACTAGAGCTAATCAGTGAATCTGGTAAAGTTGCAGGATACAAAATTAATGCACAGAAATCTCTTGCATTCCTATACACTAATGAGGAAAAATCTGAAAGAGAAATTAAGGAAACACTCCCATTTACCACTGCAACAAAAAGAATAAAATACCTAGGAATAAACTTACCTAGGGAGACAAAAGACCTGTATGCAGAAAACTATAAGACACTGATGAAAGAAATTAAAGATGATACCAACAGATGGAGAGATATACCATGTTCCTGGATTGGAAGAATCAATATTGTGAAAATGACTATACTACCCAAAGCAATCTACAGATTCAATGCAATCCCTATGAAATTACCAATGGCATTTTTTACAGAACTAGAACAAAAAATCTTAAGATTTGTATGGAGACACAAAAGGCCCCAAATAGCCAAAGCAGTCTTGACGGAAAAAAACGAAGCTGGAGGAATCAGACTCCCTGACTTCAGACTATACTGCAAAGCTACAGTAATCAAGACAACATGATAGTGGCAGAAAAATAGAAACATAGATCAATGGAACAAGATAGAAAGCCCAGAGGTAAACCCACACACCTATGGTCAACTGATCTATGACAAAGGAGGCAAGGATATACAATGGAGAAAAGACAGTCTCTTCAATAAGTGGTGTTGGGAAAACTGGACAGCTACATGTAAAAGAATGAATGTAGAACACTCCCTAACACCATACACAAAAATAAACTCAAAATGGATTCGAGACCTAAATGTAAGACCGGACACTATAAAACTCTTAGAGGAAAACATAGGAAGAACACTCCGTGACATAAATCACAGCAAGATCTTTTTTGATCCACCTCCTAGAGTAATGAAAGTAAAAACAAAAGTAAACAAATGGGACCTAATCAAACTTAAAAGCTTTTGCACAGCAAAGGAAACCTTAAACAAGACGAAAAGACAACCCTCAGAATGGGAGAAAGTATTTGCAAACGAATCAACGGACAAAGGATTAATCTCCAAAATATATAAACTCTTGCAGCTCAATATTAAAAAAAACAAACAACCCAATCCAAAAATGGGCAGAAGACCTAAATAGACATTTCTCCAAAGAAGACATACAGATGGCCAAGAGGCACGTGAAAAGATGCTCAACATCACTAATTATTAGAGAAATGCAAATCAAAACTACAATGAGGTACCACCTCACACCACTTAGAATGGGCGTCATCAGAAAATCTAGAAACAACGATTGCTGGAGAGGGTGTGGAGAAAAGGAAACCCTCTTGCACTGTTGGTGGGAATATAAATTGATACAGCCACCATGGAGAACAGTATGGAGGTTCCCTAAAAAAACAAAAATAAAATTACCATATGATCCAGCAATCCCACTACTGGGCATATACCCAGAGAAAACCATAGTTCAAAAAGACACATGAACTCCAATGTTCATTGCAGCAATATTTACAATAGCCAGGTCATGGAAGCAACCTAAATGCACATCGACAGACGAATGGATAAAGAAGATGTGGTACATATATACAATGGAATATTACTCAGCCATAAAAAGGAACAAAATTGGGTCATTTGTTGAGATGTGGATGGATTTAGAGACTTGTCATACAGAGTGAAGTAAGTCAGAAAGAGAAAAACAAATATCGTATATCAACACATATATGTGGAACCTAGAAAAATGGTACAGATGAACTGGTTTGCACGGCAGAAACTGAGACACAGATGTAGAGAACAAACGTATGGACACCAAGCGGGGAAATCGGTGAGGGGCTGGGGGTGGTGGTGTGATGAATTGGGCGATTGGGATTGACATGTATACAATGATGCATATAAAATTGATGACTAATAAGAACGTGCTGTATAAAAAAATAAAATAAAAATCAAAAATTAAATAAAACAAATAAACAAATAAACAATTTGAAAAAGACACATGCACTCCAATGTTCACTGCAGCACTATTTACAATAGCCAGGTCATGGAAGCAATTAAATGCCTATCGACAGATGGGCATTTATTGAGATAACTAATAAGAACCTTCTGTATAAAAAAATAAATAAAATAAAATTCTAAAATTCTAAATAAATAAATAAGTAAATAGCCAAACAAACATAAATTGAATTTCTACAGAAATAACTAGCTAGTACTCTTTTAAAATATCAATGTCATAAAACATAATGAAAAGCTGAGAAAGTAGTCCAGAGGAAAGAAGACTAAAGAGGCATAATGACTAAATAAAATACTTGTTATTGGATTTGCTCCTTGAAGAAAAACAAAAACAAACAAAAATCTATAAAGGACATTATTTAAAAATTGGCAAAATGGCCTATATTTAGATAAGGGTATTATATAAAAATTAAATATCCTGACTTCAGTAGTTTTACTGTGGTTATTTCTCAGAATGTCCTAGTTCTTAGAAGATGAATGCATAGTAACTTGCATATGAAAGGTTATGACATCTGCGGCTTGCTCTCAAATATTTCAGACAAAAAAAAATAGGTAAAAATAAGTAAATAAATAAGAGAATATGAGAATGTGCACACAGACACACATATACACACTCATACACATTTAGACATACTCATATTCCACCCCTAAAAAACAGGGTAGGGCTTCCCTGGTGGCGCAGTGGTTGAGAGTCTGCCTGCTAATGCAGGGGACACGGGTTCGAGCCCAGGTCTGGGAAGATCCCACATGCCACGGAGCAACTAGGCCCCTGAGCCACAGCTGCTGAGCCTGCGCGTCTGGAGCCTGTGCTCCGCAACGGGAAAGGCCGCGATAGTGAAGAGGCCCGCGCACCGCAATGAGGAGCGGCCCCCGCTTGCCGCAACTAGAGGAAGCCCTCGCACAGAAACGAAGACCCAACACAGCCAAAAATAAATATAAAAATAAATACATAAATAAATAAAATATTTAAAAAACAAGGTAACTGAGCAAATCAGTTTCTTCCTGGCAGGTCTAAGTTTCTCAACTACAAAATAAGTTTATAGAAGTAATTCCCTGTGACACAAATATCTATGATTTTATTTGCCAAAAACTTTGCTGAACTCATTGTAGCGCCTGTGATAGTGTTATTCACTTTACCTTCATACTGAGTACCAACTATTTTTTATTTCTGAGTTATTTATCCTTCGTATCTTTCTTTTATTTTTGTGTTTCCGTACTGCCTATCAGTATTTAGATAGGACTCACTTAAAGTATATGTTAGTATACGTCTTTTACACCTATACTAGTCAGGCTTCCAAAAGAAAACAATTGGCACATTCAAAGTAGGTATCTTGAGGAGAGTTTAATAAACTATTTTATAAGTTCGGGCATTTGTTAGGAAATCACAAGGAGCAGTGCAGTACCCTGGGGCTAGTAACTGCAGGGGAGCTGTTGTCATCATTAGGAATGAAGGGACCATGGGACAGGCAAACAAGACCTCCTGCCAAGGCCTGTGCTCACTGGAGAGGGAGGCAAACAATCCATGGAACTCTGCAGAAAGGAAATCAGGGAACTAAATTCCCCACCTCATTTTTCTCCCTCCTCCCACCCTCCTGCTAGTGCTTCCCATTGTTCAAACCAAATCAGAGGTCAGAGGGCAAGAGAGCCCTTGGATAAAATCCATAAGGATTATTAGCTTCTTGGGGCACGACCATGGTGAAAATGCATGAAGAGTGTGATTCTAGAGAGAAAAAAAAATGGAAAAATTTTCAGCACAATTATTCTTATTTCTTCTGTAGAAACCAATGGCAGTCCAACATGAGGTTACTGCAAATTCCCACCTGCTTAACAATTCTCAGTCACCTCTGGATTCAGTATCCTGTTTAAGTTTAAATCTAAGGTTCATGTTGCCTTATGAATGTTACTTTATCTCTGTTTCTTATCAGACTTGGAACTTGGCTGCCTTCCCTTGATTCCTATAAAGCAACCATTTGCATGAGGCCGGTGTACACAGAGCAGACTTCACTAAATGGTTAGAGAAGTAGGGAGGTTTAGACACAACAATGCAATAAAAGTTGGATGTTCATAGTCTCCAAAGACTCAATCATCCCCACCAGTTTGGGATCCCATTTCTTGCCATGTTTTGGGTCCTTTTCCTACCCACCATCAAATCCTAAATAAGGATCCATCTTAAAAAGTAGTTGGAGGAAACTTAGAAATCATGCAGTCCTCAAGCTCTCCTTCTCACAGAACCCTATACATTTCACTTGCTTCTGTATCCTCCCCCTATCATGCTGTCCTATAAGTTCTTTAGTTACCATCTTGCTGCCCCACTAGACTTCAGATGGTTTTTGAGGGCTAAGTCATTATCACATCTGGATCTCCAGGGTCTACCATCATACTTTAATGAAGTAGGCACTCAATTAATGCTTCTTTTTTTTTTTTTTTTTTTTTTTTTTTTAATGCGTCTTGAATAAATGTGTGATCTTCCAGGATATGACATCCCTGCTGTGCATGCACACACACTTTTCACCACGTACAGGTTTATAAAAACTGAGGCTCTCAGAAGAGAAATAACACACCTCAGAATCCAGGTATCCTACCTCTTCAAATTGATATTCTCCATAATACCCTGCTAATTCAGTTGTTTACATATAAGTGTGCTCAGTGAATTTTCTTATCCTAGCTCTGCTATAAAACATCTTTACAGCTTTTTCTCAGCAAGTTATACTTAAGAGGGACAAGTTATAGAAAGAAAATTTCTCCTGATGGAAAAATTCCCTGCATCAATATCCTAGCATTTTCATCAACATGTATAAATTTGTTGTGTTTACAATATTAATTAATATTGAAAACTGCAAGTAGAATCAATCTTTGAAATCGTCATTAAACTGAAAAAAAGAGGAAAGGAATTAACACTTGGTGATGGAGATTTGGACCCTTTTATTTCTAACATTCTGCCTAATACTTTGTACCCAAAGATTTTCTCTGGTTAAGACAGCAAAGAAACAGTTCTGGCAAATGGTGTATTTTGTTTTCCTAATGAAAATCCATGAGGGAAATTTTAAAAATATTTCAAAACATCTCATTGCAAATCTGTTAACTTTCTTTTAAGAGATTTTTGTTGTTCCATCAGAGAATGTTGCTTATAATTTCATTATTGCTCATCATACTTTCATGACTCATTAATTAGCTTTATATCCAAAATGAACTGAATATTTTTACTCAACTATTCAACTGTCTAAAACCTGACAAAGTGAAAACACAGTATCATCTTCCAGAAATCTCTGTGCCTCCAGGTTGATCAGTTTCCCAGGTACTTCCTAGATGCTACCAACAGTGGAAAGAAAAACTTCCCCTCTGTGCTGTATCCTGCAAAACTTTCCTCCCCATACCATATTCTGCAAACCCTTTCTATGCCCATAGCTTTCCATTATGTATTTTCATGACCATTATGGACAAAATGAAAGTAAAGTTTTTATGATAAAGTCACTCCAGAAATGTATTTTTCAAACAGCCACCTGACTTATTTGTACAAGTTCTCCACTGATTTATGTTCGATAGCGTAAAAACAGCCTTTAACTACTTTTCTTGTCATACCTGTTGACTTTTGTCTTCCTTTGATCTCATCTTATATGCAAGGAAATGATTCAAGTATATAAGGCTTTTCTCCAAACTTATTAATCAGAATCTGCTAGAGCAGAGGCAGGTAATCTGCAAGTTTTAAAGGACCTCCAATAACTGTGATGATTAGCTAGGTTTGGGAACACTCCACCAAACTCAAGAATGAATCCAACACTGAAATTAATTGTGAAATACTTATGTACGTGTGTTAATGTCTTTTTTTCTGGAAAGAGGATGGTTTTTCTTTTTTAAATTTTCAAAGGCATTTTTTAAGAATGGGACAGACACATTATGAAAATAACTCATATACTGAAAAATTTGTAATATTTTAGCATCTCAAGTATCTGACTTAAGGTCAAAATAGAATCATCTTTCCTAAATTCTGTTCTCTACTTATTAAAAAGAATTATAGTTCCAGAGTACATGGGTCTAAAGAGCCATAACAGAATGATTCCTACTCTATGCCAAAAAAGTATTTCTAAATGTTCCTGTTAGCTTATGCGCCTTCCTTTACTGAACCTCTCAACAAACTTCTCCAGTATCATTTATTGCTTCTATATCAGTATCTACTTTGGACACTTCCACAGCCACCCTTCTCTCATCATTTATCCTGGGTTACTGTGCACAAACAGGCTGCTCACGTCCAAGGACACCGGGCAAAGGAGGAAAATGGCTCCATGCATCAACCCAGTGCTGCATCTACCCAGGGGGGTGACTTTTTTGTAATTCATATATGTGCTACCAGTGGTCCTGCCTTTTCCCACTCTTTCTTTTTCCTACCGGAAGGAAGAGCATATGCATGTACAAAAATAAGAATTCATGCATAACCTGTCCCCTTTCATCCCATAGTCTTGATTCTTCTTGGATCTTCTAAAGAATAGAAATGTTTAAGTCTATTTCTATGTTTATGTATTAACCACAATTAAGGAAAGTCAGAGTTGAGATAATAACAACAATAAAATCTCCCTACTTCATAATTAATAGATTCTATGGTATGTCATGACTCTTAATAAGTAACTTAAATATTCATTTGATTACATTTCCTCATCTATAAAATTAAATACTTCACTCACAGGGCAATTGGAAGTTAGGAGGTTCTAAAATGATAATGTACATGGAAATATTTTGTAAAACCCAACAAATGATAAAACTATAAAATTACATTAACATTATCAATATAATTACAATTAAAATTTACTGCTGACAGAGAAAATTGTGTATTACTATGAGAATACACTGAGAATAAGTCTTATCTCTGATTTCAAAGAGCTTACAACTCAGTGAAGGACCTTAGACAATCTATACAAATAATTTACCATAGATTAGAGTGGAATACTAAATTCCAATTGAGTCAAGTGAATAATAAAAGCAAAATTATAGTCGTTCAACTGGCATAGTACAAGAAAGCTTGTGGAGGATATAGTAGTTAAGCTACACTTTAAAAGATGGTTAGGATTTGAGTAGAAGCAACAGTTGGGAAAACCTGAGAAATGCTACCTTTAATTAATACTCTTTTACTTTCAAGTTCTTCCTCTAAGGAGTGTTCCAAAAATTAAATAAACTTCTGATCTTCCCAGGCAAAGTCATCAGAAGCATAGCATAATGGTACAATCAATAATAGATAGATCAGGATTAATAAGAGAAAGGCAATTAGGAGAAATGAAGGTCACATTGGCTTGGTGCCCTACCGTGTAAGAGCGCTGGTTACCTTGTCAATTCCACCTTGCTCATGGTAAAGGGTTCATTCGAAAGTTTGGCATAAAAATAATCAAGTTGATAAAAGAGATATTTTCAAGTACAATATGTCCATTTGGGCGTGGAGTAAAGAGTTCTGACTCCAAATTAAGTCATCTTTTAGGGATCTCAGAATTTAGAGGGGCTCTCCTTAGGGAAATACTCTGTGGAGAAAAGTCTCCTCTTCCTATTTGGTTTTCAGTTTATGTCTCAGGTTAGGGCATGCTTCTGAGGTCCAGCTCTAATGCTGACTCTTTAAAAACAAACTTAGCCTCTCATACAAGTGATTTGGGCCAAAAATAAAATGAAACAGCTTTCTCTGGAGACACAGAGAATTATGAAGAATTAGAAAAATACTTAATAACCAAAAAAAAAATCCAGATAACACAGGTTACACTGTAACATTTACATTTGCCTTATATCTTTAGGGGCATGTAATGGAATTCATGGCAGGTGAATTTTTTATTAAACAGTAATTACTCATCAAAGAAAGCAGGAAGGGCTTCCCTGGTGGCACAGTGGTTAAGAATCCACCCGCCAATTCAGGGGACACGGGTTCGAGCCCTGGTCCGGGAAGATCCCTCATGCCGCGGAGCAACTAAACCCGTGCACCACAACTACTGAGCCTGCGAGCCACAACTACTGAAGCCCACACGCCTAGAGCCCGTGCTCCACAACAAGAGAAGCCACCGCAATGAGAAGCCTGCGCACTGCAACGAAGAGTAGCCCCCGCTCGCTGCAACTAGAGAAAGCCCGCGCACAGCAACCAAGACCCAACTCAGTCAAAAATAAATAAATAAATTTATAAAAAAAAGAAAAAAGAAAAGCAGAAGGGAGCACAAAAACACTATTAGTCCTTTCACCTTAGGCTTTCTTGTTCTCTTTCTGATGATTCTCCTGAAATTGGTCACATGGGACCTTCTGAAAGAGTAAGTACTAAAAATATTTGTTGAATTAACAAATGAATGAACGAATGAATTGATAAAGCAGAGATAAGAAGATGAAAGCATTTAAACCTAAAAAACACATGGTTACCAAATAAAACCTCATTAGCACTGGAAACAACAGCAGTGGACCCATCATTTATTGAGTGATTACTGTATGCCAGGCATGGTGCTTAGATTTTTACACTCAGTAATGAATATTCATCACAGCAGCCCCTTAAGGTGGGTTTTACTATTAGGTCAGTTTTATAGACAAGGAAATTGAGGCTCAGTAACATGTCAAAGTTCACACAGCTCAGAAATAGTCAGACTGGAATTCAGAACCAAACCTATACAATTCCAGAGCTAAACTCTTAATCTCTGTAGGGGTTTCTATCCCTATTATATTCTATTCAGGTTTGACAGAAGATTTCTAGATTTGGAGAAAAAGGGACAGTAAACGAGAACTTGAACTATTTGGTGGATGGGATGGAGATTATAAAAAAATCTTTGTGTAGGAATTTACTTGAATTGTGAATTTAGGTAAATGTATAAGACAAGCAGATTTATTTTTTGTGTACATTTTCTATGCAAGATGCTACCCTATTAATCTCAATCCAATTTTGAATTATGTTTCCATATTATATATGTTTTCTTCAGTTATGGTTGCCCTCAGTAATAGTAATAGCCACAATTTTTAATAAATTCACAGATTCCACAGGGGGTCTTTAATACTTTAATATTGTTAATACACACTTCAATACTGTTAAGTGAGAAGGAAAAGTACCTGGAGTTCATGACCCAACTACTCCCAGGGTCACATGGTAATAATACTTAGTAGCCTGGGTTATCCCTACTCTTTGCAGTGGTGGAATTTTTTGTGACATAAAGAAACTATTTCTAAGCATTAATTTAATCATTCATCTTGGTGCTACCTACAGTCTGTGTTCTAGAAGCTTCAGTCGAATTCTCTTATCCATTGCCCACTTCCTTGATCCATTCACTTTATCTACAAATAATTGAACCAGGTATTTTTCTAGTGAAAGGAAACGAGTTCAATTAAATTAACTTGGAAAATTAACTAATAAATTGAGTGTCTGCTGCCTCAGCTGTAAAACAAAATAAAATATAACAAATTAGAAAGGGAAGGAGGTATAATAATACTATCTGTACAACTGTCTTTACTCTGTGTTTGAGGCGATTGCATCAAATACTATAGGAAGACAATAAGAAAATGTGAGCTGCTGTGTTTAGGAGGCAGGCACTCAGGTGAAGGAAGACTTCCATTAACTAACTCTTTTCCAGAAATTCTAGAAGATTAGGTAACAAAACACTCCTGTTTTTCCCCAGAATCCTTGTCCCTCATTTCCTGTAACCAAGCGACACCAAACAGTGACTTAGCTCACTACCAGGCGATTTGATATAAGTCCTTGGAATAATGCCTGCAGCTTTCCATGATACTAAAATGCATTTTCTTCCCTAATTCTTAAATTTAAAAAAAAAGTGCTTCTTTATTGTAAATATCAGATACAACACATTATCTCTATTACAGTTGAAATCACTACCTCTAATAAACATGTCTAGAGAGAACAGGTAAGAGAATAAGATAGGTATAGGGGAAAAGACTATTTAAAGTTGATAAACTTAAAAAATGAAAAAAACCAGTTATGTATTTTTCTATAAAAGGGTTTTTTCTCTTCCCATAAATCACTGTCAACTTTCTAGTCCCATACATTATTGAGTTTATCTGTATCATCATCAAGAAAATGCAGTTGTTATTCTCATTATTATTAACAAATAATTATAAACCAGGTTATTTACCTACATGATTTTATTTATCAACATCATTTTAGAGATGAAGATTTTATGCCAAACCAGCATTTAAAACCATATCTGTCTGGCTTTGAAATCTGGGATCATTTCTTTCTGCTACATTGTACCCTAAGTATAGTACTGTATATGACAATTTGTGAGAATGTTTTGTTACGAAATTATTAGTATCTGCTTAATTATATAATTTTAAGTTTGCTACATCCTTGAGGATGAATATTTTTATTCTCCAGCATTCAATTTATTGATAGGAATATACTTCAGGAGTTGTAATATATGTGGGGAAAGATGGCTATTATATAAAAATCTGATTTACAAACTTTAAATGAAATACATTTATCATTTAAGTTTATTTTTCTACAATATATCAACATGTAAAATGAAGACACTGTCTTTTAAAGATCTGTTTGCCTACTGAGGATTTTATAAGTCTCTGTAATAATAAAATCTTGTCCCTGCCTGAAAGTATCTCTATAGTTAGATCAGAGTGAAATAGAAAAAAATAGATTTCTTTCATGAACAATATATGTTCCATCAAAAGAACAAAGAAACAGAGCTCTAAATGCTGGGTTTTCTGCTTCCCTGAGATGTTTAAGACTGTCAGAGAATGACAGGTTCTGATGTTCTCATTCTGAATTTTAACCTTCCAACATATCCTTACACCATACTACACTCCAGGCACTCGGGGAATATGACATGAGAAATGACGTTTATTGATTGCCCTCTCTATAGAACAGAGCTGAGCCCTTTTTATACATTACCTTGTATGATCCTCACAAGATTTGTTATTAGCTTATGGAAAAACATTGAAGCATATCTCTCTACCACAACTTGAAGGAAAATACGATTGTCCATTTTATTATTATATCAACACATAATGAGATATGTAACGCTACTTTAAAGAAACTATATGGGTTCTATGCCAGCAAGACTCAACTCTGGATAGAATGAAAGCTCCACATAGCCCCCAAAATAGGTGGAAGGATGGATACTCACATAAGAAATAAACCACAGGGGTTAATTTGTTATTGACCATCCAGATATGGACTAGGAGAGAGGGAATCTTACAAAACAAGCACACCTATCCTGGTTCTGCGGCAAGGTCTTCCCTACGAGGAAGATGGATAATAAGATTCTAGCCAAAGCAATTCAAGTGCTTCATTCTCAAAGTCTGTCACCGTTCAGCAAGTAATTAATCTAACTGCCCTTGTTCAGAGTCAGTGCTGCACAAACAACTTTCAGCTATGATTTGTCTTTCCAGATTTGTCTGCTGGAGGGTGGAAAACGGGCTGCTTGTGAAAATGTTGAAGATTCCCATCTGTGTGGCAGAATTTTATTTTTTTAATTATAAATCACTCTACTGGCATCCGGACTGTGGACCGATTTCCCAAGCCTGTCTGTTTACAGGGAGAACAGAGACTGGTCAGTTTGACATGTCTTCCAGTCAACAGGAGAGTTAGATCTCTCATGGGAAAGTGATGAGTTGTCATTGTGATTTTATGCCTCAGTCTCATATCGTGGCTCACATGAGTGCATCCTGAAAAAGCATACAGTAGCTGAGGATTGCATTCTGAGACTGCAACCTACAAGCTCAGTCCTGTACCTTGGCATGTTCACTGAGAGTTTCCTATGCTTGCTGTAACAAATTACCACAAACTCGGTGGCTTAAAACAACACAATTTATTCTCTTACAGTTCTGGAGGTCAGAAGTCCAAAATCAGTTTCACTGGGCCGAATTCAAGGTGTTGTCAGAGTCATGCTCCCTCCAGAGGCTCTAGGAAGCCTCTTTTCCTCACCCTTTCCAGCTTCTAGAACTGCATTCTAGGCATGTGTTGATTCTTGGTCCCTTCCTCCGTCTTAAAGCCAGCAGTGAGCATCCTGATTCAGTGGTCACATTGCCTTATTCTTTTGGGTCAAATTTCCCTCTGCCTCCCCCTTATAAGGACACTTGTGATGGCATTTAGATCCCAACCAGATAATCCAAGATAATCTCCTCATCTCAAGATCTTTAATTCAATAATATCTGGCAACCTCTTCTGTCATATAGGGTAAGATTCACAGGTTCCAGGTATTAGAACCTGGACATCTTTGGGGGCCATTATTCAGCCTACCACACACCATCTTTTGAGGACTATTCTAGAAGTGAGTACATACCCCTTTCTGTATTTGATGGGAGGATACTTTAACATTTTCTTTGAAATTCAACAACCGTTATATATCAATCAGGGTTCCATCAGAAAACAGGATTCACCCCAGATGTTCATGTCAATGGGGGTGGACAGGATTAAGAGAACAAACAATGCATGTGAGGCGCTCAGCAATTAGCAACAATGGGAGACTTTTACCTGACTTCCCCAGGTTGACAGGCACAAAGAGACAACATTATTGGAGCCCAGTGAGAAAAGGAACCATGAAGAGGGTCCACCTGGTAAGAGCTGTGGTCATGACAGGATAAAGCCACTGCCAGAGACCTGGTGCCAAAGTACGGAGAGAATGAGGAAGAAATACCTGGACATAGCTCTCGACCTGCTGGTATCTCCCATTGGCCAAACCCAACCTGAAGTCACCTGGCAGGGGAGCCCAGGGGAAGCACACACAGGGGTAAGTGTCTCCAGCATAGAATATGTCAGAAAAAGGTAGAAAATGAATATAGACCTGGAAGGTGGGGAGGGAGCATACTAGCACACGTTATCCCCATATGACCTATAAAAAAATGAGTTTCAGAAAAATAGGGAATTCAACCAAAGTAAAATGACAAGTGGTTGACCTAAAATTTGAATCTATGTCTGTCTGAGACTTGAAAATCTTTTTTTGTTTGTTTCTCTCACAGTTTACTGCTTTATAGCTTTGGAAGTTTCAGTTTGCCTCATTTTATATATCTGCTTCTGAATTGCTTAACAACAGTCAAGCAGTAAAGAATATTTCTGATTTTCATAACCATTCAATATACAAAATTATATCATCTTCTCATTTATAATCTTAAATTGGTTTGAGTCTCCTTCCCACTGTGTCTCGGCCCCAGCATTACTTCTCTAGCTTGAAGGAAAAAAAAATGTCTTTGATTGTGTTCAATTATTCATCCTCATAGCAAACTCTGAATCAAGAATTATTAAATTCTATATTTCCTACCCCCAATTCTATGTGCGAAATAATTTAAGTTTCTTCTATGATAGATCTCAGTTTCTAAGGATATTCTTGCCTGCTCACCAATGTCCACATAGAAATAATTAATTTATAAGCAGAGTCTACTAATAGATCCATTATACTCTTAGTCCCTGCCTGATTTCCAGATTTTACATTTCTCCAGAGAAATGATTTTAACCAGCAACTCTCTCCTGTTTCTTCCAGGCAAAGATAATACACTCAGCATAACCTCTTTTACAGCCCGTTTTCATGTCTAAACTGAATCCACTGCTGATACACTCACTGAATCACTCTCCCCTATCCTTCTACGGCCATCCGTGGCTCTTCACTCCTCTCCCATATAGCCCCACGCATCACCGTTCTAAAAAGTCTGCACTGAGTGGCACTGTATCTGCTGCTTTGGAAATTAGAGCCTGGCTCCAAATCCCATGCACTGTTAACAAAACACCTTTCCCCTTGCCCTTCTCCCGACACCGCCTTGCAGCCGGAAACTCTCCCAGAAGAGAAGGGGAGAGGAGCAATCAATAGCGTCTCTAAACAGAAGATGGCTTTGGCAGGAGGTAGCACTCAACCACCACAGCGAACGGCAGGCCTCTGATTAAGACACCCGCGCGAGACTGATTGATCTTCCTGTCTGTGCTGCATGCAAACCAGCTACCTACTCCCCCTCTCTTTGCTGCTTCATTCCCCTTACAGAACGGAGAGCACTTGAAGAGAAAAGTGGTGCTGGGGTCTGCAGAGAGCTTAAAAGGAATTAGAGACAGCTGATTGTTCTCCTTGAATTTGGACTCTGTAATCAATTAGGAGAGATTTCATAGAAATGGCGATTGAAAATGAAAATTCATGGTTAGGTCACATCAACCAAGCTCCATGTGACTTTCCCCATTAAAGAGAGCTAGCTCCCAAGGGTCTGTTTGTGCAACTTGACCCAGTACAGCCTCAGACCACCCTGGTGCTTTCCTGACACCTCGGACCTGTAGGTCACAGTCAAATGAGCCTCACAGTACTTTACATACAGCCAAACAATGGAACACGAGGCTGGATTGTAGGTCTGCTTAATTTACTCAAGATCTCCCTAATGTGGGAAACTTTCAGGCTAATTCCATTATCTGAGACTCCAGGTGTATATTAAATACATACATAGATATAGAATACCTAATACATACATAATGGGTACATACATAAGTAGCAAAACAAGGTTCACAAAGTTGTAGCAAGTTGTAAAAGCTTATGTGAATGGGCTACATATTTTTACTTTATATATTATAAATCCATATATGTAGAGTAATTATACTATAATTTATACACTACATATTGTACATTTATATACTATACTATACTATATATTGTACCAATCTATACTATAACAGTGCAATATTATACATATTATGTCAGGCACTGGGATCAGCCACTGTGAGAGGGAAAGCTAATAGCTGGTATTTGCATCTTACATAATATATCCAAGAATTTTATATACCATTAAACTTCCCTAAAATTCTACAGTGTGAATTTTGCCCCATTCTGCAGAAGAAATTAAAACTTAGTCAAGGAACTTGTCCTACTTTGCACCATTAGTGAATAGCAGAGCTGGGATTAGAACCATTTGATTTGTTCATTGACAGGGACACAAAGAAGGCTAGCTGTGGTCCCTGCCATCCAGTAATTTATAATTATATTGTGGAAATAAGACATCCACAGGTAAGAGGTCAGGTGACAATACAAAACCACATAGGAAATGTTCTGGGTGATAAAAATGACTAATTCCAAAAAGAATTGCATAAACAACAGGTACTTGGAATTAAGCAGAGAGATAGCTTTCTTTCTTTCTATTGCTCACAGCCATGCTGTCTGAAATCCTCTTCCGCATTTCCTCTTCTTCCTAGGTGTTCATACCCACCATAAACCTCTGGGCAATTATTCTCCCACATCATCTTGTCATCTATTGAAGTTTATTATGTACTTGGCCTCTGACAGTTCCTAAGAACTCAATACTTCCAACCTGCCACAGACCATATTTTCATTCATTTCACTGAACTCTTTCCAACAGTCATATCTTTCTGGAACTGTGCCTCTTTACCAAGCAAAAGAAGCACACCAGTTCAAATGAAACCAGGAGTCGTCTGAAACAAATCCCCCGAGTTCTACTTCTTCCTTCTGTCCATAATGAGTGGGGTATTTAATCACAGATATTTTTCAGGGAGAGCAGAGCTCAGAGGGTACAAGCTACTTGCCAGTCAGTGACAGAGATACAAGGCATGGTAGGAGGGAAATAGCTTTAGTAAGAGAAGGGGTCACTGAAACTTGAAAATAAACTGTAGAGAATTTAGGAAACCCTTCCATTATTTAAATCACGGGTATTTTCAAAAGTATTACTTCAGTTAGCTGCTTGCTTCCTCCTAGAAGAATATCTAGCTCCTACACAGGTTAGCCCTGTAACACAGGAGTTACAGAGTAGGATGGAAATCTCTCCAGTCCTACCTGCCTTAAAAAGAAAGAAAGGAAGAAAGGAAAAAAGGAAGGAATGAATGAAGAAGTGAAGGAAGGAAGGAAAGAGGGAAGGAAGAAAGGAAGAAAAAAAATGTGATAATAACAAAAATTGATCTTAGTACATTTCTACTATTAAAAAACTGTTTTTACCCTGCCTTCTTTCAAAAGAGGATTTCAGCATTTTATATTACATACATGTAAATCCAACAGTGTAAAGATGTGTAGATATAATGACTAAGCATTAAACCTAACTCTGAGTTTCCTAGTAGCCAAAGGAAAGGGAAAAAAAGAGTACAAGTTTTACACTGCCATTATTTAATAATAAGAGTCAATATCTTCATGAATGGCTAACTTTTTGCTGCTTCTATATTATAAGGCACTTACTAGGTGAAAAGATTCTCCGTAAACACTGTCTACAATGTCTATGTCTTCATCATAATAATAGCTAACACTAACTAATATAGTATTTCTTCTGTGCCAGGCACTATTTTAAGGGCTTTACATATATTAACCAATTTAATTTTCACAATAACTTTGGATATAGGTACTATTATTATCCTTATTTTACAGATGAGTAAATCAAAGTACAGAGGGTTAAGTGATTTGCCCAAGGCCACATAACTAGTAAGTGTTAGTAACGGGACTCAAACCTAAGCCTGGTTCCAGGATTCAAACTCTTAAACACAAGACTATGCTGGACCTCAGCTAATCCTCTATAGTAGCGTACTAAGAAGGAAGAGGATGAAGGTATTGAACCAGGGTCACTAAAGCCAAGAATTGCTAGACTCGGGGTTCAAATCTAATACTAAAGCCTACAGTTCCAAAGCCTACATCTATTCCCCTCTGATCCATAAAAAGATGGTATCCCATGGGTCTTTATACAAAGGGTATTCAAGAATTTAGAGCTGTGCAATACAGTGTTCTTGTACTGACTCTTTATAAACATTAAATCTAGGTCTGAGTTTCCTAGTAGCCAAAGCAATGGGGAAAAGAGCACAGAGGTTTACACAGTCATTATTTAATGATAAAAGAGCCAATATCTTCATGAATGACTAACTTTTTGCTGCTTCTATATTATATTAAAATTTAACTCACTAAAGATATTTCTATACAAGGTTAAATTAAGGAGGTCCAGGAATGGTACTTTCTGGTGATCTAGTTCAATTCTAAAAATTTACTTAGTCCTGAAGAAATAGTTGAAAAGAAAATCTCTTATAAGCCCTTGAGGCAATATTTTTTCTCTTATTGTTTTGATAAAAGCTGGGTATCAGTTGTAGAAAGAAGATTCTCATGCTATGGCTATCCAAGGAGACAGAGACAATATTCAGTGTCTACTATGAGAGTTGAGGACTTTGATCTGAAGTTGCAATAGGTTATCAGAATCCAGATTTGAGCCTCAGGGTGACCTAGAAGGAAATCAAATTAGTTAGAACAAATAGGTGCTTTGGACACAGATATTCAATACTCTCCAAAAATACGTGTACTACCCTCATATTTCCAAGTTTCTCACAGTTGAGTGAAGCCATATGATAAGTTCTGGCCTATGGGCCATGAGGGGAAGTGATGTATATCACTTCTAGGCCAGAACATAGAGAAGCCAATGTGTTTTCTTCCTAAGCTCTGGTAATGCTGCGTTCTCATGTCCAGATGATAAAACTACAAATTGTCAGAGCTTCTCATTAGCCTGAGTCTTTGAGCAGCTATGTAGGAAACTGTTCCCTATCAAACTGTGTTGGACATGGAGAATGAGAGAGAAATTAACCTTTGGTGTTGTTGCTAGGTCATTGATATTTCAAGATTAATTTGTTTTTGCAGCAAAACCTATTCCATCCCAACTAATATAGTACTTCAATACTCCCCAGGGAGAGACTGCACCTAAAAGACTCAAATTGTCCTGGAATTTCCCAGAAATATATACTATAAAGTTATATTTTTAAGAGATATTTAACTTTCTATCAATATTACATTATTTCTACATATGATATTACATTCATAACATGGAACAT
The DNA here is from genome assembly GCF_965194805.1 of Balaenoptera borealis. Taxonomy (NCBI): domain Eukaryota; kingdom Metazoa; phylum Chordata; class Mammalia; order Artiodactyla; family Balaenopteridae; genus Balaenoptera; species Balaenoptera borealis. The sequence continues at coordinate 20,927,350 of NC_138866.1, forward strand.
TGTTTTCAAAATGAATGAATGTACCAAATTTTTAAACTCTGGGCTTTTATTTACTACTCTTCATTTTTGTCCTTCAGTCATGTTTCATTCTATGTGTTGAATGCCTGCATCTATGATAATTTTCTCTTTAAAATCAAGTGGCTGGGATTTTTTTCCCCCTAAATCTAGACACTGTTGTTCTGCCATTTTAAAAGTGTTAAAAATCTCAGTTTCAATCTACAGCTTGTCATAACATGAACTAACTCCACAGGCATGCCTTTGGAGTAGGTACAGTTAAAATATTAAATAATAGCCTGCATAATTATCCCCTTGGGAACTGTCCCATATCTCAACCACCAGGTGGCAATTTTATCACATTATATGTCCCATTAGGTAAGCAATGGCCTAAATGGTGTGAACAGATTATTTTTTTCCTCTGCAGTTTTGTGCTGTAAGGAAAGGCTGAGAGACACCAGAAACAGAGCTCAGGACTGTAGGTGAAGAGAGATTGAAGCCCTCCATTGTCTGGAAGGCGAGAAGTACTTGCTTTCAATGTGTTTATGATTATGTCAAGTGTACTGCAATGGGTTCCAAACTCTATACGCCAAAGGAATAACTTAGCAGTCAGCTGAGATCACATAAGGATAAGGGTAAATTTAGGGTACCTACAGGCACTTGTCACTCTAATAGTAGAAGTCAGATTATTTTGTGGGAAACCATAGACCCTAGACTAAACCTTTTCCCTTAACTAAGACTACCAGTTTGAGGTTCAGTATGTTCACTGTTTTTCTACACTTAATGAATACCCGCTTAGTGGCCCTCAAGTTTTAGTGCACCAGAATCACCTGGAGAGCTGGATCCCGCCCCAGAGTTTCTGATTCAGTATGTATGGAGTGGAGCCTGATAATTTACATTTGACCCCAGGTAAAGCAGGTAATGCTTATTCAGGAAACACACTTTAAGAACCATTGCTCTACTATGTGCCAGGCCCTGGGATAAATCCTGGAGATACCACAGTGAACACAACATAGTTGCTGCCTGACAGAACTCCTTGTTAATTGTAAGAAATCTGACAATACTTCAACTTTTTGAGCTTCATTTTTCTTAACTATAAATGAGGATAATATCATTTATCTCATAGATTTTCTACAGGATTAGATAAAATATAATATATGCAAAGATTTTTTCTCAGTACTTACAAAATAGAAAGCTCTCAATATATGGTAGCTCTTAAGAGCTAAGCATCCTTAGAAGGAAGCAAGCAGCTATAATCCAGTGTGAGAAGGGCTAGTGTCTACTCCATCTCCAGCTGAAGTAACCACCCATCAGGAAGCTCTTTCCAACAATCCCTTTTCCCCTTCCTACCAAGGGCAGATAAAGAAAAGGAATTAGCATCTGTTAGTATTAGTAGTTGAATTATTTAGGATTCTTTTAGATACGTGTGATAAAACTCGACTTATACAAGCTTATATAAAGAATAAAAAACATTAGCTTATGGAACTGAGAAGTCCAGAGGTGGAAATTATTTAGGACTCTATGGGATCCAGGTGTTCCCTTGAGATATTGAGCTCTCTCGAGCTCTCTCTCTCCCCGCCTCCCTCTTTTCTCTCTCTTCCTTCTCTTTCTCCTTTTCCTACTCTTTCCCCATTGCTACATCATTAATGTCTTGATTTTTATAGAGGTTCTCTCTACGAGATGAGCTTGATGGTCATGGATGAACCCTGATTGAATCAGGTGCCCATCTGTAATGGACTGAAAGGTGGCCCCCAGACAATATGGCTACCCAGAACCTGTGAGCGTGACTTTATTTGGAAAAGAATCTTTGCAGATGTAATTAAGTTAATGACCTCTACCTGAGATCATCTTGGATTAACTGGGTGGATTTTAATTCCAATGACATGTGTCCTTGTGAGATACAAAAAGGAAGAAGACACAGAGGAGAAGTTGATGTGAAGACGGAGGCAGAAATTAGAGTGATGTGTCCATAAGCCAAGGAACACCAAGGATTGCCAGCAACCACCAGAAGCTAGGAGAAAGGCATAAAACAGATTCTCCTTCAGAGTCTCCAAAAGGAACTAACCTTGCTAACACCTTGATTTTAGATTTCTGGCCTTCAAAAATGTGACAGAATAAAGTTCTGTTGTTCAAGAATTAATTTCTCTTTCTGTTGATATTTTTATGGCAGCCTGAGGAAACTAATACAGCATCCTTTGGACCAATTCCTGAGGACTTCTGGTCAACCAGGTCTCGGTCTCTTGCCCAACCCTTCAAGCAGAGGGCATAAAAGAAACTATTATTGACAGCCTCAGCAGAACCATAATGGTTTGGGGCATTTCCCAAAGAGACTGATGATGAGGAAGAGGAGAGTGATAAAATAAAGCTAACTCTCACTTGGTGAATGCTTACTATATTTCAGACACTGCTAGATTTATATGCATTACTGCACTTGATTTATAGAACAACTTGGGAAGGAGGTATTTTCAGCCCTATTTTATAGATGAGTAAGCTACAAATCAGAGGTTAAATAACTAGACAAATACTGAATTAACAGTGGAACTAAAACCTGGACTCTGTCTTTTCTTTTGAAACGCATGTTTTGACAACTATATTAAATGTTCCCTGCCATTCTCACCCCTCAAGTTAGTCATACAACAAATAAGCATTTTTAGGATTTGAACCTAGGTGTATCTGACTGTCTTGACTCTTTGGTAGGACAACAGGCAGCTCCTGTGGGCTTCCATGCTTGGCAGGGAGCAATGTTCAGCATAATCAACCTGCTTTTAATACAATTACTTGAATTCAATTTAGCAGTATCTCCCTTAGTGATATCCCAAGGTGCCCAGGAAGGATGTTAAGATCACAGTCACTTCTCAAGGACTTTTATTTTGATCAGGTCCTGGGTAAGTTGCCTGGGGCCCAGCATGCTTCCAGGAGCAGTCTTGGATTCCAAAGTGCATGCTCTTTTTACAACATCTTACCACCACATGTGAAAGAAAGGACACTACTTTAACTCTTTAATAGAGGCAGTTGAGAATGTACAGGATAATTACTTAGCAAGACAGCATACCATATGGGCAAGCAGCATAGTCTATGACTTAAATAAGGCCATGGAGGGAATTCCCTGGTAGTCCAGTGGTTAAGACTCTGAACTTTCACTGCTGAGGGCCTGAGTTCAATCCCTGATGGGAGAACTAAGATCCTGCAAGCCACGTGGCATGGCCAAAAATAAATAAATAACTGAAATTTATTAAAAATAAAAGGTTTCAGTGTTGTTTTTTTTTTTTTTAGTTTATTTATTTATTTATTTTTTGCTGTGTTGGGTCTTCGTTTCTGTGCGAGGGCTTTCTCTAGTTGCGGCAAGCGGGGGCCACTCTTCATCGTGGTGCGCGGGCCTCTCACTATCGCGGCCTCTCTTGTTGCGGAGCACAGGCTCCAGACGCGCAGGCTCAATAGCTGTGGCTCACGGGCCCAGTTGCGCCGCGGCATGTGGGACCTTCCCAGACCAGGGCTCGAACCCGTGTCCCCTGCATTGGCAGGCGGATTCTCAACCACTGCGCCACCAGGGAAGCCCCTCAGTGTCTCTTTTAAATGTCCTATTTTCTCTTTCCTGCAAGCCATTCTGATGCTGACACTTGCTTTTATACATTGTTGATCTATTTCCATGGTTTTCTACATAAACAACTTTCTGTTTCAATGTCAAATCACTGGAAAAGTTTTGAAGAAATTTTAGTAAGCAAAATGTTAATATACCACTAATGTACATAACTAAATAAAAATATCAACACTATAAGTAGCTATGACCAATTTGATGCATACATGGGTAATGATGATTATGTTCGTGGCAGCCAGCTGAATGTATAACAACTGCAAAATATCATAGATACTAAAATGTGAAAAAATGTGCCTCTGAGAATCAACAAAACATAATAAAAGTATATTAATAGTAGCATTGTCTGTAATAACAAAAATTTGGAAGGGAAAAAAATCCTAAATATTCTTCCACAGTGGATAAGTTAATAAATTAGTGAACCCTCACACAGTGGAATACTATGCTTCCCTCAGAGGATGAGATGACATTATATGAACTGATATGGAAGTATGTCCACAGAATACTGTAAAATTTTAAAAATAAAAAAGCAAGATGAAAAATGGTAAAAACATAAAATAAAGTAAAATAAAGTAAGTAAGGCCATGGAATCAGACTGCCTAAATGCAGATGCTGACCACTTCTTAGGTTTATGATGCTAGGCAAGTTATTTAGCCTCCTATGTTCAGTTTCTCATTTGCAAAATGAGGAGAATAATAGTAACAACTGGAAAACTGTTACAAGAATTAAAGGATTAGCATATTTAAAGTATTTAGAACTGTGCCTGACACATGGTAGTTGCTATATACATGTTTGTAAAATAAAATTAAATAAATGATGCATATTCATTTCAAAATAGGGATGGTTCTTCCTATCACAATGGAAAACAGTAATGATAGCTTAAAAATGACTAAAGAGAATTAAGCCAAGGTAAAGTTTTAACACTTAGGATGAACTGGGTTGAATAGATTCAGTTATGACCTTTCCTTTCTTGTGAAAGTTATCAAAGAATGTGACTTTACCTCTTGGCACCTGTGCAAGATATCTTCCATTCCCCCATCAGATGTACTCTCTACCCTAAAAGGGATCTGGATTGAGTTAACAGGCTCCCTTGACCTCTGGCTTCTGGTTTGGTTGAACCATCTTAAGGGGATTATAAAGCAGGAGGAGAGTATGATCAGGTTTTTGTCTCCTGGCTTGCATTTTCCCTTGGGTTGACTGAATCCCAAAGGACATAGATCTGAGATGCCCTGACCACAGCTACTCTTTTCAAATGTGATAAATACACTTTTCTTTTCAGTCCTAAAGGTAATAATGGCTCACCATGAACCCTAGTCCTAGGATACTTTACCATCTTTTATTGGTTTCCCTGCCCACACCTTGTAAAAAGTCTATTTATAAATCCCTCTTCATTTATCCAGTTTGAGTGTGCCATCTATTTCTTCCAGGACCCTGACTAAGACAGCACTCCACGGGAAATGTCCTCTCATTATTCACTCTTCATAATTAAATTCTACAATGAAAAGATTACTCTTATAGTAGAGTTATTTAAATTCCGGATCTACCAGCTCAAATGAAGCAACTATAAAGTCAAAATGGATTTTCTTAGCTTCATCAATTATAAAACAGCCAATGGAATGGCTATTCTCCTTTGGAAGGTGGGGTGTCCATGGTTTTTATAATCTGGCCAGAAACCCAGAATTTTTGAAGCTCTGTTTGCCAACCATGCTCCCCTTGGTCCCGCTCAATTCTGAAGGGCAACTAACACACATAAACAATAACAGAATCAAAATTCAAGTGCTACATTATTTATAGCTATCAACCCAGCATGTACGCCAAATCTAAGGCTTATTGGTAAAAGGCTATACTGATGTTCTATACTTCTAAATATAAATTTTGGAACCAGTTAAAGAAAAAAATAATTCCAAGGACAAAGAAAGCCTGGGCTCATGCCTTTATAATATGTAACACTTCCCCTTAGTAAATTGTAGACCCATACAAATTATATAATCAATCATATTAACTCCCTTTCCCTTGAAAAGAGAGAGAAGAGAGCTTAAAATACTCATATCCTAAGTGTACAGAAGGAAAGCATAATAGGGACACCAATATATCATACCATGAAATGATTATTAACTCATTGAACTCCAGTGTGAAGAGGGAATTTGATATCTTCTACTCCAGAATCCAATCCCCTCCTTTATGTGCAGAACATCAGCATTTGGCAATATTTTAATTCATTATTTTCAGAAAAGATTTGCAGTCAAATAAGTCAGAGAAGCATTAGATTTAGCAGAGTTCCCACCAAGCTACCCCTCCTCTATATTTCCAGTTCTCATGGGCTCTAGAAATGCCATTTCCTCCCTTGGCCCCTCCAGACCTAAGGGATTATAATGGCTTCCTTAAGCTGCTGACTTTAAATACCTCATCATCCCTTTTTTATGCCCTTTACCCTACTCACACTTCTATATGTGGGTTGTCATTAAATTCTCTTCATCTAAGCACCTGGGAAAAAGTATTTGAAAAGCTGTAGAGGAATTACTCTTTCGAACTCCATCCCTGACCAAAGAAGATAGAGTTTCAGGATTTACCTTGATCCCGTTATATGTGCTAGACACTCCACTCTGCCAGCGAATACACACATGGAGAAGGCACCAAGTCAGCTTTATTTTACAGATGTGGAAATTGAGACATGGAAAAGGCATGTGATTTCCTTAAGGTCATTTATTGATAAATGGCATTATCAGAATTTGAACCCAAAATCTCTTATTAAAAAGAACAGAGAAGAAGGCTAATTAAAGGTTAGGGGTCAACTTGAAGAGGAGAATGTAGAAATTTAAAGATTTTGATCAATAATTCTCTTTTGATATAAACCCCTGATCCTGCTTCTACTAAGCACATGTAAGTGAAATATGGGTCACAGTCTGCTATTTGCAGGGTTTCATTCCAGAATGAACCCGTGAATATATGGCTTATTTCCCATGGCAGTGCCATGTAGGGACTCATACTCAGCACACCTTATAGTTACCAAAATTAGAAATACCAGTGTGCAAATGTCTCTGCCAAGACAACAAACTTGAAATTTTAAAGAAAATGGGGAAAAAAAATAGGAAGAGAAATCTCAGAGGGCTTTTGAAACAACCTAAAAAGGGAATTGGAACCAAAAGAGAGCAAAGGTCATCGCTCAGCACAAAGTAAAATAATAACAATGATGATGATAGCTAACATTTATTGAATGCTTATTATTTTCCAAGCATTGTTATAAGTGCTTTGTGTTTGTTACCTCATTAAATTTCACAACCATCATATGAGGTACACACTATTATTATCCCCTTTTTGCATACAAGAAGCTGAGGCTCAGTGACATTAATTCACTAGTTTAATTAACACCTAGAAAAGAAAATTTCATTTGATCTGTATTTTCAGCCACATTTCATGAGAAGGAGTCTGTGTTTCATGCTGCCAAGACAATCGGATAGGGCTGGCAGTTCTAAAAGACATTTCTAAAAGACCTGCTGGGCTGGAAATAATTGAAGCCAGACCCTGCACCCTAGTCCTTTTTCTTAGCTGCATTTCACTTAGCTAGCTAGAGAACAATTATCTTAATCCCTGTCTTTTCTGTGCTCTAAAATGTCACATTAAAGAGTAATCATCCATCAGTTAGCCTTTAGCCTTATGGCATTTAATTAGTAACTCAGTTTCATTCATGTGAAAGTCCTGAAAGAGTCTACTAACCTGGGGACAACTGTATGTTGAACTTGAAAGATGGTGGGCTGTCTGAGCTAATAATCCAAGAACTAAATGGCAGTTCGTTCCCATTCTCCAATTCACATCTAAACTCAGGAACTATGTGATGACCTTCTGACGGCTAGAAGAAAAACTGAGAGGGCCTAGTTCAACAGGTATCTAGCCATAATAAAATCCATGGTTGCTACTAAAATTCCTGTGTCTAAAATGAGAGTCAACATGATGTATAAGAAAGAACATAGGACTGGAAGACACAAAAACATGGGATCAAATCTGGATGTGGCTACAAGTACTAGTTAATTTCCAATTACCCCTAACCCATTCTATTCTCCATTATTCTCTGACCTACTCTGTGCCCTGAGAGTCTGGCTCTGGCAGCTACCTTGACTGTTAGCATCCAGTTGGGTTCAACCAATGGAAGGCCCCTGCAGGAGATATGATGGCAGAAAGTGACAGGGGTTGAGTATCTTTTCCTTCTTTCACACCACAGCTCTGGCAGTAGCTGCAAGACTCCACTACCACAGTTCCCACCAGGTTTTCCCTCCTCTGTATTTCCAGTTCTCACTGGGCTCTAAAAATATAATTTCCTCCCTTGGTCCCTCCTGACCTAAGGGATTGTAATGGCTTCCTTAAGTTGCTTGTCTCTGAGCACCTCATCATCCCCTTTTTATTCCCTTTACCCATACCTCTATACGTAGGTTGTCATTAAATTCTCTTTATTTAACCATGAGGAAATAACTGTTTCCTGCTAGTATTCTAACTGACACAGCTACTCGCTTGTCAGCCGTGTAATCCCAGTCCTTTATGTTTCTTTAGTCTATTTGATCAACTGAAAAAAAGGAGATAATGATATTTACTTTGCAATGTTCTTGTAGATAATATATGCTATATGTTCTTTGAGGTCATGTATGTTGAGTTCTTGGCTTACATTAGGCAAGTGATATAGGGCAACGGAAGACCTAAAAATGTAAACTCTAACATGTTATTACATGACCTCCTCTGTATGTTATATTTAAATTCTCATTAGCCTATCATGCTCATGATTATAGATTCTTTATTTTGTCTTTCTATTTATCTTCCAAAACTTTGATCATGATCTACTCATCTGCATTAGATCAGCAGAGATGAAAAGGGAATACACGGAATTAAATTTAATTCAACAAAAATTTACTGAGCATGTATCCTATGTCATGCATTGTATTCAGCACAAGGGACACAGTGATGGGAATGAAGTGAGTCTCTTTCCTCAGAGTATTTAAAGCTAGTGGGAATAAACTGTAATTTTTGGTTTAGTTTTTTTTTTCTTTTAATGTAAAATTTAAATATACACATAATGAGATGATACACTAATCTGAAGTGTATATTTGCTGTTAAAATAAAAGCACACACCTATGTAACCCAAATCTCTATCACAATATCAATCCAAAAAGTTTTCTCATGTCAATTCCCAGGCAGTTCCTGTCCCTTTCTCCCTAGTGTTCTGATGTTTTTCATCATAGATTCATTTTCCTTATACCCCTCATGTAAAATGTCATTATTCTCTAGATGCTTCAAAATTTCCCCTTTATCCTTGGCTTTCAGCAGTTTGATTATGCTATGCTTTTGTTTTTGCTATTTTGTTATTGCCCACAGGTCCCCAAGGCTCTGCTCATTTTTTCCACAATCTTATTTTCTCTGTCTTCAGATTAGTCTTCTATTGAGTTATCCTTAAATTCACTGATGACTTTCCCTCTCATTTCTATTTTGCTGATAAGCCTATCTGGGGAATTTTAATTTTGGTTATTTTTTCAGCTCTAGAATTTCCATTTATTTCTATTTCTCTACTGAGATTTCCTACATTTCCATGTATTATCAGCTTTTTTTTTTTTTTTACTTCACTGAGTATCATTATAATAGCTGTTTTAAAACCTTAGCTCATTCCAACATCTGAATCATCTCATGGTTGATTTCAGTTGAATTCCTTTTCTTTTGAGACTGGTTTTCCATATACCAAGTAATACTGTATCCCAAACATTGTAAATACTGTGTCATAGAGACTCTGGATCCTGTCATACTCCTCAAAAGAGTATTAATGTTTTTGTTTTTATATGCAGTTAACTTGGTTGTACCTAGTAGGCAAACTCTCTTTTGAGTAGCAGCTCAATTTCAGTTCAGTCTTTATGATTAGCTGTGAAGATTTGAGACTTCTTTGCCCTTGCCTGGATCAGGAGGCCAGCCAGAGATGCAAACAGTATTTCATTATTTTTAAATATTGAGTTGGCTGAAAAGTTTTCCAAAACATCTTACAGAAAAACCTGAACCAACTTTTTGGCCAGTTCAATAGAATTTGGGGCTCCCTCTCTCTGGTTCTCTCCATCCCAGGAGTTGCCCCTCTCTTTTTCACGGTTAGTGTCCTCCAAATCTATACTCTATTCTACAGACCAGAAAGGCTTTAGATTTCTATTTGAGTTTTGACCACCCTGTACTGTAGTAACATTGATCTATCCACAGGATAAAAGCCATTTTAAAGACAAGAAACTCAACTGGCTCTGGTCCATTCTTACAAGTTTCAACTCTCCCACCAGAGTATGCCTGCTTTTTTCATTCTCCAGTGCCTTCAGGTCATTGTTCTTTTGTATCTTGTCTGAAGTTTAAGTTTTTACCTACAGGAGAGCTGGAATGAGAAGAAATCCTAGAGACAAAATGTAAACCTGAAATTTGCATATACAATTGATATATGTTTTGTTGTGGAAAGGGAAAGTGTAAGAAGTAAGAGGAATACACAGGAGGTTAATATACATAATATATATTAGAAGGTACAGAAGGGCCTCCTGTAAGGAGCATTAGCTAAGCAAGAATTGGAAAGGTATGTAGAAATTAGCTAAGCCAACAAACGCTTGGAGTTAGAAAGAATATTTCAGATTTTAAAAATAATAATAAAATGTCTCTGTGCAGGTCTTATTGGTGTGGGAGATAGTACTAAATCTTTGTAACAGAAGATTCATAGCTTATTGAAATATAAAGTTTGAGGTTTGGAGTATAAATTCAACTATCTTGGGTTTAAGAGACTTATATATATAAAGTTTTCCAACCACACCTCATCTAGAAAAAATTAAAAACAACAGTAGCTTTATATATAGCTTATTTTCAGAGAAATGCTAATTAAAAGACAGTCTGATAAGCAAATTAGGCTGACTTTTTTATGTATTATTAAAAATAGACTCATTTCTTTTTATCACTTGCTGCATAAACACTTTAAAGAACAAAAAGTTATAAAAATTCAAGGTCCTACCATTCACTTATTTATATTTTTATAATTCATGTAAGGTAAACATAGACATCAAAGTTAATATTACAAAAGCTGTTGATATGATAGAAGTTACTCAGGGTTAGGACAGGAAAACAGAGCTGTCATTTTCTGACTAGACAGTCAAGAATGAAAGTGTCTCAGCGCTGTTGTGCTATCAACAACAACGGTACAAAGTCAGCCACAAGTGAATACTTATTACCTGCTGATTTATTTTTGGCTTAGTGCTTTCAGGTTTTCTTTGCTCTGCATGGCTTATAAATAACAAAATTCTTTACAGATTGAACCTAATTCTTGCTGCAGCAGGTTTGGCAAAGTATGAGATACATCAATGGTCTCTTCTCTTTCTCCTTCAAATGCTGAGCCTCCAAACTCATCAGTTGAAACTGTTTTTACAATAGATGCTAAAGAATTTACTAAAATTTTTCTATACAAACAATAATAGCCATCAATTATTTGAACCCTGAAAAGTGAATAGGAAGCTCGACTATGACTCAAAGGACAGTGAGTAGCATAATGTACTGTTCTGTTGCTTATTAGTAAACTTAAAGAAAGAATGACCTTCAACAAAACATTATTACTGAAAAAAAAAAATATGCTGAACAATGTCATCCTAAGTCATAGCAGCTAACATCCACCAGAACTGAAAAAGAGTCAAGTGATTATGCATACTCACTCAAATGGAACAAAATAACAATGCCTCCTGGCAAACTTAGTACTCTTTTTCTACTTGCTAGTATAAATATACCATGTGTATGTCTGAGGTATGGTTCAGTCCGATACTAAACATTGTTTATTGATGACATTAAGAAACGTCTGGAGGCTATGTGAGAGGAGCACAATGGTTGTCCTTATTTTTGTAGGAGAAATGGACAGGCTGTCCAGGAAAACATTCATTTTAAGAAAAGATAAAACTGGCAGGTAAGCTGAGAAGCAAAATCGAGGACAGAATGTTATCCTTCACCCGAATTTGTCTCATAGAGCAGTCCCCATGTACTGATCCTTCCACACCTAAAGAGAGAAAGTTGTGAGCACTAGAATCTGAAAGCTCTATATCTACTTGCAAAACACTCTAAGATGAGGCAGCCAACATGCCGCCAGCACACTGGGACTCCAGAATGGAGTGCAGCCGTGCAGGAGAGACGTGCTGTCACATCAAAACAGCAGACGACTCCCAAAGCTACCATGGAATCATGGCATGCTTCAGAACCAGCACTGGACACCACCAGCTGAGATGAAGAGGGGTCTCCCACAACCCAGCAGGGATTAAAAGCTCAGCCAGAAAAGGAGGAAGCTGAAGACCATCACATCATCCCTGAGAAGACTTCTTTATGATCCCACAAGCGATATGCCCTAGTGACTTCCAGAAACAATGGGGTGATTTCTCAGGGAGCTGAAGCCTCACTGAAATAGATGTTGATGATAATTAATCTTTTTTGAGCAATGACTATGTATCAGACACTGTGCGAGTTGCTTTCCTTGCATTCACTCAATCCCCACAATAACTCCGTAAGGTAGGTCCTATGAGTACCAGCATTCCACATGGGAATACACTTAGACTCAGCAACTATAACCCCACTTCTACCTTCAGGCTTTTATGGCCTAAGGAGACAAAAATGTGATAAACTTTTAACAAGCAAGGATTCCAAAACTGGTGCCTTCAACACACTGGAATATTTATGAGTATATTAACTTGGCATTTTCCTAGTACAAATTCATGTGCAAGACAGGTTAATAAACTCAACTGTCCAGCACTAGAATGGGTTCTTGTTTCTGTGGCATCCCTTTTGTCTGGGAAGAGCCCTGAACACCTTCACAACTGTCTTCCATGCACCTGCCTACTTCCTGGCCTAGTACTGAGCTGCCTCAGTTTCCCTGTCCATCACACTACTTCCTTACTGATGCTAAAATTCTACCTGATTCAGCATTCTGTTTGGCTGAGGTCTGAACCCTCTCCTAGAATTATATGAAGAATAAAATTATATAAAGAATAAAAAGAAGCCAAATACTCAAAGTAAGGAAAAAGCTTATGCTAAGTCAATTTTTTGAAACATTGGATGGACACTAAAAGAGGTGAATTGGGGAATTTGTAAGTAGTAAGTATAACATGACTACACCTATTTTCAGCTTTATATATGATTTTTAATATCTTAACATTTAGGTATCTGTTTACAGTATATCATGTGGTTTTGCCTCAATTGTCTCATATGATTCCTAGAATATTTGCAGGAGGTTAGGCAGGTGCTTGTTAGAGAGGCAATATAATGGAATGGAGCCAGAATGTCTGGGTTGAAAACACGATTTTACCACTTATTGTCTGTACAACCTCGGCCAAGTAACAATCTCTATGGGACTTAGTTTCTTCAGCTATAAAATGGGATGTCAAAAATAGTACCTACCTTTAGTGTTTTGGGGATAAACAGATGAGATAATATAAATGAAACACCTGGCACATAATAAACACCTTATTCCATGCCAGGCATAATTCTAAGTGTTCTATGTATACCAATTAATTTAGCCCTCACAATGGAGTAGATACAACCATCTATGTTTTATATATCAGAAAACCACGGCACAGCAAGGTTCATAACTTGCCCAAGGGCATGTATTCTCTCAGAGTGTTAGATCTTTGTTCTTTTTTCTTCTCATTAAAACTGTTCCCTTGTTTACAGATAAAGAAACAAAGCTTGTAAAAATAATGTGCCCACATTATTCCATTAGAAAACAGTGAAGTTGGAAGCTATATTCATCTTCTTTACCCTATTCATGTGATGAACAAAAGAAATCATAGAATCATGTGAACTATGTGAAGATGTTACAGGGTATACAAGAACTCTGCACTTTTGCACTAGCATTTATTGAAATGTTAATATAATAGGGCTTTCATGAAATAGATTTTTAAAAATAAAATAAAAGCCTTTCATAAAATGACTTTGAGAAAATAGTCTAGCTAATATGGAACCCTCAAATATACCCCTAAAGAAGCTATTAAACATCAGGGTCTGTGGAGTAACTAAATAATTCAGTTGTTTATTGGTGTTTCTTAACATGAATTTATGTTATGGGCAATTGCCCAACTTTTTTTTTTTTCTCTCAAGCTCCCAACCCACTTAGGATAGATGAAAATAAAGCAGTCAAGAAAGAACGAACAGGCATCAATGAAACAATTGTTCTGGGCCCACTCCCACACAAATAACTACAGGATACCAGCACAGAAATGCAAATGTTACAAAAACACCAATATTGATCTAGTATCAACCTACCTCTAACACGAAATCCATATTCATTCTGCAAATATAGTGAGAATATATAGTTACTAAATAGAGTGTGCCACTAAGCCAATCATCAAAATCAAGTGGTAAAGTTTCTCACAGTAACCTCAGAGATGCTCTAACCCTTTCCGATTTGGTTTTCTTCCTTCTAGTTTTATTGAGATATAACTGACATACACCACTGTATATGTTTAAGTCATACAGAGTAATGATTTGACTTACATACATCATGAAATGACTACAACAATAAGGTTAGTCAACATCCATCATCTCATGTAGATAGAAATTAAAGAGATAGAAAAAAATATATTTTTTCCTTGTGATGAGAACTCTTTGGATTTTCTCTCTTAACTTTCATATGTAACATATAGCAGTGTTAGTTATATTTATCATGTTGTACATTACATCCCTAGTGTTTATTTATCTTATAACTGGAAGTATGTACCTTTTGACCACCTTCATCCAATTCCTCCTCCTCTCACCCCCCACCTCTGGTAACTACAAATCTGATCTTTCTTGCTATGAGTTTGTTTGTTTCTTTTTAAAATATAATTGACCTGTTTGATTTTTGCCTTTACTCAACACCTACTCTTTGTTCACTGTTGTAAATTCTTTATGAACTACATTTTGTTAAAATAAGAGTTTGCATGGAGAGTTGAGGCTTTAGTTGCCTTGCCCTTGTGGCCATTACCACTGGGCATGGAAGAATCAAGGGATGCCCAAGTTAGTCCCCAGGTTCTAGACATAACTGTTCCACCCCCTACTGTGAGGCAGCAATTCTAACTCCTCATTAGTAATAAAGGTGATTACCCCCATTAGTTCAGTAGCTTCTTTCTTTGCTACTGGTAATTAGCATGATGAACCTGAAGAAATTAAGTCTTAATCACAGCTTCAAGATCAGTCAATAAATTCTTTACTGTATCCTGATTGAAGTGTTCCTTCCTGGGACCTGGAAACTCTATTGGAACAGAGTTGTGGGATAGTAAGCACATATTTCACATACCAAATAGGTCCCTGGGAGTTATGGTGAAATGGACCAATTCTACTTCCATCCCTTGGTTCCTGGATCCGTATATTCTAGCTACTGGAGACACAGTACTATACATTGGTCATTGATTTGGCTCATGTACTGCATTTTGGAGGTCAGCATCAAAACCACAGAGTGCGGGGGCTTCCCTGGTAGCGCAGTGGTTGAGAATCTGCCTGCCAATGCAGGGGACACGGGTTCGAGCCCTGGTCTGGGAGGATCCCACATGCCACGGAGCAACTAGGCCCGTGAACCACAACTACTGAACCTGCCGTCTGGAGCCTGTGCTCCGCAACAAGAGAGGCCACGATAATGAGAGGGCCGCGCACCGCGATGAAGAGTGGCCCCCGCTTGCCACCACTAAAGAAAGCCCTCGCACAGAAACGAAGACCCAACACAGCCAAAAATAAATAATAAATAAATTAATTAATTTAAAAAACAAACAAACAAAAAAACCAGAGTGCTTTTCTTGACCTGGTAATGTAGCCAAGATTTTAACAGGCAATCCATCGTTATTCTATTAAGCCAATTCTGGGTGATGGAATACATGATAGCTAATACAGTCAGCCCTCTGCACCCACAGATTCAACCAACCACAGATCCAAAATACTTGAAAAAAAAAAAAAAATTCCAGAAATTTCCCAAAAGCAAAACTTGAATTTGCTGTGCACAGGCAACTATTTACATAGCATTTACATTGTATTTATAACTATTTACATAGCATTTACATTGTGTTAAGTATTATAAGTAATCTAGAGTTGATTTATAAAGTACGCAGGAGAATGTGCAAAGGTTATGTGCAAATACTATGCCATTTTATGTAAGGGACATGAGCATCTGTGAATTTTGGTATCTGTGGGGGTCCTGAAACCAACCCCTTGCAGACACCAAGGGATGACTGTATAGTCTTCTCCTCTATGGATTCTTTGATCTGAGGCAATGTTGTCATTAGATCAGGCATTCTGTGTTCCTTCTGGAATGGAACAAGATGGAATAAGGGTAATGAAGGCAAACACAAATCTAGAAGAATACACCTTTGTAGAGGAAGGATTTCTGCCATCTCCAAGAAACATAAAAACATCGAAACATGGCAAATATAACCACTGACTTCTCTCTCCAGGGACATTAACTCCTCTGTGCTTCTGGATTGGGCACTGAGCTGTACACGTACATGTACAGGGTTACCAAACCTCTACCTCAGCAGGAAATCCCAGAGCAGAAGAGAGGTTTGCAGCACGATCTACATGAAGCACTGCCGTGTTGGATCTGCATGTGTTGGTGAGAGCCCATAAATTGCTGGTTGCCTCAGCAGCAGCTGGAATAAGACAAGGGTGAGGCCAAGATGATCTCAGTTGGCACATAATATAAGGTCCAGTGCTTTAATTTTTAAAATTACAGTTACCTATTACACAGTTATTGGACTCATGAACATAGTCATTAATAATAACAGCAAATATTTACATAGCACTTTCTATTTGTCACACATCCATCTAAGGGCCTTACATATAGTAAGTCATTTATCTTCACCACCAATCTATAAGTGAAGATAATCAGGTATACAAGGAAACTGAGGCACAGAGTAGTTGTATAAAGTATCTAAGGACACAATACTAGTGAGTGAAAGAGCCAGGACTTGGACCCAAATTTTCACGTTGCCTAAAAGGTAAATGGTTCTGCAATAATCTTAAAATCAGAGAAAGGATACATATGCAGGCAACTAGAAGCCAGGACTTGTCTGTGGGGGGAGGGGAGTCCTGGAGGTGAGGAGGGACATGGGAGATGTTATCCCAGGCCTCATGGGGCCAATCACCTGGAAGTGACTGGCCCATGTTGCTATTGCCCTTGATGTGCTGGGACCTGTTAAATCACCAGGTAAATGCCTCCCAAATAAAATGAAAGAATCAAAAACTACAGCTCACAATGCCAAGAGCAGGAGTTCTTAAACATTTTGTGCCTTGGATCCTTTGTCATTCTGGTGACAGACAATATTTTTAAATACATAAAATTCAACTGATTACAAAGAAAAGTGGACAAGTTAACAAAATTTTTAAAAAGAAACAAATTTGTGGTATAATACATGTGTCTCCTATATTATGCATTCAGTATTAAGATCTTGCTGGAATACCACCACAATTGCAAAAATATCTTTGTGATATATGCAGCAATCATTATAAGAAATATTTATGGTTTCTCTTGGTGAAAAAAGTCACAAAGACTGCTAAAATTACTAAGGTTTGTGGCTTACACTCAGCTGAAGAAAATGCTAAGTATCACTGGGAAGTTAGTGAAAACAAAGATGTAATTTTCCAATTCAAATTAATCAACCCCCTGAATCCTTTGATATACACTTTGCAGAATCATGGAATCCCTGGAGAGGAGCAGGAAGATGGAAACATCCAGTGGAGGAACAAAGGGGGAGGGGTTTCACTTCTTAAAACACACTCCACGGCCCTATGATTCTTCATTAGCCTGTTGGATACCCTGCTGGGTAAACAGTGGTGAACAGACAGTGGTTCGTGCACTCATGTAATTCCAGTTAAATGTCTGTGTATATCGGTGTGTGTCTGTGTGTTTGTGTGCATTGGGTAGAGAATAGACGGAGATTAAAAACAGATTACTTAAGTGTTATGTTGGACTTGGAAATTCAGCAATTTCTTATGACAATATATGCCACGGAAGAGCATCTGTTTGCTACTATATATACTATTATATAAATAATGCTGGTAGTTAAGAACTCCCTAAATTAACTTAGCAGAAAATTTGATAAAGGGTTTCCTCAAATGAATTTTTATTTCTTCTTTCCTTTTAATCCTTCATGCAACTTATAGTACAATAAGAGGAGTTTAAAAAATAAAAATATTAAGATGCTCTTCTTCCAAGAACCAAAAAGATAGCAGAAAGGGCATGCGTGTTCAGAGAATAAGATACTAATGTTAAATTAGTGCATTTCAAAAGTAATTTTGAACCGTTAAAACAGACATACTCCTAATCACTCATAAATACAGAAACAGGATCCAAAGATGAAACTGAAATACGTTTGTATTAGCTGCCACTTGAGGAATACCAAGCCTTCCTCTTGAGGTATGAGTAATTGAGAGAGGAGTTGACACAGAATATAGAGTGGGAATCAGAAATCTCAGTCCTGAATGCTAAGCAGTTCATCTAAACAACCAGTAATCTATGGTGGTTGCACAAAACACTGATTTTATATTTGGTGTTTGAAGCCTTGACATTGCTAGAAATTGATAATGATTATAATAATTAGAAAGTAATAGATTAATTATCATTGTAATGGCTAGCATAAAATTAAGTTAGAAAAGACTTTAATAAATCAAGAGAAATGGGCAAAGTCTAAAAAGTATTGTGAAATTGTGTTTTCATTAAGTTACCTGAGGATCCAGCCTGCCAGTAAGAGATTATCACAGGACTATTATCCAAGGTCATTCCTATGCAGAGGAAGTTGTAGAAAGTTTCTGTGACATACAACCTTCCGATAACTGCAATTTATTTCCACTAACAGGACCCTGTATTAAAGAGTATTGACTGACAAAATACTAGGCCCTTCCAACAAGATCCAAAGCTAAATAACTAAGTGGTTCACAGGTATTCAAAACTACCAAAGAGCTGCCAAATTTATTTTTCTTATTGAAAGTCTGCTATGTGACAAGCACTATGCTAATTGTGGGGTTTGACTGTTGAGCAATTAGACACCATCCCAGACTTCTTGGAGCTAAGGTATTGGGTGAGAAATCACTGTAAATTGTGATGTGTTAATTATGATGGAGAAAGTCCAATTAGTTGTGGGAGCACAATGAAGAGATACTTAACCTAGTATAGGGTGTCCAGGAGATATAAAGGACATATGAGAATTGGAGGGAAGACGGTGGAAGCAGAGAGAGTGGTGAAGCAGAGAGAGTATTCCAGGGAGAGGGGATCTACTTGTAAGCATGTGTGGGATTAGAGAGGGCATGATGATTTCAAAAACGTGAAAGAAGTCAGGAGTGGCTGGAGAGTAGAATGAGGGGAGAGGCTCATGAACAAGGTGAGGTTGGAAAAGTACACAGGGGTCACACTGTAGCTTACCTCACAGGCCACTGTTATGTGTTGGATTGTGTCCCCCCCCCCCCAAAAGACATGTTGAAGTCCTAATCACCAATACCTATGAATGTGACCTTATTTGGAAATAGGATCTTGCAGCTGTGATCCATTTAAGACAAGGTCATACTGAATTGGGGTAGGTCCTAATCTGACATGATTGGTTTCCTTATAAGAAGAGGAGAAAGCCATGCAAAGACAGAGGTACAGAGACAGCAGTTATGCTGCCATAAGCCAAGGAAAGCCTGGGGCTATCAGAAGCTGGAAGAAGCAAGGAAGGATCCTCTCCTAGAGGTTTTGGAGGACGCATGGCCTAGCTTCCTTGACACCACGACTTCAGACTTCTAGCCTCCAGAACTGTAAGAGAATACTTTAATTTTGTTTTAAGCCACCTGAGTTTGTGGTAATTTGTTATGATATCCCTAGGAAATTACTACCTTAGGAGTTTGTGATAATTTGTTATGGCATCCCTAGGAAACTAATATCTTAGGGAGTTTTGACGCTATTCTTCAAGCCAAGAAAATGCCACTGGTGAGATTTGATCAGGGGAGCAATATTATCAGATTTTCAGTTTAAAAGGATGACTCTGACTACACTGGAAAATACAGACTGGCAGGAGAGGAAGACTAGTTGAAAAGAAGCTGGAGGGTATAGCAGTAAAACTGGAAGTTATGCAGCCAGGATTCAGACCCAATTATATCCCATTAGGGCTGTTCTAACAAAAAACACTATGGCTTCCACTGCTTGGCAGCAATACTGAGGCTCAGATGAAGATGCCCCAAACTGGACGGCAAAAGCTCTGGGACTTGCCACCAAGCTATCTCAAAGATTGAGTCTGTACATGCTATTTCTTCACGCTGCTCCTTTTGGGGAAAAATAAGTATCTCCTCTGATGCAACTTAGCAATAAAGACAGTTGTAAAAATAAATTCTAGCTTCCATTTTGGTGTGACAGTACTGTAATGCAAAAATTTTTCAGGCCCAATAAGGGAATTCAAAAGATGTTGAATAGCCACACATGGCAAATGTCTACAACGTCCGGCAAATGGAATTATCAAACCACCAGCTCTGAAACCACAAATCTGAGATTCATATTTAATTTCTTCCTTCTCTTATCTCCATATCCAATTAATCTTCAAATTATGTTGATTTTACAAACAAAGTATCTAAGAAGATTTTTTGTATCCTCCGTCCCCCTTTTCCAATATATCTGGGTATTATTCTTTGCTGCTTAACTTATGAGACTGGATCTCTTGCAATTCTGACAGTCTGTGAGCTAACTAAACTCCTTTAACTAATATCCTCTTCTTAAACCAGTCTGAGAAGATTCTGTTGTTTACAACCAAGAATCCTGAATTCCATACCAAGATAAAAAACAGGAAGAAGGCCAGGTTTGGTGTCAAGGGATGGTTAGATAGTAAGTTGTCACAATAGGTCATGTCCATAGACAAAGAGAACTCATATTTCCTTATATTATACGTAGTGGACCCAGGAAAGTGGAATATTCTGATAGCATTTTAATGCAACCACAACTAAAATACTATCTAGCTCATTTTCTTATCCAAATCAGCCCTTGGTGGTAAGTTTGTCACCAAAAAATGAATGAAATGTGTACTATTTTGTGTGTTTCTTTGTGTGGATGAACTAGTTAAGAGTGAGAGCTTGCAATTTACAGGTACAGGGATAAAAAAATATTACCTTAACATATGTCAACAGAATTCCTCATGGGAAAGGACCTATCATTGTTTTATACAGTTATTTTTCTAGTCAAGTCATTTGAGGTGGAAGATGAGACCCTGAGAATGTTAGTTAACAGAGAGAAAAGATTATTAAACCGATCTGCACTCAAAATGAACAGGAACTAGGTGTGCGCTAATTAGAAAGCATAAGAGAGGACGAACGTTAAGAGAAGGGAGGGGAAGACTAAGGGAGGACAGGAAAAAGAGAGAGGAGCAAGCTTTTGGGAGGCTGGAGTCCACAATGGTAGATATGGCTGTAAGATATTTTTAAAAGATTGACGCTTAATATTTAAATTTGAATTTGTTTACATGGCTACCGTATAACTTTGTCAGTATCTTCAATTCTAACAAAGTCTACAGCAGACACAAAGCCTTGGGTCAGTTTTGCTTTCAGAGAAGTAGTTGAATGCCCTATCTGACTTGATATGGTAGAGAACATAGATAGCATCAATATAAATAACCAACTCTTAGAACCAGGTCAGAGAAAAAGACCCTTTCGTGATTTGACCCCTGCCTATTTATCTGTCTTCATGCTCCTGTCCCTCACAAGCTGTCAGTTACACTAGCCCACTCTCTCCTTTTTGAATAGCTTGAACCATTTGCTACCTCTGGGCTTTTGCATAACCTCACCATCTACCAGCAGCATCCTTTTCTCTATTCTTCTAGTGGATACTCATCACATTTTTGCTTTATATGTTTATTCCTCAATAAAACTTTTAGAATAGTTTCCCCCCATTATACTCATGAAGAACAATGTACATTTTCCTTCATAGTATTTACCTTGTAGGGTCATCTTTGAGGTTTAAAGGAGACAGCTCTAGAAGGCTTCTACTACACAACAGGCCCTCAATAGTTTTGTAACTGTTATTATTAACATCATCATAACCAAAACTGACCTCACTTTTTGCTGTTGGTTTCAACCCTCCTAAGGAGAAACAGTCCAGATGGCATGCAGATGTAACTCAAAATGCCACCTCCTTATATCCCCAAACTGTTCTACCTCTAGCAAGTTTTGAGGGTCAACAACTGGGATGAGAGAGAT
Organism: Balaenoptera borealis; assembly: GCF_965194805.1. Classification (NCBI taxonomy): domain Eukaryota; kingdom Metazoa; phylum Chordata; class Mammalia; order Artiodactyla; family Balaenopteridae; genus Balaenoptera; species Balaenoptera borealis. The sequence goes on from NC_138866.1 coordinate 20,949,122, forward strand.
GCAGTGTTGAAAGGATTTGGGCATTGAAAGACTGTTTTATTTCAGACAAAGAATCAAACATAGCCAAGATTGATCAGTCTAACCAGGGTGTTTCTACAAAATTCTTTGATAACGGAAATTTGGAAACATAAGACCTGTCTTTTAGAAATGGGGCCCAGCAGTTCTTGGGAATTTAGAAGAGTCTAATCTTTAATGATCTATGATAAATTTAGCAAAGTGAGAAGAAAAGGGTACATTCACACTGACAGGGGCATTGCTTAACAAGAGTGGAATGTTAACAATAAAGTTTCAGATTTAGTAAATTATTTCCCAAAATATTTATGTTAACACTGCCTTAAAGAGGGAGTCCCACTGCCAATTATTTTTTCCATCACCAATTATTTAACATAAATAAAACACATTCTAATAGAATGGTATCCTATTATTTCACAAGACAATAAGGAAAAAAGAAGAAGAGTCATTCCATTTTGCTATGTGCAGTTTTGTATCTGGCAAATGGTAAAACATGAATATGCAACTGTTGTTCGTAATTAATGGGATGTTAAGGAATGTAAAGCTCTCTGAAATCCATTTGGCACATCTTCAAATGTGCCTCTAAACGTTTCTCTTCTCTAAGAGACAAAACAATGAAGAGAGACTTGGTTAATGGTTGGGCTCTATCATATGGGAAAGCTCAAAGAACAATAGAAGGTTTTTCTGACTGTTCACTCTTCCAACCAGTCTCAAAGGAGAAACATTCCTCGTCAGCCTGTCGACTGGACAGATTCTGAACATAAGGCATAGAGAAAGGGTGTGGAGGGGAAAATGTTTTCCAGATTGCCCACTTAGAGCCTCAAGCAACCATCACACATGCTGCTCATACACTAAGAAAAAGATAAAAGAACATGTATTACTTTGAAGATTATAAATCATAATCACTACTGTTGTACACAATCAAAGGTAAGAAAAATTTTTTAAGGAAAATATTTATCAGCATCAATCATAATATAAAACATTCAAAACCTTTCCCCCCTCTTCACAACCTTCAGGAAAAATGCCTTTACTTACATAAAGGGGAAGAAAGAAAGCCTTGAAGTGTCTCCTGGCCCCATCCCACCCCACCACCACTTCCTGCACTGACCTTCCAGTATTCAGGAACATCACAACAACACCCTAACTTCCTGAACCTAGAGACATGTGTGCTCTCGGAACTGTCACTGATCTGAGGAATGGAGTTACTGACTCTGGACATGTTGCTAGAGCTTCCTATGGAACCACTGTTTGCCACAAATTGTCATCATTACATAGCTTGCTTCTGAGATTCAGGGCTGATTAGAATTAAGAGTTTGCTTGATTTGGTAGAATTATCTCTACGTTTAATTCTGGAAGTGTTAGGCAATCCTATAAAAAGATTCAGTTCTGCGAGGAAAAAGTCATACTGGTTGCCATACCCTTTGTAGAGTTTTGTTCCTTGGCCCTTCCTTGTTCCAGCCCACCCACTAGATTACTGTGTCCAGCTCTCCCTGTGCATCCTGCATCTCTCCTTTTCCCTGCTGGTCCATGTTGCTCAGGCCCCTGGATGCCTCCTCCCCAAAATGACATCAGCTGGAAGCAGCGATAAAAAGTAGTACAAATTGCCCAGGACCAGGAGTCAGACAATCTGAAATACAGTTATTGTTCTGCCCCACACTGTCTGTGTGACCACGGGCAAATCACTTAACCTCTCTGGGTTCCAGCTTTGTCATCTGTAAAATGAAGGGATAGAACTGAATGAACTCTAAGATCTCTCCCTGCTCCAAGACTTCAAAATGAAAAGCAAAGCTTTAAGCGGGTTTGACCACAGTCACTTATTTTCACAGTGGGAGCCTTTAAAAAGTTTGCCATTTGCTTGAAGTTTCTTCCATTTTTCTGATTTTCTTTTCCTTCTGGATAACTCTGATTCTCCTCCTAAAGGTTATTCTCTATTTCTATGATAATGTCCTACAATGTTGTGCTTTATGAAATATCTAGGCTTCTTATCAATATAAGCTATAACAGTCCCATTCCTTAGAGGATGTTCTCATTTTTTTTCTTTTGAAATAAACATGATGAAAAATTTGAATATTAGTTAAGGGTAAGCCTTCATATTATACCATCAGTCTAAGAGCAACTCAGCAGAAAACCAAAGAAAAAATCACTCCAGGGACCTGATTGAATAGAAGTGTGTCATAATATATTAATTGACTCCAAGAAGGTTCTCCTGATTAGTACATCCCACTATGATTCTTCAATTCTTTGTCCACTTATTACATTCTAATCTGTATCAAACAATCTAGCAATTGTATTTCTCCTCTAGCTTTTTCTATACTTTATACAGACGCATATATAACTGCTTCAAAACCTTTGTGGAATTGAGCAGATAACAAACAAGCAAATTAAAATCAACCAGCCAATGGGATAATGACTTTAGTGTTTATAACATAAAAAAGTATATACCCCCAAATAATCTAGATTTAAATGTTCTTCTCTTTAAAGATGTTGGGTGGGAAGCAGTGGGTAGAGGGGAGGAGGTGGACTAATACCAAGGTTTTCCAGTGTTAATGACTCAGCTCTGGTACTCAAACTAAAAAGGCCGCCCCTGCAGCTGCCTCTGAAATGCACCCACAGAACTCTCTCCAGTATCTCCTCCTGGGTGGAACTCTCTTCCACCCAGGAAGGTGGGTGTTCAGTTTCAACAACTCTGAGGTTCTGTAGGTAGTCAACTCCTACAATTTGAGTTTGTGACAAGGATCAGATAAAAGAAAGCAGGAAGCATAGGTTTTATTCATTTCACTCCATAGCTCAATTCTTTTTCTCTCTCTAATCATCACACTCTGACCAACAACAAATTATTTAACAAATCTGTACTTAACATTTAATCTATATAAGGCAATACAATATGTCCTGTGAGGAATATATCATGCTCAGAGATATGGTTCTTGACCTTTTATGAAGTTGTTTAAGACATCACACATCCTTAAGAAAAGACATATAGTCACATACACAGCTTGTGCCAAGGGTTAAATAAGGGATGCAGTTGTGGATGTCTGTTTTCCTTCTTTGTTTGATCCCTACGCTTTCATCCATGGCCTCACTCACCCACCTATCTGGGGACAGGACTCATACTCATGTCCCTTCTGGGGCTCTGACAGGGACAATAGAAAGTAGGCTATGGAAAAGCTGGACAAAGGGGTAGAGTCTACGTTAGGATGAAAACACACCCGCCATCATAGTTGGCTTAGTAGCACATCACTGATTGGCTGCTTCCCTTTTAGCGTATGGCTTCCCCAGTTTCTACAGGTGTTCCTTCCACCTCACAGATAAGCTACTAACACTCGACTCTGTGTCTCAGGGCCTGCTTCTGGGTGAACCCAAACTTAAACAAGCGAAACATAAAGGATTGTTTTGTACCAACCTTGAAACTCCTAGTCAGTGCCTGATCATTTAATAGTAAGAATTTTTAGCAATGGACTATACTTTCCCACCATTAAAGACTCTAAGTGAAATGAATAATCTGTATAACTATTAAAGGTGACCCTGGTCCTGATTACACCGTGCCACTTATTTAATCAAGCTGGGTTCTCCCTAAACCTGTATTGAATTAGGTCTGCATTCGAGATAGCACAAAGGATGGAAATGTCTGTCAAATCAGGCTCACAAGAATCAAAGGTATTCCCCAATATCGAGCTGTATTAATAATTCGAGCAATCAGAAGGCACAGGCAAGAGGGGAACAATCTAAGACCATAAATGCACATAAAGACATTCTGTAGCTTATCTGTAACATGTGGTCTCCAAGTGATGCTTGCAAGAGCGTAACATACAAAAAAAGGAGCTTGTTTGATCATAATGCATTCCCATTCTATAGTCTAATCAGCTCACATGACATTTTCCAGCAAGCCATGCTCCATGAATCAACAGATTCTAGGTTTGTTTATCATAGTTGGGTTGGGTACATCATTCTGAAAGGACTGTATAGATGAGGAGCCTCCTGCTCGTGAATACCCATTATGTTTGCCTGTTTACAAAAGGATTTGACCAAATAATCATTCTTTCTTCCTGGAGGCATCACTCCGTAAAGGGAGAAAATAGACCTGCTTCTAGATCTTTCTTAACAATTAAATCAGTATGTTAAAATATAATATTTAATAGACAGTATGGAATGATCATCAAAAGGTTAACAGACAAACTGACTCACTTTGAAGAGACACCCCAGACTTTGAAAGTATCTGCTCTTAACTACCTCTGCTTTCACATAAGTAATATTTGGTAAATATTAGCTATTAATGCCATTACTTTCAAAATAATTTTGAAAGAAATTTCTATAATTGGTTAGCAAGACCTAGGTTTTCTTATGCAATCTTTTGAAAAATATAAATGAATACAGAGGTTCTGGAAATTACATCTTAATAAGAATACTGAAGTTCAAGCCCCCAGTGAACGAATGGTGGATAATACATTACGTGGAGTTTGCTCAAGAGATGAATAACTCAAGGATAAGAGATGATCAGTCTGATAGAAGTCTTCATCTGTTTTTTAACCAAAAGTTGACAGCAAATGAGAATCACAGTGTGCTGTGCCCCTCTCTTTGCAGGGAGGAAGGGAGGGAAAATGCTGCGGAGAGGAGTAAAATTTTTAATCATTTAGGCTGACAATGTTTTTCTGAAATACTCAATTTTAGGACAGTTTCTGAAGGTAAGAATTTCTCATTCTTCATTTATTTTAAAGCAGAGAGAAATACCTGGAGAAAATAAAAATAAGAATTGGACCAAAGAATATATAACTTTCTGTTTCTCCAACTATGTGTTGTTCTTTATCATATGGATTTTGGGCTCAAAGATTTAAAAACATCCTTTCTGCTTCCAACTATAGCTATTTTATTTTAAGTAAGGCCAGGCCTGGGGCTAAACTGGGGCTAGATGCATAGAAGCCTCTGTTTCCTCATCTTCATTTACCGAGAAAGCAGCAGGTCACAACACAGAGGCTACTAACGCCATCTCCGTTCATCCACAGGCTGACTTTCATCTCAAGATCAAGGACTGAATGTGCCCAGTAAGTGTCTATCACCCCTCTGGAGAAAGGAGTTCTCTCCAGTTCTTTGTGAAGCTTAGCATAAGGAACAAAAAAAGTTCTGAGTGGTAGGTTGTAGTTTAAGACCAAAAAAAAAGGTACACCAGTGTTCAGTGAGACAAGAAGGCATAAAAAGAACCATGAAAAATGGGAAGTTTATCTGCAGCATTCATAGAAGATCCTTTCCTCCAGCACTTTAGGTTTCCTGGAATTTCTATGCCTCTTACACACACTTCCAAACTACCAATCTAAGAAGGATTTGAGATCTGTTTATCTTAAAGAGGAATGAAGGATATTTTCCCTCCCCTAAGGGTATTTGTAATTTTAAGTTCCCTTTCAAATTATAAACTAAAAACTTGTGTTCACTCTTTTGTCAGAAAAGATACATTTTTTACTGCAGAAAAATACAAAATATAAAACAGTATGTGTCAGATATAAAGTGAGCATGAATATTAGGCAATTCTCCATTTTCACAATTTGAAGATCAAACTTTTGATGCTGTTATTTTTAGCTAAGCTAGATATTTACTTACTAGTAATATAAATCAAATGGTCAAATGTATACCTATAATATTTAATATCTTAATTTAATTATGAATGCATATTTAAGTTACATATAGAACATAGAAAAATCTATTTTTTTCTATCTCACATTCTTTGAAGTAATATTAACTACACTCTTCACATAATCATCTAACTCAATGTCCTGGTACATGCCATTTTCACTTCCACTAAGTAGCTTCAGGTAAAATATTTTGAAATGTTTGTGATGCTCACTAGATATTTTATCCTAAGCTAAATCTATCCATTCACATAAATCAGGATATTTTATTTTCTTATTCCTCCCATAGGTAATATATTCACAATGTCAATAAACAAAATACCAAACCTTAATTACTCTACTCTTTTTTAAAGTGTACTGTATACAATGTCATTCTATCCTGGCCATTGTCAGGTTGACCAAGAATAATTTCTAAATCTGAAGTCAATTTCTTTGCCTCCATTTCCACCAGTTTTGTCAAGTGACTTCTACAAGTGTCCAAAACTAACTTTCATTGAGGTCATTTCAGGGTAATGTGCTTACCCAACATTAATTCTTTATTAAAATAAAAAAAAAAGGAAAGTGAAAGAACATGTGTAATATGATAAACTTTATAAAGACTCCAAAATAAGGCAATTAACTCTGTACTGAGGACAATTTTCTGACAGGGACAATTCCGAATCCCAAGAAAACCACTGTTAATATCTTACACATTTCCTCCTAGTAATAAATTATTTTACACTTTAGTTCCATGTTATAAGCAATTTTGTATCCTGCTTTTTCTTACCCATCTAAGCATTTCTCCAAATCATTAAATATTCATCTTAAATATCACTTTAATGGCTGCACAATATTCCATATTACAGATACACCAGAATTTACTCAACATTTTCCCTCTTGATGGACGTTTAGATTATTTTCAATGCCTCATTATGAACAGTGTTTCAAAGAAAATCATTGTGCATAAAGCTTTGTCTGCATTGCTGATTATTTCATTGTGTTAGATTTCTAGAAGAGGAATTACTAGGTAAAATAATATGTACAACTTTGAGGCTTTTGAAACAGAGTAATAGCTTGCATTTGCAATGGTTATACTAATTTTCCACTCTTAGCAGTGATAAGAGAGAGCTCACTTGCCATATCTTTATCAGTATTGAGCATTTTACATCTTATTAATTTGATGCTTGAAAGTATTACTATTGCTTTATTTTTAAATTACAAATGAAGACGAACATTTATACACATTTATTAGTCACTTGTATTTTCTTTTTTGTGATTTCCTACATGTTCCCTCCCATTTGTTTATTGAATATCTACTGCTTTCCTTATCAATCTGTGTGAGCTTTATATATGTTCATGACATTAACATTTTGTTAATCATGGTTGTTGAAATCACATCTCAAAATTTCTAACTAATTTTTCATAATTTTTACAATCAGAAATTTTTTAAAATCTATTTTGTTTTCTTTTAACTTTTTTTATCGCCTTATATTTAAAATGTCATTCGCTATGCAAGGTCAGAAAAATATGCACCTATATTTTGCCTAGTTTTTCTTAATGGTCTAATTACTTATTTATTTGTTTATTTATTTCACAAATAATTCTTTAAACCATCCATGACAGATAAACTTAAAGATGGCCCCATGATCTCTATATCCAGATAAGAACCCAGCCCTGGCTGATAACTGCTTGCAGCCTTGTAGGAAACTCAGCTAAGCCAGGCTTATAATTCCAACCTACAGAAATCATGAGATAGCAAACATTTATATAACCTATTTAAGGGCATATGGCATAAAGATATAATTCAAGAGATGCCAAATCCTCTCTGACTCTAAGGAAATAAGTGATCTCTTTTACCTGCCTGGTAAAGGAAGGCTTCACGGAGGAGGTGAGTCATTTTATGTATTTATCTGCAGATAAATGGAGGAAAGTGGACTAAAGATCAATGTGGAACACAGAGAAAACATGAAACATTTGGACCACAGTGCAGAAAAAAGTTTAAATGAGACAAAGCATTTCTGTAAAGAAGTAATAAAGGGTAGAGTGGGAAAGGGTAGATTTAAGATAGTGGAATATCTTAAATGCCAAGTTAACAACCTTGAACTTTATCCTGAGGACAGGCAATTAAATGTAATTAAAACCTGATTAACAGAAGAGTTAGAGTATAAAATCTCATATCGGTTTTTGTACTTAGTCACAACCAGTTAACCACTTCTCAAGTCAGTTAAAATTTGAAACTGGGAACATGATGTAACTCAGGAGGCAAAAATGACAGCCATGCTTACGTCTTACAGTCTATAAATTTGTCATAACATTGTTCACCATTAGAGCTAGTATGGCTAAAGCTAAGACATTCACATTCAGAGTTAGAAGACCCGGGTTCTGAAACTACCATTTGCTACCTAGCGTCACTGATTAAATCCCTTAATCTTCTTGAGACTGCATAATCTTATCTGTCAGTGAGTGATGATAGCAGTATCTGCCTACAGACCTCATAGTGTTGTTAATAACAATAATTTGCAAACAGCTTAAATTTTAAGGGATTCAGTTCATCAAAAGGAGAATTTCTTTGATGGATTAAAGAATGAGTTGAGTCTAATTTAAAAAAAATAATAAAATGGGTTAAGTCATTGAAGTCAAAGAAATGTGTGCATATCAGCAAGTACCTTATGCAGAAGCAAAGAAAGAAAATCATGGAATGTTCGCACTCGTGGCTCCCACAAAAAGAGAATCAGGAAGCCAGTTGGAGTTTGACCTAATTGAGCAGAGAGTCCGACAAAGACTAAACTGTGGTCTGAATGAGCACAGACCACTATATTAATAATATTAGAGTGAGAAAAGGAACATGCAAATGAGCCAAAGAGTAATTAGACATGGGACAACAAGTGATCCAGTTTCTGCCCTCTGGAGATAAAACGGGTCAGTGCTGTAAGGAAGCAAAAATTCCAGGTATCAGAGTGGATGAGTCAACATAAATACCAACAAAATAATTAATGGAACAACCCCAAAATGGAATACCATAAAATATCATGTTAGACATGAAGAAAAGTTAGTGATATTTATTGATAACTTATTAAAGGGACATTGTAAACAACATCATCACATAAATATATACATATGGGGGGGAGAGAAAATATACAACAAAATATTGATGGAAAACACTGATGAAAGTTATCTCTGGGTGGTGAAATTTGGAGGTCGTTTCCTTTAGTTTATATGTAATTTACTTGTAATTCCTTCAAATCGGAAAAGTATTATGTGTGTAAAAAGTTATAATTTTTAATTGGATGATATAATGAACAGTAAGATTCTATGTAAATGGTAAAGTGCCATTCAGATGTGAGTTATTATTAATCACCATTCTAATTTTTTCTACCCAGCTGCTTCCATGATTTCAACGTAAATTACACCAGTGGGAGGCAGATTATATGGCCTTGGGAATAACACAGAACTGGGGGTTAAATCTTAGCTTCCTCTCTTGGTAGCTGGATGACCTTGGGCAAACTAATTAACCTCGGTATATCTTTAAAGGTAAAATGGATATGATGATAACTACATCAAAGGATTGCTGTGAACATTAAATAAATTGATGAAAGTAAGGAGTTTACTCTCAGTGAAAATAATAATTCAATACAGGTTAGCCACACGTTATCACCACTCTATGCAGTCAGTGAACATTTGCTGAGTTCCTACTCAGTGCCAGGGAAGAACTCCTTGCCTTGAGGAGTTCACAGACCCGGGGAGAAAATTACTGAGGCAATTCTGTAGTATCCCTATGCCTAATACAGTACATTTAGCATAATAACTATTGAATGAGTAGTTTTGATAAGTGTAATGATAAAGTGTATGTGTAATCCTATGAGAACAGGAAAGAGGGACACGTACCTATGACTAGGGGAGTGTAGAGATGTTTCACAGTGGAGATGACACCTGAGCTCAGGCTTAAAGGATGTGTGGCTGCTTAACAGGCAAGGGAAGGAGCATCATAGGGAGAGGAAACAGCAGACTCAAAACCAGAGGCAAAAAAAGTCTTGTCATGTTGGGGAACTGGAAGTGGTTTCATAGGGCTAGAGGATGCAAAAGAATATGTCATTATTCAAACATTAGCATCCCCTTGCTTTACATCAGACATGTGAAATTCTGAAATGCAACTGGAAGGTTCAAATGAGACCCAGTTGAATTAGTGCACAGTGGTATACAAGGAAGTGTCATTTCACAATTAAATCCATAAATTAAGCAGCAAAATCTTAGGAAGGATCAGAGGTTTTAAAATACATTTCACATATAAAATTAAGGAAGATAATTTGACCTTGGGATCAAACCAAATGTTATTTCCTCTGCTTTCATTATCATTATATATTTTTATAATTACATTGTCAAACAATATTAATATTAATGATTTATGAAACCACTCATGCCCACCCTTTTGGCCCCTAGAAGAATACACAAAGTAGACACGAAAATGTTTAGAATCAGTATTTACTTTGCCTTTAAAAAGAAACAAAATCCAACATAAGGTTTGACCACCTTGGGTGGGCATTGGAATACTTCTACTAGCTCTTTGTCTATATAACAAAGGGGAAGTTTTGGACACAAAGAATACATTAAGTGAAAGAACTTTTATAAGCAAAGCATAACTATTCTACCAGAGAAACTAAACCACTAGACTAAAGGTAGGCCACCATCTCAGCTGCCATCACTTAATCAAGTATGATATACAAGCTACCCACAAAGGGAATAAGGGGAAAAGTGGACTTCATTTGCTTTGGATAATGAGTATCCTGCATTTGAAGTAATCCACCCAATTAGGATTCATCAGTGCTTAGCAGACAGTAGAAATTATCTAATCTGGACTCTGGAAACTGTATTCAGTATCTCCTCGTACTTGATGCAAAACAAGAGAAAAGACTTAACAACAACAACAACAACAACAAATAGCTAATTTCTCTTTTAAGTCACCAGAGATACATTTTTTTGACAAACCATTGGAATTTCACAGAAGATAAGATTTACCATGCAATCCAGATGCATTCATCAACTCCCTAAAAGCTTGAAGCAAATATAATTGCAGAATGGAGGAAGGCAGGAAGGAGTATGCTGATTGAACTGACATACACAACATTTAGAGAATGACACATGGAGATAAATAGGAGGCTTAGAAATCATCTAGCCCAAATCGTACAGTCTTTCAATATGACACCAGAACCTTGTCTGTACTAGTCCAACTCCCCAGTCTTAACTCTCTTCCTTGTTCTAATGTCTCCTGCCACCTTGGCATTTGCACATGTGTTTCTTCTTTCTGGAATATTCTTTATTTCAATATTCACCTCCAAACTTTTACATTTTTTGCCAAAGCCTTTCTCTTAACACTTCCCCCAATATCTGTGCCACACTGCCTGCCCTATTACAGGATCTTGTTTGTACCTTCTATTTCTCCTAACACATGTCATAATGTCATATTTATTTGTGTTTGAAGTACCTGTCTTCACCTCTAGATGGTAATCTTCATGTGGGTAGCAGCCATGTCTATTTTGTTTAGATTGTATCTCCCAGTGCCTGGCACACAGTAAGCCTTTTAAAATTAATGGATGCAACCTTTACGCACAACATAACAAAATATTTAAATGTCCCAGATGCTTTTGCTGTTTTATACAACTGTATATATTATTCCTTCTACCTCAAACATCTTCCCTAGATTTCTCTGGATAATTTCTCCCCATCCCTCAAGATGAATTTTTTTTTTTTTTAAGATTTATTTATTTATTTATTTTGGCTGTGCCAGATATTTGATGCAGTATGCTGGATCTTTTTTAGTTGCAGCATGCAGGATCTAGTTCCCTGACCAGGGGTCGAACCTGGGCCCCCTGCCTTGGGAGCTCAGAGTCTTACCGACTGGACCACCAGGGAAGTCCCCCTCAAGATGAATCTGAATGCCTTCTTCGGAGGTACTTTCTTATCCCTAGACTAATAGGGATTAGTAACTAGAAGTCCTGTGTTCCCAAATCCTCTGTGCATTCCCATCTAATAGCACAGATACTTCCTTTTTTTTTTTTTTTTAACAGTATAAGTCCTTTAAAACAACATCCAATGAAGCGATCAACTGGATTAACTAACCCTTTCAACTTTTCTGAAAACACACTCTTGACTAGTTGCCTGCTCTCTAACAGTCCTGCAGGCTTTCAGCCATCATCATCAATGTTCACCAAGAGCCAGGAATTCCCTAGCAGTCCAGTGGTTAGGACTCCACACTTCCACTGCAGGGGGCACAGGTTCAATCCCTGGTCAGGGAGCTAAGATCCCACAAGCCACATGACATGGCCAAAAATAAATAAATAAAATAAAATAGAGCGCTAAAAAAAATGTTCACCAAGAGCTAATTGTTTGTTTCCACACCGTTTTGTCAGCTGCACTTCTTATTCTAATTGTACAATTTAATTAAACTGTATGTAACTGATAAAATGTGGGTATGCAAGGGAATTTTTTCTAGAAGTTAAATATTTTGAAAAGAACAGATAAGTTGCTAAAAATGAGTCAATCAAATTTAGTATAGTCAACACTAATTTAAAAGACTATGGAAAAAAAATCACAAAAATCTGGAATTCTGTACTCACATTACTTCACAAGTATCTAGGTTCTCTCTCCATGTTAAAGAAACCAAAACTGGAAATGCTAGATGACGTATTATGGGTGTGGTTTATGTGAGAACAATGAGAGAAAACTGCAATCAGCAGTCCACATAAAAATGTCTAAACTAAAATAATACATTGGAAGCAATCCAAATGTCCACCAGTGGATGAATGGAGAAACATGCGGTATATACATACAATGGACTATTACTGAGCCTTAAAAAAGGAGATTCCGACAGAGGCTACAACATGGATGAACCTTGAAGACACTTTCAATGAAATAAGCCAGTCACAAAAGAACAAATACTATATGATTCCACTTATATTAGGTACCTGAAGAAGTTAACCACACAGAGACAGAAAGTGGAATGATGATTGCAAGGGGCCGAGAAGAGAGGAGAATGGGGAGTTACAGCTTAATAGATACAGAGTTTCAGTTTGAGAAGATAAAAAATTCTGGAGAAGGATGGTGGTGATACACAACAATGTGAACATACTTTATGCTACTGAACTATATAGTTTAAAATGGTCAAAATGGTAAGTTTTATGTATATTCTACAATTAAAAAATAATAATGTTTAATGCATGTGGGTAGTTTTATAATTCCTCACTTTAACTAACTTAAAAATTAATCAAGTAACTATTGTTTTCCATCATGATTGATGAATAGACTTCCATTACATCAGCTTTTTAACTGTCTTTCATCTCCAGCAGACAAGCAGCCACAACGGGTGGGGACTATTTCTTCTATTACCTTTCAAAGACTCTCTAGAACGTATTACATTTCCTGGAATACAGTAAGTGATCAATAAACATATGTTGAATGAATGAATGCTGCCATTTTACTGCTAAGGAAGCAGAAGTTAAGAAAAGCTAGTATCACACAGCTAGATAGTGGCATTGATGGAACAAGATTTCAAACTAACCAAAATTATACCTAATTTTTTCAATTAAAAAAATAAATTAATATGTATTAAAACTCTGTTACATTCCAGGACTGTGTTAGGAGTTGACAATACAAAGATGAAAAATATCCAGTTCCTGCTATCAACATGATTTTGTACTTTAAGACAAGAGCTTTAAACTCCCACACCCAGAATTGTCTCATCTAAACCTCCAGGAGCAAGGCTGGCAGGTAGGTTGCTTGGGAAACGACTGTAAACTTAAATGCAGTCTCTGCAAAGCGAACAGTCTAACACGGGTACAAGAAGCAATAATCGTGGGTCTAGGGTGCACTTCAATTCAGCACCTGTAAACAATCTTCTGAGTTAAATTTCTCTATTTAGCATCTACAGACTCTCTAGAAAGCTTAACAGTCCTTGAGAGCCTGACTTGGATCCTCAAAGCCTCAGAGAGGAGCATTTTGGGAAAGGGAACAAAAACAAACCAGTATCCCAATGGAAATAGCCCCAAACAACAAGCCCCCATAGTCCAGTTACATCCAGCAGGATGTTTCTTGCTTAAGTCAGTACCTACTAATCATATAGGTAAGCTGTCACACAAAGTGATGCATGCGGAAAACAGCCTTCTGGGGAAAGGGCCAAAACTCCTCTCTTCCTAGCCAAAGAAATCAAAAGAAGTGATTGCCTCATTCAACGCTCAGGGCCCTAGCGAGAAGGTGTTGTTTCAAGTTAGGGAAGTAAGTCTATCTTCATCTTTGCGTGTTCTCAAGGACATTCCATGACTTACGAAAAAGGGCCAGAAAAATCTAGGGACACCATGAGCTCTGAGGGGTATCTCTTGCTTAATTCATCACTGCTCTTTATGATTGAATTCAAGTCAATCATTCCCCTAGCCCCACCCCCCATCCTCATTTGTATCAAAGGCCCTTAATTTATGCTTCCAAAATCCAGATATAAACGTTTCACAAAACTAATTATTCACAAATTCCTTTCATGTTGTTATCCTGGCAGTATAGTGAGCTCCTTGAGTGCAGGGACTGTGTCTGGATTGTTTTATGTTCCGCATGACAAACACAGTGTCTGACACAGAATTCAAGAAATGCAGTGAATAAAGAAATTGCCTATTTACCTACCTGTCTACTCCACTGGATTATAAACTTTTTGAAGACAGAGTATGTACTTTGCTCATTTTTACATTACTGCTGCTTAACTCAGATGCTGGCTTACAGCCAAGATACCCTTGTTGAACAAATGAACGCACAGTAAAGGGCTGGCAGCACCCTACCCACACTCTACCTCCCATCTTCTGGTTGAGCAGATTTCCCTCCTGCCAGTTTGTTATAAAGGTGTCCATTGAGCTTCCTTTGTATGGAAGCCTCCAGGTTGGAAAAGTTCAGGACCTGTGTGTCACGGCATTGACGGCTAGGCAAAGGGGCATTTGCAGTCTGGGACAACTGGATACAAGTTCTTGTAATCTGGGGGTCTGCTTTAAACTTTCATGGGTTAACTTTCTCCTGTATTCTATATGCTCCTATAACATTCTATCTTCTCATGTAGCAGGAAGTTCAATGTCCTATAATTCAAGAATACTGAGTTCCAGTCCTAATTCTGCTACCGAACTCTGAACTTGGCATGTCATTCAGGTTCACTGGGACTTAGTTCACCAATCTATAAAATAAAAGGATTAACTAGCATATCTCCAATGCTTCTTCCAGGAAACCTAACATGTTATGAAGCTGTAACATAGGTCAAGCCATATGAATAAAATTAAACAACTCTTTTGGATCACTCCCCCCTTCTTACTTCTCCTCCACAGGATCAACTATTCAGAGGCAAAGAACTGTATGTATGGAGTTATTATTGGAGACCTGAACTCAAAAGATTTATTGATGTGCTTTCCTATTTCTTGAAGAACCCCCTTCCTATGTAGACTGACCAAAACAGCTTGTTGTATTATAAATGAGGTCTCCGAACTCATAGTGTATACAGTGTTAGCTAAGACATACTCAGCTCTTAAAGCTGAAACCTGAGGTCTGTTGACTTCTGCTGTCGTCCAATTCAAATATTGCCCTGATGACCAGAAGATTTCCCACTTCTTGCCAATAAGATTCCCTTTTGCACTGTGTGGCTTCTGGTCTGCTCCCGTTTAAGTCAAAGGTATGGCCTGTGTGCATTCTTTTGAGATTTTCTAATCATTTTTCTCTAAGAAAAGGATCCAAGTGATACATTGAAAGTACAACTAATCTCCCAGAGCCACATAACAGACCTCAGGTGAAATGAGCAACTCAACAGCATTCAACGTAGCTCATTTTTACCTTCTATGGTAAAATCACCATCTCTGTGGTACAAAAATCACCTATTCAATTTCAGGCCCTAATAATAGGAAAAGAAATATCCATCCAAGACAATCATCTTTGAGCCCACTGTACTATGACCCTATGCATACACCAAGAGTAAGTATATTTTAAGAGGCCAATATCCATCTGCCACCTTTCCTGCACACACACACATACACACACACACACACACACAATTTTGTATTCAGTGCACACACAAAAGGAAGAACATTATTTTGAATATTACTTTAAAAACAAGTAGACAGAGAGGTTGCTTATCAATTCTATAGCCTTCAGATGAGAAATCGAGGTGAATGTTTTTTTCCAGCATGGGCATTTCTTCAAAATGTGCTCATCTCAGCAAGCAGAAATGTGAATTACACTTTTAAATATTGAACGGTAACTACCAACAGTGAAACAGGTCACTGATTCAGCTCTGAAGTTGAACGAGGAATACCACTTCTTACATTGTAGAATATTTTGTAAGTGATTCTGCAGACAAACTTCAAGGTATAGGGCAAGAGCAACCAGCGTGCTGCAGGTGGGTCTCTTGCAGAAACAGTGTGTTTACTCTGTTTGAGGTTAGAATGGATACCTCATCTGAAACAGAGCTTCTTAAATTTTAACAGGCAAATGATTCCCCTAGAACGCTGGTTGTAATGAAGATTCTGACTCTAGGTCTGGGGTAGGGCCTGAGATTCTGTACTGCCAACAAGCTCCCAAGTGATGTTTCTGCTGCTTCTCAGACCACACTTGAATAGCACAGATCCCAAACAGATCAACCATCCCTCTGGTTCCAGCAATGATTCTGTTTCCTTTTTATAGTGACAAGAAGTAGGAAGGATTTGGTAGATATATAAAGGCTTTTTGCTTTCTGAAAATAGACTTCAAATAAAGTACCTCTTCTATCTCTTTTCTATTCTCATTTGTTACAATTACCAGAACATTACTGGGAGATAAACCATGAGTCCCTGTGGCTATGTAGTCAAAATACATGGAGGAAATATTAAGGGTTGGTATATATTTAGGATCACAGACCTCAGAACAGGGAAGGACTTCACTGTTGATCTGATCAAATCCAAGTAACCCAGGTGGGGTTCCCAGAGTAGAGGAGAGTGACTCAGGGCCTCACTCTTTCGGAGGCAAAGGTAAAAACAGAGCCTAATTATCCTCACAGCTACAAAGAATTGGTTGGTTTACTTTGAGTTCATAGTATTATTATCATCATGTTATTAAAGTAGACAGGGCACAATAACAATTCAGGTATTTCAGCTATCGTACCTCTTTTCACTACAACTATATCTTGTCCGCATTTCTGGAGATATGGCTACAATAAACACACTTATCCCCATTTTAAAAACTGAGGAATCAAGACTGTAACAAAATAAGCAAAAAAATATGTTTGAGAAGACACACACATCACACACACACAGACACACACAGAAATGCCTGTACAAAGCTCCGAGTTTTTCCTCAAACAGCACTCTGATCTGTCATTAAGCCAAGCTCTCTCCTAGTTTTATGTTTTATATAAACAAAATGTGACAGATAAAACAATGTGTTGCAGTTTTGTTATTTTTCTCTTTGTTTCCTTTCTTTCCGAGTTTGCCCAGTGTGCAAACATTGATCTTCTTCTTCTCATATAGTGTGATACTGCAGTTTTTTTGTTTTCATCAAAACAATTAGTCGCAGCTCAGAAGATATAATTCTACTGGCACATCACAGAAAATACTGTTTCCTGCCGGTTTTAATGAAGTCAGGCATCACGGGAAGCTGAGACAACAGGGAAAAGAATACGCTGTAAAATATAATTGCTTTCGAGAAGAAAGACCTTCCCCTGCGAATCCATTTTGGATTAAACTGCGTAGAATTTTTTTTTTCTTTCTCTTTTTATTTTCTGACCCTTCTTTAAGGATATTTTGTGCAACAGCCTACACTTAGGTATAAGGTTTGTCCAGGTTTCAGGTGTGTTAATGCAGAAGATGGACTAAATTCAAAGATTAATTTTCAGCCTTTCGCCCTCCATCCCAAGACTGCTTTTCAAATACTATTTTTGCTAATGTTTTGATGTTGAATCATTAATGTTATCTTTAGGCTGTCCCCACCCCATTTTGACACACACCCAAACCACCTCCAATGCCTACTCAAAGCTTCAGCTTTTCGTTTGTTCCACACACTCCAGCCCTATTGGCCTTCTTTGAATGTGTCAGTCATGTTCCTGCCAGGAGGAGTTTCCTTCATTGCTCCCTCTGCCTACGATGCTCTTCCCTTCCACACTACCCCTGCGTCACTGGCTGATACTACCTCCTTAGAGAAGCTTCTCTAAACTAATCTAAAGTCACCCCCAGCCACCCTCATTCACAGTGCTCTGCTTTCATCTCTACAGAGCATGCATCACTATCTAACACTTCTGTGATTCATTTAGTTTTCTGTCTGTCAGAATAAAAAATATAAGCTCTATGAGATCAGGGACCTTTTCAACGGTGATCATCACTGCACTCTGAACATTACCTGGCACATAGAAGGTGCATAATAAATGCTTGCTGAATGATTGAATGAACAAGTAAAACAAATCAATCATAAGGTACATATCTAAAATCATAGAAACGTAGGGAAAGAATTAAAAGTTGATGTAATCTAACCATTTAATCTCCAGAAGAATAAAATGAACTCCAGAAAGCAAAAAGACCATTGTTGAGAAGGCTCTCAGAAGCCACTGCAGGGCAGAGATGTCATTCATTAATTCTTTCAGCAAACTTTTGTCACGTGCCAGGCACCATCCAAGATTCTTAGGAATCAAATGGTGGGAAAGACAGATACGGTGTTTGCCATGATGGCACTCAGGCTAAAATGCAGGGAAAAGGGAGAGCAGGAACCAAGACTGGGGTAGCTAGGAGGAACTTTATTCTCCCCACCCACCCAGTGAATGAACATAAAGCTTCAGAGTCTCAGAGGTAAAGAAAATTATATAGCTATCTAAAACACAGAAGAATATAAAAATGAAGGAAATAGGCGGTGTCAATTATAAAACATCTATCAGAGTCCCCTTGTTCTGTGACTCGGAAAAACACAAAGCTATCGAAATGGATACCAAAATAAAAATGAACTCTCAGTGCCATCTCTTGGAGAAACTTCCTACTACCATGGTTGAGCAGGACCCTTTCTACTTACGGACTCACTACCATCATGATTGCCCCAGAATTCACAAGGGCCAGATGAAAAAACCTATCTGCAAGATAAACAACGTAGACTAGGATTTTATTCTGCTGAAAATGATTACTAAGGAGTTCCTAGGGAGAAGATAAACCAAACTGTGTGAAAGTTTTATCATTAAGAAGGTGCAGCAAACCCTCAGTCAGCGCTACTGAAGTAGCAAATTTCTAGGGACCCGGATATAAAAAGTATTATGCAATAGATAATTACACTCCAGTGGATGTAACTTAATCATAACATAATTAGTGGCAGGAAAATAAAAAATATTTCACACAAGCATTAAAATCTGCCAATTTAAACAAATCTTGCTCATTGGCACATATCATAAGCAGAGGCTTAATCATAATACAGTCTTGATTTTGCTCCCCCTTGGAAACCACAAGCACAGCCTTCTTAATTATTATCAATGACCCAGGGGATCAAATGGGTAGGTTTGGCTGCAAACCTACTGAATATTATATATTTATAATAAATTTAGAAACCGATGGTAAATCTAGATTATCCTGGACAAATGTGCTTGACTTTTCTGAGGCTATAAATGGAGAAGGAGAAAAACATTACTGTGTTTCAGTTACTCAAGTCTCAAGGGAATTTCTTTTCCTTATTGAAGTGTTGAAAATGTTTCATCCACCCTATAAATCCAAGAGGCACTGGCCTTGTTTTAGGGAGTTACCAATCCAAAATAAACGAAAAAGAATAGTTTCTCCTCTCTGACTGTGTCTGTCTAATAACAAACTACCAGCTTCAAAAATAATCAGCCAATTATATGAACAAGTCAAGCTGCTTCTAGTCCTACCGAAACAAGAAATGAAGACTGAGCAAATCTTTGTACTTCTCCATTAGGGTTGGGTCAAGTATACACTTTCCATAGAGTTCCTATCAATTTCAAAGGCCTAAATCATAACGCCACAGGTCAACCCAGAATAGACTATTCAATTCTTTATGTTCAAAGCAGTCTTCTCTACACAATGTAGTTTAAGCTCATTGGTTTCCCCACTATTTATGCCAGGAGATGGCAAATTTTCTGTAAAGGACCAGACAGTAAATATTTTAGACTTGAGGGTCACATATGATCTCTGCCACATATTCTTCTTTTTTGTTTCTTTGGTTTGGTTTTTACAACTGCCTAAAAATTTACAGGTTATCAGTCCATCAGCCATATAAAAACACCACGGGCCACAGTTTGCCAATCCCTGACTTACACCTAACATCAAAGTATAACATGTATGTATAGTCCAAACAAAACATGGAAGGAATGACTTTTCTTTCACTTTGAAGATGCCTTGTTCCCTTTAAGGAAATTTTACTTGCTATTGTAGCAAGGATAATTTTTAGAAATATAGTATGTCTTTTCACTCCTGCTTTATTGGTTGAAGTAGCACTAGCTGATAAAAGAAATAAACCAAAAAATCTCAAGTAGCTACTCACAAGACAAGTTTATTTTTGAACCAACAAGAGAATGGGCAGGGATCATCTACTCCATAGAGTCATGCAGGAATCCAAGCTGACAGAGGATCAACCAGTATTAACACAAGACTCTCAAGGTCACCACTGATACTGACTTCCAGCTGGTGGGCAGGAGACAAGGGAGAGCACAGAGAAATAACATCCATAATAAACAATGGCAACCTAGAATTGACATACAAAATTCCTTTCACATTTCATTGGTTAGAACCAGTCACATGGCCACACGCAGATACAAGGATAAGCAAGAAATATGGATGTGGATCCGGCATCTGCTTTCCAGCAAAAACTCAGGTAGTTGCAAACCTTGGTGGAGATAGAGTTCTCTGCCCCAACTGGGACTCCTAGTTGTTTCCAACTTCCCCAAGGATCTCTGCCCTTCAACAAATTATAGCCAAAGCATTTGCAAGTGCTTCCAAGGGTAGGCAGACAGGCCAAGAATAAGAAAGCCATTGCTTAATTTTTGTTTAATCAAAGTAGATTTCCATGGATCCATAATTAAACAACATTCCTGAAAGCAAGCCTTCAAATAAGAGAAAATAATTTCCTAAAAATTCTGAAAGCTGGATTTGCACATAATACAATGCAAAGCATGAAGATGTGACTGCAGAACAGATAAAGAGCAGGAAGGAGAGAGGCTTTGACATAAAGAACGCTTTTTCCCCATAAGTAAAGTGAAAGCCCTTCCCAGCCTGGGTGATGGGGATGGATGTGGGCTGGAGGAACCAAGAGAGCTTCAGAAAGAACACGACAGGGTTAAATGCTGCTTCTGTATTCAACTGGACTCTGAATCCCCTGGTTTTTGGCCTAGAGTCGGGAGGCATGCCAACCTGAGGTACTCATAGAGGAAATAATTTAAAAAGTATGGAATGACAAGACAGAGGGACTGAAAAGTTTCTCCCTATTTCTCTGTCAGCCAACTGCGTGTGACCTGCAGCAGATTCATAGCTCCCACATACCCCAATGAGGGATAAATAAGGACTAAAAATCTATTGGATGTCAGAACAAAGAAGATGCTGAGTTCATGAAATCTGATCATCTGTAGCAGCTATCAGAACACAACAGAAGCCAAGAAGGAGCAGATTCATTACCATCAGTGGTCAGCAAGGATCCAGAAGCTACTGCACTAACTAGAGATGCCTCTCCCCACCAGGATGATGGGCTATAGCTTTTCCCAGCACCCAATGGCACGAAGAGAAAAAAAAAAAAAAAAGAGAAGGATAAAAGTGAGGTAGCAGAAGCCTGAAATTCTGAGTTACCCCTTAGGAGTGAAGAAGCTTCCAATCGGGCAGTGGCTGAAATAATAATGCTGACATTGGACTGCAAATTCAACTAGATTGGACTGAATATACCAGAATGCCATAAAATAAGTTGTCTGCTCTAGGCAGCTTGACGGAACTTGAGAACAAAGTGGAGCTGAGCTGTAGAAAACTACAAAGTTACAGTTCTGCACCCCTGAGTGGTAATGTGTAAATTTATACCTGATCTACTATGTTTATTTTCATTAAACTGTTGTTCCCCCTCGAGCTGAAGGCAATATGTCAAAACACTTTTACCGACTACAGGAAAGAGTACTTCAAGTGCAATCTCAGGATGTTAGATATGGAAGAGATCTTCATAGTAATGTTAGACTGATGCAGTTGTTGTAAACACAAGCTTCAGCATCAGACAGACCAGGGTGCAAATCCTGGCTGTGCGGTGTGCTGGCACAGGGCCTTCAACTGCTTGCTGAGGTGCTGAACGTCATCTCCGTCCTTTATAAAACAGAAAGAATGCCCGCTCCACAAGGTTGCTGTCAGTTGAATGAGGATGTGTATGGAATCCACTTACCACAGGACCTGGCATGTGACAAATGCTCAAAATATGAGAGCTGGAGCCAGTCGAGCCCCACATCTTCAGATAAGGAAATACTGAGTCAACAGTTTCAGTGGGTCATCAAAAAATAACAACCAATAACAACAAGCATTAATTATATTTTTCAGGTTTAAACAGAGTATTCGTTGTCAGAGGCCTGTCTCACAATCATTTTATTTTCCCCATCAGGATCATCCCTAGGGGCAGGAAATCCAATTCATAACCAATAACTGGCAAAGAGAGGCAATTATATTATACACATCCCATGAACGTGTTTCAAGGTTAATGCCAAGATAAAGCCACAACACTGTACTTGCTACAGAAGGATTTTTTTTTTCTTTTTTAGTACTTCTGTTGAAATTTTGGAAGTTTCACTGTTGATTATACTAAGTATGAACAAGCTGAACATTCAAGGCTGAATCAGACTTCAGCCCTTGTCAAGAACTGCATATTCTCACAGGTACAGTTAAAAGAATAGTAATGGTACGTAGCAGTATATGGTGGCAGTAGTAATAGCTAACTTGTATTATCAAGCACCTGCCATGCGGCAGCACTGTGGTAAGCATTCCACCACGCATAAGCTCATTTTATTTTATTTTTTATTTATTTATTTTTTGAATTTATTTATTTATTTTTGGCTGCGTTGGGTCTTCGTTGCTGCGCACGGGCTTTCTCTAGCTGCGGCGAGCGGGGGCTACTCTTCGTCGTGGTGCGCGGGCTTCTCATTGTGGTGGCTTCTCTTGTTGTGGAGCATGGGCTCTGGGCGTGCAGGCTTCAGTAGTTGTGGCACGTGGGCTCAGTAGTTGTGGCGCACGGGCTTAGCTGCTCCGTGGCATGTGGGACCTTCCCGGGCCAGGGAGCGAACCTGTGTCCCTTGCATTGGCAGGCAGATTCTTAACCACTGTGCCACCAGGGAAGCCCAAGCTCATTTTATACTTAATATAACTCTATGAAGAATGTCCTGTTACCATTTCCATTTTAAGATGAGAAGGCTCTGAGAAGTGGCCAACTTACAGGGCTAATTAGAAGCCAGGATTTCAACCAGGACTTGACTCAGAGCTGGTCTTGATTTCCTTTTTGTTCAGATCCTGGGTAATCTTCTCCGTATTTCTAAAGTGCAGTGAATTATGACAGTGCCCTTCCTGTTTCCACCCAAATCTTTGTTTATTGAAAGCATTTCGTTTCCTCTTCTTCAAGGTATCATTTATTCTATTTTTTATTATGCTCATTGTTGGATGAGCAAAGATGAGCTATCACCACCTATAAGGAGTAAAAACACAGCCACCCTTGTCCACAGTGACTATAAGTCCACCCTCCCCAACAAGCAGCATGGCCACAGTCACACAGCCCGGAAATAGCAATGGAGATTGGAACCCATGCAGTCACTCTGCTTTCAAAGACCTTATGCCTGACCACTATTTCTCAGTCCTATTAGTAGCCATAGCAACAGTGATAATAAAAGAAACTCACAGATCTCTGATATGCAATCCTAACTCTGGACTGGGGCAGTCTTCAGCAAATCAATTTCCCTGACTCTGCTTGTTCATCAGCAAAATGGGACTTTAAAACACCTGCTCACTTGAAAGTAACAAAACACACTGTGGTAATGTTTGTGAATTGCTATGGCAGAGCAAGGACGGACTGTCCCAAAATGCCAGGGAAATACCAAACCTGATAAGATGGGTTGCCAAATGCACGTTGGTGAGGGATGGTGTTACCTCCTGATGCAGGATTTAATTCCAAAATAAGTGGCAAAATTAAAATAAGAGACTCTTAGGTGAGAGTCTCTGTTTTATACTTACAATTGACCTAGTTCTTGAAGTGCTCTTAAAACATCATTTCCTTTGTTTCCAGACCCTGGAAAATATTCTCCATGGTGATCAAGGGCAGGTAATGATGACAGTACTCTTTGTATTCCATCAGAGCCTTTGCTTTTCATTTTCCCCTCTTCCTAATGGTATCATTTTTCTTCTTTTTTCCATTAGTTCTCATTGCTGGTTGATGACCTTTTGTCAAAGATAAACTATAGCCACCTCTCAGTAGTAAAAATAAGACCACTCTTCTCCGCGGTGAATAAGCCTCTCATCCTCTAGAACATTTTCATCTCAGCATCTTTCAAGTGCCTCTTCCCTTCTTAGGATGGATAAGAAGGTTGAGGTTGAATGGGAAGAAACTAATCAGAGTTACAGACACTAAAAACTGGAAGGAGTCTTAGCTATCAACAGCCCTTATCCTCTCAACTCACATGCAGCTAACAGTGAATTTTTGACATGTACTAAGCTAGGGGTTTCATTGCATTACCTCAGTTAATTTTATATAATCCTCACCAAAATCCTGTGAGATACTTTCATCCCCATTATAGAGAAAAGGAAACAAAACTTGGAGATGCTAATTGCTTGTCAAATAGCTAGCAGTAACAACACTGTGTCTGTACTGAAGGCCCTTCTCTCCCAGGTCAGGGAACCAATTTGTTTCAAATGCAGATCAATCACAGTACATCGTCCATAAAATCCACAGCACATTGCCCAGAATAATGAATCAATAACAGGCTGAAACTAAATTAATACTAAGACAAAATGCTAAATGCCAAAGGTAATATCCTTTGAAAAGAAAACTCTAATTAAAAGGAAAACAACCAAAAAGAAAACCCTTTTGGTGTATATGGTTTACATAATGGTTGTGCTTCATTTCTGACAGTGAAGGGTGGTGAGAAATGTTTCTCTCCAGATATTCTTAAAAGAAAATTCACCCAAAGTTGGATTTTGCTTGTTTCAATGGTGCAAAAGATGTGATGGAAGAGACTGATAAATAATTTATGAACAAGAATACTTCACTGATAAGATTGGGTGATGAAATCTTATTTGAAAACCCATGAGGAACATTCTTAACAGAAATTATTTTCACCTCTTCTGGGTTGTTGTCGTCTTTTTTTCCTCCTGCTATTTAGTTTGATTCTGGCTTGACGGTCACCACTGCGCAGAAATGTAGCAGCAAACACAATGCGAAGCCTTTCCACATGATTATTTTCGAAAGTAATAAGACATGTGCGACCTGGAAAACTAGCCCTTCCAACGTGTCAGGTAAGGAGCGTGGATGACATTTTTAAAAGCGGCCTCCAGCTTCATACCGCGAATGAGCTCGGAGGCAAAAATTCCAGGCATCTAGGGTGGACGTTTGTTGCCATCTACTGGTGTATGATGGGAGAGCAACATATGCTTCTGCATTTCTTCAAATGAAGCTGAGAGATTGAAAGTTGGGAAATGGGGGGAAACATTCTTTTTATTAGGTAAGAAAATCCTTGTGGAGAGGAATTTCTACAGCCAGTCACAGAATCATCCATATGTAACTTGTGTTAAAGAATGTTTAATAAAATTAAATTAAATTTAAAAAAAATATATTTAATAGCAACCCTTGCTAGGGATTCTACTCATAAGAGATGCCACTCTCCCCTCGTTTCTTCAACCATAGTATGTCTGAATACATCCAAATTCACATTCATCCTTTTGAAGCTTAAAACTGAGGAGGAATAGCATAATAGTTTGGTTACTCGATATGGGCTTTTGTTGTCAGAACAAACTCCTAACAATTATTAGCTGCCTGGAACTTCAGGCAAGTTACTTAACCCCTTCAAACATGATTTTTCTTATATGGAAAATGGGAAACAATCATTCTCACTTCATAGTGTCATTGTGCGTCTTTTATTCAATGTGCATGTACTGGGAGGTTGGCATGAGGATTCAATGTGATAATATGCATGAAGTTCCTTGCAAAATACCTGACACAGGTAAACTCTCAAGAAAGGCCAGCTGTTATCCCTTCTTATCATCGCTTACTTCACTTCACATTGCAATGGTTAATAATTCCAAATTGTGGTACTGATGGAAGAAAACTACCCAGAACAATCTCACTGGGTCATAAACTTCTCTGAGAAATTAGAAATCCAGTTTTTGTGCCTCAAGGAAGACCATGACAACAAGGAAGGATGGCAAGGCCAAAAGAGAAAGACAGCTATACAGATCAGAAAATCTCTGCATTGCTTTGTTGTAGATGAACAGTAGAAAATATCCCAATTCCAGTCCAGTCATCACAACAGTCTGAAAGATGGTGAAATGATTCTCTAAGACCGAGAAGTTTGAAAGAATGAATGTATGTGGAGATCTTGAATGATTATGCTCAGATCATTTCATTTGGTCACATATTTGTTTTATGAACAATACTTGTGATTTTGACAGATATGCAGATGCAGGGAAAATTGAAAGTTATGTTCTTGGAAGGGAGAGGCAAAACAGAAATAGAAAAAGGACCACTTCCTACTGAATGTCAACAGATAATATACGTAAGTATGTGATATTTTTAAGCACTTAACTTTCTTAGCCTTATAATCATCACCATTAAGAGGATTTGGGGAAATAATCATGCCATATCCATAAGTCTTCCAACATGTTCACTATAAATGTGTTTTAATAAGCTTTAGGAATCTCTTGAAAAAGGTAACAATTGTGCAAGATGCCATGTTGAATGGTCACAAAATTTAATCCTAACTCTGTAGCAAGCCCTTACCCCTCTTAAGCACTTCATTTAAATCAAAGACCACATCATGGCTTAAAAAATAAACGCTAAGGGGTGGATAGAGAAACAGTATAACATAGAATGGCATTTAGCAGAGAACCATATAACAAAGTAGATTAAAGGATGAATTCTAAACCTAGGCTGCTGGAGTTCAAATTCCAGCTTTGCCATGAAATGGATGTAAGACCTTGGGCAGGCAGTATTTTGCTTAAGGAGTTGGTCTGAGGATGAAATGAATTTAATATATGTCAATCACTTAGAACAGTGCCTGGTATGTAGTTAAGCACCATGTGTTAGTTATTATTATAGAAGCAAAGAACATTTGGAATGAAAAATTTTACTAAAAAAAAAGCTGGTCCTTTAGAATTTTTCTTTATGCTGGTGATTTCCAAAGTTGTTATTGTTTGTTGTTGTTTTCTGTGTTTAACAGTAGAATTTTTTTTTTTAATTAAATAAAATCATACCCGAGTCCCAGTATATAAAGGATAAAAGCAGAATGGAATTCACTGACAGTTGAGTGGCCACCAAGCCATCCTGAGATCCCCTGAGTGGCTCCTGCTGCACCACAGATGAACCAAGGGGACCCCCAGAAAACAACAGCGAGAAAACCATTGATTTTTGCCATTTGCGTCTCGCAGCTCAAACTCTTGATCTGAGCAAGTGGAACCAGAAAGACCCGTGGAGAAAGACCTGTAACCTCTTCTCATGCCCAGGGAGGCATCTCACAGTGTTAGGAATCTGTTCTTTGATCACAAGTGATGAACAAAGTAAACACAGACAGACTGCATTTGTGAGCGCCCAAGGAAGTTGTAACACTGGGTTCATCAGCTCCAGCACTGTGTTTAGTTGTTTGCTGTTCATCTCATGCATCTACACACCACCAGAGGGGGATGAGACATATGGAAGGTTATCGAATGTTGTAAAATGAGAAAATGGGGCAAAACTATCCAATTCAGCACAGGTGCTATTGTAGCTGGGGCACATTCCGTTAAGTCTTGGTGTTCAATGGCCCTTAGATGCTACAACCCCAGGTAAGTCAACCAATAATAAATCAGCCAATAATATGTCTGAGGACAACAGATTCCTTTCTTCTAAATGAAGTTATTTCAGCATTTGGCAAAGAATTATTTTAGCTTCAGCATGGAGATAGGAGCTCCCTTTGAGTGTTCCAGTAATACATTAAATGGTTTGTCATGTATGTTTTATTCCTTAAGTTTGTAATGGTCAAAAGTCATTTTTTATAATATCTGTAGAAGATCACTCCCAATCTCAGGTGTTCATTTTTATAGTTTGTTCAATATAGGGACTATGTGGAAGTTTTAGAATATATCCCAATTTATTTGTTTTCATTGGGGCATCAGTAAGTTTTTCCAGTCCTATTATACTACTTGACATTGGTGATGCTTCACTAGAAATTTTCTAATTACTCTTCCTTTATAATATTATCCTAAAGGTTGAAAATTTTTAATGCTATTTTGGTTAGAATATATTGAGTTTTTTAGGGCAAGAAACTTTTCTGTTGTCAGCCAGCATGTTTTCCATAATAACTATGAAACTCCTCTAAAAATTGTTATTTTTCCAGTGATGACACATCAATCCAATAGTTTTCTGTTTGCTGTCTAAAAAGGGAAATGGCATATGAAATAATCTGAGAACTCCTCACAAAAGAAGATGAGGTAGAAAGATAAAATTTGGATGGTTGACTGGATAAATGTGACCTTAGAAAGAAAAGACCAAGTAATACGAAGTCTAAAATCCCTCCACTATATCCAACATATGTAGATATGCATCAACAAGCCTGGGAGTTAAATATTTACTTTGATTCTCATAACGACAATCCATCACTTATTTTGGCTACTCGGCATCCGAACCCCATTTCATGGGGTTTTGAGCATTCCAAGTTTATTGGTTTTGGTGGACAGCAAAGGCCACATTTAGAAGCAAAAGTGCTAGCTGACTGCTCTTCTAGCATCCCTTCCTCCTAAAATTCAGATATGGAGTAGGACTCTTCCGATCAAACTCACGCAGCTGGACTTTGACCCAGTAACTAGAGATACAAGAGAGGGGAGTAAGGAGCTCTGTCTCTGCTCGTGGCAGGAGGGTTGTAATGGATGCAAGGCTGAGTGTCAGGCCCAATATTAGCAGTCACACGGATGCCAGAATCTGGTGTTTGGCAGAAAGGGCAGCAGTTTACTCAGCTGATGTGTTCTAAGCCATGCCTTGTTCAGAAAGCTTATTCTAGCTTTCTAGGTCTATTCTTCTGCTCTCCCAGTTAGTTCTGCGAGCCACACGATAAACTTAAATTCCATTTTGCTTAGTCTACTAGATTCAGCCTCCCTTGCTTACAACCAAGAACTACGAATTAACTCCTCAAGACCTTTGAACCACAGGGGTTAGCATTTACTTATATACCCACCAGAATTTTTCAAATTGATTTAGTTTTACTTAGCCAACACCACCTAGCTCCTTAGCTATTAGAACTTAGTCTTCCTTTTTTAAATACCCAACGGCAATTAGCACAATGTCACCTACGTATAATGTGCACTAAATCAAAATTGGTCAATTGCTTTAATAATTTGTGAAAGACAACAGGAGGAAAACAGTTCTCTGTTCTCTCTTTCTCATGTCATTCATGAGGATATTTCAGGTCCTTTGTTCTGAGGCTCCATATCTGAGAATGAAAACGTTCATATTATGTCACCTACAAGTCACTAGCAGGAAAGTTCTGAAAGCAGGAGATAATCAATGACCACAGCATCTTGCAAAACAAGAAAAGGAGAAACCCCAGACTACAAAGCTTAATAAAATTTAACTTAGCAAAAGAATTATTCTGATAATTTTTTAAAATTATTTGCTCACAATAGTCTATCACATCTTGACTCAAGAATTGGGGAGTGTGAAAGGGTCCAGTGGAAGGTGCTCAACAAATATTTGTTGAATAAATTAAATTAATTTTCAAAATACTCCATAAAAAATAGTCAAATATATATAAACAATATTCATACCCTCCCTTTGAAACTCCGGCATCTTGTTCCTTTACAGCAGACATTCACACTCTTTCTCTCCTCTTTCCATCCCCAAATATTTAGTAATACGTGATGTTGCAGTCCTCATGCAAATCCAAAACTGCATTGGTCATTATCCACCGGCTTTGAAACAGGTTGCAACTTGTAAAGTGTAGATTCTCCAATATGTTTTTATCTGTATTTTTTAAAGTTTCTCCTAGCATTGCCCTGCCTTTCAAAAATCCGTTTGCTAATGTCTCTCCTGGACTGGGGTTACCCAACCCTAGGCTCAGGGAGCTGTGAAAGCTCAGCTATGTGAACTAACCGGGTCATAGGGAAGAGAGCAAACTCCACCTCCCATGGTCAATCAAACAATGATAAATGTTGAACTTTATTTTCCAAAGCATCGTCTTTCAGGAAAGCAGTCAAACAAGTAAAAATTGGATATCTCAGCATAAATAATACTTTATCTCCGCTTGTCACTGATGCTGCTGACAAATTGGTGTAAATATTTGAGATGCAAAAAAAAAAAAAAATTGTAGTCGTTATGCTGAAACCAGTGAATACATTTCAGAAGAGATGAAATGGGGTTGGTCTTAACATGAGGAAAGAGATTCTCAATAGGGGGTTTCCTACTGAGATGGGGGTTTCCACGTCTCTCACTGTGATTCCAAATTCCTTTGGAGGAGGGGGTGGAGGAAAATAGATAACAATGTGACTGAGGTTAGAATCTAAAAGAGACATAAGGCATGGATGTCTCTTTTAGATTTAGATGTCTCCCTGGGGCAAATTTCTTCCATATTAATCATTTGGACACTGCTTTAAATTAAACATCTCAAAAATAGATTTAATTTTGATTTAGTCTAGCCATAAAGGGTATTGCATTAAACGCTTATTAAGGAATAAATCTTCATTGCTTTAAATAATAATTTAAAGAATACTATTTTAAATTTAAATTGCTTTAAATAATGCTTTAAAGAATACTTTTTGGTGTTTCTAAGTTGTTTAACATTAATAATAAGCCCCAGCATAGTAAGAACAAAAATTAAGGATATTATACAGAGGCAAGTGACAATACAGGTTCCTTTCAGCTTCCTTGTTCTTTTGAATCCAGTTTCTTGGATTTGGCTTCCTAGTGAAGTTCTCTTATTTGCTGAATTATAGTAAAATTCTCTGAGAAGGAGCTCTTAGTAAACAAAAGAGGCTTTGTGGTCAGAAGGACCTGGGTCCTAGCCCTGCCTCTTGTACACTGTAACCATTCCACGTCTCAGTTGTCTTATCTGACAAATGAGGGGAGAAAATGATCATTCTTATCTTAAAGGCTAGTTTTACAGAATAAATAGGATAAAACATTAAAAACCACAAAACCAGGCACACAGTAAGCACTCAGCAAATATTATCTATTGCTAATGTTATTTTTTTTATCCCTACAAAATCTGTGCCAGACTGTCCCAGGGCATGCAGTTATTCTGCTGCTTTCAGATCTGAGCCATATAAGATTTGACTCCAATTCAGCTATATATTTCCTAAATTAACCACCTTATGTAATTAGCATCTCCTAGTTTGTGTGTCTGGGGTTTTTTTGTGCGGATTTTTTTTTCCATAATTATCTTTTCTCTTGAACAACAATGCCACCCACATAGTTTTTCAAATTACAGCTTTCATAGCCTTAGCTTATAAAAATGCTGAAACGGCCATCTTTCTTCTTCTTCCTTTTTTTTTTTTTTTTTTTAAGTCACAGTACATGGAAAAAATCCTTGCGGTGGGCAACTCTGTTCCTCCATCATGTATGAAGTTCCACCCCAGAACAGAAGGGGAAAAGAACCAGTTTGACTTTGGCTTTGCCCCATCAGTGAAATGACCCCACTCTCCTCCTCACTCCCAGCTACTTCCTCAATTGTCCTCAATCAGGGCTGTGTGACTGATGAAATTACTAATTTCAAAAGTCACGCTGGCCTTTAATTAAATGAAGGTGAACCACATATGCTTCCAACCCACTCACTCTCCAACCACAAACACTGAGGTCCACTAGGTACTGTGCTAGATTTAGAGACCAATTTGGGTTGTAGAACATGAGATGCCAAAAACCCAGAAATGAATACAGCTCATTCTCCCATAACCACATGGGTTCTGGCCAAGTTCATCCTGGCAGGTGGAGCATAAAAGAAAAAGGGAAAAGGAAAGGCAAAGGGAAACTTTCTTCATGTCAAAAATTTACAATTATAATTAGTCACAGAGAGCAGACCACAGTGAACACAAAATAGCACTATTTGTTTAGACTTTGTTTCTTGCATCACCCTTTCCCTTCTCCGCTTCAATCCAACTTTTTAAAGAAAATAAAATCTTAGTGCTGAACTTTACCAAGAAAATGTATTTCACTTCAAATGAAAATCAGCGAGATTGCTGGTTCTTTCATCAATTGTATAGATAACCCACAGAGTAACAAGTTTAATGGATGACACAAAAATGTTTTAGGAGATAGATTATCCTAAAACATTACTATCATCTAATGCACATTAACATAACTTTCTCAAGCTGTGGAATTAATGAAGAGCTGGAGAGTTCGCTATGTTTTTTTTAAGATGGCCTTAAAAGAAAACTCCACATTCAGGTAGCTCTTTTCTCTTGTGTGGTATTTAGGCCTTATAATTTAGACGCTGTTATTTTTCCCTAGCAAAAAATAAATAAATAAAATTAAAAGCTGCTCTCTCAATCTCTTGGACTGTGAGTGACCATCCACTTTGATGAAATCAACCACCATGAAAGTCAAAGTCTCCTTCTATATACTGCTGTGTACAAATTACTGAAGCCACAATTCTACCTGAAACTGGAAAATTTTAAGCATTTCTGTTATAAAAAATTGAAATGTTTTCATAAAACATTTCCTGAGCTTCTAGCATATTATCTGGGACTGAGTAATTTTCTCATTTAATGAGCCCACGATCCTCTGAGAAGGGCCCTGTGATTTTTCCCCATTTTCTCAATTGAGGCTTTTGAGTCTTGGGAGGTATGTCCCAATGTTAAGTAGTATGTCCCAAAAATGAATAAGGAAAACTGTAATCAGGTTTGATTCTAAAGCCCATTTGCTTAACCACTAAGCTAAATTTGTTGAAAGGAGAAAAATAAAAATAATTACAGGCACATCTTGGAGATACTGCAAATTTTGTTCCAGACCACCACAATAAAACAAATATAGCAATAAAGTGAGTCACACAAACTTTTTGGTTTCCCTGTGCATATAAAAGTTATGTTTACACTATAGTCTATTAAGTGTGGTATAGCATTATGTCTAAATAAACAATGTACAAACTTTAATTTAAAAATACTTTATTGCTAAAAAATAGTAACCATCATTTGAGCCTTTAGCAAGTCATAAGTTGTAACATCAAAGATGGTCACAGGTCACCATAACAAATTTCATAATAATGAAAAAGTTTGAAATAGTTCAAGAATTACCAAAATGTGACAAAGAGACACAAAGTGAGCAAATGATGTTGGAAAAATGGCACCTAAAGACTTGCTTGTTGCAGGGCTGCCACAAAACCTCAATTTGTTAAAAAAAAAAAAAAAATCTGAGAAGTTCAATAAAGCAAAGTGCAATAAAGCAAGGTATGCCTGTAAACATGTAGAGTTTGGCTCATTATCAGTTAAAAGACTGTACTAATAAAAATCATCTACAAATATTTCTAAGGTACAAACACTAAGGGGAGAATTAATGTGAAAGAAAAGGAATAATGGAGATGTGATGAAATGAAATCAGACAAGGATGAAGTCTATCTATATCAACTGCCCCCATCCCTTCCTGTGTGAAGAATAACCACGAGGACTCTGCCTCCATATGCAGAAGACAAAGCATCAAGCATCTGAAGCTGGGTGTGGTAGCTAACACTCTCTTCCTGTTTCCCTGCTTGAGGGTCCAATTAAAACAGAAAAAGGCTGAAGTTTGTGTTTTTCCGTTACAAATAGCTATATATTATTCACTTTGATTTCTCTGGGCATAAAAACAGTTGCCTAACTTTCTTTAGCTATGGCCCAGTATCTTTGAATATGTTGGTTTATGGGCCTATTTTAATCTCATTGTATTAGAAACTATCTAGAGTCTATGTACTTTATTAAAGCCAAGTCCCTCTTGTCTACCTTTTCTGTCCAGGTGAGAACTGACACTCTTGAAACTGGAATAACCCAAATGTCTGAGCCAGAATCCCCTTTCTTTAAAAATTACTCACATGTGTCCTAAACTGTTAGTGAGCTGGTGTTGAGTGACTCTTGGATTTCTTCATGTAGTTGGTCCCTGTACTCCAAGCAATTGACTTATGGGTAATGTGGTGTGAAGCTTGCTTTCCAATCAGAGCTCTCTTTTCAATTCCAAACTTAGTCAGTGATGATTGAGTGTCATCACCTATAGATTGATTTTTGATCCTACAATGCCATGAGACATTCATCTCAGAATGGTTCCAAAGAGGTGAACATCAGCACCTCAAAAACCACTACCAGCAGCATATTTCATCAATCAATATATGAAATATTTTCTTTAAAAACCTGAAATGAATCCAGGTTCTCTCAAACCTTAAGCCAAGTCCAGATGCATGGAAAATGTTAGTGATTTTTCCCCATAATTGGCTCTGTTTCATGCATACTTTGCAAAGATTTAGGTTTTCAGGTAAATAATATATGTGGTGGTTCCATTTGGTGGCAACCAAAAAGCCAGTTTGGAAACAAGAGAACTGTGGATGACTTTTGTTTTCCATTCACAGATTTGTTCAAATCCAGATGATTCTGGGGTGTGATTTTGTGGGAACAAAAAAAATGTTCAAAAAACCAGAAGAACCCAGCATTCCTGAAACTCAGTCAATTGCTATGAAGAAAGAAAAAATGGAAACTGTGATCTGAACTAAGGCGTGTCCTCCTGTAGAATAAAGTTATTAACCAAACTGCAAATCTATAAACCAGAAGAAGATATAAGTATGAAAAGAGGGACAGCAGCTGAAAAGGAAAGTCTACTCTT
Organism: Balaenoptera borealis; assembly: GCF_965194805.1. Classification (NCBI taxonomy): domain Eukaryota; kingdom Metazoa; phylum Chordata; class Mammalia; order Artiodactyla; family Balaenopteridae; genus Balaenoptera; species Balaenoptera borealis. The sequence continues at coordinate 20,983,702 of NC_138866.1, forward strand.
CACATAGTCATTGTGAAGAAGACTATTCTAATATTGCTACTTGTCATTTATACTAAAACTTTAGATGATTTACAAAGAAAGGAAGGAAGAGAATTTTTAGTGTGGTATGAAATTTATGACATTCTTAATAAAAAGAGATTGAGATGATTTTTGCTCAGATAATCAGAAAAATTGGTTAAAAAAGGCAATCATAAAAATTTATACAAACACAGATTGAGCATTTTATTTTACCTTAAACACATAAATAAACATTCATTCATCTTTTGTTAAAGGTCAAGACCCTTTTTTTGAGACTGTCTCCAATAATTAAAATTTCAGTTCACCTTTCTCATATAAATCCACATGTATTAATTACATCATCCAAAATTCCCAGTTCTAATTTCATTAAAAAGAAAATGAGAACTTAAGCAATTAAAGAGAAATTTGAGTTCAAGATCCTTCTAGATATTTATTTTTCTCAGTCTTTTAGAAAAGCTCTCACCAACACCTAATTTTTTTTAACATTTTGCCTTTATCAAGTCTTTAAAAAGCATTCATCTTAGCTTTATAGAAACAAGTTTGTTCTCTAACGTTGTTCATTGGCTAATATCACATAAAGTAAATTACATAATCAGAATAAGGGACAAAACTGACACAAAAGTATGGAAACAAAGAAAACTGATTCTTTGTAAGTATATAACCCAACTGGTTTGAGCCAATGGTGAGTTCAACTTTCAGGAATATTCAGTATACTGAGGCATCAATCATATGTTATCTATTAGCTACTGCCATAATAATGTTTCAATAACAAACACATAACCATTTGTCTCACAATAACAAATATTTACATTTCTCACTCACAAGTTTCTGGGTCCTTTGGAGTTCAGCTGAACTGGACTCCAGGGTGTAAGATAGGATCAAGGCATGCTCTTTGTATCTCACTCTGTGTCCCAGACTGAAAGGATAGTAACTATCTGGGATCTGTCCTTTTTGTGGTGATAGGAGAAGAACAAGAGGGTTAAGCTACTCCATACAAATGCATTTCAAGCCTCTTGTTATGTCAGATCTACTAACATCCCACTGGCTGAAATAAGTCATATGTCTAAGTTCAAAGTCATGAGGCCATGTCAAGAGAGTGGCTGCATAATTCTACAGCAGGCACAGAATTAGGGCCAATAACTGCAATGTTCAACAGAATGAAAAAGAATGTTTAATCCAAGGAATCTACTAAGTAGAAGTCAAGAGAGATTCTATTATACTTAGCTCCAAATGAAGCAATGAATACAGCAAACTCTACATGTGCTTCTCAGTTCATTCATTCACCAGTCCATACAATCAACACAAATATATTGTTTCTTCTATGTGCTAGATACTCTGGAGAGATGGGGGAAAAAAATGGGTAAAGAATTACCTTTGCCCTTAAGGACCTGATGGAATTTCTATGCTAAGAGATAAAGAATATATTAAACTAGACAGTGAAAAAGAAAAATTTGGTTCTTTGACTTTTAATGCCTTTATAAAACAATGGACTTACCTTCCTAAGTATGGTTCTGTAAGAACTAGTAATAAAATCAGCTAACATGTTCTGATTGTTGTTAGCAGCAAATAATTACACATTGCCTTTTATCCCCATCCCTTTAGATTGTCACATCTGATGGGTTAAGCGTGAGAAAGCAAAGAAATGTAATACATTCCCTAAGACTAGGACACTGCTGTGCTCATCAGAGGAAGACACATGGACAACACCAAATCAATAAACAGCCATTTAACAAAAGAGAGAAAAGCTTTGACAATAAAAGAACAAGGCAATTACTGTCCTGGAGATATTTATATTTCTCTTACTACCAGCAGATAAATGTTAAGTATATTTAGGAAGGTTATATAGGGTAACTATATAAGTATACAGCGCAAAGAATACTGCATCATCTAAGAGTCTTCCATTTCAACTTCCTTAAAGTGGATTAAGAATTTAGACACTCAGGAAAGAGACTGACTGTAGAATTCTCATGCTTGCTTTGCTTTGCTACTAATTAGCAGTGTGGCCTCAGCAAATCAGCTAGTATTTCTAGATGTTGCCTTCCCTAGAAAGTTTCTCTGATTGCATTTCCCCTCGCAAGGTTCGGACAGATGGGACCCCTTGATTCCTTTATATCTTAATCCTACCTCTATTGCCTTGCCTTTTCTTATACATTGTTTTATAATTATCGTGGATATATTTGCCTCTAGCATTACTGAGCAACTTGAGACCAGAATCAATGTATTATGCATTTTTGTAGAATAAATCTAGGAAAGAAAGTAAGACTTTTTGATGATTAGTCTAAAATACCCACAACTCTACTACAGACTCCTCTGAAATTGGGGAATATCTGTTAAGTTTATGTTGACTGAGGACATCCAACATTTGCCTGAGAACAAACCTCACTTTCTGTCTAGTGAAGTATAATAATTTCTACTATAGGGCCCAAGCCCAAATTCAATAGGGTAGGCTGATATTTTATTCTTCAACATTGCATTTAAATCCTGGCCTGGTTATACAACTCTGAAAATAAAACTCAGGCCTTTAACCTGCTATCTTTGGGTTGTTGACAATTAATAAAAGTGCACAAAGATAAAAACCTTGATGCTTCTTGGATTTGCAATAACTCTCTCAATACAACAGCCTTTTCAACAGGCCATTAGTATGACCTAAAGAAAATGCTTGAATGCAGAGAATTAAGGTTTCATTTGATCTAAGATTTTTTTAATTTTATAGTTTGAGAAAACTGAGATCCTGAGAGGTAAAGTTACTTGCACAGGTTACTATGAGTCTCATAAATGATAGGCCCAGAACATACATCAAGGCTAGTATGTATTTATTTTTTTAAAAGTTAAAGAAAAATTACTCAGTATCTTCCTTCTTTGCATGCCACATATATCCATTCCTTTTATTTGCCACCCCGAAAACTCTCCACAAACATCCCTCAATCCAGAACTCTCTACTTTTATTTATGACGAGCTGTGTAATGATGGCTTAGCCATTTGACCTCTCTTGTTTCAATTCTAATAAGGGACTTGGCTTATACGATTTTCAAGAAAACTTCTAAATACAATTTGGGCAATAGAGAGATTAGATTGGGATTTGGGAATACTTGTTATAAAAATAGGATTTAAGGTATATATATATATAAAGATATATACAAATATGTATCTTTAGTATAAAGATAACTCAGAAGGCTTAGACATTGCTGGGGAGACTTTTTTTTCTTTCCTATAATAGGACTGATTGAGATGCCAGAGTTTGGGGAACAGGGTAGACATTCCTGTTGCACTCAAACTTGATTGAAGTCTGTCACTGATGTATTACAAAGCGGCTATCACAATCTGAAAGCTCTTGTAAATAGGGTGAGATAATTTAAATTATTCCAGGGAATTGAGTTTCAGAAAGAGAAAAAAGGGGGAAATTTTACATATATGTATGTAAATTCATATCTTTTGTTGTTTTTGTTAATTCATTTTCAAAACTCATGTACTGATCTTGATTTATGTTTATTATAATAGCCATTTGGGGGGAATTTGTAATGAAATGGGGAAAATATATATCTCTTAAGAACTTAATTTGGTGGTTTTGTTCTGGTGAGATAATAAAAGTCTTATAAGTGAGTACTTTTGAACTACCTTTGAGAATTTATTCCAAAGAAAATGATTCATGTGCAAGAATATTTAGTATAGCATTGTAAAAAAACTGGAAATCCTTTAAATGTCCGAAAGCAGTGGCAATAATTTAGTGGCAGAGCAACAACTATCACCAGGCCTCCTGAGTAGAGGTCTCTTCCTTATTCTAAGCTGCGTCCTCCCATCTGGACCATAAAGATATCCCAAGTGGAAGGACTCTTTATCACCATCTTTCCCAACGTGTCACTTCATAAATAGAAAACTGATGACAAAGATGTTAAGTGAGTCACGCACATGTACAGCCATTCACAGTCACCACAGTCTCTCCTTACAGAGCACAGGAGTGATGGTTCTCAATCTTCATGTCTGGCTCAATGGTAATCAAGGTCACCCTTTTCCTATCGCAGCCTTATTACTCTGGAAAGATTACTGGTTTCTACTGGCAACATTTCTCTTATTAGGTCAGCTCCCAGAAGGAAAATTAACCCCACCCAGGTATTCAAAAAATTAACCTACTTTTTTGGTTGCTGATAGGTACAAAGGCATGATTGCGTTGCACTGGTCCACTCAGACTGTTTCCCAAAGGCCTTTGTAACTGTAATGCCTGGTAAATCTGGGCTCAGTCCATGGTTTATAAAAAACAAATCCCCGGCTTTTCTCATAAAACAAAGTGGAAAACTTTTCTTAGCTCTCTTATACCTTGTTCTTGGTAAAAAACTAAGCATGCCTTTGAGTAGATAACATAAAATGTCCACCTCATGAACACCTACTCCATACTTCAACTCCTGAGCAGTCATATTTTCTAGGACATAGTTCCATAGAGGGTTAAAGTAAATATTTTGTATGGCACCCAAAGTCATTTGCAGAGCCCAGTAATCAGTTCAGGTAATGGGAAAATAATGGAGGAAGCTCTGGAACTAAGCCACTAAATTCACCTTTTGAGGTTAACACGTGCAGATGGGTTGGCTGGGTTCTGCTGCTTTTAAGGCATAGTAATTTAGATGATTGTTTAAATCTTTTTAACTACATCAGTATTTAAGCTGCATTTGTATGCCTGAAGGCCAGAAGACCTGTAACAAATCTCACAGGAAACTACTGTTAATTTATTAAGTAAGAAAGAATAGCTTTAGTGACCATAAGAACTTACAACACATGTGAGTTTGAGAACACACCATAAACATCACCAAAAGCCTGGAGCAATCTGCAATTGGCTATCCTCACTGTAGAAGGCATAAAAAAAACCTGTCCTCCTCCGAAGTAACCGATTCTACTTCCTAAAAGAGTTCAATAACCTATTCCACTCATCTGTCTGAAGGCCTCCTTGCCTACATCTGTTCTTTTTCCATCTGCTTTGAAAGCAGGTTAAGCCCTCTGGGTTATGTAGAATCTGTAGCATAACCTGATCACAATTTGATATAAGCCCATAACCAAAAAGTCCTCATTACGACCCTTTTTGGTCCCCCTCAAAGCCCACTGTCCATATGGAGAGGTGTTTCATAACCCATCCTTGCTTATTACTTCTTCCCAGCATGAAAGCATGTAAGCATCCAAAAGGGATGATTTCTTTCTTGGCTGTGATCACTCATTTCAAATGCACTCCATAATTAACAACTTTGAAAGCAAAGAGGTAAATTTTGTCACATGTATTATTAAAGCAGAGTGAGATCCCCCAGGACCAAATTAGGCGCCTGATTAAAAATGTCCGTCTTAAAAGAAACAAGTAGATAGGGAGTTGTGCTCTCAGCAATCCCAAATTAACACACTGCTTGAAGCCCCTGGTCAAGCCACGTGGAAAGACACAGACCTTGGGACTGCCTTGGTGAATGAGACTCAAGTGTCCCCACTTGAATGCAGGTCACCCAGAATCAACTTCAATAGGGTCATCTGAAAGTGAGGAGATAAGGGCTTGGGATGATAGACCTGATGGGTGAGTAACCACGGTGGAATGAAAAAAAAAAAGTAATAATTGAAAATTCCTTCATTCTTCAACAAATCAATTTTATTTTCAAGTACTGTGGTAGATGCTGGCTTTTAGGCTTCTAGTTTTTCCTGCCTTTCTTGATCTTGGCCAAAACCCTTACCACCTCCACACCTCTGTTTCCACGAGTACAAATTGAGGGGGTGGGAAGAAGTGATTATGAAGGGAACTCTTTCATGATTTTAGGAAAAGAGTGGAAGTTTAAAATCTATCTAAACTTTTATTTTGTTGGTGGGATGCAGTGTATTTTAATTTAACTACATTCAAATTCATTTCATAAAGACTTTTTAAACTCTAACTTCCTGCCAAACTTACAGAATTAGATACAACACTGTCTGAGAAGTGCTACACAGCCATCAAAAGAAAGCCAAACTAAGCATGGCAAACACTACTGTCATTTTAGGGGAGGAAAAATCCTGAATTCTGATGCCCAAGAGAGATGAAGACTACAAAGCAGACTCTTAACTTGCTGGCGATTGTGGCAGGCAAGAGAGAATTTAACGAGTTTCGCAAAGCAGCTTAGTGGCACTCTGCCTGGACTCAGCTCTGTGCATCCCACGTACAGAGATGGTCCTTTGTTTAAACAGGCCCAACTCTCTGGTGTTACTTCTGCCCTTTCTGTTTTCTCCTAAGGCAGTGTGTTTGGTTGACAGAAAAATTTTTCTGCAAATGAAGGCAGATACCAGGCATACACATATCCTAAAATTCAATTTAAAATTTTTTAAAGCTAAAAAATAAAAGAAAACACGCTGATGTAGTAATCCCAGAGAGACTCTACCTTAATGAGCATGCTGACTGTGGCCAAGTTAAAACTGTTGTGGGTATCGTAATTCAGAATTTTCTGCTCCATTTAAATTCTCTAGGGCCAAATTGCCATAAAAATCTTTCTTATATTGAAATTCCATCTCTCCAGAAGGTAAAGAACAACCTATCGTTATACCCAAAGTAAATCAATTTGAATAGAAGAATTACAAGGTGACCTTGCCTATGTCATTTTACCCTTCTGAATCTCAGCAATGAGATGAAGGTTTTGGGATCTCTTAGTACTTTGCCAGGACTAACATTGTATGATTCTGTTGTACAGGTGCTACCCAGTAATTGAAGGTTATATAAATCACACAGAAGTAAGAAGGAACCACTAAAGAAAGGCAGTTAGAAACATACATCTCAGATCTCCTTCAAAATGTTAGCCAACAGGTTTATTTTCCTTGGCTTTTTGCCTTCTTAGCTGTCAACATATACTACTACTACTTCCCCAGGATTTTAAAAATAAAAATATTTTTACATAATCCAAACTCTAAAGGATGGATTGAAGCTAAGAAGGTAAAAACTGCTGGTGAGTAAAAGGTGAAGATAACCAGTCATTGAAGAATATGTTCTCCATGATTATTTTGTATTATAATCTGAAACCATTTTTCCTAAAGTTCCTATTTCAAGATATGGCCCATTCTAGGTTTTATTTTCATATGAAAACCTATGTTTTGCAGAATCCTCAGTTAGTGAAGTGAAGCCCCATGACATAATGTAAAGTTTAAATGACACAATGTGCAACTTAAAGCCACCATCAATGACAAGAATGAGTCTAGTCTGTTTTTCTTCTAGTTACTGGTTGCATTATAATTAGTATATATATTTTCCTCATTCTTTAAAACAACTCTTGTCCATGTGGTAAAGATTTAGCTACAACATTAGAGGAAGAAGAAGGAGGAGGAGGAGGAAGAGAGTGGAAGGTGGAAGAGGAGAAAAAGGAGAAGGAATTGGTATGAGATCGTGCGAATAAGAGAGGTGAAAAGTCCAGTGACCCAGCTTTGCACTAATTAGCTTTGTGCTTGATCTTAAATAAGACAGTAGATCTCTATGAACCTCAGTGCTTCATCCACAGAATTATCTGGCTAGATTATTAATGATTATGAATGGTGTTTACCATTTCTTCCAACTCAAACATGTGATAACTCTAAGTGACTAGAAAATAGTTATGATGTGACTACCCAATGGGAATGTGGAATAATTTAAAGTCCCAAATTGTAATCTTTTTTAAGATCAAGAAAAGTTTTGGTGGGTTTGGGGGCAGAAGATAATTGGTTGCTTGCTTGTTTTGAACCTGCTATTAACATTATTTTTTTCTCTTCACCCTGTCAGCTCAGGGGACACATTTTACCCTTAGCACCCTTTCTAAATTCTGAATTCATAATATTATGCCAGAAGATCATCAAAGTTGTCTTACTCCTTTCTTTGGGTACCCAGAAACAATTACTCAAATGTTTGCCACTTGCACTGAACAGCAAGCAGCTCTGGAAGAGTTGAGGGAGTTAGTATAAAGCTTCTGTCAGTGATCCTAGATGGAGGGGTAATAGGAGTCATTGAAATGTAGATAGCAGAGAAAGAACATTCACAAAGCACTCAGAATGTCTAAGATGAAAAGAATTATATTAGTGCCAACGAGCATTATTCCATAAAAATTCCCATTGTGGCTGATGAGAAGGAGCTTAAACCTTCAAATAAAACATTTAATTCACACCTGACAGCGATTTTCAGAGTATGGAACAAGCAATGTTAGTAATTCCATTCTTAGCCCAGGGAAAAACTGCAGCAGAATAGAGTGGCAGTAAAATAAATGTCTGTGGTTCTTGAAAAAAGGAAAACTGAAGAGAAAGGCCCTCTGGCAAAAAGAGTAAACCCCATGCACTGGCCTGAATTCCTCCAACTTTCAATTAGCAGGTTAAGGGGATTACAATGCTCATGTTATATCTGCGCTGGGCTAACTCACATACTAGCACACACACATAGTTGACCCTTGGCATTTGTGGATTCAACATTTGTGTTGTTGATCATTCACAAGCAACTTCTAAAGGTCTTCGATTTGTGGCTGTCATTTTGTTGAAACCCCAGTATGAATAAGGCTACAGGAGGTGAGGGCGGTTACAGAAATGAGTCAGTTAATAATTGTACTCAATAACTACTTCTCCATGTGACTTTATTCTCTACTCCTCTTTTTGTCTGCATTAATTTCCATGAAGCAATATGCAAAATGGCCCCCCAAATGGAGAAGAACTATAAGCAAATGTTGGATTCACAAATCTGGGCTTTCATGGACCTATATGTTGGGACTGAGGCTGGACAATTACACCCCTTCCACCACCATGTGTAACCAACTAAAAAACAGAAGACATACACAGATGAAGTATCAAAATATCTTTGGGTGCCAATAAACTGGATTAGAGAATTTGATCTGTTACCACATTTAGGCTTCCCACTGTTTTCTTCCTAGAATTAAGCATGCCTACCCGCCATAGCAACTAGACAACAATAGGCCTTTGCTCTCAGAAACTGTGGCCGTTAAGAGAAGGAAAACACTCTTGTCCTGAAATTAGAATGCTTGAAAAGAGAGCAGGAGGCTAGGATGAAAGTTTATAAACCCTTTATCTGATGTCATCAATCAAATATGCCTCTACTTCCTGGAAAAGGAATAAGTAAAAGGTAGAAAGTAGGGCTAGAAGTATCACTTATTGAAGCATATGGAAACTTTGCTATCTGAATTCAAAAGTATTCCACACTTCCATTTTGTTTCTGGAAGAACTCATTGAGGATGTGCTAATAATAATAGCAGGAATAGCAATAAAAATAATATTCTGAATCAGTCAGAATAGGCCAGGCTATGCTGCAATAATAAACAACCCTAAAAATCAGTGACATAAAACATCAAAAATTTTACTTCTTAATCACCTTCTATGACCACAGCAAATTGGTTATGAACTAAAATCCAAGTGCATTAAAAAAAAAAAAATACAACAAGAAGACAGGCATGAAAAATGCAGATATTCAAAATATATTTTAAATATGTGATTTAGTTCAAAAAATATTAGAACACAGTTCTTTATGGGTCTCTTGAATTTCCACCATCTTGCAAGAAAAGTGCTAAAAGCTTTTGTTCTGAACTATCTTTTAAAAGATATTTATGTAGCAAACAGCCTTAGAAGAGAGTAAAAGTTTCCTTCTCTGAAGCAGCAGGAAGGTTTGCTTACTATACAGTATAATAAAAACAATATCTCCCTCCAGGGAGAAGGGGAAGATTTGCTTGCAGCCCACTGTAAAAGATTTGGGTTTTCTAAGTTGGAGATCCTTGCCTATGACATAAACTCACTGCATGTGCAGTATCCAGCTAAACTGCTCCTCATCACCTCTGTGGGACATGAAGAGCAAGGGGAACAACGCAACCATGAAACACATGCATCTTGCTATGCTGTGTTTAACAGTGTCATACTTCTGTGACCAGAAGTCTTTCATCTTCTGTCAAGATCCATACAACTATGGCATGCTACCTTGTTAGCTTGCAAATGGGGTAAAACCTTAGACCTTTCCAAGTTCGTGACAGAAATTAAACAATTAGATGAAGAATTTCAGCAGAAAGCTGGAAACTATTATAAAATGGAAATCTTGGAACTAGAAATAAAGTAACGGAAACAGAACTCAATAAACAAGTTCAAGAGCAAATTAGATACAGCTAAAGAGAAAATTAGTAAACTAGAAGATAAATAAGAAAATGGCTGGCTTGAAGCTTCACAGAAAAAGAGATAAAAAATACAAAAACAACTGAAGTTTTCTGTGTATCCATTCATAATTCTATTACTCTTTCTAACCTAAAAGTAACTCTTTTTTAGATTCAATGTTTCTCATACCCATGTATGTACTTATACAATTACTACAGGTATATATATGTATGTATATGTTTGTATGTATACCAAACAACATAGAGCATTGCTTCTACTTTTAAAAACTTTATATAAATGATATTATAGTGTGCTTGCTTTTCTCTTAATATTTGAATCCTATAAAAAGCTTTTTACTAAATCATTTTCACTGACTTCTCTTATTTCATATAATAAGGTAAAATGTTCTCTAACACAATAATGCATCTTTTGCACCAAACGATTGTTTTATATTATTAGTGATTCTACCAGGTTTCAAAGCAATTCTATATTTCCCAACTTCAGGTATAAAACAAAAACCTAGGCTAGAAAAAAAAATTCAAAGTCAAAGAATGCATTTAAAGAAAGTAAAACACACTATGAAAGAAAGTTAGATTTGTTATCAGTACATGAGAGGACCTGGAGAAACACGTAGCACTAAAGCATTCAGAAAGCTCTTTCTAAAAATCATCAATTAGAAAACTCATAAATTTCCTTAGGGAGTTGAAAAAGGCATTAGTATGGCTGAGTAGATTAGTGGCAGAGTATTAGTGGCAGAGTAGATAACACAAAACACCCATTAGCTTATGGATCCCATGTCACAAGATGATGGTGTCCATTGCAGATTGTAAGTGATAGTAAGAAGTATTCAGTGACCAGACTGAACCATGATCAGATTGATTTTTCTCTGAATAATTCACATGAAGCATTACAAAATGAGTAGGGAACCATTTCAGTCCATTTCAATCTTGAAAATGCACAAATTTGTTCACTGGAATTTCTCACCAAGGTAAACATTGACATATTTCTTGCGACTCAAGGAAACTAAAGAAGTAGTGTCTATAGTATATGGAAATTGAAAAATATTACTGACTGAAATAGGGAAAAAGATAATTCTAGCATATGAAAGATTCATTTTACTAGAGCCATTGAAACGGGGAAAGAGTTGCTCCCAATAAAAATATTCAAAAGAAAGGTTTAATGTCATATTCCTGAAACAAGTTTTCCTGTAATGAAAAGTGGTGAAGGTTAAGATAAATATTTAATAGGACACACTTAGTAATAGTATGAAAAGAAGGATTTTGAATTTATTCAACTTAAGCCTACCGCAGAAAGAATGACTTGACCTCAGGCAAGACAGCTCTTGGCAGCTGAGACAAACCCAGTTGTAGCTGATGCCTTGAGGCTATCTGATGACTGAACTCCCTCCAGCTGGGCAGCCACTCCTTCTTCGAAAAAAGAGAAATTCAGAACATCAGGCAGAAATGCAAGCCTAACTCTAAAAGCAGGGATATGCAGATCTTTTTCTCTTGGGCCAATCCTGTAGAGGTAAGATTCCAATTTAAATAGTCCTCTGTGCTAGGTATTTTTCTCTTTGTCCCTCCAAACCCACTATCTACCCTCAGCACCTTCACCTGTGCCCTCAAAATCTGACTTTTACTGACTGTATCAATGGGCTTTCCCACCCTTTGGTTTGCTGTCAGGTTCAGTCAATAAGAATCACCTGCAGAAGATCAAAGGGCAAGATGAGAGGAAGGTCAGAGTATTTATTCCCCTGACTCAGTGCTGCCAGGCAGTGGGTTGGCAATATTCCCCCAACAGATGTCACCACTTCTACTGTTGACCCTTCCTTACAGCTACAGATCTCCCTCCAGGTATCAGTAATGGCTCTTTCTACCTGACCCTTCAGTTTACAGATGTGATGGCTTGTTATTTCTACTCTAGGGAGGTACCTCACCATTCTGTATTGGCTTCCTTTAGTCTTACCTATGCCTATCCAATAATTCCCTTTACTAGGCTGTCCTCAATTACACCAACTCTTCCTATTAAGACCTTGGCTAATTCACTGTAATTTGAAGTCTCTCCATGTATACTCCTCAAAAGTAATAAAGAGATCAACTATAACAAATCAAGGCGGGGGGGATGGAAATAGGAGAAAAAATTCTTAGGGCACAATTAATAAGGTTGACATTGATGAGAAGCAATGAGTCTTGACATTGCCAGGGAAGCTCCTTTCAATTGTGTGCCTCAGTTAACACCCTCTTTTGATTCTTTGGAGGATTTAAAAACAGTAATTGATTTGCCCAGAAAGCACTTAGCCAGGAAGCTTTCCAAAGAGGCCAGAGCCTCTTGTTCATGAGTCTGAGGAATTAGTAAACACAGTTTATGGCCAATAAAACCCCACACACAGCTTGGGCAAATAATAAGGTGAAAGCAGTTTCTTATTAAAGTTATGATTAGGTTTATCACATCTAATCATAACAGTCTCACCAGGGAGAAAAGTAAGCAAGTCTTCATTATGCACCACTACCTGCCAAAGGCAGAATTCTCTCAGGAAGAAAAAAGCCCACGTAAGCAATAGCATGTTTTGGGAATACACACCTTTGCCCGAAGAATTTGGCCCAAAGTGGAACTTGCCTGGTAAACAATTACTTGACCAGTTAGCTGAGCTGGATTGACCACGAAGCTAATGGAGCTAAAGCTTCAGGGCCCCTCACTTACACAAACTCCTTCCAAGGCTCTGAGAGGAACCCTAACCATATGTTCATATCATCAGTATGTTCGTACAATTTGCCAAAATGAGAATTTTAATTACAATTTATTGAGACTGTTTTCTTTTTCTACTCTGCTATCCCCAGCATTGGACCTCCAACTGTGTTGGGTGACATTTGGGTAGCTAGGGCCTAAGCAGCAGTTCAGTTGGAGATACATTAGTTTTGGTTTATGTGATATATGGTTCTGAGTAACTTTTGCATATAGTTATTGCAAGTCCTCCCCTAGTAGGAATGGCCTCCAGGAATATCCCCACTGCCCACTGTATCAACACATGCTGGCTTGTTATTGCTACACTAAAAGGGTACATCACCATCCTGTATTGCAGGACACATGCTGGACACAAAGGTGTCAGGCCAAAGTGTTACCATCATGTGAACATGGTGCCCAAGATTGGTAGCATGAGGGGATTAGAGGAAAAACAAAGTTTGAAAGGTCTGGAGCTGGAAGTTAGTATGTGCAAAAATGTGAATAATTTTACACATCAGACGTGTAAAATTATAAGTAGATTCAGTTCTCAAAGATGCATAATTAAAACAGAACTTTTCTCCCATCAAGAAAAGACTCAGTAATACACAAGACACAATTATGAACACCATACATGTCTTTTCTTTTTTGATTGGAATCATGTAAAATAAAAATTGCACAGAATTTCTATGCTTAAAAGGGTACAAATCTGTAGCCATTCTACAGAGAAATATATCTGTATTTTTATTATTATCAAAAATATAAAAAAGTGTCAATCAACCTCTCTAGAGAAAAGACTGAATTACCTTTCTATTCTCTCAATAGAAAATGATATTACAAAATGCTATTATGTGAAGAAGCCATCAAAATGGCATGCAGGAAAAAAAGTTATGGAAAGCAAATAGCATGCTGCTAAATAATGTAAAAATCATTATTTTTCTGTATTTTTTTTGTTTGTGATATTCATCACCTCTTTTAAAATGGCTGTGATTTCTTTGTCCAGATAAATATTCACTTCTACATCTAATTGTAGATTCATGAATTTTCATTATTTTTCTTAAAGAGGCCCCTGTATAAACTGTAGAAATTTCAAGACCATGAAACCTGGATTTCCCTGCCACTTGACCTCAAATGCAGTAATGTACATTCCAGGCTCAAGTGTTATCTAACTCCATATACAGTCGTCCCTTGGTATCTACAGGGTATTGATTCCAGGACCCCCCTGCTGATACCAAACTCCACAGATGCTCAAGTCCCTTATATAAAATAGTATAGTATTTGCATATAACCTATACACATACTAGGTTATTTATAATATCTAATAAATGTAAATATTATGTAAATAATTATAAATACAATTTAAATGCCATGTAAATAGTTGCTGGCACATTGCAAATTTGCTTTTTGGAACTTTCTGGAATTTATTTTTTCTCAAATGTTTTCAATCTAAGTTTGGTTGAATCTATGAATGCAGAACCCATGGCCAACTATACACAGAAGCAGACACTACCTAGGATGAAACATAAGGGGAAGTCTCGATGTTAGAAAGAATACATATCACAGATAACATCAGGGTTTCCATCTGCCCAGAAATGCAACTTAATCAATTGCCTTGAGAAGGTCTTCTAGAGATGGTAGAGTAGAAAGACCCTGAGTTCACTTCCTCTCATGGCCACACCAAAATTACAACTATTTACAGAACAACTATCAATGAAGAAGACCAGAACCTACCAGAAGAAATCTTCTACTACTAAAGATATAAAGAAGGAGCCACAACAAGAAGGATAGGAGGGGTGAAGTCACGGTATAGTCAAGACCCATACCCCAAGTTGTGTAACCCATAAACAGGAGAATAATTACAATTATAATGGTTCTCCCCAAGGAGTGAGGGGTCTGAGCCCCATATCAGTCTCCCCAGCCTGGAGGTCCTGCATCAGGACGATGAGCCCCCAGAACATTGGCTTGGAAGGCCAGCGGGACTTACTTTTGTGAGTCCCAGAGGGCTGTGGGAAACGAGATTCCACTCTTAAAGGATGCACACAAAACCTCACACACTCCAGGACCCAGGGAAAAAGCAGCAGTTTGAAAGGAGCCTGGGTTAGATCTACCTGCTGATCTTGGAGAGTCTCCCGGAGAGGCAGGAGGCAACTGGAGCTCACAATGGGGACATAAAAACTGGAAGCAGCCATTTTGGGGAGCTCCTTCTACCATGGGGACACTGGTACTGGCAAAAGCCATTCTAGAATCCTCCCTTAGCTTATCACCCTCAGAACGCAGCTCCACTGCCACCCACCAGCCTACAGGCACCAGTACTGGGAGTATCAGGCCAATCAACTAACCTGTCAAGGACACAGCCCCACCCACCAGGAGACAAGCTGCCTTAAGACTGGCTTAGTCATAAAAAGAAATGAAATGGAGGTATTTGTAATGAGGTGGATGGAGTTAGAGTCTGTCATACAGAGTGAAGTAAGTCAGAAAGAGAAAAACAAATACAGTATGCTAACACATATATACGGAATCTAAGGAAAAAAAAAAAAAAAAAAGGCCATGAAGAACCTAGTGGCAAGACGGGAATAAAGACACAGACCTACTAGAGAATGGACTTGAGGATATGGGGAGGGGGTGGGGTGAGATGTGACAGGGTAAGAGAGTGTCATGGACATATATACACTACCAAATGTAAAATAGATAGCTAGTGGGAAGCAGCCGCATAGCACAGGGAGATCAGCTCGGTGCTTTGTGACCACCTAGAGGGGTGGGATGGGGAGGGTGGGAGGGAGGGAGATGCAAGAGGGAAGAGATATGGGAACATATTGTATGTGTATAACTGATTCACTTTGTTATAAAGCAGAAACTAACACACCATTGTAAGGCAATTATACTCCAATAAAGATGTTTAAAAAAAAAAAAAAAAAAGACTGGCTTAGCCCACAGCCACCCCTGAACATAGCCCTGCCCACCAGAGGGCCCAGAAGGCAGGCCTAGATACCAGTCTAATGCAGGCATTAGACCTGGGACCCCCCAGAGTACTGCAGCCAGAGAACCCAGGACCTAGCTCTGCCTACCAGCAAGACTGCTCTAGCCTCAGGACCAGCCTCACCCACCAGCAGGAATACAGCAGTACCAGGACAACTGCAGCCTCATAGCCTGCCATGGCAGGACCCAGCCTACCCAATAGCTCTAAGATAGGCGGTGCCACAGACCAAGCCCCAAATACCAGCAGGCCAATACAAGCTTCAGGACACCCGGCACCCCACAACCAGCTGTGTCAGGAACTGGACCCACCCACAAGTTGTTCAGCACCAGTCCTTGGACCCTTGAGCCCTACAGCCCAACCCCAGGACCCAACTCTGACCACCAGTGGGCTGGCACTAGCCCCAACAGCTGACTTCACCCACAAGTGGGCAAGTACCAGTCCTGGGATCCCCTGGACCCTGACTCCACCCATCAATAAGCCAGCACTAAACCCGGGCCCCCCTGGGGTTACACAACCAGCCACCTCATGACTAGGCCCTGCCAACCAGTGGTGGGCAGACTCCACACAAGGCCAGGCCTGGCAACCAACAAAACCAGAGGCCAACCCAGACTGCCTATAGTAGTCAACCTGCCACAAGAGGAGGACCCACACAACCCACACAGAGGGTACCCCTAGAGCATAGAGCTTTGGTGACCAGAGAGGAGTGCACTGCTGGGACACATAGGACATCTCCTACAAAAGGCTACTCCTCCAACGTCAGGAAATGCAACCACCCTACCAGATAACATAGAAATAAAAACAGCAAGTTAGGAAAAAAGTCAGCAGAGGAAAATGTCCAAATAAAGGAATACAATAAAACCCCAAAAGAAGAACTAAGTGAACTAGAGATAGGTAATCTACCTGAGAAAAAGTTCAAGGTAATGAATTTAAAGATTATCAAAGAACCTGGGAGAAGAATGGATGAACAGTTAGAAGTTTTTACAACAACTTAGAAAATATAAAGAACAACCAAACAGACATAAAGAATATAGTAACAGAAATGAAAAGTACACTAGAAGGAATCAATAATGGTCTAAATGATATAGAGGAACAGATCAACAAGCTGGAAGACAGAGTAGTGTAAATCACTGTTGATGAACAGAAAAAAGAAAGAAAAGAAATGGGGATAGTTTAAGAGACATCTAGGACAAAATCAAGCATACTAATGGTTGCATTATTTAGGGGTCCCAGAAGGAGAAGACAGAGAAAAAGAGACAGAGAACATATTTGAACACATAATAGCTGAAAACTTCTCTAACCTGGTAAAGGAAACAGACATCCAAGTTCAGGAAGCACAGAGAGTGCCAAACAAGATGATGGCGGTCCAGTGATTAGGACTCCATGCTTCCAATGCAGGGGGCATGGGTTCGATCCCTGGTTGGGAAACGAAGATCCCGCATGCCACACAGGGCAGCCAAAAAAAAAAAAAGAATAAAAGAAAAAAAAAAGAAGAACTCAAAGAGGGTCACACCAAGACACACTGTAATTAAAAATGGCAAAAATTAAGGATAAAGAGAGAATATTAAAAGCAGCAAGGGAAAACAACAAGTTACATACAAGGGAACTCCCAAAAGGCTATTATCTGACTTTTCAGCAGAAACTCTGCAGGCCAGGAAGGAGTGACACAATATATTTAAAATGATGAAAGAGGAAAACCTACAACTAAGAATACTCTACTTGACAAGGCTCTCATTCAGATTTGATGGCAAGATCAAGTTTTACATTCAAGCAAAAGCTAAAAAAGAGTTTGGCACCACCAAACCAGGTTAACAAGAAATGTAAAAAGGACTTCTCTAAGCAAGAAAGAAAAGGCCACAACTAGAAATGAAAATTACGAAAGGAAAAATCTCATAGGTAAAGACAAATATACAGTAAAGGTAGTGAATCAACCACATAAAAAGCTAGTAGGAAAGATAAAAGACAAAAGTAGTAAAATCATCTATACCCACAAAAAGCAGTTAACGGATACATACATACACACACACACACACACACACACAAATAGATGTAAAATATGATGTCAAAAGCAGTAATTATGAGGGGAAGAGAGTAAAAATGCAGGGTTTTCAAAATGCGTTTGAAATTAAGTAATCAGCAACTTAAAATAATCACGTATATGTATATAGATTGCTATATACAAACCTCATGGTAACCACAAACCAAAACTCTATAATAGCTACACACATTAAAAAGAGAAAGGGATCCAAACATAACATTAAAGACAGTTATCAAGTCACAAAGGAAGAGAACAATGGAAGAAGAAAGAAACAAAAAGAACTACAAAAACAACCACAAGACAATTTTTTAAATGGCAATAAGTACATCCATATCAATAATTACTTTAAATGTAAATGAATTAAATGCTCTAATCAAAAAACATAGAGTGTCTGAATGGATACAAAAATAAGACCCGTATATATGCTGCCTAAAAGAGGCTCACTTCAGATTTAAAGGCCCACAGACTGAAACTGAGGGGATGGAAAAAGGAATACCATGCAAATGGAAATCAAAAGAAAACCAGGATAGCAATATTTATATCAGACAAAATAGATTTTAAAACAGACTGTTACAAGAGACAAAGAAGGACATTACATAATAATCAAGGAATCAATCCAAGAAGATATAACAATTTTAAATATATATACACACAACATAGGACCACCTAAATACATATTATTAACATCATTTTAATATAAGCAAATATTAACATACATGAAGGGGGAAATTAACAGTAACACAATAATAGTAGGGGACTTTAACACCCCATTTACATCAATGAACAGATGATCCAGATGGAAAATCAATAAAGAAACACTGGCCTTAAATGACACATTAGATCGGATGCACTTATTAAATACATATAGAACATTCCATGCAAAAGCTACGGTATACACATTCTTCTCAAGTGCACTTGGAACATTCTCCACATCCTAGGTCACTAGACAAGGCTCACAAAATTGAAGAAAATTGAAATCATATCAAGAATCTTTTCCAATCATAATATTTTGAGACTAGAAATCAGCTACAAGTTAAAATGCAAATAACACAAACACATAGAGGCTAAACAATACACCACTAAACAACCAATGGATCACTGAAGAAATCAAACAGGAAATCAAAAAATTACCTGTAGACAAATGAAAATGGAAACACACCAATGTAAAAATCTATGGGACACAGCAAAAGCAGTTCTAACAGGGAAATTTATAGCAATACATGTCACCTCAGGGAACAAAGAAAATCTCAGATAAACAACCTAAACTTACACCTAAAGCAACTAAAGAAAGAAGAACAAACAAAACCCAAAGTTAGTAGAAGGAAAGAAATCATAAAAATCAGAGTAGAAATAAATGAAATAGAGACTGAAAAAACAATAGAAAAGATCTATAAAACTAAAAGCTGGTTCTTTGAAAAGATAAACAAAGTTGATAAACCTTTAGCCAGATTCACCAAGGAAAAAAAAGGGGGGCAGGGAGCAGGCTCAAATCAACAAAGTCAGAAATGAAAAAAAGAGAAGTTACAACCAACACCACACAAATACAAAGGATCATAAGAGTCTACTATGAACAACTATATACCAATAAAATGGACAACACATAGGGAATAGACAAATTCTTAGAAATGTACAATATCCCAAGACTGAATCAAGAAGAAATAGAAAATATAAATACACCAATTACCACTAATGAAATTGAATCAGTAATTAAAAAAACAAAAAACTTCCAACAAACAAAAGTCCTGGACCTGGTGGCTTCACAGGTGAATTCTACCAAACATTTAGAGAAGACTTAACATGTAGCCGTCTGAAACTATTCCAAAAAATTGCAGAGGAAGGAACACTTTTGAATTCATTTTATGAGGCCACCATCACCCTGATACCAAAACCAGACAAAGATATAACAAAAAAGGAAAATTTCAGGCCAATATCACTGATGAACATAGATGAAAAAATCATCAAAAAAATATTAGCAAACTGAATCCAACAGTACATTAAAAGGATCAAACACCATGATCAAGTGGGATTTATCCCAGGGATGAAGGATGGTTCAGTATCTGCAAATCAATCAATGTGGTATACCACATTAACAAATTGAGTAATAAAAACCACATGATCATCTCAATAGATGCAGAAAAAGCTTTTGCCAAATTCCACATCCATTTATGATGAAAACTCTCCAGAAAGTGGGTAAAGAGGGAATATACCTCAGTGTAATAAAGGCCATATATAAGCTC
Source organism: Balaenoptera borealis (assembly GCF_965194805.1). NCBI lineage: Eukaryota > Metazoa > Chordata > Mammalia > Artiodactyla > Balaenopteridae > Balaenoptera > Balaenoptera borealis. The sequence goes on from NC_138866.1 coordinate 21,003,764, forward strand.
ACAACTAACATCAAACTCAACAGTGAAATGCTGAAGACAGTTCCTCTAAGATCATGAATAAGACACGGATGCCCATTCTTGCCACTTTTATTCAATATAGTATTGAATAAGTCCTAGCCACAGCAATCAGACAAGAAAAAGAAATAAAAGTAATTCAAATTGTAAAGGAAGTAAAACAGCTACTGTTTGTAGATGACATGATACTATACATAGAAAATCCTAAAGACACCACAAAAAAATTACTAGAACTCATTAATGAATTCAGTTAAGCTGCAGGACACAAAATAATATACAGACATCTGTTGCATTTCTATACATTAACAACAAACTATCAGAAAGAAAATTAAGGAAACAATCCCACTTATAACTGCATCAAAAAGAATAAAATACCTAGGAATTAACTTACTTAAGGAGGTAAAATACCTCTACTCAGAAAACTATAAGATATTGATGAAAGAAATTGAAAAGAACACAAACAGATGAAAAGATATACTAGGCTCATGAACTGGAAGAATTAATATTGTTAAAATGACCATAGTACCCAAGGCAATTTACAGATTTGATGCAAGCCCTATCAAATTAGCAACGGCATTTTTCACAGAACTAGAACAAATAATTTCAAAATTTGTATGGAAACACAAATGACCCTAAATAGCCAAAACAAACTTAAGAAAGAACAGAGCTGGAGAAATCATGCTCCCTGACTTCAGACTATGCTACAAAGCTACAGTAATCAAAAAGTATGGCACTGGCACAAAAACAGACACATAGATCAATAGATCAGAATAGAGAGCCCAGAAATAAAACCACATGCTCATAATCAGTTAATCTATAACAAAAGAGGCAAGAATATACAATGGAGAAAAGACAAATGGTGCTGGGAAAACTGGACAGCCTCATGTAAAAGAATGAAATTAGAACATTTTCTCACACCACATACAGAAATAAATTCAAAATAGATTAAAGTCCTAAATATAAGACCAGAAACCATAACACACCTAGAAAAAACTTAGGCAGAACACTCTTTGACATAAATTGTAGCAATATTTTTTTGGATCTGTCTCCTAAGGCAAAGGAAACAAAAGCAAAAATAAACAAATGAGACCTAATTAAACTTAAAAGCTTTTGCACAGCAAAGGAAACCACTGACAAAATGAAAAGACAACTTATGGGATGGGAGAAAATATTTGCAAATGATGTGACAAATTAGGGGCTAATATAAAAATATATAAACTCAAGTCAAAAAAAAACAAACAACCCAACCAAAAAATGGGCAGAAGACCTGAATAGATATTTTTCCAAAGAAGACATACAGATGGCCAACAGGCACATGAAAAGATGCTCAACATTACTAATCATCAGAAAAATGCAAATCAAAACAACAAAGAGCTATCATCTCACACCTATCAGAATGATTATTATGAAAAAGACCACAAATAACAAATGATGGCAAAGATGTGGAGAAAAGGGAACCCTTGTACACTGTTGGTGGGAATGTAAACTGGTATAGCCACTGTGGAAAATATTATGAAGGTTTCTCTAAAAACTATAAATAGAACTACCATATGATCCAGTGATTCCACTCTTGGGTATACATCAGAAAAAAAATAAAATCACTTATTTGAAAAGATATATGCACCCCAAGTTCATAACATCATTACTTATAATTGCTAAGATATAGAAGCAACCTAAGCGTCCATCAACAGATGACTGGATATAAAAGAAGTGGTATATACAAAATGGAATACTACTCAGCCATAAAAAGGAATTAAATTTTGCCATTTGCAAAATGTGGATGGACCTGGAAAATATTATGCTTAGTGAAATAAGTCAGAGAATAGCAAATACTGTATGTTATTGCTTATATGTGGAATCTATATATAACAAAAAAGAAACAGATTCACAGATATAGAGAACAAACTAGTAGTTACCAGTGGGGTAGGGAAGGGAGGAGGGGCAAGATAGGGATAGGGGATTAAGAGGTACAAACTATTATGTATAAAAGAAATAAGCTACAAGTATACATCATGAAGCACAGGGAATATAGTCAATATTTTATAACTATAAATGGAGTATAATCTATAAAAATTTTGACTCACTATACTGTACACCTATAACTAATATATATCAACTATGCCTCAATAAAAAGTAATAAATTTTAAAAATCTTAGCGTTAAAAAGGTAGGTCATCTAGTGTTCACTGTCATCTAGCAAGGAGCTATTAAAGCTGGACTTCAGAAAACTGCTTTCTAGTTTTATCTTTGTCCATAACATCTTCTAACTAGAAAGAAGTCAGATGATTTCTCTGTGCTTTATTTTCTTCATGCTGAAAATAGGTTGCCCTCTGGGCAAACTCTTCCTTACTATCTACACAAAATGGCTCAATCTCATTCCCACCCTCACCCCACTTACTGAGCCTTCCCATAGAGCCCTCCACTTCATGGGACTCTATCTCTCCAAATTTCTACTGCACTGAGTTCCTGACTGTCCCACTTACATGTCACTCCCTGCACCTGGAGTCCTCTCTCCTCCCCACTCCTGTCTTACTTCATTCTTGTAAAAATCACTTAGACAAGGATATTTTATGCAGCAGGTTTTTACTAAATATTTTGGTAATGGAGGGAGATTACAGCACAGAGCTCAATAAAATATCATTTAGAATAAACATCACACTCTGCCTCAAAATTCATCAAACATGTCTTTCCCAGAAAATATTTCACCTAAGGCCGTAAGCCCCAAACTTCCTCTTGCTGAAGTTATTCTCTCAAGAACCTTTAAGTTTGTTAAATACTTTCTTAAACCAATTGACAAGTGCAAATTTTTTTTCTTTATTGTATAGATCATATTTAATCATTTTTGACTAAATGTATCCAAAATAGAAAATGTCCTGGGGTGGTGATATGGCTATACTTCATATGGAAATAGGTCTATTCAGGCATTTAAAACAAACAAAAAAAAGAGGTCAATTCTCTCTCGAAGAATTCATTCTGGTTTCTTCCTTGGCTAACCAACTCAAACTACATGCAGCTTTTGAAAGTAGAAATTTATCTCCAAATTTTCAAGTATTAGAAAACTCACAAGAATAAAATGGAAAACTACTGTGAAAACTTTTTAAAAGTTAAAGTTGTATACTAAGTAAGATGTTATAAAGTATGCATACATAGAATAACACTATCATTTATTACATTATTGCTAGTGGAATTGTTATTGCCACTTCAGAGTTATCATTTTGAATTTCTCTTTTTCCTGCCATTAAATCAAGTGCTGTTCCAGAAATATGCAGCAGATTAGATAGTAACACAAGGAATCAGAGAGGTAAGACAAATGGATACAGCTATTCAGACCACTTTATAGTTCACTGTTAGAAAAATCCAGCTGTATTACCTACCATCCCAGGAAGGGCTGTATCCATTCTTCCAATCAAGGTAAAAAGTCTCACTCACATATATCAATTTGCTTACCCAGGCCTCCAATTCCTGTATATGAAATAGGGCCAAGAGATGAGAGAAAGAAATTATGTCCTTCTTAAACACAGAACTTTCTTTTAGATAAAAGAATTACAGAATTATAGGAGACCTTAGAGATCATTTATTCTACTAGCTCTATTTTAAAGATAAGGAAAACTGAGACCCAAAGAACCTAACTGGCAGATGCAGGATCATACTAATATTTGATGCCAAGCTGGGCACCCATCCATCTCTCCTGACCCAGGCCACTCTCATCTCTGAAACATGATCTACTTACTTAAGTGTGGGAGGCTAAGAAGATTTATCTTTAGGTTTTAGCTATTCAGAATATGGACTCCACGGAGCATGTAACAATGGCACAACAATTCAATATATCAGTTCTATGTTTAGTCACAACAACAACCTACTAGTTTTTAAAAATTTTTTTAAACTTAAATTCATTCAATACTTGGCTTGTTAATATTCCTTTTTCTTTTTCCTTTCAGAAATAAAATGCTGATTTATCACTGAATACTCAATGCTATCAGCATTTAATTGCATAAAGGTTAACTGGGAAGCTAGGTGGGAGTTTTAACAAAGGGATCAATCCCTTTATTACAGGAGTAATGAGTTTCCCAGGGTTCAAAGGCATACCATACCTCCTTGCCTTCCCAATGCTAGGTTAAACCCTCTGCTGCCTATCTAGGTGTTAATCACTTGTCCCTAACAGCTGATCAAGGGTATTAAAAAAAAAAAACAACAACAGAAGAGAGAATAGGAAATAGAAAAAGAATAATGACCTAATTGTGTCAGCACTACAATAATACATCTCAAAGTCTGAATTTCTGAGGAACTGTATTAGTCAAGGTCTCTTTATTGCAAATGACAGAAACTCACTTGCAGTTTAGGCAAAACAGGGAAATTACTGGAATGAGAATGAAATGTCATATAAGAGCCAGAAGAAAAGGGAGTGCAGCTGAACCTCAAGGACAATCGGAATTACCATCAATTCTCTCATCTGTGAGTCTCTGTGCATTTTTATTTCATTCTCAGAAACTAACTTAAACCACAGTGGGAAGCATGACTGACAGCAATTCCCCTTCCTTATACCCTTAGCACTCAGAGGATGTCCAAGCTTTGAAAGTCCCCAAGGAAGAACACAACTGGCCCAACTTGAGTAGGTGTTCATTTCGAGACAACTTGCTTATGGTCAGGCAGACGGGACCTCACCAGGCAAAAATTTCACAACTGAATAAAGGAAGTGCTGCTTCCAATGGAAAGGAGAAGTACTTGGCAGATTAAAAATTAAAAATAATTTAAAATTCACTGAAAATATTTCCAATTAGGAAAGCTATGAGTATTTCACTAGGGACAGCAGCATTACAAGTAGTGCTGGTCTCTGTTTCCAAATTTAATAGCTCTGACCTTGTGCCAGTGCTGTAATCCACTAAGCTACCTTGACCTCCGTAACTAATTCATAAAATGGTAATAAATATTTTAAATTCCTGAAGGCAGAGACTAGAGCAGGCAAGTGGCAACCACAAGCACGAGCCTCACAGACTTCTCCATGGGACACGCACTTGACCTAGGGCCTCAGCTGCTGTGTTTTAAAATTCATTGCCTGATTTGTGCCAAGGCTGCTCCAAGACAATGACTGAGAAGGGGGTGGGGTGGAAGACTGTACAGGGAAGACCCATTCCTGGGAGACATGGTACTCGATTGTCATCCAACCTTGGCTCAGTCTCCCCAGCAGCCTCGCTGCATCCTTCTCCGACTACATGGCAGTCTACAATGCTTCAATCCAAACTTCTCACTCTCCCTCGGTCACTTGGGATCAGACTTGCATTATGGTCAGACGGATCTCCCAGGTTTTTTTTTTTAACTCCCTCCCTATTTCCTTTTGCCCATGCACTTCCCCTAATAAAATCCTTGCATGTTTAGTCCTATCTTCACACCTGCTTCTCAGAGGACCTGGACTAATACAAGATGGTATCAAGTTTCCTTCATGATCTATGAGATAATTTTATGCTTGTCAGCTACGATAATAGTTTCCATGAAGGACTGAATCAACTGGGAATGTTTTTAAGTACTGATTCCATTTACCCCTCCTACACCTGCTGAATCAAAGTCTCAAAAGCTTATACCTAGAATTCTATATTTTATAATAATATAGGGTCTTGTGCTCAGTGTGGTGGTCAGAGCTCTTCAATATTTCCTCTTGCCCTCCCACCATTAAGGACACTCAATAGGACTGAACTCCTTGTCTCTCTCACTGTCAGGTGAGGGAACTTATGACTAATTTTGGCCAATCAGCTTTGAGAGGAAATGACATATTATTTCCAGGCCACAGTATCAACAATTAATTAACAGTTTGAGAACCTCCAGATTAGTACTACCCCAAGTGTGGACTGCAAACTGGTCCTGTTTCCCAGTCCATGATAAGACAATGGAAATAAACATTTAGAAACTTTAATAGTAATTTAATATTGCTGCAACATTTAAATGTGTGATCAATAATTCATCTTTATTATATTTTATAAAATTAGTCCATGACAGATTAGAAATAAAATAGATAAATAAAAATTGGGAACTGTGAACCAAGATGGCAGAGTAGAAGGACATGCTCTCACTCCCTCTTGTGAGAACACCAGAATCACAACTAGCTGCTGGACAATCATCGACAGGAAGACACTGGAACTCACCAAAAAAAATACCCCACATCCAAAGACAAAGGAGAAGCCACAATGAGATGGTAGGAGGGGCACAGTCACAGCAAAATCAAATCCCATAACTGCTGGGTGGGTGACTCACAGACTGGAGAACACTTATACCACAGAAGTCCACCCACCGGAGTGAAGATTCTGAGCTCCACGTCAGGCTTCCCAAACTGGGGGTCTGGCAATGGGAGGAGGAATTCCTAGAGAATCAGACTTTGAAGGCTAGAGGGATTTGATTGCAGGACTTTGACAAGACTGGGGGAAACAGAGACTACACTCTTGGAGGGCACACACAAAGTAGTGTGCGCATCAGGACCCAGGGGAAGGAACAGTGAACCCAGGGGAGACTGAACCAGACCTACCTGCTGGTGTTGGAGGGTCTCCTGCAGAGGTGGGGGTGGGAGGGGGAGGGCGCTGTGGCTCACCATGGGGACAAGGACACTGGCAGCAGAACTTCTGGGAAATACTCCTTGGCATGAGCCCTACCAGAGTCTGCCGTTAGCCCCACCAAAGAGCCCAGGTAGGCTCCAGTGTTGGGCTACCTCAGGCCAAACAACCAACAGGGAGGGAACCCAGCCCCACCCATCAGCAGTCAAGTGGATTAAAGTTTTACTGAGCTCTGCCCACCAGAGCAACACCCAGCTCTACCCACCACCAGTCGCTCCCATCAGGAAATCTGCACAAGCCTCTCAGATAGCCTCATCCACCAGAGGCAGACAGCAGAAGCAAGAAGAACTAGAATCCTGCAGCCTGTGAAACACAAACCACATTCACAGAAAGACAGATAACATGAAAAGGCAGAGGGCTATGTACCAGATGAAGGAACAAGATAAAACCCCAGAAAAACAACTAAATGAAGTGGAGATAGGCAACCTTCCAGAAAAAGAATTCAGAATAATGGTAGTGAAGATGATCCAGGACCTCAGAAAAACAATGGAGGCAAAGATCGAGAGGATGCAAGAAATGTTTAACAAAGACCTAGAAGAATTAAAGAACAAACAAACAGAGATGAAAAATAAAATAACTGCAATGAAAACTACACTAGAAGGAATCAAGAGCAGAATAACTGAGGCAGAAGAAAGGAGAAGTGACCTGGAAGACAGAATGGTGGAATTCACTGCTGCAGAACAGAATAGAGAAAAAAGAATGAAAAGAAATGAAGACAGCCTAAGAGACCTCTGAGACAACATTAAACGCAACAACATTCACATTATAGGGGTCCCAGAATGAGAAGAGAGAGAAGGACCCGAGAAAATATTTGAAGACATTATAGTCGAAAACTTCCCTAACACGGGAAAGGAAATAGCCACCCAAGTCCAGGAAGTGCAGAGAGTCCCATACAGGATAAACCCAAGGAGAAACACGCTGAGACACACAGTAATCAAGTTGGCAAAAATTAAAGACAAAGAAAAATTACTGAACACAGCAAGGGAAAAATGACAAATAACATACAAGGGAACTCCCATAAGGTTAACAGCTGATTTCTCAGCAGAAACTCTACAAGCCAGAAGGGAGTGGCATGATATACTTAAAGTGATGAAAGGGAAGAACCTACAACCAAGATTTCGCTACCCAGCAAGGATCTCATTCAGATTCGATGGAGAAATCAAAAGCTTTACAGACAAGAAAAAGCTAAGAGAATTCAGCACCACCAAACGAGCTCTACAACAAATGCTGAACGAACTTCTCTAAGTGGGGAAAACAAGAGAAGAAAACGAACTACAAAAACAAACCCAAAGCAATTAAGAAAATGCTCATAGGAACATACATATCAATAATTACCTTAAACGTGAATGGATTAAATGCGCCAACCAAAAGACACAGGCTTGCTGAATGGATACAAAAACAAGACCCATATATATGCTGTCTACAAGAGACCCACTTCAGACATAGGGACACATACAGACTGAAAGTGAGGGGATGGAAAAAGATATTCCAGGCAAATGGAAATCAAAACAAAGCTGGAGTAGCAATACTCATATCAGATAAAACAGACTTTAAAATAAAGAATGTTACAAGAGACAAGGAAGGACACTACATAATGATCAAGGGATCAATGCAAGAACAAGATATAACAATTATAAATATATATGCACCCAAGAAAGGAGCACCTCAATACATAAGGCAACTGCTAACAGCTGTAAAAGAGGAAATCGACAGTAACACAATAATAGTGGGGGACATTAACACCTCACTTACACCAATGGACAGATCATCCAAAATGAAAATAAATAAGGAAACAGAAGCTTTAAATGACACAGTAGACCAGATAAATTTAATTGATATTTATACGACATTCAATCCAAAAACAGCAGATTACACTTTCCTCTCAAGTGCGCATGGAACATTCTCCAGGATAGATCACATCTTGGGTCACAAATCAAGCCTCAGTAAATTTAAGATAATTGAAATCATATCAAGCATCTTTTCTGACCACAACGCTATGAGACTAGAAATGAATTATAGGGAAAAAAATGTAAAAAACACATACACATGGAGGCTAAACAATACATTACTAAATAACCAAGAGATCACTGAAAAAATCAAAGAGGAAATCAAAAAATACCTAGAGACAAATGACAATGAAAACACGATGATCCAAAACCTATGGGATGCAGCAAAAGCAGTTCTAAGAGGGAAGTTTATAGCTATACAAGCCTACCTCAAGAAACAAGAAAAATCTCAAGTAAACAATCTAACCTTACACCTAAAGAAACTAGAGAAAGAAGAACAAACAAAACCCAAAGTTAGCAGAAGGAAAGAAATCATAAAGGTCAAGGCGGAAATAAATGAAATACAAACAAAGAAAACAACAGCAAAGGTCAATAAAACTAAAAGCTTGTTCTTTGAGAAGATAAACAAAATTGATAAACCATTAGCCAGACTCATCAAGAAAAAGAGGGAGAGGCCTCAAATCAATAAAATTAGAAATGAAAAAGGAGAAGTTACAAGAGACACCGCAGAAATACAAAGCATCCTAAGAGACTACTACAAGCAACTCTATGCCAATAAAATGGACAACCTGGAAGAAATGGACAAATTCTTAGAAAGGTATAACTTTCCAAGACTGAGCCAGGAAGAAACAGAAAATATGAACAGACCAATCACAAGTAATGAAATTGAAACTGTGATTAAAAATCTTCCAACAAACAAAAGTCCAGGACCAGATGGCTTCACAGGTGAATTTTATCAAACACTTAGAGAAGAGCTAACACCCATCCTTCTCAAACTCTTCCAAAAAATTGCAGAGGAAGGAGCACTCCCAAACTCATTCTGTGAGGCCACCATCACCCTGATACCAAAACCAGACAAAGATACTACAAAAAAAGAAAATTACAGACCAATATCACTGATGAATATAGATGCAAAAATCCTCAACAAAATACTAGCAAACAGAATCCAACAACACATTAAAAGGATCATACACCATGATCAAGTGGGATTTATCCCAGGGATACAGGGATTCTTCAATATATGCAAATCAATCAATGTGATACACCATATTAACAAATTGAAGAAGAAAAACCATATGATCATCTCAATAGATGCAGATAAAGCTTTTCACAAAATTCAACACCCATTTATGATAAAAACTCTCCAAAAAGTGGGCATAGAGGGAACCTACCTCAACATAATAAAGGCCATATATGACAAACCCACAGCAAACATCATTCTCAATGGTGAAAAACTGAAAGCATTTTCTCTAACATCAGGAACAAGACAAGGATGTCCACTCTCACCACTATTATTCAACATAGTTTTGGAAGTCCTAGCCTCAGCAATCAGAAAAGAAAAAGGAATACAAATTGGAAAAGAAGAAGTAAAACTGTCACTGCTTGCAGATGGCATGATACTATACATAGAGAATCCTAAAGATGCCACCAGAAAACTACTAGAGCTAATCAATGAATCTGGTAAAGTTGCAGGATACAAAATTAATGCACAGAAATCTCTTGCATTCCTATACACTAGTGAGGAAAAATCTGAAAGAGAAGTTAAGGAAACACACCCATTTACCATTGCAACAAAAATAATAAAACACCTAGGAATAAACCTACCTAGGGAGACAAAAGACCTGTATGCAGAAAACTATAAGACACTGATGAAAGAAATTAAAGATGATACCAACAGATGCAGAGATATACCATGTTCTTGGATTGGAAGAAGCAATACTGTGAAAATGACTATACTACCCAAAGCAATCTACAGATTCAATGCAATCCCTATGAAATTACCAATGGCATTTTTTACAGAACCAGAACAAAAAATCTTAATATTTGTATGCAGACACAAAAGACCCCAAATAGCCAAAGCAGTCTTGAGGGGAAAAAAACAGAGCTGGAGGAATCAGACTCCCTGACTTCAGACTATACTAAAAAACTACAGTAATCAAGACAATATGATACTGGCACAAAAACAGAAACATAGATCAATGGGAGAAGATAGAAAGCCCAGAGGTAAACCCACTCACCTTTGGTCAACTAATCTATGACAAAGGAGGCAAGGATATACAATGGAGAAAAGACAGTCTCTTCAATAAGTGGTGCTGGGAAAACTGGACAGCTACATGTAAAAGAATGAAATTATAACACTCCCTAACACCATACACAAAAATAAACTCAAAATGGATTCGAGACCTAAATGTAAGACCGGACACTATAAAACTCTTAGAGGGAAACATAGGAAGAACATTCCATGACATAAATCACAGCAAGATCTTTTTTGATCCACCTCCTAGAGTAATGGAAATAAAAACAAAAATAAATGAATGGGACCTAATGAAACTTCAAAGCTTTTGCACAGCAAAGGAAACCATAAACAAGACGAAAAGACAACCCTCAGAATGGGAGAAAGTATTTGCAAACGAATCAACGGACAAAGGATTAACCTCCAAAATATATAAACAGCTCATGCAGCTCAACAGTAAAAAAACAAACACCCCAATCCAAAAATGGGCAGAAGACCTAAATAGACATTTCTCCAGAGAAGACATACAGATGGCGAAGAAGCACATGAAAAGCTGCTCAACATCACTAATCATTAGAGAAATGCAAATCAAAACTAGTATGAGGTATCACCTCACACCAGTTAGAATGGGCATCATCAGAAAATCTACAAACAACAAAGGCTGGAGAGGGTGTGGAGAAAAGGGAACCCTCTTGCACTGTTGGTGGGAATGTAAACTGATACAGCCACTATGGAGAACAGTATGGAGGTTCCTTAAAAAACTAAAAATAGAATTAGCATATGAATTAGCAATCCCACTACTGGGCATATACCCAGAAAAAACCATAATTCAAAAAGACACATGCACCCGAATGTTCATTGCAGCACTATTTACAATAGCCAGGTCATGGAAACAACTTAAATGCCCATCGACAGACGAATGGATAAAGAAGATGTGGTACATATATACAATGGAATATTACTCAGCCATAAAAAGGAATGAAATTGGGTCATTTGTTGAGACGTGGATGGATCTACAGACTTGTCATACAGAGTGAAGTAAGTCAGAAAGAGAAAAACAAATACCGTATATTAACGCATATATGTGGAACCTAGAAAAATGGTACAGATGAACCGGTTTGCAGGACAGAAATTGAGACACAGATGTAGAGAACAAACATATGGACACCAAGGGGGGAAAGCAGCGGGGGGTTGGGGGTGGTGGTGTGATGAATTGGGCGATTGGGATTGACAGGTATACACTGATGTGTACAAAATTGATGACTGATAACAACCTGCTGTATGAAAAAAAAAATGTGATCAAACGTATTCTATTGGAAAGAATCAAAAATAAACCATGTTTACTGTCTAAATTATATAATCATTTAATGATTAAAAAAAAAAGAAATACATTAAAAAAAAAATGGGCTTCCACCACAGATAGTTAGAAAAATACTGCTTTAGAATTTTCATTTTCCTCTGGCACCATGAATGACAATGTTCAAGACATCGGCCATTCTAGTAACTTGGATCCAAGAGCAACTAATGAGTCCCACCCATCCTTGCCTTCAGCTCTTGATGAGATGTAACTTGAATGAGAAATTTTTGTTGGGTTAAGCCACTAAGATTTGAGAGTTGTTTGTTATTATAACAAAATTTAGCTCATTCCAACTGATATAACACCATAGATTTAGGACTAACTGCACAAGATGAAAGAAGAAAATCTACTTGATATAGTTACAGGCCAAAGAAATCCAAGGTCTCATGAGAGGGGCAGAGAATGATAGAATTTAGAATTGGAACTGATCAATGAAGAAGGGTGAGTGTCCCAACAGAACAAAGCTCAAGTGCATATTTATGACCTTGCTTTAGAAGCCAAATAGCATCATTTCACCTCTATTCTCTTGTAATACATAGGTTCAATAAGAAAGAGAGCAGACTCACCACTCAATGGAAAGAATTTCAGTATCACATTGTAAGAAGTGTACATGAGATGGATCTACTGTTGTGGCCATCACACTAGCTTTCTTGCTATTTCTTCACCCTGCCAGGCAAACTTCTGCCTTAGAGCCTGTGCTGATTCCTCCAGCTGGAATGCATTTCCCCTAGGAAGCTGCTAGACTCTCTTGTGGTCTTCAAGGCTTTGCTCAAATCTTACCTTTTCAAAGAGACTTGCCCTGACCAATGACAAAGACTCTCTCCTTGACCAAACTTTATCCAGGCTCTCTGAGCCCTCTTCTTGACTAGGTCTTAATATGCATTTCTATTTGCACTGTTTTCAGTTTTCCAAAACTTATATTGTTTTCAAACAGCCTAATCAAAAACAGAGACAGAGAGGAATGACTCAGCCAGGACACCCCACTAAAATTCAAAAATCATTCACAATTTTTCCCCTATACCAACGGTAACTAATAGTCAAACTCCATTTGCTAGTTTAGGCCATTAAACCTGAGAGAACTATTTTTCTATCTTCCAACCTTTAAGCCCAAGCCTGAACTTCCTCAGGCTAATAAAATCTACCATTGATTTCCTAAAAGAAAAGCACTTTGTCAATCCCCAGTTTATTTTCTCTGCATAATTGTTTAAGTACCATTTTAGGCAGGCCTACCTGGCCTCTGGCAGTAGGAATGCCCAGGCAACCCTTGGAGGTAGCATAACACTTGAGTACCCTTGCCGAAACTTGATACAGCCTCTCTGTATCTGTCACCAGCAAAGCCCATTAACAATTCCCAGGAAATAAAAATAGAATCTGGGCAGTAAAATAAAGTCCAAGCTTTTTTTTTTTTCCTTGGTGCTTAGTCTAGTTTCACTTGCTCGTAGGGTGCAGCGTGCAGAGGCCTTGAACCCGGCTCTTCAGACCAGAGTTCCCAGTGCAAAACTGCTACACCTGACATTTCAGCTCAGGGACCGTTTGCAGAAGCGCTGTAACTCAAGATGGTGCTGGCAGGCCGTGTGCAGAGACGCTGGGCCCGTCACTGCAATCTAGAGCCTGAGCAGTGCAGCTGCGCCTGCCTTGTGTGAACTCCACCCCCTTCCCTCCCCTGCTGCTGAGATCCCTATAAAGCAGCCCCACCCACAACCTGTCAGGAGGGCATGTGCTCTAGAGCAGGAGCTGGGGCCTCTCCATTCTCTGATCAAAGATTAAGGTTTTCTTTGCTTCTGAACCAAACTCAGTCTCCTATTGACTCAAACACACCTGGCAGAAGGACCTTTGTTCAGGACCAACTCCAAGGGGTCGGTAACATATCCTGTGTGTTCCCTGTCAAGGAGAGGAAATGTTATTTCACAGTTTAAAAATACGTGTATCTAATTTGTGGAGGAAGAAAGTAAAAAAAAGAGACAGCAAGAGGGTGGGGAAAATATAACTAAGAAAAACGGAAAGCCAAAAAACAGCCAGCAGAATTAACTGCTTATCTGGAACAATCCCATTGGCACCCCTGATTTATTACCTCCTTCTAATGATAATAATAATAGTAGTAAAAAAGAAAGAACTATTTAAAAGCACAACTGATCACAGTAGTTTCTGCTCTGTACAGGAACTACGAATTACTCTGCTGTGTGCACTTGGCCTTTCCTTTAACTCAATAACTCGTTAGGCTACTTTGGTGTTAAAGGTAGACTACCAAATCACAGTTTCTAAGGAGACTATAAAACAAAGAGATAGTTAAACTGTCTAACATAAGAAATGAACAAGAATCTAAGACTGTTAGAGAAAGGAAGGTAGGTGAGGAGGAAGTTGGAGAGAAAGAGCTGAGCAATCAGGGTGGCTGGAGTCTACAGAGAAATGTCAGCCCACAGGAAATCCCTAATGACAAGGAAGCCAGCTGGAGCTGTGATCATTTAAATGATTTGCATTGTTGGGATGTATATGTTCCTATTGCTTCTTGCATTCATAGAGCCACAGGTTGGTGGTATCTCAGGGGCATGGAGTCATTGGGAACACGTCACACAGCGTGACATCATGCCAAAAGTGAACAATACCACACTTTTTCTTGGCAGCAATCCACCCACTGAACTCACACAACAGAATCAGGAGCTTCAAGTCAGCCTCAGTTTGAAGGAAACCTTAGAGCACACCCAAATGGAATATGAGTCAACTCCATTTCAGTCTCAAAGGACTGAGTAACCCTAGGGGACATCTAAGCAACAATGATTATAGCTAAGATTTGAGTGTGTAAAGAAACTTGGAATAAGCAAATAAGATTACTATATTTCTCCAGTGGCAAATGATGCATTGTTTAGAGCACACCTTTCTGCACCATGTGGTTCCTGGATTTTCATCACCTTTGAGCTATTTTTCAACTCTGTAAGTTGTGGAAAAGTACAATGCAACAAAAATGATTCTTGACTATGAATATGAAAATGAATTGACTGGTAAAAGGACAACTTTTTCCTCCAAGCCAGTTTTTGACAATTTACAAATTAGTCTCATTATTTCTTATAAAGCGCTGTTTTTTTAATCTCTTTTGAACCAGATATAATATCTGCCTGAACCCTGCATTAATAATGAGTTAAGTAAAATCTTTAACATATGTTCAATTTATATCCTGTGAAAATCATGATTTTACCTTTTTTAACTACAGGTGCTTATTATAAGCCAGACATTATACTAAATCTTTTACATGTAGTACATGCATATATATCATCTTCCCAACAACTGGATTTGGATACTATTATCTTCATTTTATAGATCAGGGTCAACAAATGATAGCCCAGTGGGCCAAATCTGGCCTGACGAATTCATCCTGCAGCCTGATTTTGTCACTAAGGTTTTGTTAGAACACGGCATGCCCATTAATTATGTATTGTCTTTACTGTCTTTGCCCCGCAACAGCAGAGCTAAATAGTTGCACCAGAGACCACGTGACCCACAAAGCCTATAATATTTATTATCTGTCCCTTTACAGAAAAGGTTTGCAGAACTCTGCAATAAGTGAGAAAACAGGCTTTAAAATGTTATGAAAATTACTCAAATCCACCGTTAGTGAATGGCATTGCCGAGGCTCTTAAGACTCCTTCCCTTTAAATTTCCTCAATGGTCAATGCTCCTGGGCTTTTACTTGTCCCAAACCAGATCAACTCCTTTATGGCACAACTTTGGTGTCTTTACAGAAAGGTCTTTCCTGCCTCCATTTACATACTCATGCTTGGAATTTCTTTAGGAAGGAATCATCCTTTCATGTTGCAATAATAGATGAGGCAAAAATGAAAAATACTTGAGAAAAGAAAAAATTTAAGTTAGGTTTGTGTGAAGGTGGTAATGACTGGGAACAGACCTCATTCTCTAAGTTGAAAAGAGGTCAAGTCATTTATTTGCACCTGGAGAGAAAAAAAGGGGTGACGGGTCAAAGGGAGGTTGGCATAAAACAAAACTGAGGTTGCCTAAGGGGAGTCAGGCCCCTGACTCAAATATACCTCCATGGTTTACTCTCCCTTCCCACCCCCAATCTGTTCTGCATTTTGTTGTCAAAAGCGGGGGTAAAAGATTGTTATAACAGTAACCTCTTATTAGCTTGGCTGAAAATGGTGGGAGCAACTGTTGTATCTAAAGCTGTTCTGTAAAGTGGCACTTAACAAGTTTCCCTTCGGAATACTGTCGTCCCTCCCTCCTTCCCCCATCTCTAGCTCCCTGCTCCCACAGGACCCCAATTAGTGTGTGCATGTGTGGTGGCAGGGGCAGGGCCCGTGGTTTCCCTTCAAAGGAACAAGTGCACGTAACTGTAAAATAAGTGAGGTCTGCCCAGCACTCGTGATTAATTATAATTTTTCAAAAACCCACAAAGAAGTGAAAGGGCCCAGGTGTCAATGGAAAGGCTAATCAGAATTTAGAAGGGCAGTGAAAACCATATAAATGGGATTCACTGCCGAGGGTGAAGTGTTTGAGCAATTAATTCACTAGTAATTCAGCACAAGTTAGAACAAGAGGGCTATAGTTTCTGGAATTTACTTTCATTCCTTCCAAAAAGAGGAGAAAAAACTTTACCAAAGAACAGTACCCTCTTGCCTCAACCAAGTCTTAAGGACACAGGCAAATCTCTTCCAACAAACCAAATTCTATCCACAGAGGAAAGCTAAGAAGAGTACTGGACTGCGAGGTGACCAGGAAGAAAACTCACCACTCTGTACTTGACAACATCCTCTGAGAGAAATAAAGCTGATTCTCCTTGTTCTCTGTACTTATGTTCTATAGTCACCGCAAACACTGAATTGGTAAATACTAAATGACTGCTCCTTGGGAAATCGAGGGGTAGGATCCTGCAAGTATTTTTCAAATGATCAATACATCACCTTGTTTTCTGAGTGTTTCTGTTTAAAGACACCTCATTTAACATATATTTTTATTCATTAACATTGAACTCAGGGTCAACAGTGCTATAACTCATGCCTGAATGAAGCTTAACTAACAAACGTATTTTCTCCATAAGGCACGTCACAGCCTTCTTGCACGTAAAAAAACTAGACAGCACTTCAGCACTACACTTGGGGGCCATTTTAAACAATAAAATTGCCAACAAAAAGCACAAAAGTGTGGAAAAACTAGCACTAAATAACCCAGCAAAGGGACACTTGTTTACAGTATGAGAGCTGACACAAGAAGGCAGGGCACCACCTTGTTCCACCTCAGCGAGGAACATGTGTGTCAGGTAACTCAAATTTTTTGCCACGCCGCCCATGCACGTGTCTTTGAACAACTACAAAAACACCTTGAGTATTGATTCTGGGGTTACATATAACTTAGCAAGTAGACAAATGTGCAAGTACAGAATCCATGAATAATGAGGATTAACTGTATCTATTTCCCTCCAGAAACTGCATAAACAGCAAATAACACCTTGGAGATAACACAGACAGATCAGCATTGCCAGAATATATAATATAAACATTTCTTAATTCTAAAGACCTCAGGCACAAGTATCAAATACTGTGAATTCTTTAAGGGGAATGTCAAGTTGAACAGTTGGTATAAAAGATTTGTGAATGGGGAAAATGTTGATTTTTTCATTACCTGGCAGGTATTGTGTGTACAGTGGTCATTCCTGACATCCAGAAAGCTGACATAGTAATTGATTTCCCAGTTCTCTAAAAACCTAAGCACCTAAAATCCAATCTTAATTCCATTGTGGCCTGTGTGAGGAACCCTAAGGGGTTCTTGCAGCGTCCTTCCAAAAATCCTCAAACCTTCAGCACATTAATCTTGACAATATTAAAAGTCTCTAGGAATAAAACCCTGATGCGTAATAAGTCTGTTAAAGAAAGACTTGAGTCAAGAAAATACTACCAGTTGAGAAGTCAACCAATAGTATTAGCTATTTTGTATATTGTATTAAAAAAAAAAAAAAACAGGTTTCAGTGTAAAATCCTGCATTGTCTACATACAGCACATCCTTCCAGGTTATCAGATTCTAGCCTTTTGTTGTTTCTTAGCTCTTTTGTAACCCTTTTGAGTTATAGGTAACAGATAAACAAGTGAATTCTGGCCAGTCTGGTAGAGATTTAATTGATTTTTCTAATCTCTAGGGGGAAACACGGGTTTTGCCATTGGCAATTCATTTCAACATTCCTTTGCTTGCCAGATAAGTTTGTGCTGATTTTTCCTTTGAACCAGTTAACATCTGACTGGTTTCCTCTGTCTTTCCCTCTACCCTCTTAGGTCCAATGAATGCAAGAAGCCTGTGAATTAAATTAACAAAAGACAAGTTAGCAAGAGAAAAGTCACACAATTTGAATATCTATGTGCACTGGAGTTCACAGAAATGAAGTAAAACTCAAAAGAAGTGATCAGACTTGAGAGCTTATATACCATTTTAACAAAGGAAAGGAGGTTTGAGCTTCAAGGGATAATGAATCACGGGGAAGTTACTAGGAAATATATGAGGAAATAATGGACAGTAAGGTCTTATTTTAGCCAGGCCTATTTGTGCAAACTGATTTCGGTGTCAGTTCTCAGTCTCTTGTGATAAGTAGTCTTCTCTTCCTGGGGGTGGGGGACTGGAAGGAGGGTAGAGGGGGATGGACATCTTAAAAGGAAAATTTATGCCCTGCTTTTAGGTACATAAGGGGAAGGCAGAGAACTCTTCCTGCATCTGTCGATTCCCAATTGCCTTCAGCTCAAAATAATTCTTATGACAAAGTGACATATTTGGGGATGATATATTCTGATCCTCTTCACCTCACAGATGAGTAAAATTAAGTCCTTAATGCATGTTCATTCTTAAAATTTGTATAATTGTCATTATTTTACTTTACCTTTTCCTAAAGAGCTGTTCCCAGGGCCTTAATTCCATTGTGCCCTGTGTGAGGAACATAGGAGGACCAAAGTTAGATGTTTGCTAAGTCTTATATATCATAGTTCAGACACTACATACAGAGCAGGTACAGTATTAGCTCTACACATAGTGTCCAGTCTATCATTTGTGTTTGTGTCATAAGGGGTGGGATGAGGGGAAGGGACACTTTGAAGAGTACTTCTGTGCCCTGGATGGGGTTTAAAGGGGAGATCATAATTAACAAGAGCAGCAAAGGGCTGTGAACGGCTTCCTCAAAGATCTGTCGAATCTTGGGTGGCACCAAAGCTTGGCATAGTGCTCTGAATAACTTTCCAAGATGACTATTTGAGAGTAACTCTGAGAAATTAGTTGGCTGAGGGACCCAAGAGGTTCTCTAGACTATTTAAATTGCTGGAACCTGAGGCATCATCTAAAGGTAGTTACTGGTCAACAAATTACCTTACTATTGAGAGAGAATTCTAGTAGTGTCTTTTTTTTTGAAAGAATGAGTATGTGTGTGTGTGTGTGTGTGTATTTATGTCTGTGTCAGCATCTGTGCATTCTTGTGTCTATGAAGAGAAGATAAAGAACGAGAGAGAGAGAGTGATCCTCTATTATCTAAGTAACAGTCCAGAGGAATGATTGGTGGAAATTGTTGTACTTCTCACTAAGGAGTTTCTATAACGAGTACCAGTGGAAATGCAGCAATTCATGCCTGGCAAGGACTTCAGGAAATCTGAGAGACATTCTCAGACCAAGACTAATCATAGCTACTGCATTCCTTCTACTCTCCATACTTGGAGACACTTAATCACTATCTGGAAGCTCAGCCCAAACTTCAGAGTAGCTGTCACACAGCTCTTCTGACCTAAGGAAAGAGGTTCCTAAATATACTAGCCCATTATGCCTGGATTCAGACTCAAACCAGTCCTGCTACTTAACCAACACAGATGCAATGTCTCATTTCCAATAGCTAGGCTTTAACTTTATTCCCAGTTCCCACTTCCTTGCAAATATCCCTTCTATATATAAGTGATGGGCATTTGTTCATTAGGACCATCTAGTATCCAGTCTCCTCCTTCCTATTCACATCCTGATCTCCTTTATGCAAAATTCTTCTTTATAAGTATTCTTGGTGGGAAGTAGTACTTATCTACTACCTTATAACCAAAAGGGGCCATATTACTTTCTCCCTGTTTTGGTACAGTCAGTGAGATGGGTGCATGATTTTGTATCAGTCAACCAGGTATGTAATATGCATTTGCTTTTGAAAACATTCAATTCTACCAGATAAGTAAGTGTGTAGTTTATAAAACATAGGCAAAATCTTTTAAGGTGTTTTCAGTATAGGTAAGCAGCTAGTAAGCAAAATGTTTGTTGGATATAGGTAGAGCTGATGAGGTATTGTAAGCATAAGAAGCTAGCAAGTACAGTGTGTGTGTGTGTGTGTGTGTGTGTGTGTGTGTGTGTGTGTGTGTGTGTGTGTGTGTGTGTGAGAAACATAGAGAAGGGTGAAAAGACCAACAGATGCCTAATATTCATGAAGCACCTGGGTATTAAAAACACATGCGACTAAAAATACAAGAGGTACTAAATATTCAGGATGCCCTAACTATATACGAGCACTTAATATATATGAGGCTTTAGTTCATCACCCATTGGTGACACCCATTCTGCCTTCCTGGGTTCTCTGCCCATGAAATACAAACAAAACCCATGGCTTCCCTTCAGGCTAACTGGCAAGCTCCAGCTGCGGCTAGCTGTACTGGTCTCTGTGTGTCTGCAACAGGGCAAGTGTTGTTGACCCAGAGCGTCACCCATCTGTGGGCTCATTTGCTCAAACCTAAGTTTTGGTCCTTGTAACCACACCTTTGGTGCATTAGAAGACTAATGTGGCATAGAGAGATGGGATGTACGAACACTGCATATCCTAAGATTTCGATTGTGTAGCCCTTCCATTCTGTGCACACGAGGTAGGTTATACCTAACTTACTCCAGCTCTTTCCCCTTGCTTCTGTGTCTTAATTTGATCTAGTAACTCATGTTATTTGAGCATCTTAATTTGGTCTCTGAGCCTTTCTGTTCTATGACCTCTGGGTTAGCCTGCCTGCTAGTGCCTTTGGAGGCTATCACTGCCTCAAGGTAATGCTCATTTGTCCTGGGATTTGGGGTTGAGAATGAATGATGCAAAGGTGTGCTGGATCAGCCTGAGGACCAGGCTGTGTTTGCCTTGGAATTTTGGCTACGGTGCCTGCCTCACAGTCTCCAGAGTCCTCCTGATTCCAATATTTTTCTCTTTTAATATGAAAGATGACATACATAAGGGAAAGTATATAAAATATGTGTAAAATTTGACAAATAATTATAATACAGACAACCATGTAAACTCACCAACAGGTAAGGAAACTAATAACAGATGTAGGAGTTAAGCTTGCCTAAGACTAATTCTCCTGTAAGTTGGCCTCAGGAAAAATTTTGTTTCCTGCACAGATAGCACCACAGAAATGGGCTATGGCCTGGTGTAAAGGCAGTCAATCTTGGTCAACATAAAACTTGGATCATGGTCTTTTGAATATCTCAGGAGAGGGTAAATTTTGATTTTTGCAAGTCTTGTCACTTGTGTGCTATGTCATAGACCTACAACTGCCAGACTCAGACACAAGCCCCTGGATTTGAAGGCATGGTGCTACTTCCAACACAAAGACTAAGCTGGCAAGGTAGGGCTGGAACCAAGGTTCTGTCATTGCAATTAAAAAGCCCCAAAGCCCAAGGGTTACAATCTCTCTCTGAGTCATATCTCTGCCAGATATGTGTGTGCTGCCCAGGGTTCTGCACATGTGTTACTGATAGTGTCAGCATGACTTTCTCCCAATGAATCCAACTCCAGTAGCAATGGTATGTGTTATGCCTCGTGACTTGTCCTCATCTGCCTGATGCAAACACTCCCAGCATCCCAATCTCCATTCCCACGAACCCTTCCCCAATCATACTCCTCTCCGTTTTTCCTGGGAATAACTACAGTCCTGTCTTTTGTGATCATTATTTTCTTGCTTTTCTTTATAATTCTACCACCAAGAAATTCTAAACAACTCAGTTTAGTTTTGTCTCTCTTCCTATTTTGGAACTTTATATAGTATATGAGACTTTTCTACACTGCTATGTGTAGATTAAATTTATTCATTTTTGTTGCCATGAAGTTATTTATAAGTTATTTATAAATCTATTAGAGATGATCATCTCAAAGTGGAATTGCTGGGTAGTTGGGTGTGCTTGCACTCAATTTTGAGAAGATACTGGCGAAGAGTTTACCATAGTGCTTGCACCAATTTATGCTCCTGCAGTGGAAGTAAGCTCTCTTGTTCTACATCCTCACCTCCACTTGGTATTGTCTGTTTTTTCAATGTTTGACAATCTGGTGAGTATATAATGATTCCTCATTGTGGTTTTATTTTGCATTCTCCTTACTTCCAGTGAGGCTGAGCACCTTTTCATGTACTTATCAGCCATTTTAATTTTCTCTTTTGTTAAATGCTCATTCAAGTTCCATGTATAAATCTATATTGAGTTAGATGTCATTTTCACATTTCATATTAGTAGGAGCTCTGTATGTATTTTGGCTCTAGACATTTGGTTCTTAAGTATCATAAATATCATCTCCTACTCTGTAGTCTCTCTTTTCACTCTTTTTAAGGCATCTTTTGATGGATAGAGTTCTTAATTTTAATTCAGTAAAAAAAAGCAATCTTTTCCTTTATGGGTAGAGTCTTTTGGGTCTTATAAGAAAATCCTTCCCAACTCTGACTTCATAAAGATATGTTCCTGCACTATCTTCTTTAAAAGCTTTATAGTTTTACCTTTCACATTTTGATCTTCAAGCCACTGGGAATTGATTTTTTGGTGAATGATTCTGCTTTTTTTTCAAAGCCAGGTTCTCCAACCTCCAATCAATTTTCCAAGTCCCCAGTCACCTTATAATAAATCCTCTTTTTCCTTCAGATACCCAGCATAAGTTTCTCCTGCTTTCAATCAAGAGCTCTGGCTGATAAAATGGACTACTGCCTTGGCTCCCATTCCTGGAATCCTGCCTCTCAACCCCAGCCCAGTTCTGTGCCCCGTGACTCGATGCAGACTGGTTTTTGTCTGAGCTTTGGACCATGCCCAAAGATTGCCATACTCCGTGATCCTGTGTCTTACCCAGCAGACTACTTCATATTTCAGAACCTCCCGTTGGATTGGTTCCACCAGCTCCTGTCCCACTGCCCAGCTCCACTAAGAGCTCAAAATCATATTCCACTTATTCTCAAGATACGAGATGAAATTGTACGCCAGCCTTAGACGCCCGCTGGAAGAGCCTGAGGCCCACAGAAAGAAGGTAATAGAGATAACATTCATAAACCATTGCCAATTGACGTCATCTGCTAAGCCAGACAAGTGAAAGCAGGCTTAACTCCCAGTTGGGGATTTCAGATCTTATTGCCATTCTTTGTCTCTCTTATCAGGAGACCATGCAGGAAGATTCACACTTTACTTCTTTCCAAGTGGTTTATTGATTTGTGGATTCAGTGAAACATGCATCAATTGAACTAACTATTCCCTTTAAGTAAGGGGTCGATTCACACTGTGCTGAAATTAACAGGCACAACAGAACTGCCTGTTAGAGTTCAACCAAAGCACAATAGATGCACACAGTGTGAGGGCAATCTGGAGATTAAATAGCTCTACTTCATCCCTAGCCATCAAAAGCCAGTGTGCTCTTATTTCTGCTTTCTTTGGCTTCCTCTTCCCTTCCCCAAGACACACAACTTCAAAGAGATTATGTACACTATTTAACAGAAAATAGATTTCGTTCCCATCCTTCCACTTTCTCTTTATATCTCTAGGTATTATTTCCCTCACTCTTTCTTAAATGGATAGCAAACTTTGGATCCTTTCTTCCTAGATGACTGCTTAACTTCACATCTTCTCTGATCAAGTCACACAGGAAATAAAAGCTAAGACAAGATGGCAAATATACCGCATTTAATCAGTGATTTTTCCTAATAAAAAATGTAAGCACTGTCCTCATACATCAATATGATTCCACTGACCTATCAGGGTTTTTTTTTTTTCCTCTTGCTAATAGTCTTTCTACAGCTCCTGTGACTAATAATTATAGTACTTGGAAATTTTATACAGACTTCAAAGTCCTATGAAGTCCTCATCATCAAAACCACTAATGAAGTAGGTAAGACTTATAGCATTATCTTTAGCTTCTGAGAAGGAAACTGAGGCCCAGAAGGAATTAATGAATGATCTGAGGTAAAGCCAGGACTCAATCTTGACTTTTATGACTCCTTGGCTAGTGCTTTTTCCAAGATGACTGCCTTCTATTAAAAGGTTCTCTAAGTAGCTATAGCTATTTATTTTATGCAAAATTTACCAAGAATCAAACTCGCAACACTGGCTACATTCATATCTTTTTTAACCATCTGATTCCATTCTTGGCATAAACATGCTATTATATGGACTATGAAGACATAAATTATAATAATACTATTAAAAAGTAGCTAGTTAAAGACCTAAATGTAAGACTAGACATCATAAAACTCTTAGAGGAAAACACAGGAAAAACACTCTTTGACATAAACCACAGCAAGATCTTTTTTGACCCACCTCCTAGAGTAATGAAAATAAAAACAAAAATAAACAAATGGGACCTAATGAAACTTAAAAGCTTTTGTACAGCAAAGGAAACCATAAACAAGTTGAAAAGACAACCCTCGGAATGGGAGAAAATATCTGCAAATGAAACAATGGACAAAGGATTAATCTCCAAAATATACAAACAGCTCATGGGGCTCAATGTCAAAAAAAACCAAACAACCCAATTAAAAAATGGGCAGAAGACCTAAATAGACATTTCACCAAAGACATACAGATGGCCAAGAGACACATGAAAAGATGCTCAACATCACTAATTATTAGAGAAATGCAAATCAAAACTACAATGAGGTATCACCTCACACTGGTCAGAATGGCCATTATCAAAAAATCTAGAAACAATAAATGATGGAAAGGGTGTGGTGAAAAGGGAGCCCTCTTGCACAGTTGGTGGGAATGTAAACTGATACAGCCACTATGGAGAACAGTATGGAGGTTCCTTAAGAAACTAAAAATAGAACTACCATATGACCCAGCAATCCCACTACTGGGCACATACCCAGAGAAAACCATAATTCAAAAAGACACATGTACTACAATGTTCATTGCAGCACTATTTACAATAGCCAGGACATGGAAGCAACCTAAGTGTCCATCAACAGAGGAATGGATAAAGAAGATGTGGCACATATATACAATGGAATATTACTCAGCCATAAAAAGAAACGAAATTGAGTTATTTGTAGTGAGGTGGATGGACCCAGAGTCTGTCATACAGAGTGAAGTAAGTCAGAAAGAGAAAAACAAACACAGTATGCTAATGCATATATATGGAATCTAAAAAAAAAAAACGGTACTGAAGAACCTAGGGGCAGGACAAGAATAAAGATGTAGACGTAGAGAATGGACTGGAGGACACGGTGGGGACGCGGAAGCTGGGAAAAGTGAGAGGGTGGCATGGACATATATACACTACCAAACGTAAAACAGATAGGTAGTGGGAAGCAGCCGCATAGCGCAGGGAGATCAACTCAGTGATTCGCCAGGACCTAGAGGGGTGAGATAGGGAGGGTGGGAAGGAGGCTTAAGAGGGAGGGGATATGGGGATATATGTATGCTTATGGCTGATTCACTTTGTTGTACAACAAAAACTAACACAGTATTGTGAAGCAATTATACTCCAATAAAGATCTATTTAAAAAAAAAAAGCTAATAAAAGGTAATTTACCAAAAAAAAAAAAAAAAGTAGCTAAGATTCTGGGAGTGTTCAATATATCAAATACAATCTAATTTGAGGTTTGGGTTTTTTTTTTTTTTTTTTTTTTAAGATTTATTGATTGATTGATTGCTATGTTGGGTCTTCGTTTCTGTGCTAGGGCTTTCTCCAGTTGCGGCGAGCGGGGGCCACTCTTCATCACGGTGCGCGGGCCTCTCACTGTCGCGGCCTCTCTTGTTGCGGAGCACAGGCTCCAGACGCGCAGGCTCAGTAGTTGTGGCTCACGGGCCCAGTTGCTCCGTGGCATGTGGGATCTTCCCAGCCCAGGGCTCGAACCCGTGTCCCCTGCATTAGCAGGCAGATTCTCAGCCGCTGCGCCACCAGGGAAGCCCCGGTTTGGGGGGTTTTTTTGTTAGCAATTCAGATTCAAAAATTATCTTATTCATTATTGAGATTAAAAAGCCAAACATATTTCAATAAAATGTTTAAACAAGAAAGGTCAAATTCCAGACTTCCATCTTTATTAGCATACAGATTGAGTAAACAGGCTTTTTGCAAACATATTTAGGTCTTTATAACTATACAGAAGAGGCAGGGGATAGTTGGTTTCAGGGCACAAATCCCTACCTTAAACTTTGCTTCTCCCTAAGGAATTTACTCCAACTCCCCATCTCCACCTACCACCCTGTCTGGATCTCTTTCCAATCTAATAGCATCAAGAAAACATGCAGTTCAAGCTGATGGACCCAAACTCTGACTTTGAGTTGTCTGGCCCATCCTGGTCATTTGAGAGAAGACAGGAGATGAAGAATATACTTTGATGGCAAATAAGTGGAAATCACTTATTACATGATAATCTTACTTTTGGGCAGACAAAAGTAGCTTAAAAGATGAAGTACATAGGTATTTTAAAATTTTCTAATAAGAAATAGTTTGAGAATCACTATCGTAACTCAGGTATTCATTTTGGCCTCATGGGAAAAATTTGGAAGAGATGAGTCTTTAAGATCTGGTCAACTGAAACCTTTCAAAAAGTGATAGCCAATTTTGATTCTGGGTAGTCACCAATAAAAAATTCCAAATCCAGAAAAATTTTAAGGCAGAAAAGCTATTTATACAGCCAAATATTAGAAACCATCTAAATAATAACCAATGGTAGAAAATAAATTAAGTAGATTACAGTGTAGCCATATGATACAGTAATTAAAATAGTATTTTAGGGACTTTCCTGGTGGTCCACTGGCTAAGACTCTGCGCTCCTAGTGTAGGGAGCCCGTGTTCGATCCCTGGTCAGGGAATTAGATCCCCTGCCTCAACTAACATCTGGCACAGCCAAATACATAAATAAATGAATAAATATTTTTTAAAATAGTATTTTATTTTAGTATTTTATTAACATAAAAGTGCTGATTTGTTAATAAGGAAACAAAATATGGATAAGAAATTTATAATTTCTTATTTTAAGAACCATATTTTAATAAGACCACATATAGAGAAAAGATGACAAGAAAATACTACAAAAATGAACAGTGACTTAAAAATAGAAAAATGGGCAATTTTCATCATCTTTTTATTTTTCAATACTTCCCAAATGTTCTTTTACAAACGTTTATGAGCTGCTAACCCCAAGGTCATTGCCACATTTGGTTTACTGGCAGCTTCCTTTCAGCCACAGCCTGACACTGGACACAGGGCTTGGCAAATGCTCCCAAGTAAATAAAGCATAATTAGTATACGTAACACCAAACCAGATGAAAACTGAAAGTTTCAAACCAAATAATCCAGATGTTCCAAATTCCCAGATGTTTGCTGGAAAGTAAACTAAATCACCAATCTTTAACTGCTTAGTTTTGTTTTCCATTAGAAGTTGTGGCTTTAAGAAGCTGGGTGTTGAAACAACAATAGCAGCTAAGATTTCTGAGAAAATGGAGTAGGAAGCTCTGGCAGAGAAGAACACAGACAAAAGTTTACCAAGCACCTGTCTAAACTACATCTGTGCTAGAGCATAACTGCTGCCAAAGAAAGGTCCAGATTTTTAATAGAAGCATGTCTAGTACAGTAGTTTACAGGATGCCTCTACTGGTCTAGAGAGAAGGGAAGAAATATTGCCACTGACACAAGATGAAAGAATGGTTGGGTTCCATTAGGAATATCTTATAAACCTCTAATCCTGTCTTCAAGGACTGTAAAGAGTCACTTAACCAACCACAGGGACTGGGGTTTCCCAGAATAGGCACAGCTCCTTAGCTGCCTTCTAATCTCTCACTTGTCTGGAGAGCTGCCAAGGTATTAACATTTAAATCACTAAAAAGGGAACGTAGCCTCTCTGAGTTGTTCCTATCCCATTGAGGCTATTTCTCAATATAGCCTCAAACTTCCCAAGGGGATGGAAAACCTCACTCTATTAGTATCAGCATCAGCTTGCACAGAAACAGCTGCAGCATCCTGGAATAAGAATTAGATGGGGAATCTGGAAGGCTCACTTCTAATTCTAGCTGTGCTGGGAACAACTGTGACCTTAGGCAATCCACAAAAACTCTCAGATTCACAGATTCTTCATCTTTAGGAACTTGATGAGTTGATCTCTAAGGCCTCAATAATTCTATGTAACCACCTGGTGGATGTCTGCCACCTGGATGCTCACAGACTCCTCCCAGAGTCCCCTTTTACCTTAAAGTGTGGAAATTCTGGTGCTCTCTCCACATTTTCTGCAAGTTCTCTGGAAATATATATTCTCACAGTTACCTCTTGCTCTAATTTCCTGCATCGCTGCATTTTCAGTCACCTCATCTGAAATCCAGCCACACTTCCTTCCCTCTACACCTTTTCACCCCACAGTGTCGCACTTCCCTTTCTTTTTTATCCATCTCTCTCTGCCCTTTACTCTCTGCCCCCGAAACAGGCAAGGTAAGGTCTGGAGAAAATACAGAATTGACAACAAAGTCAGTACCCAAAGGAAAGCAGGCTGAGGAATTGGGATGTAGGCTGAACAAAATGTCCAGCCTAACAAGGGAGTCTAGGCAGGGGGATGAAAATCAGGTCCGGTTATATAAATAAAGAATTGAATAAATAAATGTAGGAGAAGAGACAAACCTTTCTTACAGAAGACTTCCAAATAATTTATGTAGAAACTATAAGGGAAGAAAAACATTTTTCCCTCTACCCTCCTAAGTTTTTGGACTGGAACTCTGCAAACCAGACTGAAAAAAGACAAATTAACAAAAGAAAAACAAGAAGTTTATTAACACATGGAGAAAGTGTATACATGAAAGAAACTCAGTAATGAGTAACTCAAAGAAATAGTTAGAATTGGGACTTATGTAGCATCTTGGCAAAGAACAATACATTTGTAGAGAAATGACAAGACAAAGGAAAAGAGTTTAGGCTTCCAAGAGTGGCAAACCATGGTAAGGCAAATACGTGCGGGAATCCAGTGGGAGATGAGGGTTGCTTTTGCAGGTCCATGTTGACACCAGCTTCCTATCTTTCTCTTGGCCGTAAAATTTCCCCAGAAGAGAGAATTGATGGCCGTCCTCATTTCTCAGAAGTTTCTTCTCTTAATCAGATATAAGGGAAGCTCTGGGAAGGCTTCTTTCTGCACCTGGTGAATCTCAAATGCCTTTAGCTCAAAATAACTCACATACCAAAGTGCTGTATTTGGGGTGGCATATTTTGATCCTATACGATACTTTCCCCTCCAAGATGCGCAGCTTAATCTCTTCCCCCCTTCTTTGAGTGTGGGTGAACCGAATCACTTACTTCTAAAGAACAGAGAATGAAAAAAAGTAACTTTACAGTGGTTAAACCAGACAACCAGCTCAGGTGATCAAGGTCAACATCAACAGTGATAAGTCACGTTGGTAGTATAGGCACTTGATATGAAGTGACAAAAAATGGTCCTTTAGGGGCTTCCCTGGTGGCGCAGTGGTTGAGAATTTGCCTGCCAGTGCAGGGGGCGCGGGTTCGAGCCCTGGTCTGGGAAGATCCCACATGCCGCAAAGCAGCTGGGCCCGTGAGCCACAATTACTGAGCCTGCGCGTCTGGAGCCTGTGCTCCGCAACAAGAGAGGCCGCGATAGTGAGAGGCCCGCGCAACGCGATGAAGAGTGGCCCCCGCTTGCCACAACTGGAGAAAGCCCTCGCACAGAAACGAAGACCCAACACAGTCAAAAATAAATAAATAAATAAGTTAAAAAAAAAAAAAAGATTTGTAAACTAGATTAAAAAAAAAAAAAAAATGGTCCTTTACCTCTATAATCTTCCTTCCAAAGACCTATAACCCCAGACTAATGATGAGAAAAACATTAGAAAATTTCAAATTGAGGAACACATTATGAAATACCTGACCAATGCTCCTCTAAACTGTCAAGGTCACCAAAAACAAGGAAAGCTGAGAAACTGTCAGAGCAAAGAGGAGCCTCTGGAGACAAGATGACTAAATATAATATGGTATCCTTAATCGATAAAGGGCATTATTGGGAAAACTGGTGAAATCCAAAATAACATGTGGAGTTTAGTTCACAGTAATGTACCAATGTTCATTTCTCAGTTACAGCAAGTAAATTATAGTAACTTAAGATGTAAAAGATAGGGGAAACTGAATGGGGGAATGTGGAGACTCTCTATGCTCTTTCTGCAACTTTTCTGTGAATCTAACACTATTCTAAAATTTAAAAGTTTATTTTTAAAAATTTAGGTTCAAAGTCAATGGGCTGAATTTGGAGATGATCAAAGCAATCTCAGAGGTAAAACAGGAGGTGGGCCTGGAGCGGTTATAGAAAGCAACCTCCAGACCCTTTGAAGGGGACTAAGGATTTACTTAGGGATAAGGAAGAAGCTGGGAAGGCATGGTCACTAGAAATCAGAAAAAAATTACTTATAAGTTTTTGCAAAATGATTTGCTCTTTTTTTAATTCAAGGTGCAATATAAGGAACAATCCAAATGTCCAGAGAGCTGTATTTCCAATTTAGAAAGCCCAAGACAAGTCGTGTCCTCAGGAGCTAGCATTTACTTCCTCTAGCCACGCTTATAACAGAACTTTGCCCTTGAAAAGATTTTGAGGAAAACCAGAAAGCCCTGAAAAAAATACCTCGCTGAAACAAAGAGAAGTGACAGTGACTGAGTGGCTTGAACAATGCAAGATTAAGATCATGCCTAAGGATAAAGTGACAGAAAAAGCCAGGTGGGAATCTGACAAAAATTGCCTTCTGTCTCAGAAAAGAGCCTGGGTAGAAACGTCACCTTTTCACTCAAGGCACTGGCTTCAGGCTCTCTTCAAGTCACATTGACTGAGCTTCCTGAAAAACAAAAAACGAAAAACAAAAACTTTCCCAGCTATAAACCCCACGGCTCCCCATACAACTGTCTAGAGGCTGAGCTTTGCTGCCTTATTCACTGCCTTTCACATCCACTGACTGGAATGGGAGCTCTGTGGACAGAAGTGGGCCAGTTAGGCCTGAGGAACAACAATGTGAAAGGCCAGCTGCTTTTTCTCCCTTCTCTATTTCCAAGGCAGGGGCCAAGTCCCTAAAAGGAGCCAAAAAAAATCCATCTTATCTTTCTTAGTTAATACACCACCAATCACCAGCCCAGTTGCAGCAGTCGTCTGATTCCCACTTCCCCTCGTGCCCCAAACCTATCCCACTAGCAAATTACACCAATTTAAACGCTTGAACATTGCCTGAATCTGCCCACGTCTCCACTTCCACTGTTACCTCCATAATCCACCTCACCTGGACTTCTATAATAACCTTGTTTTGCCTTTGGGGTTCTCCAGTTTCCCTATATGTCTACATATGGATTTCTTTTCCTTTATTATACTTGGGACTCATTGGCATTCCATAATCAGAAGATTGGAGCCATTCATCATTTTTGGAAAATTACAACCATATCTTCAACCAAAAATCCCAATGAAATTTTCTATTTATGCTTCATCCTATTTTCTCTATGATCTCCTGGAACACTGATTGGATTTATGTTGGGTCTTCTCATTCTCCTTCATGTTTCTTAAAGTCTCCTTTATATTTTCCAACTCTTTGCTGCTCTCTATGCAATTTCTTTAGCTCCATCTTTCAGTTCATTAATCTTCCCCTTCAGTTATGTCTAATCTACCATTTATATCATCTTTTGATTCTAAAGTCAATTATCACCTTCTTTGATTTAAAATACGCCCCCTGTATCCAAAGGTTTTGCATTCACAGGTCAACCAACCATGGATTGAAAATACTCAAAAAAAAAATAAATTCCAGAAAGCTCCAAAAAGCAAAACTTATATTTTCTGCATGCCAGCAACTATTTATATAGTATTTACATTGTATTAGATATTATAAGTAATCTAGACACTATTTAAATCATATAGAAGGATGTGTGCAAGTTATATGCAAATACTACACCATTTTAATATATGAGACGAGTTTCCATGGATTTTGGGATCAGCAGGGGACCCTGGAACCAATCTCCTATGGATATCTGGGGACGACTGTATAAGTCGTTGGTTCTTTTTCAAACCTACCAGATCAATGTTCATCGTTTCTTCCTACTGTTCTATTTCTTTAAAAATTAAATATACTTATTATATAATCTGTATTTAATCATTTCTAGCATCTGCAGTTTATGCAATATGACTGTAGTTTGTTATTTCTGTTGATTCATAGAAGCTTTTCTCCTATCTTTAGGATTTTGGGCTCATAACAATACTGTGAAAGTTTTGAGGTTGGATTTTAAAATACATTCCTCCCGGGACAGTTTGTATATGCATTTTCCAGAACCTTGGGAGTCTAACACTAACGTTTAGATTTCAGAGTTTCAGGGCATCCAAGCTGTTAGGAATTCAGACACTAAACCTGCACAAGTGTAGGCTATAATCAGCAATTCTCAGGGTGAGGGAGACTTTTATTTTCAGCTGTACCCAGAGCCAAAGTCAATATAGATAAGTGTCTTCTCTGCGGGGGGCAGGGGTGGGTAGGTTTTCCCTGGTTCACTCAATGAAGTCATTGTCCCTTGAGACTCCTAGCTTTGTGCACAATTTGCAAATATGACCCCCTACCATGCTTTGGCTTGATTAAAATCCAAACCACTGGCTGTCAAAATGGCAGATAACACAGAACACCAGGGCCAACTACTACTCTAGAGCCTGCTTTCCCTGTAGATTCATATTTACTTTCTGACTTGGGAAGAATTCAATTATTTTTCCTCAAGGTCAGCCATACATTAAAGACAATGAGCCTTATTTTTTTTAATATCCAGTATTTTCAAGTATGCTATGCAAAGAAGACTCTATGAACTTCTAATCTGTCATAGTTTCCAATACAGAACTTGCAATAGCCTCCTAATGGGTCCCTGATTCCACTCTAACCTCATATAATCCATCTTCTACCTAGCAGCCAGAGCTATCTTCTTAAACACCCTGCCAAAGAGAGGTAATTAATAAAGATCTCACAAGCTGTTTTCAGAATCTTGCTTGCAAACATCACTCTTCTCTTCCAGGTCTGCTTGAGGAAAGCCTCATGACTATGCACTACACGTCAGTGTCATATGTAACCTGGCTGTCAGCCTTGGACTTTCCCAAATCTTTCAGCTTGCTGAATTTCCTTGTCCTTTAGGATGGAAGTTAAAATTTGGCTTACATTTCTATCCCAGCACTAGTCCTTGAGAGTCTTAGAGGACTTACTTTTCTCTTTAGTATCTCAGGGTCCACGTTCCTGCACCTGCTGAGTTAACAATCTCTTTCATCTTACCTCCTGAGTGTATTCTCCCTACTCTGTCCTCGTGACGTGGTAGGACACCACCCCAATCCTGTCATTCTCTATCATATCACTGATAAGTCATTTAAAGGACATAAGCCTTGAAAAGATTAGGCTGCCCATAACCTCCTAATATTATAGATCAATAAAACCAAAATTTATTTTTGAAATGTCACAATTTACATGTATGCTGAAATAAAAAGTCTTATTAAATTTTCATATTGGAAAATTCAGAATGTGTTAATGAAAATTAAACTTCTCTGTCTCTCAGTGTCTCAGAACGTACATGTTGTGTAGTGTACCAAGTCAATGTTACGTGTAGAAGATAATCCTGACGGCTTACGCCAGTTGGGAAGTTGAGCTGGGAAATTTATGTCACTTTTTCACAAGTATAGCCTGGCCAACAATTTAAATCTAAATCAACATTAATACCAGACAACACTGTTCTCAAGGTCCCTCGGCTATTCTCACTCACAGAATGATTTTCCTGGTCACCTCTTCCTCCATTTGTGTCTTACTTCTGCCCCATTGTTGGGCCTCCAGTTCCTCTCTGTTGAACTCCTCATACTCCTCCTGGGGCCACTGCTCATTCCAAACACTCATAATTATCATTAACTGTGGTGAAGAGCCATTTACCCAACTCATAGCAAGTCTAGATTATGCTTGGAGGGACGAATTTTCAATATCAAACACTCCCGTTACTTTGCATCCCAAAATAAAACCAGGCCTCTCCCTGAGAGGAATCCCAGCCTCAATTGCCAACAAACAAACAACAATAACAACAACAAAACAAAACCTTTTCTTCCTATTATGGGGACTCAGCTGGAACCCCACAGTTAATATAAAGATTATTTTAAGCTGAAGACATTTGAGATTCAACAGATGCAGAAAGAAGTCTTCCCGGAACTTCCCTTATCTGACTAAAAGCAGCAACTTCTGAGAAATGGGGCTGTCATAAATTATCTTTTTAGGGTGGCTCTACTCCTAAGAGGAAGAAGGAGAACCTACCATAAATTCCGCACTCTGGGGAGTTTTATAACCCTGAAGAAGATGGAAAGACCACTGGTATCTGCACAAACATCACCATAAACCTTCTTATCGCTTAATTGTTCTTCTAAGAACCCATTTCCCTTTCCTAAAGGAATCTATTCTTCCCTTAAAAGCCTTTTCTCGCCCTTCCCTCTCCCCTACTAAGTTTCCCCTACTAAGCCTCTAACTTTAACCATTTAAAGAGCTACTTCTTTTGCAAGCTCCTATATGCATACATATAAATTTTTTCTCCTGTTTACCTGTTGTTAATCAGTTTAATTGGCATGCTCCAGTCACTAAACTTAGGAAGTTAGAGGAAAAGTTTTATCACACACGGCTAACACCAATTTCTATATTTGGAAGCCATGGTTTTCTTTTTTTTTTTGCCAGATGTGCTGTTTTTGTTTTGTTTTAACCAGCCTTACTGAGGTATAATTTACATATAATAAACTGCACACATTTAAATTATACAATTTGATGAGTTTTGACAGATATGTACACCCATGAATCTACCATTATATTCAAAGTATAGAGCATTTCCATAAGCCCCCAAACATTCCTCAAGCCATTTAGCAGTCAATCCCCTCCTCCAACCCTAGTCCCCTGGCAAACACTGATCTTTCTGTCAATATAGTTTTCTATTCTTCTAATGTCTTTGTCTGGTTTTAGTATTAGGGTAGTGATGACCTCATCAAGTGAATGTGGAATTACTCTACCCTCTGCAAGCCACGGTTTTCTTTTAAACCTAATATTAACCTAATATTAATATTAGCTTGTAGCTGTCACTTAGCACATGCCACTTGTTAGATTTGGCCCCAGAAAACATTAATTACCAGCCTCAAAATAAAACCAAAAATACCTTCTAGGCTCTCCATTCCCCCAAATACCTATATAGTTAGCAGCATTTAGTTTGGCTCTTTTGGACAATTCTTCCTTGATCTTATCAGACTGTGACCTCCTTGCAGGTGATGCCTTTTTTTTATTCACTGGTCTAAACCCAGCACTAGTAAAGAAGCGGTACTCAATAAATATTTGCTGAATTGAATTGTTCAGGACGTTGGTTGTAAATTTAATCTTGGCAGTAAAATGAATCCTGTGATAATCATTTTTAGACATTTTATGAATGCACTAAAAGATGTAATCACCCAAAATTAATATTTACTGATCGAATAATGCTATTTAAGTACAACTAAGGCCCTATTAACCAGGAACTGCAGGAAACAAAGTAACACAAATAGTGCACTCCCTCCCACAGGTTATGGAAAAATGAAGAGCCCACCACCAGGGCTAAGCTTTTGCCTCTTCCACAGCCCAGCGTATGGAGAATGAAAAAGTGTTCTTGCAGCTTCTTCAAAAGAATAGACTTTAACAAAGAAAAAGCTTAAATCCCCCCTTACTTATACCCAGCCCTTATCAAGGTGAAAAAAAGAGAATACTTGGAAATTAGTTACTTTCCTTGTATACTCCCTGCAAATTATGAATGCATCTTCTCTGATCAATTTTGCACTTGGTGAGATTTTTTAAAAATTTATTAAGTATCATATTCAAAAATATAGAATTGTTATCATAGTTGTTTTTTTAACTAATTTCATCTCTGCACAAATTGGGTAAGGGACTGAGCTAAAAAGAGTCTCAAAATCTATACTTTCTCACCTCCTTTGGGACAGAAAGGAGGTCCAAAGGGAAAGGGCTGGTAAAATCTGTGTTTCAAACTCTTAATTCTATTTTTCAAATCTGCACCTACATCTATGATTCCTTAAGTGAAGCTGAAACAGAAAAATCAGGAGAGACAACTTCTAACCCTGCCCCAAATCCTCCTATTCTGTCTACTAGAATCTTGAGATAAATAGTCCATGTTATAAACAATAGATCACACACACACATAAAGACCCATGAAGAACGACAAAGAGGGAGGGGGAAAATGATTGTAATATTTGTCTGTTTAGCCAAAGGGCTGGAGGGAAAAAAGACACTGAACAAAGATTCTTTGAGAAGTTACTGATCTCCCACTGGAGGCTGTAGTTGCTAACTGAGCTGCTCATTCCCAGCATATCAATTCATTGTGGTAAAAGATGTGGCCCGTTTCCATAGTAAGAGGAGAAATTAAGAGCTTCACACAGCTTTTTTTTTTTATTACATCTGAGATATATTTGGTTATTCTAGTCAGCCACTAAAGGCAGTCACTGTTCTTCTCCCACTTAAGACTTGCAGTTGTAAAGACCCAAAAGGCTTAAACATGGGAAAAATTTCAGGGAATCTTCATGACCTTTCAGAGTCCTTAGTTTAACTCTGTAAAAGTTCCCAAAGTCCACAATAAGCAATTATTCAGGTTTAAATATTTTAGCACTAACTGATTCTCTCATTTTAATTGCAGAAGTAATTTCCCTGAAATTTTACAATTTGTACTCACAGGGGAAAGTGGAAGAGAATGCCAAACCTGCTCAGGGACAGGACTTGAATGATTTCACCCTCAACAATTCTGCTAGCTATTTGTTTGATGGTGACTCTAGCCTTAAGCATTAACAATTCCTTTTGATTTAGACTGTTGTTTTTGTGCTTATGAATTTAGTCCCAGATGACTAAAATAATGAAAATTCCTTATAATGTATGATGACATATAGTTAGATTACTCTTGTAATAATGTTCAGACTTCTTGTCACAGCACAGAAGACCCTTCACCCACCACTCCCTACCTTACAGGCCCAGTTTCACTTCCCCATAAATACCACCACCTCTCCTGCATCTAACTGCACTGGATCATTCAATGTTACTGAATGCTCACATGCCCTTTGGCAACTCCGTATCTGTGCATAGGCTGTACCTTCTGCATGAAATGCTCTGCTCCACATTTTTTGCCAGACAAATTTACTCTTCAAAACAAAACTTAGATGCCAACTCCTACAAAAGCCTTTTCAGATTTCTTTAGGGAGAGTTATTTGCTCCCTCTTCTGTGCTTTTGGAGTTCTATACACACCCCTCGATTTTTTATTGTCTGTCTCCTAAAACAGATCTCAACCTTTTTTAGCATAAGGTTTCTTCAAGCTCAAGACAGTGCCAGGCACATAGCAAGCATGCAAATAATCACTGAATGCACTGTGGGTGACTCTCCCACTTGTGAAATTCTCTTAACAGCTCTCAACATTCACCGCTAAAAGAGGTGCTGTAACATTGCTCTTTTAATGTTTGCAAGTAATACATGCTAACTGCCCTGTTTCAAAATGGCATTTTTAAAATGCCATTAAACAACTTAAAAAAAAAATGTCCTCCTAATTTACTCCTTCCACTTTTACTATTTTAAACTTTGCCTCTCACTTTAAGCCTGTCCTCTCTGAGCAAGTATATCAAACTTTGAACATGGATCCAATTATCTAGAAGCACAATGGTGTTCTCACTGGGGCCCTGAGTATGACTGCACGAGGGACCCAAATACTAGGCAGTATCAGGAGACCTAGTAAATGCTTGCCTCTTCCAAGAAATTACTAGGACCTAATTAAATTTCATTCACAAAGATAAAGCTTCCCAACATTTATTTTCAGAAAGAAAATAGAGAAGGGATTTTATTTTCAAGGATGTTGGAAGTAGAGGAAAGCGACACTGCGTGGATTCTCTTCTACAAAATTCTTCCGTTCACGCCCAAGCAAAAAAAGTCAGGTCTCTCTTTCTATTCAATTATTCCACATTTTGCCCTTGTCTCTGTCTCATTTAAAACCAGTAGAAATCTGTGGGGAGCCTCCAGTTGGATGAGACAAATGACTGACCTTCAAAGAGTTTACAATCAGTGAGGAAAACCAGCATATAATGTAACTTACTCCAATATGGGACGGTGACATATGATACACTTAACTGAAGGAAGAATCCAAAGAAGGGCATATTTAATTTTGACTATTAAGGAAGGCCTCTTAGAGAAAGTAGTGCGTCAGGACTTAAGGAGAAGAGGAATTTATGTAAGTGGCACCATGAACATAGACACAAGGCATGAAATAATATTTTCAATAATAGTAAGTATTCCATTGCAATTTCAGTTAAAGTGGGAATATATGTGAGAACATTTCTTAAAAAGCTAATTCTGGAAGGATCTTTGGAAGTCAAATATTTGAGCACTTAGACTTTATAAAGAGCACTTTGCCCATTTTTTTTTCCTGAAATTGTTAACTGATTTTGAATAAACCTAATAGCTACTAATATATAGCCAAGTCAATGGTGGTACATAGACTACATTTAAATTGTCCCTTTTTAAATATATTCCCATTATAGTACCTCTATGGCTTTCCAGCATGCTAGCAGGAATATCAAAGGATAAGTGTGATCCAGTGGGGAAACACAGTTAAAATTAGGAGAGAAAAACAACAGTATTCTGAAATCTCAAATGGAATTCTTAGTTGTTTTTTTTTTCAGATGGAATTTTAATTATAGTTAAGATGCAAATTCCCTTTAATTTGAAGGAGGGGTGAGGGGGAAAATTTGGTTGAGTTATGCATATTTTTAATTGGCTTCAAAGCTTCAGTCCTTGCAGAACGGCAACTTTCAAAATCAGAACCTGGAAAACCCTATTCCTCAATATATTTTTCCACTCCAGTCCTGTTTCCTTTCTTCTATTCCTTGCCTACTTGAAAGTTGCATGGGGCCATAGTGAATGATTGGGGCAATTTGCTATATTGACTGGCAAACATGCAGCTTAACACAAAACAACATCAGTCTCTCTCATCATTTAAGGAAGGCTCATTACAAACCAATAATTCATGAACTAAGTCCCATCCGTAAGGAATAATTTGCACTAACTGTACTAGGTTAAGTTGATAAATTATATAGGATTCAGAGACAAAATCCTTGTTATGTCAATATGGAGATATTTTCCAATGTTTTGAAATGTAGAATTTTACTAGCAGGTGCTGACAACTCCTCTCTGTGATGTTCTTTCCAAGAGATTAAACATTAGTCCTCAAAAGTAGTTGTGTGGCTTAGAGGTAATCAGGAGCCTTCTACAAGCAACCTGGAAGAATTGCTGTCTCTTGACTAGAACAGAATGTTACTTCCTAGATTCTGGGAGATCCCTTGGAATTGAACAAACTCTAGCAAAACATGTCAAGCAAATTCTTCCATTAACACTCTAGGAATGGAGTAGTTTCTGGCTTTTTTTTTTTTTTACCACCACCAGAAAACATTCAGAGCAGATTATTCTGCGGGCTACTAGGCAACATAGGATTGCCCTCTGAAATACTCTGAACGTGGGTTGATTTCTGACTCAACAGAGCGGTTTTATAGTCCCTCCTGAATTTTGCCCTCTAGTAGCATAGCCACAATTTGAATAACATTTACAACTGCTCAGTTATGAGGTCCTGTCTGACCACAAAGGCATGAGAATGGCAGCGTGAACAGTGTAGCACAGTGAAAATAATTTGGGCTTTGGAACCAAGCAGAGCTAACTCTGACACTGGTGGTTTTCGGATTTGGGGCAAGACTATGACCATTGATCCTCTGTTTACTCATCCGTAAAATGGGGACAAATGATAGGATTTAGTACAATTATTCTGAGAGTTAAATTAGATAATGCATGCAAATAATTACATGCAAATAATAACTTATGACATTATGCCCAGGTTATAGGAACAATCTCCACTGGATGATAATCTACTGGATCATCCTAAGTGTGTAAATAAATACAAGTCAACACACCTGATGTGTAGGGAGGAGAAAAAGTATTTCCTAGAATGAAGGACCTAGAAATCGTGTTTATCCAGCTTCTATCCTGTTAGTGAATGAATCAATTCCTTTTCTGGTTGACATATATATGTATGTACATATGTATATATGCATAAAATCCCAGTTTTAATAAAACAATCATTTATTAATCTCCATTAGGTAGGAGATATGTCCCAATGCCTAGTTTCAACACACTCAATTAATATAAATAAATACTTGCTAATCAATAAATGTAGATCAGGTTTGTATTATTTCCTACTTGGAATTCTACTTGGAAAATATTATTTGCCAAGACATAGAGTAAGGTTTCTTCTAGTAAAATATCATATAGTGTGGTTTTATATATCCAGAAATGCTTTAAGTACTCATAAAAATATGAATTAATAACAGGATTTTAAAAACTTAACTTGTAGACTGGTTTTACTTTGGGGAAAAGCAGGAAGCCAATCACACTGTGGAGAATTAAACATTACTTGACAAAGCAACTTAAGTTCTGGCAGGTACTGAGATTTCAATTTCACCTACTCTCACGTTCTCAGAAGAACTCTTGAGTTAACCCAAGCTGAAAATAAAATTCCAATTCCAATCTGTCATTTTTTGTAATTATAGTTCAACTTAAGGGGCATCATGGAGCTTTAGGGAAGGCAGCTGATGAGAATCCTTGAAGATATATTATTTAGGGATGACATCTGGAAGTAAATAAAGTCCTTTGAGAGGCTGATTTAATGAAATGCAGTAGTTGTAGGACTGTCATTTAGGTGAAATAAATTTTAAAAGACTTGGTTTCCTCCACCCTGAACAAAAAGTCCTTACTTAGCCTCAATTTTAAAAGGTAATGGGAAACTTTTCAAAATTCCGTAGTAAAGGTAATGCAAAACAGAACTTTTTCAAGATAAAATTTGTAGCATGGAATAAAGTTCTGAAGAAGTATGGAAGCCAGGCTCTAGTGCACTAATGGCCAAAAAGCTCCCTATTTTCTTCTCATCTATTTATCCCCCTTGTTTCTTCTCCTAGTAAGAAAGGGGTGAGAGATAATTCAAAAAGAGTCATGTACCACAATGTTCATCACAGCACTATTTACAATAGCCAGGACATGGAAGCAACCTAACTGTCCATCGACAGATGAATGGAGAAAGAAGATGTGGCACATATGTACAATGGAATATTACTCAGCCATAAAAGGAAATGAAATTGAATTATTTGTAGTGAGGTGGATGGACCTAGAGTCTGTCATACAGAGTGAAGTAAGTCAGAAAGAGAAAAACAAATACTGTACGCTAACACATATATATGGAATCTAAGAAAAAAATGGTTCTGAAGAACCTAGGGGCAGGACAAGAATAAAGACGCAGACGTAGAGAATGGACTTGAGGACACAGGAAGGGGGAAGGGTAAGCTGGGACGAAGTGAGAGGGTGTCATCGACATATATACACTACCAAATGTAAAATAGATAGCTAGTGGGAAGCAGCCGCATAGCACAGGGAGATCAGCTCAGTGCTTTGTGACCACCTAGAGGGGTGGGATAGGGAGGGTGGGAGGGAGACGCAAGAGGGACGAGATATGGGGATATATGTATATGTATAGCTGATTCACTTTGTTATACAGCAGAAACCAACACACCATTGTAAAGCAATTACACTTCAATAAAGATGTTAAAAAAAAAAAAAGAAGGGGGTGAGAGGATGGAAAATGGCAAGAAGGGTGGAATTAAATAAAATCTTCATGATTGATTATCTCATTGGTCTCCTTCAGCTCCATTAAGACACAGGGAAAGGTGAGAGAAAGAGACTGAATATTTAAGGTTGTCTTCTACAAATTCAGGAGGGTGACTCACTATCACTATAGGTAAAGTTTCCATTTATTCATATATTCTCAGATGGGAAAGTGTTTCAGAGATACCTAGTCCTCGTCCAAAGCTTAATATTTAATGATTTTCAAGCAGTGTTCCATGGAACCCTGGGATTCCTCAGTGGTGCTTTAGCCCCAGTCCAACCTGAGAAGTACGTTGTTTACCTGATTTATATACTGGAATTCCAGGACATATTTTATGTGGGGTGGCGGGGGTGTCAAGAGTTACACTTACAAAAAAATAAAAATCTACTTTGAAGTCACTGAAGTCCAAGTAATAATAGTCCCATATATGAGCACAAACACCTTCAGTGGTAAGGAGCTCACTACCTATGAGTCAGCCCATGCAAATTTTATATAGCTAAGTTGTTAGGAAATTCTTTCTTATGGAGAGAAGAAATGTTCCTTCTTATAATTTCCACTCTAGTTTTGTCCTCTTAGAGCACAGAAAGAAAGTCTAAGCCTTTCAACACGGCAGTTTTTCATTAGTGGAAGATGATTCAAGGGATGTCTCTATCCTCTCTCTGTTCCTCAACGAGAGATTTCCAGGTCCTTAATGCTTGGTAGAGTTTTAGGTCTTTCCATCTTCCAAACCACTCTGCTCTGAGCACACTCAGGGTGTTGAACCCAACTCTGTGTTCTTTTATGTACAATGTAAGAGAGGTGGGGTTGACTGTCAGATCTTTTCTGCCCCCCAGTTTCCTTCAGACAAAGACAGAAGGACAATATCGGCCAAACGCTTGAGGCTCTTTGATTTGTCCACCATGGTCTAGCTTGTACGTGGTTGGCAACAGTGTTAACACAATGACACTTTTTGAAGACAAATTTTGTTACCAACAGAAAACTATTTTGCTCTGGGGCAGAACATGAAATTCCATAGAAGTATAGCTGTCCATTTCCAGACCTTTAATGAGCAA
This sequence comes from Balaenoptera borealis, assembly GCF_965194805.1. NCBI lineage: Eukaryota > Metazoa > Chordata > Mammalia > Artiodactyla > Balaenopteridae > Balaenoptera > Balaenoptera borealis. The sequence goes on from NC_138866.1 coordinate 21,046,734, forward strand.
ATAGGTCTCCACCTGTTTGCCACACATGTTCCTTTCTCCCAGAAAATAATGAGAGATAGCCTCCTAATCATTCTAATCATCTCTCATAAGTCCCAGGCTTTAGCAAGTAGGCTAATCAAGAGGAACCTAGTATTACAGTGTTGTGAGGGGAAAAAAGGTAAGGTTTGGGGGCTAGACAAAACTGGGTTCAACTTTTGTCTCTTCAATGATAACTTTGGTAACTCACTCTACCCTTCTGAACCACAGTTAACTCATCATGCTATTGAGTTGTTATATTTGGAATAATGTATGTTAGAGACCTAGCACTGAGCCTGACACTTAGTAGGCTCTCAATAAATATTATTAAAATTACTGTAATTTAAAGTACTTAGATATCCTTTATTTCAATAGCACTGTTTTCAATGGCATCTCATTTCTATGCATCAGCATCAGAGAATGGGAAATTTCCATGCAAATTTCCAGAGATTTGAAGCTTACACTTTTAGGAACAATGTATTTTAATTGGAATTTATCCTAGAAAATATTATCTCCTTTTGTGACTGTAAAAAAGAGTGAAAAACATAATTTAAGTATTTATTTTTTACTGTAATACCTATATTGCAGTATTAACAGTATTATGTGGTAATATTGTGATACCTCCAAGAAAATTTGAGATGGAAAGGACCATTTCCCTCTTCACTAAAGGGTCTCTGGCTTTTACAATATTTGAGATTTTATTCTTTTTTTTTCTCAATATGTCTAATGGTCCTGGCTAGGTCAGACCTGTGACTCACATACGGTAGCAAATGGAATTAGATGACACACTTCAATAGTATCTGTTTACTTTATGGTTCTCCTATTTTCATGAGGATAATCAATATTTTGTTTGGAAAAGTTTGAGGACTATGATATCTGAAGTGAGGCCTGCCCCCCGGAATCAAATTTTGTAGCTTCTTTTCCTCAGCCCTGGGAATTCTCACTACAGTGGATTTGGTCACAGCCCTTGACTTACAGAATTGCATGACTATAAAATACTGTGGGTTACAGCATGGTCAGCAGCCCATGGATAGGGAGACCAATTCTCTGACTGTAATCAGTAACTCAGAAGGTGAGAGGAGGCAGCATCAGTGACGGTCAACAGAGCAACAGCAAGCACTGGCTAAAAGTAGTGTCAAGAGAAGCATGTGGAGCAGAGAAGCCAAGAGGTCCACGCAGTTGATTTCAAATGTGGCTAACTCCCTCCCTCCCACCCAACGCCACCTCCAGGGCATCCTAGAGGAAAGCAAAGAAGGAGGATGGCTGAGGCTCTGCTGTTTCACACAAGGGGCTATTGACGGAGCAGACTTAGAGGTAACTGTTTAAAATATCATGCTTAAGGTCCACCAACAAGTAAGACTTGAGTGAGACTGAGGTAATACACTCAACTCTCTTGTGATGATTTTCCCCAAACTGCCAAAAAGCTTTCTGACCATTCTATTGTCAGAACAATTTCTTCTAGTGTTTTTCTGCCTCTGACCTTCAATGAACTCTAAAAACAAGTAAATAAGCTCTATAACATTACCTAGAATGAGTCTGTTGACACTGTATGAGCACTAGGGACTACTTTGAGTATAGCCTAGCATCTTAATTCAGAGACCACATGGCATCTGTTTTTAACTACTCAGGACAAATTTAGAGTTGGAAGAAAAGGGCAAATAAAGCCAAGACCAAACTAAACCAACTTGTCTTTCTTTGCCTCCTAAAAAGATACTAGTTCTACAATTTCACCAGAAATCTAAGAGCCATGAAAGACATCCATTATATCATTTTCAAAAATTACAACAGCCTATATTTTACAAATATAGAACTATGAAAACATTTGACTTTGAAAATCAGAGAAAAATCAGCTAGGGGACTGACAGCTCTCTAAGCATTTCCAGGTCTCTTTAAGTATCACATATTCGATTTTCAGACCAATAAGCCATCATTGCAGCTTAACGGTCTCTCTAGGGTCCTATCTTCTATAATACGGATGCTTGTATTTGCTGTATAGTTGCATAACTATGATAAGATTAATTAAAATTGACTAATTTTAAAATAGATTTGAGCTGAATTGCATAAACTTCTAATATGCAACATTTAAACATTACCTGATTTCATTAAAACAGCTCGTGGGCTACAGCATAAAAAGAGACTTTAAATTTATTTATTTATTTATTTATTTATTTATTTATTTTTGGCTGTGTTGTGTCTTCGTTTCTGTGTGAGGGCTTTCTCCAGTTCCGGCGAGTGGGGGCCACTCTTCATTGCGGTGCGCGGACCTCTCACTGTCGTGGCCTCTCTTGTTGCGGAGCACAGGCTCCAGACGCACAGGCTCAGTAGTTGTGGCTCACAGGCCTAGCCGCTCTGCGGCATGTGGGATCTTCCCAGACCAGGGCTCGAACCCACGTCCCCTGCATTGGCAGGCAGATTCTTAACCACTGCACCACCAGGGAAGCCCCATAAAAAGAGACTTTAAAATATGGCATTTAAGTTTTGTGTGCATTTGAGAATGGTAATTGTTTTAGGAAGCCTCTGTCCTAAATTACTGACCCAGTGATAAAGTCATCAAATGAGGCATCAATAAAAACTTAAATGAACATCTATTACATGAAAAGCTATTTTGCTAGGCATTGGGTAAATGAAGAGGTATGGAGGCAATCGCTAAATTAATCTCTAAATTAAATTTTATAAAGCAAGTTGTAATTCAAATATTAATATAAATTACCATCAATGCTTAATAATGATTCTTAGCTACTAGATCATCTTGAAGACCTTTGAATTTTTGACTCATAAATTTAGAAGAGAATTTAGAGTCCAATACTCCCTTTAAAAGTAAAAAAATTGAGGCCTGGGAAGTGAATGATTTCCAGTAAGTAATCCAGAACCTGGCTCATAGAAGGAATGCAGAAAATACTTATTAAGCAAATGAATAAATGAAATTATTTGTACAGTCATTCAGTGAGAGGGAAACATATCTGACCATAGAATCCAAATGTCCTGACTCAGCCCTGTGGTTAAATGTTCTAGACTTCCACTTTGGGTCTATAACATTAAGCCACACTTTTTTTTTTTTTATTTAAACTTTTCATTTTGAGATCATTGTAGATTCACATGCACCTGCAAGAAGTAATACATAGGGATCCCATGTAAAGGTATGCTTTCCCCTTATTGTTTCCCCTTAATGGTAACATCTTGCAAAACTATAGTACAGTATCACAACTAGGATATTGAGATTGATAGCTAAGATATAGAATATTTCCATCATCACAGGACTCCTCCTATTGCACTTTCATAGCCATACCCACCTCCTTCTGCCCCATTCCCTCCTTAACTCCTGGAAACCAACAATTTCTTCTGCATTTCTATAATTTTGTCATTTCAATAACATCATGTAAGTGGAATCATATAGTACATAACATTTAGGGATTGACTTTTTCTTCATTTGGCATAATTCCTATAGAGATTCATTGAAGTTGTTTCATGTATCAGTAGCGTTTGTTCCTTTTCATTGCTGAATAGCAAGCCATGGTAAAGATACACTATAGTTTGCTTAATCATTCACTCATTATAGGATACCTGAGCTATTTCCAGTGTTTGGTTATTATGCTGCTATAGATATTCATGTACAGGTTTTGATGTAAATAAAAGTTTTCATTTCTCTAGGATAAATGCCCAAGAGTGCAATTTCTGGGTTGTATGTTAGTTGCATTGTTTAGTTTTTTAAGAAACTACTAAAATGTTTTCCAAAGTAGCTGTACCATTTTATATTCTCGTCAACAATATATGAGTAATCCAGTTTCTCCACAACCTTATCAGCTTTTGGTGTTATTACTATCACTACTCTATAGATGTATAGTAATAGCTCGTTGTGGTCTTAAATTGTATCTCCTTAATAGCTAATGATGTTGAACATCTTTTCTTGTGCTTATTTGGCATCATATATCATCTCTGGTGAAATGCCTGTTCATGTCTTTTGCCTATATTCTAATCAGACTCTTTGGATTTATTTGTGTTTTTTTCTGTCACCTAGCTCTCTTGAATGTATAGCTTTTCCAAAGTGGGGAAGTTTTCAGCCCTGCCCTCTTTCTTCTCCCTTTATGAGACTCCAATGACATAAATGTTAAATATTTTGTTATAGTACCACAGGTTCCTAAGGCTCCATTTAACTTTTTCTTTTTCAGTCTGTTTTCTGTTTTTGCATATTGGGTCATTTCTATTGCTCTTTTAATTCACTGACTCTTTTCTCTATCCCTTCCCTTCCACTGTTGAGTCTATCCAGTAAGTTTTTAATTATGGTTATTGTATTTTTTAATTCCAAAATTTCCATTTGGCTCTTCTTTAAATCTTCTATTTCTTTGCTGAGACATTTTATTTTTTTGTTTCAAGCATGTTCATAACGGCTCCTTGAAGCATTTTTATGACTGCTTTAAATTCTTTGTCAGATAATTCTAAGACCTCTGATATCTCAGTGTTGGAATCTATTGTCTTTTATCATTCAGTTTGAGATCTTCCTTGATCTTGCTATAATGAGTGAATTTCAATAAACACCTGGACATTTGGGAGTTACACCATGACACTGAATCTTACTTGAACCTTCTTCTGGTCTACCTGGCTTCTTTTGACACCACTCTTGCTGAATGGAGGTGGGGGTTCTGGCTCGCAATAGGCCTTCACGGGTACCTCACTGGCTAGGAGGAGTAAGAGGACCACCTTATTGCTCCCCACATGTTCTCCACTAACACCATGGTGGGGAGGGGTGGCCTCATGACTGTTGAGTGGTGATAAAAGTCCCAGATCTCTACTTGGTCTTCTCTGACACTACCCCAGTGGTGGGTGTGGGGCACTCCTCATTTAAGCTTGGAGAGTTTCTGAAGTCTAGGATGCCCACTTTGTTACTGAGTCCAAGCTTGTACTGCTTGCTGCACAACAAACCAATAAATCGAGAGACAAAGTTTTGGGGCAAGGACTAGCAACTTTTATTCAGAAAGCCAGCAAACCAAGAAGATGCCAGACTAGTGCATCAAAGACCCATCTTATCCAGGTTAGAATTCAGACTTCTTTTATACTAAAAAGGAAGGGGTATGGCTAGTTGTTTCAGACTTCTTAGTGCCAGCCAGACCCAGGAGAGGATGTGATAATCCTTTGTTCTTGCAGCTGTCCAGGTAGGTCTGTTCACAATGTTCCTATAAAGCCCCAACAAGACAAATGTTATTTTCTGTTCTGCAACTTTTTATCTCTATGTGAATGGAAAGTGTTATAGCTTTAGAGTCAAGCCTGGGAGGCAAAGCCCTGAGAATGAGCTATTATGTGTATTTCAGGCTATACGCAACATTCTTTAACTGACTGATGAAAACAAGGTGCAGAGCCAGCATGACTAAGCAACAGCGCCCAAAGGTTAGAGCTAAAGGAAGAGATTCAATATGGAGTCAGGTTTGTTCTTCTCTGTTACAACTTGGCCTTTGTAGCTGGATAGGTGGGTGAGAGTGGGGACACAAATTTCTCTGTGATATTTGGCAGGAATAGAATCCCCAGGTTGTCTACCTTTCTAGGCTTTACTTTCATGGCCCTGTAGCTAGAGAGAGTGGAATATTATCAGTGAGGGGGGCGGGAGAAAGTGGTGGTGGTGAGGGATAAGAGGGGGGATGATGGGGGGCAGAGGGAAGTCTGCACTTGTTAGCACTTCTAGGTTGCTGGCTTCTTTAGTTCCACGTCAAAACCCAAGGAATCCTTACCATGATGATGTTCCTTGGGTCCTGAGGTCCCTAGCCTTTTTCTTTCCACCTCTAAGATTTTTTGATGTTTGTCCTAAGATTTTAGTTTTATTTAATGTGAGGGATAGGGAAAAGTATGTCTACTTCATGTTCCCTGAGCAGAAGTTCAGTTTCACACTTGTTTTTGTGACTTTTTTGGGAAAGCATAATTCCTCAATACCCGAATGCCAAAAATTAAACTTTTTCATATTATGGCTTGGAGTCCTGAAAAGCCATATAATTGTACCCTCAAACAATTCTATCAGACGCAGCCACCATGAGGAACCCCCGATTGTCAAACAGACACCCCATATCCTCACACTTGTCTTGTGCATTGCTGCTAGGAGCTGGCCACAGTCTTCACCACTCCTACCACCTGTTGTAAGAGGGTCAATGTCCATCATTGAGTGTGACCTCAGTATGTTCCAAAGCTTTCAATCATTAGTATCTCTGAGTACGGTTGAGCTCCCTAGAAATGTAAGAACAGCTTCTCTCCTAATTATGCCTTGTTTTGACATTTGGACCCCAACAAAATTCCATTTATTCACCAGCCAGCCTCCACCCGCTTCACTCCCCAGAAGCTGGAAACCACTCAAGGTAACAAGTGAGAGCCATTTCCCATTTTACTCCTCCCACCCTGCCCTCTTAGTCTTGCTCCCAACCACAACTCCTCCATCCTCTCTTAAATAGAAAAATGCTTTATGTATATCCACAGGCACAAATAGCTAAAGAGAGTGATTTCGTTCCTTACATTATCTCTACTCACTCCTGTCCTAAGCCAGTCCAAATATTGCCAAACATTTTGCTAGCATATGAAATGCAGTAGGGGATTTTTAAAAGTATGTGACAATATTTATGACATCAAAGACCTAATAATCTAGTTTGGAGGACAAAATCCATACTTCCAAAGAAAGTCTAAATAAAAATAATTGAACTAGTATTAATATGCCAGGTGTGAGGGTCTGAAAAGAATCCTCATTATTTTTTTCTCTTAATTTTTTCTCTTTAATTTTTTTCTCAAAGAAAAATCTAAAAATATGAGAAACCTGACCCCAGGAAATTTAAGTGGCTTGTCCAATGTTATTTGACTAGTAAATAATGATTCTGGGACTAAAACCTGGGTGTCTCTGCTCTGAGCATGAGACCATGTTAAGACACTTCTAATGAGATCAGTAAGTATTTTAGCTCATACAAATAAAAATCATCTGAAGATTAAAATAGAGACCAGTGACAGGAAGAAAAGTTAGCAAAGTGACTGCTGCAACAAATTTTAACTACAAAAATAAGCAGCCTCTAGAAACCTCCACAGGTAAGATTAGAGCTGTTCATTTTACAGTGGCATATATTTTTTTAAAAAAAAGAAGGAAAAAAGATCTATGTCTTCTAACAATCTAACAAGATAAAATTCTGTTTATTCTTGCTGTAATGCCTAAAGCTTTTACTGTCTGGTAGTTCCTGATTCAATAATTAGTAAGCAGTAAACAAGAGAGATTTAAAGTTGCCTAATAAAAATTTCCTTATAGCAGGCACTAAAAGTATCAAGAAGCTGTAACTAGTGAAAATGGTTTTTAAATAGTAGTCTGTAAGCAAAAGCATTTGATGGGTGAAAAAAAAATACATGAAAAACATTTAAAGGCAGGGACTCAAATTTTATTACTATATTTCCTTTGCTTAGAACAATGTATGGCACATAGTAGGAACTCATTAGATATTTGTTAAATTAATTCTAGGAAATTATTTCTGTTATTAGCAACAAAATTCTTTTAGAAACTCACATAATGTCACTTGATGTTGCTGCAGGGCAATTTTCCTGAGCCAAAAACTAACGTCTGAGCCCCTGATTACAACCTTTTTGTCCAAGCAAACAACAGGGTATAAAACTTATTAGCAACACTGACAAATACGGTTTTATCATTTATTGGAAGAAGCTGCCCTCAATTAACCAAAGCCAAGTTCCCATATCCATGTAAGTTCCAAGCCCAATTGTGTCACTTGTTCACTGAATAACTCTGATCTTCAGGGCTTTTTAATCTGAGGAATAAGAATTTTATCTCTTAAGGTACTTGTGATGATTTTTTTTAAGATAGAAAAAAAGAGCTACATTATAGATCTGCTGAGACATAGTATGCCCACAATACTTGCAAAATATTTAAATCAGATTCTGAAAATTCACCCCTTTTCTATGATGCTTACCAAGAGATTTATCAGTTAACCCAGAGTAATTTTATTAAATTCTAATAGCTGAGAAATAGATGTAGGGTTATATCCATGGACAATTTATACCTATGTAACTCTAACTTCCTCCATGTCTGCTAAATCCTGTAGCCTTTGATAGTCAGTACATGGGACAAATATCACCCTCCTAGGTATCCAAAGCTTAGAGGTAAAAATTTCCAAAACATGTAAGCTGTAGCAGCTTAGTAAACAATCAATATTATCACCTATTGTGTAGCTAACAACATGAAAACATGGCTTCATATCTTCCACTAAAGCTCAAATATAATCACTCTGGAAAACAATGTCTCAGGGCTGGTTTATTCTGAGCTCCAGATAAATATAGCCAGAGAAGAAATGTTGTCAGTGTGGTCAGCACTGAATCTGGATGATTGGAGCTAACAAGAAAGAAAAAAGAAAAAAAGAAAAGAAAGAAAAATTATCACTGGATCACCTTGAGTCTCCCATCATACATAGGGAACTAGATAAGACTTAAATGAGATGCCTTCAGTCTTCTTTCACTGGGATCTAGTTCTTTACCCTTATTTTCAGCAACCTTTATGTGTATGAAATTGTGCAGTTACTTAAGGGTGCCCCCAAACAACAGCTGATAGATGAGTTCTAAGGGCCTCCATGCTCTGATATCCTTAGTTCTGTGAATCTCTGAATGGTAGGTGATGTGAATATCATAACAATGGCTAATATTTCTTTGCTATGTGCCAGTCATTATGCTAAGCACTTTCCTTTAATCTTCTTTAATAACCCAAGGACATAGGTGCTACTAATACTCCTATTTTATTAATGAGGAAACCAAGGCATAGAGAAGTTTTATCACTTTTCTAAGGTTCACAGTGAACAAGTGCAGAGGTGAGACATGAACCTAGGCTGTCAGCTCACAAAGCCCACACCCTTAACCAACTCCTGCCAACCAGGACATCGTTTAGAGAATTAATGAGGCAGGCTTAGAGGTCAGATAAATTCAAGGAATTATTGAGCCCAATTTCTGGAATATGTGATGGCATAATCTTCTTATTGATGATCTTTAAAACAAAGGGAAAAGGGAAGTCAAAGAGACGAATCAGAATGATTTTCTTCATGTGATTTAAAAAGGGTTCTTTCCTAACTTCCCCCTATATGCTTTCTGAGCACAGAAACAAAATCAGGATGAAATGGGGAAGAAAGCATTGAGCCAGGGGAATGTGTTTTCCAAGCATAAAGTGCACCCAACCTCATCCCTCAAGTCACCCACAATCATGAGCAGTTTAAAAATAAAAAACATATATATACATGTATATGTATGTATATACATGTGTGTGTGTATATATATATATATGTGTGTATGTGTATATATATATATATATATATATATATATATATATAATCTTTCACTTTTGTGCATTTTGCTTTTCAGGCTTATTAAAAATAGCACTCATTAACACCAAATAGGAATTTATATCTACTGTACATAAATTAGCATATCAATTTCAACAATCTTCACTCTGTGGCAATGAAGTTAAAAAGAAAAATCAGACCAGCTTTAGTCATTCTATTCCTTCCCTCTTCCACATTTTCATTTTATTTCTTGTCTTCTCTAACCCCGTTCCCAGCTGCCAACCCCAAGCTGTAGGAGTTTCAAACCTCAAGCAGAGAGTGGTATTTATCCAGAGGCTGCCTGCTGTAGCTGAACAGGACTGCAGCCAGTCACCCATTCCAGGTTCACGGAAACCCACGCAAAGACCCCGCTCCTGTTGCAGTCGTGCTTGTGCTCTCTCTCTGCAATGTACCCTCTGAATGTTCTCAGGGCACACATTTCAGTAATGTTCATGCAGGAGAACTTCCCAGATGCCAGGGTCCTGCATTTTTCATGTTTTTAAAAAATATTTTTGCTGTATCTTCACTGAAAGTCCCAATTCTATTCTAGATGCAGTATCAGTATGTGTTCAAGTGGGAACTCTGTCAGTTCTGGGTCTACTTTGTTAATGGACCCCTTCCACAGTAAATATGGGGAAAAGGAATTGGCCAGGAAACAAACTATTTACTTATAGTTGTGGAAATTAGTCAAAAGACTGAGTGATGAGACTGATACAAATTAGAGGCTACTTATATTTAATGTTTAGCTTTGCATACTAAATAAAATTCCTTATCCTACCTTGAAATACCTGAAAATGGGGAAAAGATGGAATGGAATGGTACTGTATCTTGAGGTTTTAATTAAGTGTTTAAAAAGGCTTAGGTCCATTGTTGATTTCTTTAATGTTAAAACTTTTATAATCATTACATTTCCATAAGGAAGACAGTCATTTGTTTATTCATTTATTCATCAAGAATGAACTAAGCAACAACTAGGGAAAGTCAAGAGTATTAAATGCTGTGGGTGCTACATAACTGTCTAAGACAGGGATGCTATTCCCAAGAGATGCGTGGTATATAAGGGAGACATAGAGTCAGTCCTCCTCTTTGCATGGACCACAGTAGTACTGGTTAAAGGTAAATTCAAGAGCATCTAGTCCAGTGTTTCTCAAACATTAAGATACCTACGAATCACCTGAGGAGCTATTTCAAATGCAGATTCTAATGCAGCAGACCTCAGATGGTACCTGAGATACTGTATCTCTAACAAGTACCCAAGTGATGCAGAAGCTGGTGGTTCATGGACCACACTTTAAGAAGCAGAGTTAGACAACAATCCCTGCCTATAATACCAAGGTATTTAGTTCAATGCAGCTGGAGTCAATGTGCATTAATCCTTTATATACCAATAACTATTACCCTAAAAGAGCAACCTCATAATATCTTTACAATATAACATTCCTCAGAGAAGCATCATATCCACATCTGTGACTCACCAGCTATTTTGCCTTTGCAAGCTATTTACCTATAAGCCTGTTTATCCGTCTAAAAGATGGGAGCAATAATGCCTAACTAAAAGAGCTGTGGAGAGGATGAAAGAGATCATGCTAGTATAGTGCCTAATACATAAAAGTTGGCACCCATAATAAGGAGCTTTTTTTTTTTTAACCATTATTATGAGTTGAGGAAAATGAGTATTTCTTTTTAAATTTTAATAATTAAAATTTATCTTTTCTAGTCATAAAAGGCAACATCATTAAGAAAAGTAAACTTCAGTAGGAATTTGAGAGTTGAGTCATTTTTAAAGCATTGGTGAAGGACATGTTCCAGCATAAGCACTTGGTCAGAGGCTCCCATCAGTAATTAAGGACTGCTTGCCATCAGCAGTGTGAATCTGCATTATGTAAGACATACTGATTTCTGGAGGAAGTCAACCCCAATCTCTCCCCTGCTAATAAGAAATTGGGAGGCATGAAACAACCCCAGATGGTACATGTTTGTAGTAGTGAATGACGTATTTTAATGGTGTGAGTTAAGTTTTACTTTGCGTTTTTAATGAGAGACTCACTGCCTGCGACATTTTCATTGTAAACTAGATTGCCCCACTAGGTCTTAAACTATTTTATGTTAAACATAAAGTTTTGCAAACTTGTATGGGTGATATTATTCATCCCCTGAAGCACAACGGGATATAAAAATATTTCATAATGAGCCATGAATACATAACATAACCCCAGAAGTTTAATAATACTAATCCCTATTTTATTTCACCAAATGACTCCTTCTTCCACCTGCATGAAGCCATTTTCAACAGAGAGAAGATTCAAAGTCGGTTTCAAAAATATCAACAGAGTTATTTTCCCGAAATTCTAAGTGAAAATAACCAAACAGGAAGTGGGATGAGATTATTTAACATTTGTTTGAAAGAATATTCTGGAAGGATAGGTAAGTCATTTACCTAAATCTCTTTTCCTTGATTACCTGAAAAGTAACATTACTTTGAGATGACTTGTTTAACGAGATTCAGTCTCCATCTCCCAAGAACCATTCTAATTTTAAAATTCTCATCTTTTATTTGGTAGGACATTTTCTTACAACTGAAGACTTGGGGAAAGAAAGTCAGCTGGAACATTTTTAGAGCCTTTACCAGAGACTGTGAAAATAAGACACAGCTTCAGATACACTGAGTCACTAGTACTCCATACCAAGGAAGGGGAATTAGTTTCTAGTATCTAAACATGGTTGTTAAAACTTGGGCAAGTTAATGAGTCCCTAGACCTCTCTTTCCTTGTCTGCCAAGAGTTTTTCAAAATCTGTTTGAGGATCACCTATATGCAATGGCACCTGGTGAGCTTCTTAAAAATTCATATTCCTGAGTCACACCAACTCCTACTGAATCAGGTTCCAAGGATTTCATTTTTCTTGACAAGTTTCCCAGGTGATTCTCATGTTCAAAAGTATGAGAACTACTGGACTAGTTTAGTTCCAAGGTCTTCCAACTTCAGTATTCTTTGCTCTGGAACACACACCCAATCTGAACTACAACTCTTGATAAATCCCACCCTCAGCCCACTCCACCGTTTCCCTATGATCTCGTATTTCAGTCTTCATTTAAGACTTGAGTTCTGTGATCCATTTGGCAACTATCAATTGTGTACCTACAACGTGCAATCTCCTCTTCATCTCTATCCTAATTGAAATAGAGCATGTGAAGGACATGCATATGGAAGAGAGTATAGGCAACTAGCAAGAAACTAGAAACTGACTAAGATTAATAATCCAAAACTTCTTGAATTAATAATCAAATAAATCATACCTATATTAAAATATGAGAGTTAAACAAGAAGCCAAAAGCAAACTGTATCAAAGTGTGTCTAATATGATCTATTTTTGTAACGTAAAATCAAAAAGGCTATTTAGCGAGATGTATATGTGCGCCATGTCTATATAGAAGCACTGATGATTTTTATATAACATATAAGCATGAGAATAAAAGGAAGTAACTACTTTTCCTGAAAGGCTGGGAGATAGGGATGATTTGTTAGAAACAGGGAAAAAGAAGCAAGAAAAAAAAGAATAGGTTAGATATAGCAGTTATGCATTTATAGAAAATTATAAATCTATGTATGTATATATATAAATACACTTTTTTTTTTGGTTGCGCTGGGTCTTAGTTGCTGCAGGCGGGCTCCTTAGTTGCGGCATGCAAACTCTTAGTTGCGGCATGCATGTGGGATCTAGTTCCCTGACCAGGGATTGAACCCAGGCCCCCTGCACTGGGAGCACAGAGTCTTAACCACTGCGCCACCAGGGAAGTCCCATAAATACACTTTTAAAGTAAAACAGAATAAATTTGAATAATGAACAACTAAGTAAGCCAAAGGTTATGCAAATAACAAGTCATAAATGTTTAAAATACATCACATAAAACTGGCCATCTGTACCGTTTTTCTGAATACTATGGCTCTATTCTAATTAGACATTTTCTAATTTAAAACCTAGAAATCAGGAGTTCTTTATAAAGAAGGAACTTTGGCTCTGTTCAAGGCAGAGTATCAGTATCAAAGCTTTGATATGGATTGGACTAACCCTGCCCAAAATTATTTGCACAATTCTAAGTAGTCCCTGTTGCCACTCTGGTCTTCATGCAATCATTTGTAAGATGAAGAGATAGAGCTAGATTTTTAAAATATTTTCATGATGCTCTGCTGTCTTCAAATTCTGCCTCTGTAGGAATCTAAGTTTATTTTTCCCTTTCATCAAGCTTTGAGATAAAAAGAACTGCTTTGTAAAAAACTTTTAAAGTAATTTCTTTTAGTTATCTCTAAAGGGAGAGCCACTACAAATACCATAAGCTATTCAGAAGAAAATGAAAAGATAAAATTCTTTCTTGCTAGGGAGAGGTGGGAGTGTAAGGGGATCCTAAAGATTTTTCTCTAAGAATTGGGCAAAGAAAGAAAGAGAGGGAGAAGGAAGAAAGGGAGAAGAAAAGGGAGGGGACGGGAGGGGGAAGAAAGGGAAAAGGAAGAAAAGCTAAGCATCTGCAGTGTAAGAAGGGGTCTTTTCAACCAAGCAGGTATATGCCAGTTGAGTGTAGCCTGCAAGAAAAGGAAACTATCCCAGAGAACGTGGCAGTCTTACATTCTTATCCTAGCCAAGATGTGGGTAATAATGCTATCTGTAAGGGAGATGATGAAATATGAGGCAAAGAAAATGAGTTCATGAATTTGAGATCGAGAGAGAGAGCGAGAGCGAGAGCAAGAGAGAGAGAGAGAGAGAGAGAGAGAGAGAGAGAGAGAGAGCGAGCTCATTCAATATCTCAGAATGGCCTAAAGCTTTCTTTGAGCCAAGTTTAATTTCCTTTGTCAAGTTCAATTTGCAGATATTATAGGACATCACCCATGGGTGCATGTACTCCTCCTAGTACGTATTGTACTATTCTGTCCATCTGCAGCTCAGCAGGGTGAACATATGAAGTAATTTACCTAAAAGCTCAAATTCCTTGCTGTAATGTTGGAATTTTCAAGTCCGAGCAAGTGCAGAAGACATCATCAGTCAGTTTTCTGCTTAATAAAAAACAATGATTTTCTTCACCTTGCAGTGTCTTTATTTCCCAGTTCCCAAAATAGAAGTCATTTGTCTCAGATTCAAAGCAGAGACACAGAGATGTGAAGTGACATACTCAAGGTCCCATATCTTGTTACTAGCTGTGTCCAGAAGGACTCTTTCAGTTGCAAGTGACAGCATACCCAAACCAAACTAGCTTAAGCAAAAGGAAGAGTTACTGGTTCAAGTTTAAGAGTAAGACCAACTTCAGGCTTAACTTGATGCCAAGTCTCAAAAAATTTCACCAGGACCTAATTTTCTCCTAGGTTCTTGATCCCCATCTTCTCAGTTGGCTCTGTTCTCAGCTGTCAATAGATCCAGATCCTATTCTCTTGGATTGAAATCCACTGGGAAGTAGCATCTGCTTCTGCATCAAAATTACTAGCAAAAAAATTCATTGTGGGTACTTCCCTGGTGGCGCAGTGGTTAAGAATTCGCCTGCCAATGCAGGGGACATGGGTTCAATCCCTGGTCCGGGGAGATCCCACATGCACCAGAGCAACTAAGCCCATGTGCCACAACCACTGAGCCTGCACTCTAGAGCCTGCAAGCCACAACTACTGAAGCCCATACACCTAGAGCCCATGCTCCGCAATAAACAAAGCCACCACAATGAGAAGCCCACACACCACTACAAAGAGTACACCCCCCTGTGCCACAACTAGAGAAAGCCCATGCATAGTAACGAAGACCCAACGCAGCCAAAAAAAAAAAAAACATTCATTGTGTCTTGATGTCTCTGTAGCCAGAACTATTGTGTGACTCGATCACATGCCTAAGTCTAAGGTAAGAGTCGTACTCTGCAGGTAGCACATGGACTAAGAACAGAGTAGGCAGAGTCTCAAATAGCAAAGGTTGTTAACAGAAGGAAGGAAAATGGATGACAGCAAGGTCCACAAGTATCTGCCATGCCAGTACAGCCTGAAACAGAAGTCAAGTCTTCTGTCTCTACCTCAACACACTTTTTTTTTTCATTCTGTGTGTGGCTGTGGTCTTAACAACTGATGGAGAGGTTAATGGAGAGGTTAATGACATGGTGATCCCTAGGGTTTAAATGAAAATAAATGTTTGGTGATAATCCAAGAAACAAAAACCATTCATGCAGTGCTAAAGTTGTAAAAGTGAAGCACATTGTCATCTTCCTGACCTTGGGTTTGGCAATGTATTCTCAGATATGACACAAAACCATGAACAACAAAGGGAAAAAATAAATTAGACTTCATCAAAATTTAAAATTTTGGTAGTTCTATTTTTAGTTTTTTAAGGCACCTCCATACTGTTCTCCATAGTGGCTGTATCAATTTACATTCCCACCAACAGTGAAAGAGGATTCCCTTTTCTCCACACCCTCTCCAGCATTTATTGTTTGTAGATTTTTTGATGATGGCCATTCTGACCATATGACCCAGCAATCCCACTACTGGGCATACACCCTGAGAAAACCATAATTCAAAAAGAGTAATGTACCACAATGTTCATTGCAGCACTATTTACAATAGCCAGGACATAGAAGCAACCTAAGTGTCCATCAACAGATGAATGGATAAAGAAGATGTGGCACATATATACAATGGAATATTACTCAGCCATAAAAAGAAACGAAATTGAGTTATTTGTAGTGAGGTGGATGGACCTAGAGTCTGTCATACAGAGTGAAGTAAGTCAGAAAGAGAAAAACAAATACCATATGCTAACACATATATATGGAATCTAAAAAAAAAAAAAGAGGTTCTGAAAAACCTAGGGGCAGGACAGGAATAAAGATGCAGACGTAGAGAATGGACTTGAGGACATGGGGAGAGGGAAGGGAGAGCTGGGACGAAGTGAGAGAGTGGCATGGACATATATACACTACCAAATGTAAAATGGCTAGTGGGAAGCAGCCACATAACACAGGGAGATCAGCTCAGTGCTTTGTGACGACCTGGAGGGGTGGGATAGGAAGGGTGGGAGGGAGACACAAGAGGGAGGAGATATGGGGATATATGTATATGTATAGCTGATTCACTTTGTTATAAAGCAGAAACTAACATACCATTATAAAGCAATTATACTCCAATAAAGAGTTTAAAAAAATTTTTTAATTTTGTGTATCGAAGGACATTATCAACAGAGTGAAAAGGCAGCTCACATGATGGGAGAAAATATAAGGGCTTAATATTCACAACATATAAAAGATTCCTACAACTCAATTAAACAACAAAAACTTGAACACATGCTTTATCAAATAACTCAGATGCCAAAGGACAAATATTGCATGATTCCACTTGTATGGAATGTCTAAATAGGTAAATTTATAGTGATAGAAAGTAAGTTAGAGGTTATCAGGGGCTGGGGGTAGGGGGATAGGAAATTATTGTTTAATGGGTACAGAGATTCCATTTAGGGTGGTGGAAAAGTCTTATAAATAGTCTATAACAAGAAAAAAAAAGGACATTATATAATGATAAAGGGATCACTACAAGAAGAGGATATAACACTCATTAGCATACATGCACTTAATAGAGGAGCACCTAAAAATATAAAGCAAATATTAACAGACATAAAGGGAGAAATTGACAATAATACAATGACAGTAGAAGAGTTCAACACACCACTTTCATCAATGGGCAGATCATCCAGACAGAAAATCAGTAAGGAGACAGTAGTCTTAACACATCTGACCAGGGGACTTAATAGATATTTACAGGATGTTCCATCCAAAAATAGCAAAATACTGGGGGAGGGATGGATAGGGAGTTTGGGGTTAACAGATGCAAACTACTATACATAGAATGGATAAACAACAAGGTCCTACTGTATAGCACAGGGAACTATATTCAATATCCTGTGATAAGCCATAATGGAAAAGGATATGAAAAAGAATGTATATATATATGTATAACTGAATCACTTTGTTGTACAGCAGAAATTAACACAATTTGTAAATCAAGTATACTTCAATAAAGTAAATTTTAAAAACACAGAAATAGCAAAATACACACTCTGTTCAAGTGCTCATGGAATGTTTTTGAGGATAGGTCACAAAACAAGTCTCAAAAAAATAAGAGAATGGAAATTATATCAAGCATTTTTTATGACCACAATGGTATGAAACTAGAAATCAATTACAGGAAGAAAAATGGGAAAAACACCATGTGGAGACTAAACAACATGTTACTAAAAACCAGTGGGTCAATGAGGAAATCAGAAAATACCTCAAGACAATGAAAGTAAAAACACAACTTTTCAAACTCTCTGGGATGCAGCCAGAACAGTTTTAAGAGGGAAGTTTATAGCAAATCAAGCCTATCTCAGGATATAAGAAAAATCTCAAATAAATAACCTAAAATACCATCTAAAGGAATTAGAAAAAAAAAAAAAAGCCCAAAAAGCCCAAAGTCCAAAGTCAGCATAAGTAAGGAAATAAAATCAGGAAGGAAATGAAATAGAAGCAAAAAAAAATTAGAAAAGATCAATGACGACAAGAGCCGGTTTTTTGAAAAGATAAACAAAATTGATAAGCCTTTAGCCAAGCTCATCAGGAAAAAAAGACGGAGGACACAAATAAACAAAATAAGAAATGAAAGGGAAGAAATACCAACCAACATCAAAGAAATTTGAAAAATCATGAGAATATTATGAAGAGTTATATTCCAACAAATTGGAAAACCTAGAATGGACAAATTTCTAGAAACATACAACCTTCCAAGACTGAATCTGGAAGAAATAGACAATCTGAACAGACAATCACAATAACTGAATTGAATTTGTATAAAAAAAAAAAAAAAAACAAAACTCTCAGTGAACAAAATCCAAGACTGGATGGCTTCACGGGGGAATTCTACCAAACATATAAAGAAGAGGTAATACCTATCATTCTCAAACTACTCCAAAAATTGAAGAGGAGGGAACACTCCCAAATTCATTCCACAAAGCCAACATTACCCTGATACCAAAACCAAACAAAGAAACTACAAAAAAAGAAAATTACAGGCCAATATCTCTCATGGACATAGATGCAAAATCCTCAATAAAATATTAGCAAACTGAATTCAACAATATATAAAAAAGATCACACACCATGATCAAGTGGGATTTATTCCAGGGTCACAAGGATGGTTCAATATCTGCAATCGATCAATTTGATATACCACATTAATGAAAGGAAGATTAAAAATCACATAATCATCTCAACAGACACAGAAAAGGCATTTGACAAAATTCAATATCCATTCACGATAAAAACTCTCATCAAAGTAGGTAGAGGGAACATATCTCAACATAATAACGGCCATTTATGAAAAATCCACAGCTAACATCATACTTAAAGGTGAAAAGCCAAAGCTTTCCCTCTACAATCAGGAAGAAGACAAAAGATGTCCACTCTCATCACTTCTACTTAACAAAATACTGAAAGTCCTAGCCACAGCAATCAGACAAGAGAAAGAAATAAAAAGCATCCAAATTGGAAGGGAAGAAGTAAAACTGTCACTATTTGCAGATGACATGATAGTATATATAGAAAACCCTAAAGTCACTACCAAAAAGCTATTAGAACTAATAAATGAATTCAGTAAAGTTTCAGAACTCAAGATTAACATACAGAAATCTGTTGCTTTTCTATACACTAATAATCAACTATCAGGAAGAGAAAGCAAGAAAACAATCTCATTTAAAATCATATCAAAAAGTATAAAATACCTAAGGAGGTGAAAGACCTATACTCTGAAAACTATAAAATATTGAAGGAAATTGAAGATTATACCAAAAAATTGAAAGATATCCCATGTTCATGGGTGGGAAGAATTAATATTGTTAAAATGTCTATACTATCCAAAGCAAACTACAGATTTAATGCCATCCCTATCAAAAATACAATATTTTTCACATAACTAGAACAAATTATCTAGAACCACAAAAGACCCCAAATCACCAAAGCAATCTAGAGAAAAAAGAACAGGGTTGGAGGTATCATGCTTCCTAACTTATACTATACTACAAAGCTACAGAAATCAAAACAGCATGGTACTGGCACAAAAATAGACACATAGATCAATGGAACATAATAGAGAACCCAGAAATAAATGCATACACTTATGGTCAATTAATCTATGAGGGGGAAATATACAGTAGGGAAAAGACAGTCACTTCAATAAGTGGTGCTGGGAAAACTGGACAGCTACATGTAAAAGAATGAAATTAGAACACGTTCTCACACCACACACAAAAACTCAAAATGGATTAAAGACCTAAATGTAAGACCTGAAGCCATAACACTCCTAGAAGAAAACAGAACCCTCTGACATAAACTGTAGCAATATGTTCTTGGATCTGGTTTCCTAAGGCAAAGGAAACAAAAGTGAAAAATAAACAAATGGGACAGAATTCAACTTAAAAGCTTTTGCACAGCAAAAGGAACAATAGACAAAACAAAAATACAACCTACTGAATTAGAGAAAATATTTGCAAATGATATGGCCAATAAGGGGTTAATATCCAAAATACAGAAACAGCTCAGACAACTTAATATCAAAAAATAACCCTATTAAAAAAATGGGCAGAAGACCTGAATAGACATTTTTCCAAATGAGATATACAGATTACCAACAGGCACATGAAAAGATGCTCAATGTCACTAATCATCAGAGAAATGCAAATCAAAACAACAAGATATCACCTCACACCTGTCAGAATGGCTATCATTAAAAAGCCTACAAATAGCAATGGTGGTGAGGATGTGGAGAAAACAGAACCCTAGTACACTGTTAGTGGGAATGTAAATTGGTGCAGCCACTGTGGAAAACAACATGGAGGTTCTTCGAAAAACTAAAGCTAGAACTACCACACGATTCAGCAATTCCACTCTTAGGTAGATATCTGAAGAAAACAAAAACACTAATTCAAAAAGATACATGCACTCCAATGTTCACAGCAGCATTATTTACAATAGGCAAGATACAAAAGCAACCTAAGTGTCCATCAACAGATGAATGAAGAATATGTGGTATACACACACACACACACACACACACACACACACACACACACAATGGAATATTACTCAGCCATAAAAAAAGAATGGAATTCTGCCATTTACAAAATTGTGGATGGACCTAGAGTGTATTACATTTAATGAAATGAAATAGAAAAAGACAAATACTGTATGATATCACTTACATGTGGAATCTAAAAAATAAAACAATTTAGTGAATATTACAAAAGAGAAACAGACTCACAGATATAGTGAACAAACTAGTGGTTACCAGTGGAGAGAGGGAAAGGGAAAAGGTGCAGGATTGGAGTAGGGAATTAAGAGGTACATACTACAATATATAAAATAAATAAGCAGCAAGGATATGTTGTATGGCACAGGGAAATATAGCCATTATTTTATAATAACTTTAAATGGGGTATAATCTATAAAAACAGTGAATCACTATGTTGTACACCTGAAACTAATATAATATTGTAAATCAACTGTACTACAATAAAAAGGTGAAAAAATTATTAAAATGGCAAATTTTGTTATATATGTTTTATCACAATAAAATAAAAACAAGAACTAAGTCAAGCATATTTTCAACTTGCATATTTGTAGCTAGCAACTCCCTCTTAGGTTTCATCAGTTCCCAACTATCACTTGGTCAGCCAGCTGCAAATGAGGCTCAGAAATTTTGTTTTTAAATGAGTACATGGCAAACCAAAAAATTGGGCCAAGTTAGTAAGTAAAAAGCAGAGAGTGGGTATCCGGTAGAAAACCAGTAGTATCCAACGTTTCTGCTCATTTTTTTTTTCTTCTCTTTTCTCTCAAGCATCCAAAACTCCATCAGCGTGGTAGCAATCACTATTTCCCATTCATGAGGCAATATAGATACCACATATCTAGAGACTGTCAGTGACATATCTGGCAAAATTGCAACTATCATTTTTGTTGGATATTGAAACCAGCTGAGCCCAAGATTTACTAACTTTAATGAGAAATTCCTGTCCCTTTCTGATATAGCGCCAAAAAAAACCCACTCATCCAATGGATATATTCTGTATTGCGCAGCTACACATCTGTAATTCCCTACTTTGCATTCATTTATCCTGATAGTTTTTAACCTGGAATTTTTTTTATTGATCTATTGATTCATTCACTCCTTCAGCTGTCATAATGCGGCTACCTGTGTGTGCAAGACACACAAGGTGATGGAAGTACTGGGTTGGCCAAAAAGTTCATAAGATGTTACGGAAAAACCTGAACCCGAACGAACCTTTTGGCCAACCCAGTAACAATCAGAAAAAGTATCCACCTTTAAGGAGCCTCCAATCATGTCGGAAAAGTGAGAGAGGCTGTCAAATAACTATGAAGACCTAACAACTTCTCTGACTCCATATCTCCACCGCCAAGGAGGGGTCACCCAACTTATACTTTCCAACACAGACTCCTTCAGGGCTGAGCTTCTCCATCTCAAATCTCTCTCTGTGTCCCATGGGATTCAATCTGACCTTGTGTGCAATTCTTGACAAAAGCTTCAACTTCAGCTGTACCCATGTTCTTCCACTCTCACTAGTACTTCCCAACCCCCAAAGGCCTAACCCTAAAATAAATTCATTCATTCATTTACTATATATGTATTTGTTTCAAATATTTTATTAAACCAGGCCCTACTATAGGTCTAGGGATACTATAATGAACAAAAGCAGCCATAGCCACTGTCCTCATGGAGCTTAGTATTCAGGAAGGAGGAGGCACATAGCAGTCAAACATTCCCCCAAATTTAACATCCCTGTGGCAGAGTGGCCCTGGCCCTGGGGGAATCTGTAGTGAGGGGGAGTGGATCCAGGCTCTGTTAACTGCAATCAGGTCTATTCGATACTAAAGGCTAAATCCACACGTTCATGTTATCAACAAATATACTGGAGGCAACTTTAATGGCATTAACCATTTATTAAGTGTTTACTGTATGCTTAGTTTCCTTGATTTCCCTCTGCCTCTAGGCATCTGGCATTCCCTGATTCTGAGTATTTCTGTGTGGTAAAACTATCCCCAGAATGACTGACTGTTGGATTTTCCCTGCCTGATCTTCTTCTCATTACATGAAACATAGCCTAAGTCACAGAAGTATCCCGTCCTAATAAACCTGACCAGTTTCCAGACCCAAATGTTTCTGACGGGGCTATCTCAATTACATTCCAAGCTCCTTATCTACTGTAGGAATTCTGATTTTTTTCCCAAATATACGCAACTTATGATTTGTTTCTTCATGTCAAAGATTCTGCGGGCATTCCTCTAGCTTGTCAACCCTAAAGTTTGATCTCTTAAAACTGACAGCTTCAACTTCAGCTCTGGTTTGTTAATACCTATTTTTCCAAGTAGCATAATGTACCACTGCGCCTGAAATGAGATTCAGATAGGTGGACAATCTCCTGCCAGAGAAGGCTAGGTGGGAGAGGCATAGGTATCTGCTTCCAACTCCAACTCCAGGGCCTGGATCTGATCTCCATGAAGAAAGGACTTCAGGCATTGCAGAAGGAGCTCTTTGTGTGAGGAAACTTGTGAGGCGTGGATACAACAAAGCTACTTTAGAAAAGAGACCACACTCTCCCTATTTTTCGGTGGAACACAACTTTGCTCCAGCACAGAGAAACCTGAGAGAAAGCCGCCCAGTATCCCGAAGGCCTTGATGCCTGCACCCCAGGCAGGAAGCCATGATAACCTAGAGAACAAGAGAGGCTTAGAGGCTTTCCAAAGAGACCGTGGTTAGTAAGTAGCTGTGACCACAAATTCTGGGTGCCTTACCATCACCTATTCTTCCCATTCTTCCAGGCCATTAGAACCCCAATTTGTCCAAGGGCAATGCACTCAGTTCCAGGGGAAGAATCACAATTGGTTTAAGCCAATTCTAGTAATTTTACAGCTCTTTGAAAGTGACTACTGTAGGGGTGGGTGTGAGACCTAGTTCCGGCCGAAGGAAAATCTAGTAGCAGCTTCTGAAATTTTTTTCTTCCTTTTCAAATAAGAGAGGAACACACAGAGAAATGCTCCCTGTCTCTCCCTTTCTGCTTTTGTACATTTTCTATGTAAAGGAAGAAAATAGGGGTGGAAAGCAAAGAAGGGACCAAGGCTTGAGAGGGAAGGTGTAACAGCAATCTATGTGGCGCTGGATTCCTAGAGTCCTGACGATCACAGTGGTCAGGCCACTTGCCCTCTCTGTTGTAGAATCATGATTGGTAAACTGTGCCTATTAACCTCTGCCCCTTGTGGGCCAGTACATGATGAGGATAACGGGAGGGTCTGAGTGAGGTCCTTTGTTCCACCACGATGGAGGCATGGTACAAATGGAAAGCATTATCATCTTGTTATCCCGTATTGCAGGAGGGGCCCACATTAAAAAGTGAAAGTTGTATCCTGCCATAGCCATAAAGCAAGAAATGGTATAGAAATGAGCCAGAAATTACTCCTAATTGCACTATCCAATCACATCAGAACCAAGGCTGCTCCAAATTAACAGGCAGCAAATTTAAAGCATATATAGGGATATTTTCTATGCAATACTTAATTAGCCTCTAGAAACTGCTACCATGGGGCGCTACTACCTCAGAGCCCTAGACACATCTCCAGAAGAGCTACTGCAGTCACTGTGCGTAGTACAAAATGCAAGTATAGCCTCTCCCAGAGTTTGCAACCTACTCTAATTGCTCACAGACTGCAATCAGAAAAGACGTCCCTTAGTGGCATACTGTGCAATTGGCCTCTTACTTAATCAAGTGGTCTCTAGCTGTTCCTTTACGGCTAAGTTATGCCACAGCAAGCCCTTCACTGCCCCTCCATGGTCTTGTCAATGATCTGACTGAGACAGGGGTGGCCCTTCATGTATATAGTTTAGAACAACATTGAGACCAACTGAAAACTCTAGCTGCCAATGAAGGAAAGGTAATCTTGGTGGAGGACTCTATAGCCTTCTGTTTAATAACTACTTAGAGTGTCACTGTGTTTAGTATTAGGGTTTAAGCTGGACCAGAGTGGAGAAAGTGTAACACTCACAAGGCAAAGCACAACTTACAGTGTGGTCAGTCATCCCTGCCAATGACAAAGGAAGCACGGAGTTTATTTTTTCCTCCACTGGCTCAGTAGCTGAAAAAGGCCTTTGCGATTGGCTTTAGCACACTTGTCATTGGATTCTCTTTTGAGATACAAGATGTTCAGTGTCTAATCCTCCTTACTTCCTTGGATTCTGGACACTGTTGCTTGGAAGATATAATTATACTCATTAGAATATACAAGACCTAAAGCCAGCTGGAAAAGTCTCTCCTTCAAATTCTTCAAAAAATAAAAAAATTATATCACAGAAGCGAAAACATGGTAATTAAAATGACCATTATGTAGCAGGCTTCCTGTAATTACTGCTATTCATTTTGGCAATGGGGAGTTTGAGGATTTAAATTTTACTTTCCAAGCCGTGAGTGGTAAAAAAGCAATTTATTTATTTTACTTTTGATCACGAGGAATTAATTTTCACCCATTTCTTCAGACTTTATTTAAGGACTACATCATGTTACTTTATCCTGGTCATTCAGTTTTTAGGGACAGTTTTCCTGTCTATTCTTCGCAGGCCACGCTGACAAATACTCTTCCTGCCCTGTGCCAATCACCGAACTCAAGGCAGAGCCTCTTCTAGCTCCTCACATTCTCCAAATACTTCTTTTTTTTTTTTTTTCATCTGGAGCAGGAAAAAGATTAACTCTACAGAATTGCTTGAAACCATCTGGATAATTTTTAAATTCTCCAGCATTGACTGCCACAATCATTAGTGATTATTGCTAAACCTACATCTAAATCATTAGATTTCATCTAACCACCACTCTGTATAATAGTGTCAATCCCAGGACTGAAGGATGTAATATATATAACATGTGAAAATTAAATCTTGTAAAGAAAAATCGTAGGAGAGGAACTCAAATTTTACAAAATAGAAGGATGAAGACCAAGGAAAAGAGATTATGAAAAGCCAGAGGAAAAATAGGTGTTACTGTATGCAACTATGATAAATCAGATGTGATGCTGAGCACGCTGTATGCATTAATCACGCACATAGGAACAATCCTAACAGCTATTTTTGTCTGCATTTTACAACTGAGGCAAAGAGAGGTTAAGTAACTTGCTCACATTCATTAATAGAACTGTAATCCATGTCAGATTTCTTGATTCAAAGGTCAAAACAATCATCATTTTTTAATTCATATTAGCATGGTATATCTTTCTCCACCTCTTTGCTCTTAACTTATCTGAATCTTTGTAATTAAAGTAGGTTTCTTGGAGACCCACTTTAGTTTGATTGTCTTTTTATCCACTCTGGGAATCTCAAACTTTTAACTGGTGCATTAAACCATCCATATTTAAAGTAATTATTGATTTACTTGGATTAATATTGACCATCTTTGCAACTGTTTTCTATTTGTTGCATTTTTTCTTTGATTCCTTTCCCCCCCTTTTTTTCTGCCTTATCTAATTTTAATTTAACATTTTGCATAATTCCATCATATCTCCTCTCTCATATAATCTATACTTTTGAAAAAATTTTGATGGTTACCCTGAAGTTTAAAATACACATTTTTAAATAACCAAAGCCAACCTTCAAATAACACAACACTGTTTCACATGCATTCACATGTACCTTGTAAGAGAGTATCCCCAATTCCTCCCTCCCATCCTTTGTGACACTGATGTCATTTGTTTCACGTATCCATCTGCTATAATCAACCAACACATTGTTTTAAACAAATCATTACCTTTTGAATTAAGAATAAGAAAAGTAAAAATATTTATTTTACCTTCATTAATTCTTGCTCTGACGTTCTTCCCTTCTCTAAAGCAGATCCAAGTTTCTAACCTATATTATTTTTCTTCTGTCTGAAGAACTTTTTTAAACATTTCCTGCAGAGCAGGGCTGAGGGTAGTGATTTCTGTTTGAGAAAGTCCTTATTTCTTTTTCACTTTTGAAGAATAATATTTTTAAATATGGAATTCTAGGGTGGTGGGTTTGTTTTTCTTTCAACACTGTAAAGATTTCACTGCACTTTTCTTTCTTTCATGATTTCTGATGAGAAGTCTGCTACAATTTGTATCCTTTTTCCTTTAAAGGCAAGGTGATTTTCCCCCTCTGGCTTCCTTGAAGCTTTTCTTTTTGTCTTTGATTTATTTGCAGTTTGAATGTGATACACCTGGATGTAGGTTTTCTCATCTTTATTTTGCTTGGTGTTCTCTGAGGTTCTTGGATTAGTGGATGGTGTCTGTCATTAATTTGGGGAAATTCTCAGCCATTATATTTAAACCATTTCTTCTCTGTTCTCTCTTCCATCTCCTTCTAGTATTCCAATTAAGTTTATGTTACACCTTTTGACATTGTCTCACAGTTCTCTTTCATTCCTTTTTTTTTTCCCCTTTGCATTTCAGCTTGTGAACTTTCTATTGACCTATCTTCAATTTCACTGATTTTTATCCTCCACTGTCAAGCCTACTGATGAGGCCACCAAATCATTCTTTATCTCTATTACTGTGCTTTTTATTTCTAGCATTTCCTTTTGACTCTTTCTTATAGTTTCTATCCCTCTGCTTATATTGCCCATCTGTTTTTGCACACTACCTACTTTTACCATTAGAGCCCTTAACATATTAATCATTATTATTTTAAATTCCCCATCTAATAATTCCAGCATCTGTGGCATACCTGAATCTGGTACAATGATTTGTTTTCTCTTCAGACTCTGTATTTTTGCCTTTTGGCATACCTTTTAGTTTTTTGTTGAAAGCTGGACATATAGCATCAAGTAATAGGAACTGAAGATTTAAGTTGGCTATTAGTGTCAGGATTTATGTTAAGCTGGCCAGGAGGTGGGCTGTGTTAAATGTCTGCTGTAGCTATAAGCAACAGAGGCTTCAACTCCCTCTAGAGTCCTTGTTTTTGTCTCCCCATTTGGCTTTGGGGCTTCTCTGTGTCCTTATAGCTATAATCCACTGTTGTGACACTGGAGTATGTGGTGTGGTATTAGGTCAGATATGCGGGAGAGGGATCATTCTATAGTGTTTAATTTATGTCTCCATCTTTCAGCAGGCCTGTGTGTCAGGGCTGTGGCCTTCACAAGTGTTTCTGTCCCTCATCCAATGGTGTAACTCTTCCCCCCTGATCTCTACTCCCTTCTCCAGCTGCAACATTCCCAATCTATTTCCTTGAACCCCTTCCTCCTGTTGACTATTTGTTTTGTTCCCCATTTAGATGAGACAGGAAGAATGAGGGTTCAAGGCAATAGGGAGAATTTGCCTTATCCCTGTGCTGTGGCAAAGTCCTTTCCCCTGGAGAAAACACCCATGTTACAAGAAGTCTCAAGGCATATTCCACAACGGTTATTTTCCCCCTCTCTCTGCCAGGGTCACCAGAAGATCTTTCACAAGGCTGGGCTCCAGGAGTTTCTCACTCTCAAGCTAGTCCACTTGGCCTGTAGCAGTCTGTCAAAATCACCATCTAAGTGTTCCTACCAGTTTACAATTCCAGTGGCTTCTGCTCCAGGTAAGCAGATCTCAGTTGCTGTATCTCTCTGGATGCTCCTGACTCTACAGATTTCAGGGTAGTCGTTTGCCCTATAACCTCAGTTCTCTGACGGGTCCAAGCAAAGTAGATGATTTTTCAGTTTGTCCAGGTTTTTCTTGTTGTAAGGATGGGAGTGACAACTTTCAAGCTCTTTACATATCAGAGCTTAAACTGGAAGGAATTATCCTTTTTGGATAAGGACAGTTTGGTGAGGAAACTAATAAAGAATAAATTAAAGTTTGATTCATCAGACCTAGCCAAAATCTAAAGAACTAAGGTCCTTTGAGAAATTTTATTATTCATTTTAGGTATCTAAGTTCTGTCTATAAGTAATGGAAAGCAGTCAAAGTTTCCAGATTTCTTTTCCACTTTTACCCATGACTTTACCACAAACACTAGTCTATTAAATACTCTTCGGGGGAAAAAAAAGATATCTGTTACCAAAAAGGTTAGGAATAAAGGCTCAGGAAAAGTCTGAGCCTGCATTAAAAGTCTCATGTTTTCTGTTATTTATGCCAAAGTTTACCAAATTCATCTGGCTATGGAATCCTTTTATTCCCTTCGTATTACCTATTAATATCTATGATAGACAGAATAGTGGTGCTCCAAAGTCTACATCCTAATCCCCAGATATTTTGACTATGTTACTTTATAGATGTGATTAAATTAAGGATATTGAGATGGGTAAATAATTCAGGATTATCTACGTAGACCCAATATAATCCCAAGGGTTCTTGAGGGAGGCAGGAAGAGTCAGAAACAGAGAGAAGGCAATGCTGTCATGGAAGCAGAGAGAGATTTGAATATGTTATGCTGAGGGCTTTAAAGACAGAAGAAGAGACCACAAGCCAAGGAATGAGTGCAGCCTCTAGAAGATGAAAAAAGGTAAGAAACAGATTCTCTTCTGGAGCCTCAGAAGGAAATAACTCTCCTAACACTTTGATTTTATTTAGCACAGTGAGACAGACTTTTAACTTCTGACTTTCAGAACTGTAAGATAATAAATTCAGGGGTGGTTTTAAGCCACATATCTGTGGCAATTTGTTCCAGCAGCAAATATAATACTAATATAATACCCTATTATGTTAGTTTTTGGTGAAACCACCTCTGGGAAATGCTATGCTATAGGCAAGCCATGGTGGTAGGCATCATGACAGACACAAGTGAAAGAGACTCTGTCTCTGCTCTAAGTAAGCCTACAAGTTAGCAGAGTAGGCAGAAATGTAAAGAGCTGATATAAGACAGAATATGAAAGAAAAAATCTACTTCATAAAGATATCAAAAAGAGATTAATTTTTACCAGGTATATTTAAGGAATTTCACAAATATTTATTCAAAACTTACTGTAAGATAGGCACAGTACCAGCCAGAGTAGCTACAGAGATCAATAAGAAATGGTTCATGCTCTTCCCTTGATAATCTCCTTTGCACAAGAGCCAAGTCAACCAAAACAAGATTTGTTGCAGTCTGTGTTAGAAGTGGAAAATGCTTTATTAGTTTTATATAGTTGAAAGTATCTAAATTATTGAATGAGAGAATTCAATGAAAAAATATTCATTTCTCTAGTCCAAAACATTAATTTTTTCTAGGCATATTAACAATATGAAAACAGAAGTGGCATTTTAATCTCTCATCCTATTCATAAATGTTTCCGAGGCATTATTTCATTTCATCCACAAAATACGTGGGAATAAAAATATTGATCCTATCACCACACCTTAGAAATAGGGAAACTGGCACTCTATGAGTTAGCACCCCAAACCTGCCACTTCTGTATCTGTAAAATCTTTATTCATAGTCAATTGACAATTGGTGAGGTTTGTGAGCACTAGTGTGGCATGATCAAACCTGTGAATGTCTTTGTCCTTTTTATCATGACTCATTAGTGATACCAAATAGAGATTAGCAGTAATAGCTCCCTTCGCTCTGAGAGTTTTCCACTTACTACAGAAAACTAAATATAGGTAGCACACAATTGCTTAGCAGTGAATAAGTCACAAAACACTGAGGCTACATTGTTTATGTTAAAACTGCTGGTATTTCCAGGTAAAGGAAAACATTTAATTTACCTATATACTCCAGTCCCCAGAAGACAAATACACGTTATCATTGAGAGTGTTTCCCTGGTACACTGCAGTTACAGAGTCTGTAACTCATCTTTCCCTGGAGGTTCTAATACAAACACCAGAGCCCTAAAACAAAATGCAGGGGGTTCAAATCTACAGATATTTCTTAACCAGTATTACTCATTTTATCCCTAAATTCTAAGTTCCTATGAAACTTTGTTTTAATCCAGATAAAAGAATAAAAGTCATTATTTAAGTAATTATTTAAGTCATAAACTTTGAGAAATGGTTATCAGAGGCAGTTAATGACCTAGCCTCTCAGCTAATGGAGGTCAACACTCTAATAAACCACTTGTTAACTGCAGCAATTGACTGACTGCAAGAGAACTACAGCTATTATCTCTCTTTTATGAGTGAGGGGGGAAAAGACACAGTTGGATGGGGACAGCATGTACAAGCACACCAAAAGGTGACTATACAGAAAATGATTGCTACCTGTCAATAAAAGGTTCCCCTTACAATAAATGAGAAGGGGAGAGGAGTCACCATGATATAAGTACATAGTGAATAATACTATGGGAAATGTTAGTCTTGGTATAAAGTAAAAATGCCCAAAACTAAGCCTGCCTGAAGCATTCAAATGTATCCTCAGTAAAAATGGACACAATACTCTGATGGAAGTAAGTTTGGATCTGCTCAAACACTGAGCATGGAGAGAACTTTTCCTTTACAAGGAAATGTCTTTCCAAAGGCAATTAAGATACTTCTCAAAAATGTGTACTTTGAAGATTGAAAATTGGAGTCATATATCCCTGACAATTAGTGAGACTTTTTTTTAAATGAGGACAGTTTTAAAGTAAGAGAGTAGGCATTATCTTTCTAAATCAGAAAGTCAAGAATATGCAGTTTTGGTTAGGATTATATTTAATGATATGAAGAGGGAAAAAAGTAAAAAATAAATGACCTAAGTCAGATAGATTTTTATTCCTCACTGTATAAAAAAAGTTTACAGTTAGTCAGTCCATGCTGGTGGATGACTTCAGCGACATGAAGTCATCAGAGGCTTGGGTTCCTTCTCAGACACGATTCCATCAACTCTAGGATGTGGTTTCTTCCTCAAAATGATGGTTGTGAGAGCTCAGTCACTAAACTGGTGTTTCAGATAGAAGGATGAAGGAAAAGTCCTGACCCTCTGTGTAGTGGTGAATTGACTTTACCCAAAGACAGTTCTGGCTTTTGCCCTCAGCTAATGGGAGGTGATGTCTTGGTCCCTGAAATCCTCCACATGATAAAATGTCTTCATTTGCCTGGAGAATTTGGCCACTGGACAGTCTAACAACATGATTTATGATGGGGTCCACACAGTATCAGGTCCAACCACCAAAGGAACTGGAGACTATATTAGCCCAACTTCCTGGAGGGACTAGAGACTTCAGGTCAGCCAATGAGCAGTATGTGATGGAGCCCCAATAAAACTCTGGACACCAAGGTTTGGGTGAGCTTCTCCCAAGACTCTGTGTATTGTCACACGTTATGGCCGGGAGGCATTTACAAGATTCATAGCTCCAAGAGAAGATAACAACAGGAAACTCTGTATTTGGATCCCTACTGGATTCTGACTTATGCATCTCTTTCCCTGTATTTAACTGTAAGAATAACAGCTTTACTCTGTGGGTTTTATGAGTCCTTCAGTGAACGATCAAACCTGAAGGTGGTTTGGGAGCCCCCTGAACTTGCAATTGGTGTCAGCTGTGAGTAAGTTTTGTGTGAACTGTGTACCCTCTAAACTATATAGTTGGCTAAAACTCACACCCTCCATTTTAAGGGGCATTCCAGAAGTACCATATAACCCTTCCACTCACATTTCATTGGCTATAACCTAGATATATAGACACACCTATCTGCAAAGGAGACTGAGAAATACAGATTTTCCGTTGAGTATACCTCAACTCAATAAATCGGAGGTTCTATGACTTAGAAAGAGAAAGATAAGGGACCCACATATTGTGAGTCATACATTCTGTAAAAATAGACAGTAAAATATATGTAGTTGAAAAAGTTCTTCATTCCTACATACTAGATGATGAGCAAAATTGAGAATGTTAATGTTGTAAAGAAAATCAAGAATTTTCTATTTCACCGAAAGTAGTTTTCATGTCAAATTTTACTTTTTTGCCATATAATTTATATTCTTGCTTCCAAGCATGATCACTCTGCCTTTTAAGTCAAATATATTATTCTTGAAATTATTAGAAAACAGAACAAACATGGTGTCAGCTACACGACGAGCGTGATGTGTTTGGCGCCACATAAAAGTCGAACTACTCTATTAGGAATGTGGTATTTCCATTTTATAGGTAAGGAAACTATAGCTCACACATGCTAATGACTAGCCCTCTGGGGCTTGACAGATGGGGGTGGGGGTGTCCTATGTTCTTACAAAGTACAGGCTTTCCACAGAGGTCCTAAGTCACTGCTTTACCAAAGTCAAGACAGATTCCATTTGGAGTGGGTAATGGCCTCCCACTACCTTGCTGGTCTGGGCTGATGCCACTCCAAGCCCCCTTTGCTTCCCAAGGAAAGAAAGGCTGAGCCCTAGATGAACTACCAGTAAACTCTTACACTCCCTGTCTCCTTTCAGCCACCCGTTTTATTTCTGCTTTGTAAATTTAAAGCATTTGGTTGTTCTCTTTCAGACTAAGTTTCTTGACAATACAATAATGGTATTTCTGAAGTCTGCTGAGACGTCTCTGGATACCAGTCCTCTCACAGGGTCACCTCTATTGATTCACGATGGTTTGGTTTTATCTGTCCCTGGGTTTCTCCGTTAGGAACAGATATCCCTTGCACTAGCATTCTTTAAATTTCTACACAGCAACCAATTTGTAGCGAGTATAGATTTCATCCCATGAACTCATACGTAAGAAATGTAGCTCTCTTCATATTTATATAACCAAACTTAACGGATTTTATTATGCTTCTTTTCCTCAAGATGCTGGAAACAACCCACCCCACCTCCTTTTCCCAGGAAGCCTCTGAGGTTTGGGGGGTTTATATGGTTTGTGGGGTGGGAGAGGCGGCAGAGGGTAGGTTTCTAGTCCTCTGCGTAATCACCTGTGCACACAGCACCCAGGGGACATCCTCACCCCGCTATGGTTTTCGGTCACCCAGCAGTGCAGATCACTGCTGATCAGGCTCATCCCAACACCACAGTCTCATCAAGTCAGCTGCTCTCTGCCAGCCACATCTGAGTCCTCCTAAATGCTCATGAGGATACTTTTCTTGCTTCTGCCCCTTGCTGAGGCTCCAAGAAACCCTGTAAGGATATCCCGTGCCTGTCTACCAAGACACTCCACATAGTCTCTTCCCCTGCTGAGCAATGGGAACTCCAAGGCTTTGCAGCGTCCATGGGCTTCACCTGGCAAAGCACACAGGCCTTCTCTGTTCTCAGGTCTACCAACCCTACCTGGGGGTTCTGGGGAGTTCTATTTTTTTCCCCATTTCCTCTCAGCCTCCCCCGGGGAAGAGTCCAGCAGAGACAGATTCAAAGGAACTCACCAATGTCTGTGCTTTTCTCCATTCCCTCTATCCTGGGAAGTTTTTCTAGTCTCAGGATCCAAAAAAGCCAGAAAAGAGTGATCACACATCTTCCTATACCCTAAGTGGCCTCACAGTCTGAACTTTCAAAATGGAAAAGCTTTGACTGTTTTTCTGCCGTAACAACCTTTTTCTGGTTTATGAGTATATTACAGAGAGGCATAGTACAGTGCTCTTAAAGTGTGGCCTTCAGACCAGTAGCATCAGAATCACCTGAGAAATTGATAAAATGCAGATTTTCAGATCTCACCCCAGACTTACTGACTCAAAAATTCTGGGGGTGGCACCTATCAATCTGTGACTCAAGTAGCCCTCCAGGTGACTTCGAGGCATGCTCAAGTTTGACAAACATAGTACAAGGTGAACCTATAGAGTCAGACTGCTTAAGTCTTGGGAGCTGTGTGATCCTGGGAAAGTGTCTTAACATCTCTGTAAAATGGGGATGATACTTGTATCTACCTCATGTTGAGGCTTTTGTAATTTTATTTATTTTTTTTTAAATTTATTTATTTATTTATTTTTGGCTGTGCTGGGTCTTCGTTTCTGTGCGAGGGCTTTCTCTAGTTGTGGCGAGCGGGAGCCACTCTTCAGCGCGGTGCGCGGGCCTCTCACTGTCGCGGCCTCTGTTGTTGCGGAGCACAGGCTCCAGATGTGCAGGCTCAGTAGTTGTGGCTCACGGGCCTAGTCGCTCCGCGGCATGTGGGGTCTTCCCAGACCAGGGCTCGAACCCGTGTCGCCTGCATTGGCAGGCAGATTCTCAACCACTGTGCCACCAGGGAAGCTCAAGGCTTTTGTAATTTTACATGGGCTAATATAAATATAAAGTACTTTGAACAGGGCCTGGCATATAGTAGGTGCTATTAAAATAGGTGCTGCTTTTATTTTTAAATCTTTTAACTAAAACTCAAATTGCAGGAAGGGCTGGGGCAACAGAAAATGTCAGGGAAAGAAGCAATTTCAAATATACCAGCCCACAAAATGTAAAGGAAATAAAACTGTTTTCCTTCAATTCTTTTAAATTCATTCTATAATTCACATTTTGTATTATTTGACTCTCTCACTTTCTATTTTAATTAAAGACTGCCTTGAACCACACAAAAAAGGTTTTCTAAATCATTCAGTACTTTTACCAAAAGAATGGAACAATTATGTGGGAACTAATTTTGATACCCCAATAAACACTGTTTCATCCACCTACAGGCTGCTGACCAGAGCACTTGTTTACTGGTTTTACGCATTCAGATATTGTGTGAAAGAATCATGCTACCGGCTGAAAAATTGGAAAGTGTTTTAAAATGCATATTCTTTTTCTTTAATAGGATTTGACCTGTATTACAGTATACTGGCTGTGCTTACTGTTAAATAAATTACCTGTTGAAAGAAACTGCTCACTCAGTCACATGAGACAAATTTAATTCTTCAAGGAATCCAATGTCCCATTTAGTAATTTAGGTAATTTAGTAACATTAGTTATTTACTCTAGTTTCCAGAAAACACTCACCTCATTTGATTCATCAGCACACTTCTAGAGATGAGGTCAGCCACAGTTTTGGAAACTAATACCTTCCACAACTTTGTGAAGCCACCACCCATATGACTAATGACCCATCTCTTACTTTAGAGGGAGTGTTATCCTGGTGTCAGCACTCTCTCTGAAGGTTTTCCACAAGGGAAGGGTAGCTCCATTAATGAAAATGAAAATAAAGAACAATTGATAACAGCTGGAAATCTCTGCCTTTACTACTTTCTTAGGAAGAATATTCAAGAATGCATGTAACAGACAAAATTACAGGGGTTTCCCTGGTGGCGCAGTGGTTAAGAATCCACCTACCTGTGCAGGGGACATGGGTTCAAGCCCTGGTCCGGGAAGATCCCACATGCCGTGGAGCAACTAAGCCCGTGCGCCACAATTACTGAGCCCGCGCTCTAGAGCCCGCAACCCACAACTACTGAAGCCAGCGCGCCTAGAGCCCGTGCTCTGCAACAAGAGAAGCCATGACAATGAGAAGCCGGCGCACGCACCACAACGAAGAGTAGCCCCCGCGCGCCTCAACTAGAGAAAGCCCGCGCACGCACAGCAACAAAGACCCAACGCAGCCAAAAAAAAAAAAATTAATTAATAAAAAAAAGACAAAATTATATAAAGGTTAGCTACATCTTCCAAATCCTCCAAATATCTGCTTCACTTCGGCTGGCTTTCACTTGCCAAATTCACAGTGAAGAATAGTCTAGTGTCAAGCATCTTGTTGAAAACAGAAAAGTATGTTTTTAAAAAAAGATACGCTTTCCGGCTTCTCTGGTGGCACAGTGGTTAAGAATCCGCCTGCCAATGCAGGAGACACTGGTTCGAGCCCTGGTCCGGGAAGATCCCACATGCCGCGGAGCAACTAGGCCCACACACCACAACTACTGAGCCGGTGCTTGAGAAGCCACCTCAATGAGAAGCCCGCACACTGCAACAAAGAGTAGCCTCCGCTCACCGCAACTAGAGAAAGCATGTGCGCAGCAACAAAGACCCGATGCAGCCAAAAATAAATAAAAATTTTAAAATATATATGCTTTCTATATAATATGAAACATCTGGGTATTTGAAATTATCACTATTTTGGCTAATCTTTCAGGCTTAATGTTGGTGATGCTTGGCATCATGGAAACATGACAACAATGAAATTAAGACTGATTAAATAAAATCACAGTATTTTTAAGTTGGAGAGAGCCCTATTGATGAATCATCTCATCCAACTCTTTTATTTCACCTACAGGAAAACTCAAGGCTAAACTGGTGTCCTACCCACAAGCTTAAACCCTTTTTAAAACACTATGGATTTACAAACACCTGGGCTTAAATTAACAGACCTTGCAAACCTAATCTTTTCATAAGTAGGGATGCACCTGCATTTTATAAGGACTCTTCTGGTCACAGGGAGTTCTGAAACTGAGTAAGATCTCATCTCTTACCCAAAAAGGGCTTACCAGTTAATAGAGGAAGTGGGACACACAACAGATTATAATACATGGTACTGGTTTAGTTGGAGGAAAGGCATCGTGGAGTAGAATGGCCAGGCATCCTGCTTAAAGACAGGTGGATGCAAGATGGTAAAAGACCTTAAATGCTGTGCCAAGAAAAATGTAGCTCCTCTATTAATAATAACAAACATTGAGTGATTTTGTTATGTCACTGTGCTAAGAGTTTTACCTACATTATTTCATGTAATCCTTTTAATTACCCTGTGAGGTAGGATCCATCACTATACCTTTATTACGCGTGAAAGCACTAAAGCAGCAAGAGGTTAGTGCGTTGCCGAAGGTCAAATGGACAAATGGCAAAACTGGGACTCAGAACTGTCCCAATTCCCTTAACTGTCTGTTCTTGAGCAGGGGAATGATATGATCAAGCTATTCTTCTAGGAGATTAATTTGGCAACAGCACAGAGCATGCACTGTCTTTTTCCTGGCCCACGGCACAAGCAGGAATTACTTAACTACGGTTTCTTTTAGCCATTTAGAGATTTATGAGAAAGTCGTTTCATACTTCTTGGATTTAAAACTTTCATTTCTTTTTGCTTCAACATTTTTTAAGTCATGAGCTGTGACCTAAGCCTTATTCTCAGGCTCTTCCTCCCTCTCCTCCTTTAACTCTCAATAGAGCCAATTTCTGTCTCGGTGACCATTACTGCTTTCCTAAGCCCTTGGGCAAACAGACAAGGCATCTCCCACCAGGCTAATCACCAGAAGACACAAAAAGGGGAGAGGGGAAGGAGGGAATGTGCTCAATATAATTGCACACAAAGCTTCCTCCATCACTTAGTGCTGAAATGTATCTGTTCAAACTAATTATTTTGGGGGGGGCCCACTAATAAATTCTAATATTTCTCAAAGAGAGATGGCTTGTAATTTAATTTATATTACGCTGTTACTGAAGTTTATGCTAATTAAATGTGGGCTTCAATAGCAATTAATCCCAGGAACAATCTAAAAATGTAAATAATGTAATAAAGTAAATAACTCTGCATGCCCCCCAACCCCGCAGAAGCAACAGGCAGCATGAGACGGGGCGCCCCAGAGTGTGTGCGCGTGACAGCAAAAGGAGAGGGAAACTGTTTCTTGCCCTCTCAGAACATTTGCTCTTTAATAAGCATAGCTATATTCTGCATGTATTTCCTGCAGGGAATGGATCCTCCATTGTAAATGTTGAAGGTTATCTCTGAAGAGTCTTCCATGAACAAATGACTTGTCAAGTCCCACCCTGGGAAGAAGATGAACTAAACAGCTTGGAGGCACAAGGCAATCTCCAAGGACAATGTCAGGCCTAAAGGCACCTCCCAGCATATGCATGCAGCTCTCTTCGGATGTCAAATTGCCTTCCGGTCTTCACACAGGTGAAAATACTTACTTGGGTGTGATTTCCCCCTTTACGCCCATTCACTGAACCCTCAGCGCCAAGGGGATGAGATGGGCCCTGTTATGTACCGGTGGATCCCTGCGTGCCAGTTTTCCAATCCAGACTGTCTGGGTTTTATGGTATATTTCTCAAAGTTTTGCAAAGTCTTCCAAGTAAAACTTCACAGAGCCACAGAAGGGACTAAAATTTTAAAAGACTATTTATGGACTAAAATTTATACCTGACAAAGCAGTTTTCCTTTGCATTCTGTCTTTGGAACCCTTTCAGCACATTAAAAGCTAAAACGCCTGCCCCGGTGTTGCTTTGGTGATAATGTAGTTCTCAGACTTACAGCTTTCCCAGCGTGCAGGAGACAGGCTATTAGCCAAATCCCCTCGGGGATGAAGTGAGCAAGGCCTGTGTCTTTCTTGACAGCCCCACTGACTTTCCAGGAGCCAGCCCCTGTCCACTCTGCTGGTTCTCCTTTACTGGAATTCTCTGTCCACTTCCCACTGTTGTGAGAATCAAATGAGATGATACACATTGGAGGGTGCTCTAAATGACAAAACCCTCCAAAAACATAAGGCTATTGTCTTTGAAGGATAAATGTAGTAAATCCCAATTCTTTCCAAATATGTTTCCCCAAGCAATCAGTGTCTAAACGAGGAGGTAAGAGAGAGGGCATGGAATTAAAGATTTGATGGATTATCATAAAGCAAGTGCAGAGTTACATACAAAATGTCATAGTAGGCATCTCCATTTATAACACCAAATTTAACTCTTAAAACCTTCCTCTGAAAGAGGGAAAACTGAAGCACCAAGGGGGTAAGAATCTTGCTCAGTATCACACACTAGCCAAACTTAGGTTCAAACCCCGGGATCATGAATTTGGGTCCCAGATGCATAACACTTGAAAGGGAGCCAATTTTTCCATCTTTGGATTGACCATATTTTTGATAACTGTAATGACTGTGACTGGAACAAGGTCTAAAAGCAGCAAGTCTTTTCTCACAAGTTCAGACCTATATCACTAGATCTCGTTAGGGCATGGTTTCCATTTTCCCAGCCAAAATTGTCCTTACCTCAGTGCCCTCTTCCTCTCTTACCTGTCTATTAAATTCTGAAAGACTCAAATCAAACACTGACCTGAAGAAACCCTCCCAGATAACTCCATTCTGCTAGTGAAATGTCCCTCCTTGGAATCCTTAATACGCTTTCAGTTGATCACATCTATTCCTGGGGCACTTAAATGATACACATTTGGATGCTGTTCCTGACATCATTCCTGCGATTAGGGCTTCTGTCTCCAGAAAGACCACCACCTCCTTGAAAGCAGGCTGAATATTTTTTGTACTCCCCTAGAAGGACTGTATGCTATTCTTTGACTATTTAATGATATTTATTGAGTGTTTATGATGGGCCAGGCATTGTACTAAACATTGTATATGTGCTAAGCATTACATATGATTTACTTCATTGGATTTCCCCTAGAAGGTACAATTTTTATACCCATTTTAAAGAGAGGGAAGTTGAGGTTCAGAGACTATAATAGTTTGCCCAAGTTTGCTCAGCTAGTAGAGAACACAGCTGGGATTAAAACCAGATACATCTAATTTCAGAGCTGATTTCTCAGCCCCTGGGTGGTACTGCCCCTTCATAGCACAGGCAATTTACATTGACCTTAATAGACTATTAATCCAGGGTCTACAAAAACCCAAGATTATACACAAAACTCTTTGAGTTTAAATTTGGTTCCAATTTTCAAACTATGCCTAAGGATTTGGAATTTAACATACTGGGCTCCTTTTGAACAGTTTGTTCCTTCAGTGGGTTTCTGATATAACATGATGGAGGTTTCTGGACTCATACTTGGTGTCATTGGGCTTTATAGTCCCTACAACTTCTACACTATGAAGCTGTGAACCTAATATCAGTATGTCTTATGGTCTCCTCTAACTAAAGCTAAACCTAGCAACAACTATGTCAGGACTCTGTGGTGTATACCTAATGGGAAAAACTTTTGTTCGTACTGACCCATCACTAAAAGCTCTTTTATCACCCTATGGATTATAGAGAAACATT
This sequence comes from Balaenoptera borealis, assembly GCF_965194805.1. NCBI lineage: Eukaryota > Metazoa > Chordata > Mammalia > Artiodactyla > Balaenopteridae > Balaenoptera > Balaenoptera borealis. The sequence goes on from NC_138866.1 coordinate 21,086,833, forward strand.
AGGCTGGTCTCACCCGAAGGTAAATTTCTTGAGCGTGGCTGCCAATATCACAGACAAGCATCCAAATCAGAAAAGATTAGGCATGTTATTAACAAGAGTATAATAATATTGAAAATATAGAAGAATGAAAAAGGATAAGGATTATGTGAATATACAGTGGCAGCAGAAAAAGGAAGAACAAGTGACCAGAAATGCCAGCACTGTGAAAATGAGTGTCAGAAGTGGGAAATATAAAACTTAACATCATCATAATCCGTGACATCTACACTGTCATAGTAGTGCTTGGAGAGTTAACTGAAATCAGCCAGATGTAGCATATATTTGGGGTTAGTACTAAAGTACTACATTTTCCTTCTCACATTTCTCATTTCTCCAAAATAACTATACAAATAACTAGACCGCAAAGCCCAGAAGGAAAATTCAACTGTTATGAAGAAAACATGAAAAAGCTTACACAAGAAAAATATGTTTAAATGTCTTTCTCCTCTGCTTTCCTGGTTTCTCATCTATTTTAATTAAAACTCTCCATTTAGGGGACAAGTGATTTCATATCCTAAGAAACATAAACAAAAATTTACCCTTTTCACAATGTTTTCTAGTCTTTCATTGAATTATTTCATGCAGGTCAAAAAAGAAGCATTTTATGAAATCAATTAAACTAAAATGAAACAAACTGAATGATTTTAAGATGAACATTTTCACTCTTGAAATTATCCCCCCGTTGCAGAATATTGTATATGTTCTTTCACTTCCATTTACACACAGCCACATACACAAGTACACATACAATCATTTGTTGCCAATACCTTCCTGAACAGCAGAAAGTCAAAAAGACATCTTTCCTATCTTGTCAATTAGTACTCTTTCAATATTAGGAAGAACCAGTTGTATGGAGGCCTTTGTCTTTCTTTAATCCAACTCTCAATCCATTATTTTATATATCTTTCTATGCATGAGATGCATGCAGGTATATTTCACCCCCCCTTGCCCATCTATGAGTTTGCAATAAATCAGAGAAAACAATATTCTAAACGAAACAGCAGTTTGTAACACGGTTTTAAAAGATTTACACATGGCAAGATTGTTATTGTTGCTAAATATAAAATATTCAGAAGAGATCATTTTTCTCTTCAGATCATCCCTGCATGAATATAAAAATATCCATCTATATTTATCCATTTATGTAGCAGTATTTTCCCACACAATTGCTGAGAGAAATTATACAATAAGCCAGCCCAAGAACTTTTGGGATACTCCTGGAAAATTATTCTACACACATGCAGCACTTGATCTTTTCCAGGAATTTTCAGGAGTATAATTTCATTTGGTTTTTTATAACAACCTTATAAGGATGGGAGAGCCAGAATTATTCCCATTTTAGAGGTGAGAAAATCTAAGTAATAAGCCCTTGCTTAGTGTCAGAGCTGAGCAGAAAATCCTAGACTCTCACAACCTTGATCAGTCATCTTTCTATGTGCTATAACAATATGCTTTGTTTTTCTTTCATTGTTTTAAAATTACCCACTTACAAAGATGCTCATTGTAAATAAACTGTGGTTTTGAATTCCATATATAAGGATAGTAACATAAGTTCTTTCATAACTCTAAAATTCTAAAATCCAGCAATATCTACAATAATGTTTATGAAATATTTACACTTTAGTTATTTATGTCTGTATCTTAAAGAGTAAAAGTCAGCAAACTACAGCCTATAGGTCAAATCTGGTCTGCCATCTTGTGTTTTACTGTTGTTGTTTTTAACAGCTGGCAAGTTAAGAATGATTTTTTTTACATTTTTAAATATTTGAAAAACATCAAAAAAAGAACATTCATCACAACTGTATATTATGTGAAATTCAAATTTCAGTGTCCACAAATAAAGTCTATTGGAACACAGGCACACTCATTCATCTATACATTATTTTGCCTTTGTTACCAATTTGAATAGTTACAACAGAGATCACATGGTTCAAAAGCCGAAAATACTTATTATCTGAACGTTACAGAAAAGGTTTGCCATGCCTATTATAGATTATACCCTTTTTTATTTCTACCAACTTATCTTTTTTTGACCAGGGAACGAGACAATGTGCATATCTGAAACACCCTCCGTGCAACACTCATAGTATTTCTGTCCTTAGAAAGGGAGGGGAAAATGGAGAGACCTTTTCTGGAAATATGATTATCTTACTAAAACTCATAGTAAATTTTATATGACATAGGAATCACATATTGGGTCATTTTGAAGGCTACAGAACCTAACCAGCCCCGTTATGTAGAGAGGGAACTACAAGACGTAGGCTCAGTCATTCCTCTGTATCCACAGGGGATTGGTTCCAGGACCCAAAATCTGGGGATGCTCAAGTCTCTTATCTAAAATGGTGTCCTGTTTGCATATATAACCTTCACACATCCTCCCATATACTTTAAATCATCTCCTGATTACGTATAACACCTAATACAATGTAAATGCCATGTAAATAGTTGCCAGCACAGGGCAAATTCAAGTTTTGCTTTTTGGAACTTTCTGGAATTTTATTTTCAGATATTTTTGACCCTCAGTTGAATATGTGAATTCAGAACCTGTGGATTTAGAGGGCAACTGTATAGTAAATTTTAACAGGCTGTACCTGGGAGCTCCTACCCAGCTCTTTGGAGTAGCAGGATTGAAACACCTTCCAAAGTAGAACAAGAAGGTCCCCTAATTCCTAGCCTCTCAAAGAGGAGGTTTCCAGGGAGAGAAACTCCCACTTCTCTTTCTCCAAATCTATTAAAACTACTACAAAACATCCAAGTAACTCCACAGACCACTGGGCCCAATTACTTTTGGACATCGGCCCACTACAAGTCACAGCATATAACAAAATTGAAATTTCAGGCCTTCACCTCAAACTTCTGGCCCAGTCAGTTAAAGGGGCCAACACACCTGTTAAAGATACGATGGCAAGCTGCCACGTTTTGCAGTAGTCAAAAGTTCAGTGTCATGTAAAAGACTTTTGTCCCTAGTGCTCAGATAATGAGCTTGTTCCTTCTTGATGATTTATGGGATGCAGATGAGAAACTGGCTGATTGAGGCTTTGGAAGATGAAAGTTTTCCGCTCTTGGCAGTAGTACTGGTTCCCTGGAGAACACGGTATAACTGTTCCAGTTCCATTACTGCCATTTGTAGAAGTCGAATAACAAATTACGCCAGGTGAATATAAATAAATACTTATTTCACTCAATTTGCTGTCTGGAAAGCACTCTGAACTTCTTTGTTACACCAAACTATAGTATTCCAATAAATAGTTACTGACACACTCCAGGATCTTTTCTGTCCAGAGCAACCGTCTAGTTCCTAAATTACTACCCTCCTTCAGTCTTAGTCTTATAGGCTTATATTTAGGCCTCTACATTTGCTCCCTATTAGCCAAAAGCCTAACTTTTTCTCCTACCTCCTTAATGTAACTCAATAACCAACTGAATTTTGCTAGAATGTGAAAGAATTTCAAGGTACCAATGTTACACACCTGAGGTTAATGAGTACCATCTTGTATTACAGACTTTGCTTCAAATCAGTATTAAGTAAATCCTTTTATCCAGTAAAGTAACCAGCAGCCACAAGAGGCTATTTAAACTTAAATCTGAATTTTGTAAAATTAAACAAGATTTAAAACTTACTGCTTCAGGCACACCAGCAGATTTCAAGGGCTCAAAGGCTCCATGTGGTCAGCGCCTAGTATATTGAACAGTGCAGATGTGTCACCAGCAAAGCCCATTAACAATTCATGGGAAACAAAAATAGAATCTGGGTAATAAAATAAAGTCTAACCTTTTCTTTTCCTTGGTTTTAAGTCTAGTTTCACTTGCTCATAGAGTGCAGGGTGCAGACGCCTTGAACCCAGCGCTTCAGACCAGAGTTCCCAGTGCGAAACAGCTACGCCTGACGCTTCAACTCGGGGAACCGTGGACAGAGGCGCTGCGCCCAGAACTGCAATTCAAGATGGCGGCAGCAGGCAGGCCGTGTGCAGAGACGCTGCAGCCCAGCCCTATCATCTGGAGCCTGAGCAGCGCAGCTGTCCCCGCATCGCGAGACTCTGTTCTCCCGCATCGCGAGACTCCGCTCTGCCTCATCGCGAGACTCCGCTCTCCCGCTTCACTGCCCGAGATCCCTATAAGGAAGCCCCGCCCATGGCCTGTCGGGGGTAGGGTGTGCTCTAGAGTCGAAGCTCACACCTTTCCATTCGATCAAAGAGTAAAACTTCAGTGTGTGTGTGAAAAAAAAAAAGAGTAAAACTTTCCTTTGCTTCTGAACCAAACTCGGTCTCATTATATTGGCTCAAATGATACCGGGCAGGAGGACCCTTGTTGGGGCTGGACTCAAAAGGGTCAGTAACAGATGAAGAATATTTCCATCATTGCAGAAAGCTCTATTGGACAGCTCTGCTCTATATTTTAACCCACAAAGGTAAAATCATCCTTTAATCCTACTCTTATTCTCCACTTACTCTTACAGTCCAAAGCGAAGCTTTTGTCTTGTTTATACTTTTGAAGAAAAAAGTAAAAAATAGAATGCAACTAATATTTTTTGAGAATCTGCCATGTACTAAGCATGGTTTCTTGGTTCACCCAAATGATTCCATTTAATTTTCCCCAATAATCTAAGTTCCTTTATTCCCAGGTCTGCTTTCTAAGATGCCTGATCTAGGCCATCTCCACAGTCATCTCTTCACTAATTTCTTTGTCATTAAATAAACGCTGAGCACCTGCAATGTGCCTAGAACTGTTTTAGAAGTTGCCATTTCCCTGGTGCTACCTCTAGGAATCCTATTTTCTCTACCTTTGATTTCTATGCCTTTCTCGGGAATTCAGCAGCTCCTCCTGTTGGAATGAATGTAACCCACTTTCTCTCTGAGTATCTCTCCACAGTTTTCCTTTAGCAACCTAGAGTTTCCTTCCCAAACCTGCCTCCTCCCCATCCCAACCCTTAGCCAATGGGCTGTGAAACTATTTACTCCCTCTGCCAAAAATGCACGGAAGATCTAAATATCCCCATTCCTTTTGACAGTATCATTTGGAAATCCACAATTTGTACGTGTATGTGAAAAGGCAATCACTCTACATTCATTGCTCTGAGAAAGTCTAGTTATCTTATATGAACACTAAATATATATTAAAGGCTGTAGCCACTCAGGTTCAATCAGTCTTCAGAGGCACTATTTTACTAGAAATACGTTGAATCCTTCATGCAAATTCAACGCAAAGTGAACTAGCAAGTGTGGCAGATGAAAGATGGCCACAAATTCTTTGACATTCCTCGCAACCAAAGGTGGAGTGTACTTCTCTTCTCCTTGGCTCTGGGCTAGCCTGTAGCTGATTTAACCAAAGGGGAATGGTGGAAGTCATTCCATGCCAGTTCTTTAGAGCTGGCTGCTTCAACAATGGTCCCTCTTGGTAGGTGAGTCACCTTGTTAAGAATTTTGACTACCTGCTAGAAAGCTACATGGGGAAGTCCTGAAACTACAAGGAGAAGAAGTTCAGCCTTCCACATGTCCCTGCAAGATGCCAGGCATGTAAGTGAAGCCATGGTAGACCCTCCAGAGCAGTCCAGCCATCAACTGTGTACCACCCAGTGAGCCAAGTCACTGCCAGGTGAAGCAGAACAGCCCAGCTAAAATTAAACAAACAGTCCTGCTAAATTCCTGTCCCAGAAAATCATGACAGACACCAAAAAGGCTGTTTGTAAGCCATTACATTTTGGAGTAGTTTGTTATACAATAATAGATAATTAGAGCCTAGGGCAACAAATTAGCTGTTAAAACTGGCTGCCTCATTTGAACATGTTTCAAGATGGTCCCCTAAAAGAATCATGAGGAGATGGGAAACAGATTTTATGGAGAGAGTGAGTCACACAAAGCCTGTGATGCTACTGGAGAGACAAAAGTGATGTGAGTGAGGAAGGAGAAGGAAAGCCCTACTTGTTCCTCTGGATGCTCTGTCCCAATATGCCACCTGCACTTTATCCCTTACTGATATCTTTGTTTTACTTGCCTATCTCCCTACTAGGCTGTAAGTTTCCTGAGGTCAGGGATCTCTTGTCTGGACATGTCCCCAGCATCTAGAGAAAATACTATAAGGGCGTTATGACAGCTCTCAGTTTCTAATCCAGCCCTGCTTCTCACAATTTAGCCTTGGGCAACTTAACCTCCACGTACTTCACTTTTGTCATCTATAAGATGGGGATAATAGTATGGTACCTACCTCTTAGGGTACTAAGAATTGAATGACAAAATATTGTGTTTCGTGGATGAATTAAAATACCAACTACCTCTTAGGGTACTAAGAATTGAATGACAAAATATTATGTTTTGTGGATGAATTAAAATACCAACTACCTGATAATCTTGCCCTAGGCTAGCCCTGGTGGATTTATAAGACCCAACAAAAGTATCCATTTATATACCAAAGATCATTAGAAGGGATCTCTGAGACCAGACCAGGCAGGTTCCTCAGAGACCAGGCTTTCCAGGAAAGCACATTGTGATGCTAATTGGAGATCTCCAATCTAGCTCTCTTTCAGCTATAGCCATCTCATAATAGGAGCTGACTCGGAGTGGCTCCAAACTGCTATTGACTTGGGGCCTTTGTGCAGGAGAGGGCAGGAATTGCTTTGTAATCCTCAGGCTGGAGAGTAATAGCCCAACTTCAAAAGCTGGTCCCTACAATGGCCTCTGCTGGCCCAAGACCCAGTTTCCATAGGGCATATAATAGGTGCAAATGTGGTTCAGTAACCAGGAGACCTGACAAATGGTAGAGGAAGCAGGAGAAACGAATGCTGAATCCCGGAGGCTGCACACACAGGGTTCTGTTGGGCTAGAGGTAGCGTCTGGTGGACAGATGGTGGGGGCTGAAGCTGCTGAAGCTCTTGTGGCCTTTGCTGGGGACTCCATAGATGAGGCTGAGCTGGACCAATAGAGAAGGGACTCAGCAAGCTGTAGGGAAGGTCAGGCGGGTCCCTGACAGCCAAACTAAACTAACACAGCTAAACTAGTTTCTAGAAGAATAAGGAGAAGAAACATTTTAAAAGCCTACTGGGGAGTGAGAACAGCATAGGGATTGGGAATACAGGTTCCGGAGTCCATACACCCAAGTTGGTATCCCAGTTCTATGACTTTCTTGAGCAATCTAGTTAACCTCTTTAAGCCTTTTCTCCCCATTTGAAAAGGGGACACAGAAATAGTACCTGCTCAAAAGCGTTGTGAGGATTCAGAGGTAGTTTAGGACACCTTATTTCATGATTACCCCATTTAAAATACCTCTTGCCCTCCTCCACTCTTTTTCCATTGTGTTTAATGCCCTCTAACATTTACAAATGTGTGTATATGTGAATATATGAGTGTGTGTGTGTATAAACTATACATGTATAGTTTATTCTTTGTTTCTCGCTGCTACAGTGCAAGATTCAAGAAGGCAGGTATATTTATCTGTTTCATTTTTTTAATGGATCCCACATTCTTAGAAAGGTGCCAGATGCATAGTAGGTGCGCAGTAAATATTTTTTGAATGAATGACTAAATGGAGGTAAAACACCTGACTCAGTAAACACTCAATAGCTGCCACTATTATTTGCTTACTACTGCTGCTTAAATCCTGTCTGAATTGCATTCCCAGAAGGTCCCTGTTCCATAATGCTGAGCTCACTCCTTTCTTACAGTGTTTATCCCATTTTTCTCATATTATAACTTCTGTATTTGTGTATCTGATTTCCTCTACTAGGATAAAAGTGGAACAATTCAAGTATGAGGTTCAGTGGCTAAAGACCAGGCCAATATGTACAGAAGTTAGGAGAATAGGCTTTTGAATCAGACCTCAGTTTAAATATCCAGCTGTGCCACTTACTGGGTGCCCTTGGGCATTTACTGTCATGAAACTTAAGTTTCCTCATCAGTTTAATGAGTGTCATAGTTGTTCTGCACTCATGGAATTGTTTTGAGGGTTAAATGAGATACTGCTTTAACACTGCTCAGCACAGTGTCTGCCACATAATAAAGAGGAAGGAAATGTCAGCTGTGATTATTCGTTGCCTCCCTCGTGGTATTTTGCATGATGCCTTTGCACAAAGCATCCAGTAGAGCAAACAATCACTGAACAAATGCATCTCAGATTTAACCTGAAACAACCTGAGGCTTCACAGTTCTCCTAATGTTCTCTCACTCTGCCCTGCCTCACCCTCTGTCCCAGTCCTCCAAGCCAACTAAGTTCCAATCTCCCCTGTGGACTGACCGCATCCCCCCTGTGGACTGACCGCATCCCCCCTCATGATGCCCTGCTCCCATTCAGGAGCCAAAGCTGTCATTCTTACAGCAGTCTGACGGGGCTGCAGGTTACTTTTCAGGCTGGTTCTCCTTTGGCTTGTCAGAGGTCAGGTCAAGCTACAAAGGGAGAGAATAGATGCCAAGGACTTACTGCATTTTAATACTTGGTTCCTGGCCCATATTTATGCTGAGTGACAACAATTAACAACAATATGACCTTGCATAACAAATGGATCTGTCAAACTAGGCCTTGCAAAATGACTTGCATGAATTCAAGCTTAACTTGTGATATTCCAACACACAGTTGTTACACACACACCAGCCCACCATACTCATTTGTCAAAATTGAAAGAGAGGCATTCACTCACTCGTTTATTCATTCATTTATTTCTCTCTCTGTTCAACAATCATTTGCTAAGTGCTAGGTTAGGACTACTGAATAAAACATAGTTTGCACTTCGAAGGAGCTTATAGCATAGGAGTAGAGGCTACAGAAAAGTCAGTATTCTATGTAGAACAGACTGAACCCAAAGACTTCTAATTCATTCTGGAAAGCTGAGCTAATGTCTTAGCTTGGGCTGCTATAACACGATTCCGTAACCTGGGTGACTTACAAACAACAGAAATTTATTTCTCACAATGCTGGGAAGTCCAAGATCAAAGTGGCAGCAGATTCGGTATCTGGTGAGAGCTTTCTTCCTGGTTCTCAGACAGCCAGCTTCTCTCCATGTCCTCACATGGCAGAAAGACAAGAGAGCATTCTGGGATCTCTTTTATAAGGGCACTAATCCCATTCATGTGGACTCTGCCCTCATGATCTAATCACCTCCCAAAGGCCCACCTCCTCATACCATCACATTGTGGGTTAGAATTTCAACATATGAATTTGCAGGATTCACAAACATTCAGTCTATAGCAACTGTTAACTGAGGCAAGGATTTGGAAAATTGGAAGAAACATGACATTTTATTGATATATGTTCCCCTCAAGCATCTAGGTAATTGTCTCACTTTAGGTTCCCTCTGCCAAGTCAAATTTGATGTCTCCTCTATATATGAGGACGAACGTGTTCTATCATCGCTCTACTCGATGCAAGACGTCCTGCTGGTTTTATCTACTTCTATGTTGGTCAGCGTCTTGATTTTCCATTGCTGCTATAACAAATTACTACAAATTTAGTATCTTATAACAACACAACACAAATTTAGTATCTTATAGTTACAGAGGTCAGGAGTCTGAAATGAGCTAAAGTTAAGGTGTCAGTAGAGCTGCTTTCCTTTCTGGAGCCTTGAAGAAAGAATCTGTTTTCTTGTCTTTTCCAGCTTCTAGTGGCCATCTGCATTCCTTGGCTTGTTACTCCCTTCCATCTCCAAAGCAGACTGAGGCTTTCTCCCATCACATCACTCTGGTGCTAACTTATCTGCCTCCGTCTTCCACATTTAAAAAACCCTATGAGTACATTGGAGTACATTGGACCCACCTTGATAATCCAGGAAAATCTTATGCTGAGATCAGCCTATTAGTAACATTAACTCCATCTGCAGCCTTAATTTCCCTCTGCCATCCATCATAACATATTCATAGGTCCTAGGGATTAGGATGTAGACATCTCTGGGGGACTACTTACCTGCCTATCACATCTATGGGGCCTTTGCCATCCATTGTTACTAACACACTCTAAATATTCAGGATGAGGAAGAGGGAATACTTCAGAGTCCCAAGCCATTGAAGGCAGATAGTTGTTCATATGGGTTGGGATGGATGCAGAGCTAAGTCTCAGAACTCAAGTCCCAGAACAAAGCCAACACTTTGCTACCTGTTACCAACTGACAGTTCTCATCAGAAAGCTGCAAGGGCAAGTGTGACTCAGATTCCACACAGCTCCCTGGAGGTTCTGAATGATGAATAATCCATCAGTCTTAAGATCTTTCCATTTAAAACAGCTATTCCTCCCTGTCTCCCCATTTCTTCTCCAGCCTATTTTGTATCTGTCTTCAACTGGAAAATCTCTGTGTAAATTTGAATAAAAATGTGTCATTCCTACTGACATTAGCATCTTTTGAAATGGTTGCTCAGGCCAAAAGTCTTGGAATCATTTTCGATTCTTCTTTTCCCAGCACCCCACATGAAATCCTCTGGTAATTCTTGTTGGTTCTACTTTTTAAATATATACCAAATCTAAGTTATCATCACCTCCACCATGCCCACTCCCCTTCAAGCCCCACCATCTTAGGCTAGTTATATTGTAGCAGAGTCCTCCACTTGCTTTTCTGTGGAGGGGTTCAGAGTATGCCACCCCCAAAATATGCTACTTTGACATAAGGATTAATTTGAGCTGAAGGCATTTAAGAAGAAGCAAACACAAGAAAACTCTCTGTCCACCCCTCTCTACTAGGAAAGGCAGGATGACTCTTAATCACTGGAGACAACCCTAGACTCTTATCAACCAAAGGCAGCAAGATTTACATAAGGTTGAACAATCTACATAACAAACTTGCTAAAACAATATTTATCTTTTACCAGTTTCCCCCATATATTTACCTTCCCACAATTTGCCACCCCTAGAAGCTCAAAGTCCCTTTCTTTTATCTTGTGACTTCACTGCAAATTTATTATTCCTTTGTTAAGATGCTATATATGCCCAAGTTCTAGCCACCCTTCTGAGTTACTCATCACTGAGTACTACTGTGTATATTTGTGATGCATGCAATAAACTTTTATTTGTTTTTCGCATTAATTGGTCTTTCGTCAGTCTAATTTACAGGGCCCCAGCTAATGAACCTAAGATGGCCAAAAGAAAGAAAAGAAAGAATTTTTCCTCCCCTATATCTACTTTCTCTCTTTCCTCTGAGATGTTCTCAACCGTGAAGCCAAAGTGATATTTTTAAAGTAAAAAGCAGATAATGCCACTCTTCTTCCGAAATGACTTCATCAGTGGTTTTCTATCATACTTAAAATCCACAATCTATACCATGGCTCACGAGGCTCTACACAACCTATACAATGGCTCACAAGGTCCTACACAATCCATACCATGGCTCACAACACCCTACACAATCCATACCATGGCTCACAAGGCCCTACACAGTCTGATCCAGACAACCTCTCATCCCCATCCCCAAACATTGTCCCCTCCTTCTTCTTGATTTAGGGCATTTTACACATGCTAATCTCCTACCCATGCAGCTCTTTCTCCACAGCTTCCTATACCCAGTTTCTTCACATTATTCAATGTGCAACTTAAAGATAGGGTTGCAAGACAAAAGAGAAGCCTTACAGTTACATTTGAATTCCAGTTAACAACAAATATTTGAGTTTATGTAGGTCCCATGAATTCATATACTGAGCGTCTTGTATTTTTATTTGCCAAATCTGGCAATACTATTTAAATGACACCTTAGATCATTAAGGTTGAAGTATCTAAATACCCTCACCTACTTCCCTTTCTATCTTTTCAACATGATTTTACTATTAATACTATCATTATTGTTATAGCACTTTTATTGATTACTTATTAGTTTCTGTGTATTATTTACCTACCCAGGTAGAATGTAAAGTCCATGAGGTAGGGACCATGTTTTAATCACACTGTATCTCTAGAACCAGAACTCCTAGTACAACTTAGGATTTGTACTAAATATTTGTTAAATAAATTAATGAATAGATAGCTATGTTTCTTTGACCCTTGTGTTCTGACTATATGGTGACCTCCCTCTTCCTCTCAAGCAGTGTACAGCTGTCTGGGCTGGGATACAGAAGACACCAGGAATTTGATTGCCACAGAAGGTAGTTAAAAAAAGAAAAAGCCCCAAGTGATGTTTCAAAATATGTTCCCATCACATGTGTGTATGCAGGTTAGCACTGGCCAAACACTGTAGACTCTCAGTCAATGTCAGACCCTCTGCCCTAGGATTACAGACACCGTGAATGGCATTTCCCTTTCTGTTTGTGAGGGATGAGGGGCAGCTAGCACAGGCCCCTGCAGATATCCATTTGATTTTAATTGTCTGGGCACTTAGGAAGGAATAGGGTCACTTTTCCAGTTCTGCTTTTCCTGTTAATTTAAATGCATAAATTTAAATCAGGTCCTTCTTCCTGCCTAGCTGATAAATACCATATTTGACAGTTGCTGGTCCTCAGCTATGCCTGAAGCTTGTGAATAATTTAGGAATGCTGGGTTATTCCCTAATCAAGACAACCAAATAAAAGTGAGATCTGGACTTGTAGCATCAGCAACTCCTTGCGGAAAATGACAGCATTAAAATAAAGGCAGTGATAGGCACATTTAGAAGAAGAAGCGTTATCCCACAGCATTCTGCAATATATGCTCAGTTTTTTTTTTTTTAAAACATCTTTATTGGAGTATAATTGCTTTACAATGGTGTGTTAGTTTCTGCTTTATAACAAAGTGAATCAGTTATACATATATATATGTTCCCATATCTCTTCCCTCTTGCATCTCCCTCCCTCCCACCCTCCCTATATGCTCAGTTTTTGATATAATCTCTTTCTGATATTCGTATCACAATAGCTACATATACCAACGTGATTCATAGTTAACAAGAATGAAAAGCAAATGCACCAGTCCTATATCCTGGATTTTATGAAGTCTTTACCCAAACAGGCTGGATCCTTGTGTTCTAAAACCACATACCATGGTGTTTGGCTTGGAAAATATGGTCACTGTTCATTTGTTCAGTTATCAAAATTGTATCAGGTACTCACTATTTGTTAAATATTGTGCTAGGCACCAGGATAAAATGATTTTTTTTAAAAAGATACAGTTCCAAGCAGGACACACAGAAGTCTATCAATTGGTAGAAATAGATATCAAGCAAACAATGCCACAAGTATATATATATATAATTATCCATTGTAATAAGTTCTATGAAGAAAAACTTTAAAATGAAATGAGACCTTAGCATAGGAAAAACTGATTTGGATTACTGGGAGACGAGAGGGCTGGTATCACGGAAGGTTTCTTTGAGGAAATGATGTGAAAATTAGGTGAGGACTAGAAGAAAGCCTTCAAACTAACTTATATGAAACCTCAGTGACAGGCAAGAGACTGCAGCATTTGAGAAACTCAGTGAAAACCAATATGGCAGGAACCTAATGAGTCAGGGCCTGAGTGGCAGAGAAGCAGCTGCAGAAGGAGACAGGCCAGACTGGAATAGGGCAGGAGGGCTTGTTGGCCTCCAGTAACAGAATTTCATTCTTAGTGCAAAGGGAAGCCACCTGAGTCAGAAGCAGATGAGTAATGAGATTAGATTTACATTTTATAACATTTACTCTGGCTCTTGAAAGAAGACTATCTTGGAGCCAGCTCTTCAGAGTAGGATGAGGATTCAAAGATCCATCAGAGAGTTAAGAAAGAAATATCAGAATACTGACATTTTGTATTTAAAATTTCTGTTTCTATGTATATTTTATAATGAACAGAAATACTGATGCAGCATTACAAGTATAAGTAAATAAATATATATTGGAGGTATATGCTTACTGTAAGTTGATAAGACTACAGGATAAAAAAAATATTTGATAACTAATGGCTTAGGCAAGTTAGAAGTCCACAGAGAAAAAGACAGATGGATTTTGAGCTAGTACCTAAAAGGGAGGAAAAAACCTTTCTTCTACCCTCTTAGATTCTACATCTGGACCTGCAAATTAGACCTTCAAAAGTCAGATTAACAGGAGAAAAGGCATACGAATTTTATTTGATGTTAATATTTTAATTTTTATATTTAGGGAGGCCTTCAAAGAAAAGAAATATAGTCCCAAGAATCAGTTAAACCCAAGGAGTTATGTATCATTTTAACAAAGGGCAATACATTTGTGGAAAAGTGACAAAACAAAGGAAAGGGGGTTTGAATTCTAGGAGCAATAATCGTGGGAAGGTAAATATATGGAGGAAACTAATGGAGGATAAGGGTTATTCTAGTAAGACCTGTTTATGCAGACCCATCTCAGTACTTACTTTTTCTCTCCGGTGATATGGGAGAGAAGGGGGAATATTTATGACCTGCTTTTAAGCAGATGGGGAGGACAAAGAGCTTTTTCTTCATTTGTTGCTTAATTGTTTTCATCTTAAAATAATTCTTATGCCAAAGGGGAATATTTTGGAGTGGCATATTCTAATTCCCTTTTATACCCATGCCACCCCTCACCCTGGAAGATGCCACATAGAGTTGCCCAGGTGGGAAAAACAAAACCCTAAATCATAAACAAGCAGCCACAATCAGAGTGTCCTCCCAGGACTTTGGATCTTGGAGTCACACTGTAGACATCATTTGCTTTCTTTGCCTTACACATTTCAACATGTCTGGCATGTGTCTTCAGACATTAAATTATATCTCAGTTTCAGCTTCTCCAGGAAAGGACTGTTTATCTCAAGGTGCTCCTGTGGCCCCATGAAATAAATTCTCCACACCTCCCATAGGTTACATTTTAAGTTCTACTATCCCAAATATACCCTGTAAATATGATAAAAATTCATCCAGACATTTTCTTGAATTGTGACAATGGGTCAAATGCAATCTGAATTGCTACTGTCCATCTTCCCCCTGATCCTAGACCCTTCTAAGGAAGCCCACAAAGAATGCTGGCTGATGAAAGTCTTTCAGCTTTCAGGGTTCATTCTGCATTCCTTGCTGTGAGGTCATCCCCTAAAAGCCCAAGGCTTGGGTCGTCTCCACCACCATCTTCTCCAAGTTGAGATCAGTATCCACCAACCAGAAAATTTTTTTTAAAAATCAGGTACAACTTCCTGTGTTATTGTGAAATTTGCTGGGGCTGTGGTGTGCCTGGATATGACTGAGAAATTTCACTGTCTTTAACCTCAATATGCATAACAAAGCTGATGTTGGCTGCTTAGCATAATGGGAAGATGTTCAGAATACTACCCACACCTGGGATGCTCAGTAAAATACAGACAGGCACAGCTCTGAATCCTGGGACTCAGGATGAAGGAGGAATTCACCCTCCCTTGCCTCCTCCCACTGTGCTGAGGGCAGCCAGCCAGGGACACAGGTGTGCAGCTCATTAAGAACAGAATTAAGCCCAACGGGATAGGCCACAGCCGCATGAAGAATGTTCTGCAAAGTATAGGCACTCTCTTCCCACTCTCACCTTGGTAAGGGAGTCAGGAGGAAAATGCTGCCTCGCTTATTTACCTGTTCTCCACTCTGATCAACCCAGCAAGAGCCACGGAACTGTTTTACCTCTAGATCTGCAGCAGGAGGCCCCGAGATAGAGTTGTTTTCAATAATATATTGAAGGAAATGTCTGCTGCGTGTATATAATATATCAAGAGCTGTTCTGGGGGCTGGGGAAGCTAATGAAAATAGCAGAAAGCATGCATTCCAAAGCAATCCCAAAATACATGGACACAACTAAAACATTATTTCTCTCTTAACATTGTTTCCAAATACTAAAGCCACAGTGGCTGAATTTCTCACTTCCACCCACCCCAGTCTCATAGAACATGAGCTTCAAACGGGGGCCTGAGGAAAATTAGAGGTCACTTTATGCCATAGACTCCTGGGGCTGCTATCAAATAAAAGGTTCTAGAAACAAATGCTCAGTGCCTGATATCTATTCTATAGCCTTGTTTTCAAGAAGAAGGTGGGCACAGAGAATTTTAGCCTAGAGTAGTGAACAAAATATGGGCTAGATGGAGGGTTGGGAGTTTCTGAGTAGAGACTACAGGAGGAATTATCATCATAATTCATTCTAAAACATTGAAAACAGCAAGAAAAATTTCATGCCTGATTTATTTTCCCGAAATCTCTCAGGAAGTTTTTCAACTTCTCTGAGCTCCTCGGGATACAGTATCTAACAAGTATAAGTGATGTCAAATAAAAAATGAATTTGGACTTGGTAAGGAGAGACTTATGAAAGGATTATTGTGAGCAGTAAAAGTGGGGACAAAAATTGCAATAGGGAAAGGGGGGCTACTGCAATAGGAAGAGCACTCTGACCATAACGTATATAAGCACCTTAAGAGTTAGAAAAGAGAGGAGGAAACAAGGCTACAAGAACCAGGTATAGGGGAGTGGGATGAAAAGGTGGTGTAATAGGATAGTAGATGAGAGAATGTATCATCATAAGGCCAGTCTATTCTCAGGAGGGGCCGTGTCTTAGTCAGTCCCAGCTGCTATAACAAATACCATAGACTGGGTGGCTTACAAACAACAGAAATTTATTTCTCACAGTGCTGGAGGCTGGAAGTCCAAGAACAGGGTGCCAGCATGGTTGGGTTCTGGTGAAATCCTCTTCCAGTTTGGAGACCGTTGACTACTTCTTGTCTCCTCCCATGGCATTGAGCAGAGACAGGAAGCAAGCTCTCTCATGCACTAATCCCACCCATGAAGGCTTCCCCCCCAAAATCTCAGCTAATCCTTTAGGAGGCATCTGCCTCCTAATACCATCACATTGGGGGCACAGGGTTTCAACATATGAATTTTGGGGGGACACAAACATTCAATCCATAACAGACTGTTAAGGAGGGCTTGTGTGCAGGTGCAGGCTAAGAAGTGAGCCAAAGTTCAGTGACGGGGGAAGGAGGGAATCTTAACCAGAGTTTGGTTAACAAACATTTTGTTTCTATTGATGAGTGGAGACAAAACAGTTCAGCTAATTGTTTACAAGGTGAGGAATGGGAATTTGGAGGGTCTGCACCTGGCCTTATCATGGGTAAACAAAGTGGGGTGTCCATGAGTCTTATCTAAGCTATATGAGGAAGAGAGTTTCTTTGCACTAAATCATTTCCAGGAACACAAAGCATAGGGGGGAATTTCTCAATCTTTGTTCTTTTCCAAGAACACAGGGCTCAGGTAAAACTTGACATTGTCAGTGAGGATAATTACAGAGGTAACAGCGCTGTTTGTTTAAAATCAGATTGTCCTAGAAATATCGTTTGAATGGAGTCTCTTTTAGTGTTAGGACATGGTATTTTGGCTCTTAATTAATTGGGCATTTCCTTTTTTATAGAAATCTACAACACAAGAGCCCTTGCAGGGTGCCATTAGAATACTGTATTAACCCAGCAAAGCCCTCAATTTAAACATATTATAGTGTAAAAAGTAACTGTCATGGTGAGGGAACCTCTCATTTATGACCAATTTGGTAAATATCTATTAAGGGCCTTTAATGTGCACCCTACTTATTACCTACATTTTTGTGCAAATTCCACCACCACTAAATTCCCCAAACCCAACCAGATTTCAATAAAAGCTAACCTAAACAGCTAGTTCAAGTAATCCTATGACAAATGAATTATTTACATACAAAAGGAACTTTGTCAAGGAAAACTGTCCCCTTTTCCCCCTGTTGCCATATCTTGATCTGGGTTGGCTCTACAGGAGTTGTACCAAGAGCTATTTCTTAGCTGCTGGATAAAAATATTCAGGTATTTAGAAAATTCCTGTTAGAGAATATTGCAGTCCAAGGGGCACAGGGAACAACATAAGAAATTAAAGTGATAAAAAATTAATTACAACTTAATCCCTAAAATGCTTTACAACCTATACACACAATGTACTGAGCCAACATAATAAGCAGTATACATTTAGATAATCCATTTTTAAATATTACTTCTAAGCTGTAATCTCCCTCAATTATGGAACAAGAATAAAGCATCATTTAGCATGTAACAATGAAAGGGTGAACTGGCTGAGTTACAAGTTAAAAAAGCAAGCTCCCCCTCCCACCTCAAGTAAATGCTTTGGAAGGGCCCTCCTGCCTCTCCATTTACCCCCTAATTATGTTTCTCCTTCTGCTCTCTCCACCCACCACCCAGAATTATTTCAAAGGAACTAAAGCTCTTATTTAGGGAGTTGCCAGAGTGTTAATCATGTCTAATGGTTTTAGCACAAAAGCAGCTAACCTTTGTGTTTCCTAAAGGCCGTGAATGCCTTGCTTCCTTTTGTCCGCTTTTCCTATCCCTAAATTCTCCCATGATTCCAGTAAACCTCTCTCCTCCTACTAAAATCAGCACCCCTCTTTCCAGTGAACCTGTGTTGGGGTAAGGGGAGAGATCTGGGGATGGAACAGCAATAGTGCAGAGACTAACAGCTTCAGAAAGGCACCTTATGAATCTCTATACCCCCTAAACCATCACCACTGTAGGAAATGCAGAATTTTCCCTCTACCCTCTTAGTGTTTTTTGGCTGGGCTTGACAATTAAACTGACAGAAGAGAGATTAACAGAAGAAAAGTATACAGATTATATGAATTTTATATGACACAGGAGCCCTCATAAAGAAACGAAGACCCAAAGAAGTGGCAAGGCTAAATGCTTTTATACTAGATTGAATGAAGAGAGGCAATTATGGAAAAGTAATTAAAATATTCTGGGTGGCTAAAGCAAGATCAGAATGATTTTGACACGGTCTGTTTGTATGGAATTCTCTTGGCTTTGACTCCCTTTCGAAGAATTTCTTTTTCTCTTGGTACAGGGAAAGCATCTCTCACATTGGAGTTTTTATCTCCTGTTTTCAGGAAGAAAAGGGAATATTAGAATA
This sequence comes from Balaenoptera borealis, assembly GCF_965194805.1. Taxonomy (NCBI): domain Eukaryota; kingdom Metazoa; phylum Chordata; class Mammalia; order Artiodactyla; family Balaenopteridae; genus Balaenoptera; species Balaenoptera borealis. The sequence continues at coordinate 21,105,650 of NC_138866.1, forward strand.
CCCTTCTTACACCTGTTTTGCAAGTGTCTTTAGCTCAAAATAATTCTTATGCCAAAGTAGCATATTTTAGGGTGCATATTCTTCCACTCTTTACCACCTAATGCAGTGCCTGACACACCATAGATTCCCAGTCAATATTTATGAAGTAAATGGGGAGGGAGGAAGGAAAGGATGGAGAGAGGGAGGGAGGGAGGGAGGAGATATTACTCCTCATTAAGACTGTAGAGAGCTCCCACTTTCTTGGGGGGAATTTACCAAAGAGGATAAGTATATGGCAAACGGTAGAAAGTAAAGACATGGGATGGGAAGAGAGCTCACCTACATTCCCTACTTTCCTTCTGCTCTATATATGTTTGCCCTTTCAAGGAGGAGCCAAGGGTAGATATGTAACGGTTGGTTCTAGGACACAAAGAAAAGTCAGCTCTGGAAGCTTCTGCTGCCAAGCTGGCTTCAGAATTAATTGCTCTCTCTTATACAAGTTCAGGGTCCATTAGTGCAGTGATGCGGTAAGGGCCTCAGGGCTCCTTTCTCTGGACTCTGAGTGCTATCGTCCATCATCTGGCTGGGGAGAGTTAAGCAACACAGGCGTAAATGGATTGGAGTGCAGTGTTTATGAGCTACAAACACTAGAAACCACCTACAGGTCACAGTTCGGTTTTATTTCCCATTCTGTATAATTTTCTGAGAAGGTATGGGGTAATCAGTAATTACTTAGACTACAATGGCCGGAGTTAATTGTTCCTCTTCTGACTGTGTCAAAAAAACAACAAGGGAATTGAGCCTGTAAATGGGCTTTGTGTAGCAGGAGGCATAAAATAACACTTAGTACTTTACTTAGGAGTTTTTTCAAAACACTTGACCATTTGCTAATACGTTATTCACACTGGATACCCTTCCGAGATTGGTCTGGTCATTTTGCTAATCCTTCAAGTCTGTTAGGAAGGAAACAAAAAGGGTGTATGGTGTGGCATATTTGTCACTGTGTGTCCGTGGATGAGTGAACTGTGCCTGTCAGACCAACCTAACCCCCACATCAACAGAGAAGCCATACCAGGGGGAGCCCAAGGTGGTGAGACATTCCGCATGGTTAGGCCTGCAAAGGCGGGGAGGGTGTCATTACTGTCCTTTGTGAGCAATCTGTGAATTTTTGAGGCTTAAGCATTCAGTCCTTCCCTTACCCCACAGCTTCAACATTAGTTAACAAATTCTGGGGCTCCTCCTAGTTTTCTTGTCAGAAGAATTAACTATTCATAAGAAAATGTGGAAAACAAACTCAGATGTAGGAATGAACATATGCCATTGTAGGTACAGCTTTGCTTATACATACCATATGATTCTATGTGTCTGTATATATACAAATGTGTGCACACTCGCACACCCACACACACTCACACACCTTCTAAGTCATGACATGCTCATCTAGCAACCCAGGCTACAAAGTCAAAGATATAGACGCAAGCCATATCTCTCCAATATACCCTTGTGTAAAAAAAAAAAAAAAAAATCTTTCCAATTCTAATTGCATCAGGGCCTCAGTAAAGCATTAATTTCTCTTTATAATACTCTGTGGCTCCAACCTTTAAATAATTTATTTAAGAGATGTGTTCCTGTCACAAGCATTAATTTCTTGTTAACCTCTTGTACTTTTCTAATTGCAGGCATTTCTCTGCCTATTCAGACTGTAACCAGTCCGTGAAATGTCAAGAACTCATCCCCTGCAAATTGAAAGAGTGATGGTCGGGATGGTGATGGGGAGTGTGATGTGAGGAATGGACAAGCTGTAAAAGAGCGAGAATTTCAGCCATCCATGCCTGGAATGGCTCTTCCTGAATACCATGCTGAATATTAAAATTTTTGTTCTAGGAAGTCGAAGAAGAGAAGAAGGTAGAAATATCTACACACACCAAGAAAAGCAGATTTTAATTTAATTTTTTGTTAATAAAAAGTCCAGAATTCTAGAACTGGGCTGTTCAATATGGTAGCTATTAGCCACATGTGGCTATTTAGAGTTAAGTTAAAATTAATGAAAATTTAAAATTCAGACCCTTAGTTGCACTAGGCAAAGTTCAAGTGCTCAGTAACCATATGTGACTAGTGGCTACTGTTTTGGACAGTGCAGATATAGGACATCACCATCACCACAGAAAGTTCAATTGGATGGCAATATTTGAGAGCATGGGGATTTTTCTAGAACTAGTTCAAACCCTGGATGGATCATAAAGCGTTAAATAAATCAAATTTCCAACCCACAATAAGTTAAATCATGGTACTAAAAGAACCTTGAGTTGTGATCATGAAGTCAGTTTCTTTGAGACATTCATAAGCAAGAAGGCAAAAAGTATCAAATGAAAATAACTCATAATTCAAAATGAAAAAAGCGTCTAGAAATTACGGACTAATAAAATTCATATATTTCACTGGCACACACATCCTAATGGCTAAAGAGAATGTTGTTGTACAAATAGAAGAGTGTGATGATTCTCAGGAACTGGCATGAATCAAGACAAAATACATTCCCTTCTCTTTTTCATAATGCAATTTGGTAAGACAATGCAGTCTTACCAAAGATTTCAGCAAAGCTGTGACAGTTTTTAGGACACACTTGTGGGCAGAATGAAGAAATGTTTGCTGACTAATAACACTCTTATGAGTTTTCACAAAGGGTAGGACATTGGAACCTAAATGATATTGATTAAAGTATCCATATCTGTCTGGAGGGAGGTCCCAAATGGCAGACTTAAGGATCCAGTTCTTGGTGACAAAAATTTTCACTGGAGGACAGAATCAAGCCATAAGAGATTCTTAAGGCAATGAGAGAGAGATGAAGAGACAAAAAGTAACATGATAAAATTTAGCATGAATAAAAATTAAGTACCCCATTTAATATTTGGGGATATTTCATCAGTTTATATCACTACGTAAAGTGAGGTTCAGGAGGTCAAGTCCTGAAGGCTCTGGTTGACCCTGTACTCTCTGTAAGCCAGTAATATCAGCTTCGTTTTAGTCATGAAATTATAATTTGAGACTGCTTTGATAGAACTACACTGACATGATCAAGAGAAGTCACAGTCACCCCAAATTCTCTAGCGCTCAGGCAGAGGGAAATCCATAGTTTTACATCCCAGCCAGGAGAGAAAGAGAGGCAGCACCATAGGTGGAAAGGTGCCTGGGAAAGCCCTCCTCAAAGGCATTTTGAGTTCTATGCTAAGTCTCATCCTCCACATTACTTTCTCTAAAATAATTTCATCATAGTCTTAATCACCATGATGTCAACATATTTCCCTTTAAAATCAATGGAAAGACATTCCTTTAAGAGAGCGCAGTGCTCTTTTTGTCTCCTTTCTCTTCTGGCAGTTATATTTAAAGGAAATATTGAAGACCTAGGGTGGATCTTCAGAAAGGTGACCAGAAGAAAAAAAGTTTCAGAAAAAGATTTCCTCAATTCAATTCAGCAGTAGGGCAAAGAGGAGGAAAGACAATAGAAATACGCACAAATTAATATGCTAATTGGCATGATATAAATTCCAAATGCAAGAAGCAAATAAAATGCTTTAGAATTGTCAGTTATGAAAGAAATGGAGATTTTTATGTAGCCTCTAGAAAAGACTGATAGAGGACATGATAGTGAGCTTCAGCTATTTGGAGGGCAATTGTAAGAAAGATGAATTAAACCTATTCTGTGTTACTCCATAGGATAGAATAAGGGCCACTGGGTAAAAGTTATGGGAAGTATATTTCAACTCAGTGGAAGGAAGGATTTCATAATAATTAGCTCTGTCCTAAAGTGAAATGAGATCCCTCAAAAGAGCAATCATCATTCTTGGTGGGATGTTCAACAGAAGCCATATGTTGGTGGCACTTGGGAAAGATTCCTGCTACCAGCAGGAGATTAAACCAAATGACCTCTAAGAACATTTCTACTTCTGAAAGTCTATGGCTCTCTTTCTTACTTCCTTTTACCTGCACTGATCCTACCAGGTGAATAACTAGGGAGTGGCCAATCTACTCAACACAGGATCGATCATAAATCAGACCTTCCACTGTTCTCTGCCTCCTCATGGTCTCCAGACAAGATAATGTAGCTGCCCTCTCAAAACCTGCAATGTGTGGGAGTTGATGATGTATTAGATTATTTCTGTGTCTCAGATTCATTTGGCTTTTATATAAACAACTTAATTCTTCTCATTTTCCCTCCCTTGGATACCACACAGAATAACCGGTTACATTTGTTTGACCGGTTTTTAAACATTAAATGTATAGATGAAAGCACAAGGAAAGCTTATAGTACATGTGGCAATTTGGGACTTGGTTTAACTGTTTGATTCAAACAAACATTTGCAGAGTAACTGCTTGTGTATGTATGTTCAATTACTTATAAAATATCTTTATTTGCTATATAAAAATTTCTATATCTTATTAGAAATGGCGCCTAATTAAGGATTTAGCTGAGGGACTAGGATTCTTAGCATGGTGCTTTGAGATTTTATTCCATTAAAGTAATCTCTAATACCTACTATTTATAAGGCTTATTGCTAATCATTATAGGAAACTCAAAGATGAATAAGATAAAGACTCTGCCGTAAAGAAGCATATAGTCTAATGGTATACAAATAATGGAAGCAAGACAGAAGATGAGTGTCTCCACAGAGTTACATACATAGTTCTTTGAAGAGAAAGTTCGTACCTGGCCAGGAAAAATCAAAGCAGATTTCATCCAAGAGAAGGGCAAAAAGCCATACAATGAAGGGCCATTAGTCCTGGAATAATGTTTTGTTCTTCACCTAGTGGATGTAGAGAAGTCAGCGAATATTTATGTGTAAGAGAGTCTCACAGTAGCAATTATATTTAGGGAAGATTAATCTAGTAGCAATGTACATACTACTCAGAGGGTAAAAGGGGTAAGCTTGTAGGTCCTGATGGGAAGGAAGCAACCAGACCTACAAACCACATGATGGAAGTAAGAATGGAAGGGAGTGGCTAAACTGAAGATATTGGGCAGGTCAATCAAAGCATTTTAAAATTGATAGAAAGTGGTGGAGAACTCTGTGAACTCAAAATAGAGAAGATGGATTGAGAGAATTTCCAGGTGTCGTAGGCCTAAACAAGCATGAAGAACTTGGTGAGTGGAGTAAACAAATGGAGATAAAGGAGAACAAGGGGTATGCCAGTGGTAAGGGAAATTCCAGAGAACAAGATCCAAAGTGAGTGTGAAGCATAGTTAATCTAATATAGTGCTTCAGCAGCTTAAGTAAAGATGGTAATCATTGGCACTGATGGCACTGATGGGTCAGAATTTTTTTTTTAATTAATTAATTAATTTATTTTTGGTTGCACTGGGTCTTCGGTGCTGGGCACAGGCTTTCTCTAGTTGCGGTGAGCGGGGGCTACTCTTCGTTGTGGTGCATGGGCTTCTCATTGTGGTGGCTTCTCTAGTTGAGGAGCACGGGCTCTAGGTGCGTGGGCTTCAGTAGTTGTGGCACGAGGGTTCAGTAGTTGTGGCTCGCGGGCTCTAGAGAGTGGGCTCAGTAGTTGTGGCACACAGGCTAGTTGCTCCGCGGCATGCAGGATCTTCCCGGACCAGGGCTCGAACCCGTGCCCCCTGCATTGGCAGGCAGATTCTTAACCACTGCGCTACCAGGGAAGTCCTCTAATGGGTTAGAATATGGATGGGAAGTTAAATTCTCAAGTATGAAAACAGAATATCAAGTTAACTGTGTGGGAAATGGGAAGGAGATCGTTAAGTGGGAAAGAAGATAGAAATCCAATCATTAAGAGATCTGAAGAGAATCTAGGAGACTAGATATATTAATCACACTTGTTTATTTTCTGTATTTCCTGATGCTTTGACATCTGGAGTCTTGCTGACTCTAGAGAGACTGTGCCTCCGAGGGCAGGCCAATTCCCAGAGATATTCAAGTGCTCCTTTCATATGCAAACCAATGGATCCAAAGTTCCTACCCACTAACTACCTCCCATATCTGTCTCTTAGACTCCAGGCCACTGTCTACCTGCCCTAATCATGCCAGGGCCAGGAACCAGGCAACTGAGGAAAGCCTCTACACTCCAGAGCCCACTGAAAGTGTTCAAACTAGCCAATCCTAAATTGCTTACTCTGCCTCAATCATTCCTTCCCATGGAAACCACAATGAAAGTTCTTGCCTACATTTTACCCTGCTCCCTCTGCCTTGTAACCCACCCCAATGCTTCCCTGTATGGCTGTGTATGGTGTGGCATGCCCCCTTCTCTTGGGAACTGTGTGTAACTAACTTCCTTTCCAATGGCCGTTGTCTTGATCTGATGGCCTCACCACACCTGAATAATAATAAGACCTACAATTTAAAACACTGGAGATGACTAAAATGAGAAAAGAGAGAGGTAAGAATGTCAAAAGGGGGCATAATTTCAAATAAAGACATTAAGCTAAAGGCAGAGAACATAGCTTGTCAGGAAGACTGGGAAAGGCTTTAAAAAAATAGACCTATCACTTGAGAAGTACAGAGATTGAACTGGATATTGCAAGAAATATACCAAACCCTGACTTGGTTCCCAAAGCTCTGGGGAACACCAAAGGATTATAAGAAAAAGAAGTTACCAGATATTTGTCTGGTATTTATTGCCACATTTGGGGGTAATCTGTAGTTTAAATTAAACCTGCACAGAAGCTTCAATAATGTGTGTGTAGATTATATAAAATTTAATCCAAGAAAGGTTACCAGTAACAGGGTAATGTGAGAGGAAAGTCAGTTTCAGTTATGACCAGAGGGAAGGGGTGTTAAAAGCATGTTTCTAAAAGACACAGTAGTACAGTAAAATAGGGTGGCATTAGTAGGATGAGAGTTTGGAAAGAGATAAGCCTATGGAAAGAGATGGTGAAGGAAAGGGTTGGTAGCTGTGCTTTAACTATCAATAAGAGGGATTATAGAAGAAAGGGGTTCACAGTGCTGCAGGGAGACTGACAAGAAAGGAGAGCTTCAACCCTAGAGGAATCTGGAGGACTCTTCCATAAAAAATCTGCCACTTGGAATCTCTGTGGTCCCAAACAGTCCTCCCCAAATGACAGGCCCAGACCAAGGGGAGTACTTGCTAACACCTTTAATTCAAATAGAACAGCGAGACTACTCATTTATGGGTATAAATATATAATGTGGGTATAATCTGTGCTTAGTGATGACTACAGTTAGGATGAGAGGAGTTGAACTTGTAGAAAACATAAAAGACATTACAGTCACCAGATATTTATCTGGTATTTATTCACCATGTGGGGGCACTTTGAAGTTTAAATTAAAGCTCAGTAGAGGCTTCAGCTATGACACCATAGGGATGTATTTAGCTTACAGAGTTTTTTTGTTTTTAATCTCTGACAGGGAAAAACAAAATTCTCATGAAGAGTAGCCCTCTTCCCACCTCAGCCCCTATTCTATCTCCAAAATATAACTTACATTAAAAAATAAACATAATGCACCAGAATATTTAGACAAAGACTACGGAATAAAGAAAAACAAGGGCAAGGTAGGTGGATCGCGAGTGCCAATTGGATGGTAGTGGGAAGCAGGTTGAGATATGAAGTAGGATGCTCAGGGAGGCCGTACTGAGAAAGTGAGATCTGAATAAATGGTTAAAGTAGGTGAAGGTGTGAGCCAAGTGGCTATAAAGGAGATGCACTTTCTAGAAGCCAGGCACTGTGCAAAATGCTTTATAGGCATGATCTCATTTTCACCCATATGAAACACTTACTACCATTATCAACACCTGACATGAGAAAATGAAGCAGAGACGGTAACTAGCACTGCTAAGCTTACATAGCTGGTAACGGCAGACTCTGCATGCAGACCTGGGGAGTCTGAGTGTTAAAGACCATGCTCCTTTAAAAGTTCTATCTCAGCTTTTCACCACTGAGTATGATGTTAGTAGGAATGTACATTGGTACAGCCACTATGGAAAACAGTATGGAGGTTCCTAAAAAACTAAAAATAGAACTACCATATGATCCAGAAATTCCATTGCTGGGTATATACCTGAAGAAAATGAAAACACTAATTAGAAAAGATACATGCACCCCCATGTTCATAGCAGTATTATTTATCAATAAAATAGCCAAGATATGGAAGCAACCTAAGTGTCTATCAAAGATAGATGGATAAAAAAGATGTGGTGAATATATATAATGGAATATTACTCAGCCATAAAAAAGAATGAAATTTTACCATTTGCAACAACATGGATGGACCTGGAAAGTATTATGCTTAGTGTAATAAGTCAGACAGAGAAAGACAAATACTGTATGTTTTCACTTATATGTGAATCTAAAAAATAAAACAAATGAATGAATATAACAAAACAGAAAGAGATTCATAGATACAGAGAATAAAATAGTGATTACCAGCAGGGAGAGAGAAAGGAGAAGGGGCAAAATAGGGGTAGGGGAGTAAGAGGTACAAACTATTAGGTATAGAATACATAAGCAACAAGGACATATTGTACAGCCCAGGGAATACAGCCAATATTTTACAATAACTTTAAACGGAGTATAATCTATAAAAATACTGAATAACTATGTTGTACACCTGAAACTAATATAACATTGTAAATCAACTATACTTCCATAATAAATAAACAAACAAACAAATAAATGCTCCTTCTCTCCCCTTAAGCTCAAACCTGAATTTTACCACCCTCAGCCCTGTTACATGGAAGGAAGAAGCCCCAGAGAAGAGAGTGCTGGAGAGTTGGTTACAGAAATGTTACTGCTGTGTCAGTAGACAACCTCTACCACAGGGGAGGAAAAGAAAGTTCTGGGCACCAGAAAGAGAGGCCCACGGCCAGGCTGAAACCCTTGGTGCACAGAGACATTGCCCCTGCAAATGTGGCCCAGTCAGAGTCCTGGAACCCAATGATCAGATCTGCCTCCTTGGGAGAAGGCAGAGAGGAGATGATCTTAAACAAGGACTTCTCCTTAGTCTCTCAAAACACCCCGTTTCCCTGGTCTAAGGTGCTGCCCATTCCTATTCATTCATTCATTTCCTCTACAATGACCCACTGTCTCCCGTGTTCACTGCACCAGTATCTAGGTGCACGCAGCAGATGTGGCCTCTACACCCGTGGTACTTCCAGTTCAGTGGGAAGGGGAGGGTGAGGAAGTCATATATGATGGTGGAACAGGGAATCAGGAGAGAAACCATAAGATTTTGGTGGGGAGTGGAGACTATTACTACCTAAATATATGCAAGAATTGGAAAATACAGTCTAAGTTTGGAAACGTTAAAATTGAAAAACTGGGCTTCCCTGGTGGTGCAGTGTTTAAGAATCCACCTGCCAATGCGGGAGACATGTGTTCGAGCCCTGGTCCGGGAAGATCCCACATGCCATGGAGCAACTAAGCCTGTGCGCCACAACTACTGAGCCTGTGCTCTAGAGCCTGCAAACCACAACTACTGAGCCCACGTGCCACAAGTACTGAAGCCCGCGCACCTAGAGCCCATGCTCCGCAACAAGAGAAGCCACCGCAATGAGAAGCCCATGCACCACAATGAAGAGTAGTCCCTGCTATCTGCAACTAGAGAAAGCCCCTGCACAACAACAAAGACCCAACGCAGCCAAAAATAAATTAATTAATTAATTTAAAAAACAAGAAAAAGAAAAAGAAAAACTGGAAACTCCCTAGTGGTCCAGTGGTTAGGACTTCATACTCTCACTACTGAGGGCCTGGGTTCAATCCCTGATCAGGGAACTAAGATCCCACAAGCCACATGGCATGGCCTCCCCCCCCAAAAAAGAAAAACTATTCATCTTAGAAGAGAGAAATAATGGATCTATCATTTTCATAAAATCTAGAAATAGGATCTGAATGTAACTTACTGCCTACAAATTATTTGACCTGAGTGGTTGCCCTACAGTCATCTATACTTCAAAAATGTTGTGTTGCAGTAGAAAAAATTGGGATGGAGACCTGACTCTAACACTCTCATATCCAGCAGATTATCCAAAGAGCTCAGTATAATCACAAGATCCCTTAAAATCAGAGCTTTCTCTTGGATGAAGGCAAAAGGGGAAGTCAAAGAGATTCAGAGCATGAGAAAGACTGGATGTGCTGTTGCTGGTTTTATGATGGAGGGGGCAATGTGATGAGGAATGCAGGAGGCCTTGAGTCCAGACAGCCTTCCAGCCTATGACCAGCAAGCAAATCAGGACCTCAGTCCTATGACCACAAGGAACTGATTTTTCAGACAACCTGAATGATCTTAGAAGCATATTCATCCCCAAAGGTTCTGGAAGGGAAAGCACTTCTGCCTGTATCTTGATTTCAGCCTTGTGAGACTCTAAGCAAAGGACCCAGCTGAGCCACATGATACCCAGACTACTTATGCACAGAACAGTGGTATAATAAGTAGGTGTTGTTTTAAGCTTCTAAAGTTATGATAATTCATTACAGCAGCAATTGAAAATTGATATAGACGTCATTGCAGAATTATGTCAAATCTGTTCTATGTCGTCATACAGTCTAAGGCTTAAATTCCAGCTCAGTCACTCACAAGATGTGGGACTTTGGGCAAGTCACTTTACCTCTCAAAGCATAGGTTTAGGATACAAAGCCTCCAGCTATATATTCTATCTCTTAAAGGGGGTGTCATTTCACTGTGAGAATTAAATCAGTTGAGATATAAGAAAATGACTGGTGCATCATAAACGTTTTTTTAAATTAACCAAAGTCCATAGTTTATTCAGATTTGTTTAGTTTTCACCTAATTACTTTTTTTTTTTTTTTTGGTTCCAGGGATTACACTTTATATTTTTTTCCTTTTTTTTTTTTAACTTTTTATTTTATATTGGAGTGATTCAGTTATACATATACATGTATCTATTCTTTTTCAAATTCTTTTCCCAGTTAGGTTGTTACAGAATATTGAGCAGAGTTCCCTGTGCTATACAGTAGATCCTTGTTGGCTATGCATTTTAAATGATTGTTTTTTTTGTTGGTTTTTTGTTTTTTATATATAAATTTCTTTATTTTTTGGCTGCGTTGGGTTTTCGTTGCTGGGCGCAGGCTTTCTCTAGTTGCAGCGAACAGGGGCTACTTTTCGCTGCGGTGCGCAGGCTTCTCATTGTGGTGGCTTCTCTTGTTGCAGGGCATGGGCTTTAGGTGCACAGGCTTCAGTAGCTGTGGCACAAGGGCTCAGTAGTTGTGGCTCGTGGGCTCTAGAGCACAGGCTCAGTAGTTGTGGCGCATATAGCAGTGTGTTCATGTCAATCCCAAACTCCCTAACTATCCCTCCTCCCATCCTTCCCTCTTAGTAATCATAAGTTTGTTCTCTAAGCCTATGAGTCTGTTTTGTAAATAAGTTCATTTGTATCATTTTTTTTGGTTCCGTGTATAAGCAATTTCTCTTTCTCTGTCTGACATACTTCACTCAGTATAGATGTCATGTCTTTTTAAGCTCCTCTGTCTTTGACAGTTTCTCAGGCTGCCCTTGCTTTCGAAGATCCTGACAGTTTTGAGGAGGAGTAGTCAGGTGTTTTGTAAGATGACTCTCTACTGGAATTTGTCAGATATTTTCCTCATGATTACACTGGAGTAATGGGGTTTGGAGAATTAGATCACAGAGGTAAAGTGTCATTTTCATCATATCATGTCAAGGGTATGTGCTATCAACATGATTTATGATTGTTCATATTGGCCTTGATCCCATAGCTGAAGTAGTGTTTTGTCAGGTTTCTCTACTATAAGGTTACTCTTTTTTCCCTCTCCCTACTGTACTCTTTGGAAAGAAGTCATCATGTGCAGCTCATACTTTAGGAATAGGGAGTTAATGTTCCACTTCCTTGAGAGTAAAGTATCTACAGAAATTATTTGGAGTTCTTCTTCAAGGGAGATTACATAAACTTTTAATACACTTAGTTCACTTTTTATTCTCAAAGTCCTCCAAACTCTAATTTTACAATATCACCTTTCTTCCTCTGAATACAAACCAAAGCCTGATTAGGGAAAACAGGATTATCATCCCAGGGGAGAATGTATAATCTCTCTATGGAATAGGGCAGAGTGTTGCGCAGACAGTCATTTTCAAATGACATCTGTTCTAGTCATTATCTTTCTTCCAACAAAACTAAATTTGATTCAGTTTGGGGTTTTGAGAGAAGGTCACACAACTGTCTCTCTCCTCTCACTAAACCTGTTTCCCAGGTCAAGATGTCAGATGTCAGATCACAATTTTCAGCTTTGAAAACCAGCGTTCTCAAGAACCATGCTCAAGCACTTGGTTCTCAAGTGCTTCAAACCATGCACTTCTGACATGACCAGCAGAACAAAGAACATCTACAACATTTAATTCTCTCTCTTTCTTAGTCTAGACTACAGTGGCAATCTTTGGCATGACTGTGATAACCAAGAGGAAGGAGTAAAATTAAAGTTAGAGCTGGATAGACTGAAGAAATGAACTCCCCAACCACAATGCAGGATGGAGAACTGACTGACCTTTTGGGGGGCTTTAAGGTATCAAGCTGCAAATCCAAGGCACCAGCCAAAGAGCAAAGTGTGGCCATTCCACCAGAGAGGCTACTTCTGCAGTTATTTCCAGCTCTGTCTAGAGGTGGAGGGTCAGAAATGCTGGGAGACTCTTTCTCCCTACAAAGTTGTCTTAGCCCCAATTTTTGTACATTGAAGAGTTTGGTCAGCTTCAGCAAGCTCTTAGAGAAACATCTGTGTCTCAAAGGCTCAGGTGAGCAGACCCCAAACCTCCCATCAGTGTCATCATTACCCATTGGGATACAGAGCAATATCAACTGTTGACAGCCTCCCAGATTTTCCCAGAGGACAGGAAAGGGAAGAGAGATACCAAATAATTTTTATGGAACGGGTAATATAAACAATCCAAAAGCTCAGATATAGAAAAATCTACATCAGGTGCTTGTTCCGAGGATGAAAATCCATCATCAGGGGAAAGAGGAGAAACAAGAAGAGCTCAAAACTCTATGCAACTTGACATAACCAGGTTTTCCCCAGAATTACATAGTCAACTATCCTCTTAGTTGTTTCCAAGAGAGACAAGAAGTATCTTCAAAGTTTAACCATTATTGTCATCATCAAAAATTAAGGTTTGAGCCCTGACTTAGCCTGTGAAAACATAACTATCAGTATCAGGGCTACCTTAACAGTTCTTATATCCCTTTAGGTCCTGGGATAATTTAAAAGAAGACCAGCATGGATCTGGCTTTCCCGCTCACACTTACTATCCTTGAGTGGAGTGAGTGAGGGACAAGGCATATAGGAAACAGGCATTAGGGCACTTCATGTCTATCTCTTAGGTCTATAACATTTTTCCCATAAGATATATACCACAGACCTCTTCTCCCAGGACAGCATCATTTAATTATCTCCCAATTCCAGCCCCTCCCAAGAAAGTAATGTGATCGTCCACATCTTATTACATGTTGTGGCGCTAGTGGAGAATATTATAAAAAGAATTGGATCAACTGGTATAGTTTGACACAGTGAATTTTGACCTTTGTCCTAGAAAGTTACTTTCAAGCCCCTTAGCAGTTCTTGATGTCTTGTGAAACTCAACCATCATCAGCATCAGCATCATAACAATAATAATAATAACACAATAGCTTGAAATTACAATGTCACAGTGTCATTCTAAACATTGTGCATGTGCTAATTCACTTAACCTTCATGCAACAATATTATGAAAAAAATGCTATTTTTATCCTTGTTTTGCAAATGGAGAAAGGCACAAAGAGTTAAGTAATTTGATAAAGGTACCATAATTAATAAGTGAAGGGTTGGGTTTTGACTTTGGCAGTCTGGCATGAGAGTACATGTTCTTAACCATTATACTATTCTTTCCCAGGACCCAGGCTTACTAGTCATCTGATGTGATGTCCCCTCCTGACATGAATTCTGCTCACTGAGTAGGAGAAAAGAGAAAAAGCATTATATGACAACATGAATGAATACCTGGAGGGGCTATGACCTGACACCTTTATGCTTAAGTGGGGAACTCAGAATTTCAACAGGAGATAGCCTAAGATACCAAAGAAAGAGAAATGACAAACCATCGTCTGATTTGAACAGAGCTACTTGTCAACATGGCCATTCTAAATTTGAGCCTTCAAATTTTATTTTTCATGCACATCTCATTTTTGTGGTCCCAATGGAGCCTGACTTCATGTACAAGTATCCAACAGACAGGAAACACTCTCCCAGACTGTGTATTGCTGAGAGAGAGGCAATCATCTCTGCTAGGCAGAGAAAAGCTGTTAATAGGGAGTATACACTAAGATCAATAAACCAGAGAAGTTTGCAGACCACGACTGGGACTTCTGGATAAACCAAGAGTCTGCCTAAAAGGTAGCCTGCAAAGGGCTGTTGAAACCTGTGCACTGGTTCATCGAGTCTGGAGATGGGGCTACTAATCATCGCTTGGACATTGGGAAATCTTGGGCAGAGTGACGACAGAGAAGAAATAGGGCTGACCCAACTGCTCACTTTTTTCAATGTAGCAAGTAAAGGTTTTGCTTTGCTTTCAATTTTCTCTAATTTACAAGATGAAAAATTTTTACCAACTAAACTTGTTTTCATATCTGAAAGTCCAACCGTTGCACTTGACTCTGATAAAATGGATCTTATCAGTCCTGCCTCCAGGCTTCTGTCCTTGCCCTTCCCTCTCTCTGATATGCCCTTCCCCACACTGAGCTCCAGCTGAAATATCACTCCCACCTCTTGGCAGATTCAACCACTCATTCTTACAGTTTTAGTAGAGCAATAACGGCCTAAGTCCACGATAAACTTTTGTGTTTGTTTGTTTAGCACGTGCTTTTATTGTATTGTGTTATTAGCTAATTTCACTTTACATTTGAAAAGTAAAGATTTCTATTTACAAAACAGCTTAATTTGCACACCCTGTACTCAATACAAAAGAATAATGTATAAAGTATGAGCATTAAAGTTAAAATTGTGAAGCTAATTCTTTGTAGCAGAACTTATTTTATTTGATTATAGTTTTTTCTTTTTTTTAATTAATTTATTTATTTATTTATTTTTTGGCTGTGTTGGGTCTTCATTGCTGCGCGTGGGCTTTCTCTAGTTGCGCCAGCGGGGGCTACTCTTTGTTGCGGTGCGCGGGCTTCTCATTGCAGTGGCTTCTCTTGCTGCGTAGCACGGGCTCTAGGCGCATGGGCTTCAGTAGTTGCAGCACGCGGGCTTCAGTTGTTGCGGTTTGCGGGCTCTAGAGCGCAGGCTCAGTAATTGTGGATCACGAGTTCTAGAGAGCAGACTCAGTAGGTGTGGCGCACGGGCTTAGCTGCTCCGAGGCATGTGGGATCCTCCCAGACCAGGGCTCGAACCCGTGTCCCCTGCATTGGCAGACGGATTCTTAACCACTGTGCCACCAAGGAAGCCCTCGATTATAGATGATTTACAATGTTGTGTTAGTTTCAGGTATACAGCAAAGTGATTTGGTTTTACACATACATATATTCATTCTTTTTCAGATTCTTTTCTCACATAGGTTATCACAGAATACCGAGTAGATTTCCCTGTGCTATACAGTAGGCCCTTGTTGGTTATCTATCTTATACACAGTAGTGTGTATATGTTAATCCGAAGCTCCTGATTTATCCCTCCCCTGCCACATTTCCCCTTTGGTAACCCTAAGTTTGTTTTAGATATCTGTAAGTCTGTTTTGTAAATAAGTTCATTTGTATCATTTTTTTAAATTAAATTCCAAAGAGTGATATAATATGATATTTGTCTTTCTCTGTCTGACTTACTTCACTTAGTATATCTCTAGGTCCATCCATATTGCTGCAAATGGCATTATTTCATTCTTCTTATGGCTGAGTAATATTCCATGGTATATACGTACCACATCTTTATCCATTCATCTGTCGATGGACATTTAGTTTGCTTCTATGTCTTGGCCACTGTAAATAGTGCTGCAATGAACATTGGGGTTCATGTATATTTTCGTATTATGGTTTTCTCCGGGTATATGCCCAGGAGTTGGATTGCTGGATCATACGGTAGTTCTATTTTTAGTTTTTACTATAAACTATTCAGGGATGAATAGGAGGTGATGAAACAAAACTTACAAGTTGAAACTGTAAGTTCAAAGTTTGGGTAGTGAGTAAAAAATGAGAGCAGGACATTAATACAGTTGAAAGAAGTGGGTTTTCTGACAAGAAGAACCCGGAGCACAGTTGTAGTCAGAGGGAAGCTTCGTTCCACTTGTTAGGTGAGAAAGGGAGATCAAAGGAGCAATCAAAGGAGGGATTGACTGCAATTCAAGGGGTCAGAGGAAGGAAGAATTAACCTTGGAAAAGAGAAGATGGGATTATTAGAATTAGTGTGAAGGTCTACAAGGGATTAGACAAATCTGGAAAACCTGGGCACCTTCTGACCTCCCACAGTCACTTCCAAGAAAACAATATTTTCTCACCATCATTATGAGAATAGAAATGTGGAGTTGAGAAGAAGAGCTCATTCCTATCTTGGGAGTATAAAGATAAAAATTATGAGTTAAGTCTGATTGCTGAAAATGGTTATATGAAAGTGTTTCATATGGTTGACTTAAAATACCAAAAGTAGTCTCTGAAAATGAAAACACAACATAAATGTATACTCTAAAAGGATTAATGTATTATAGATGCTGTAGGATCTGAGCCAAGGGTGAAAAAGGTACAATGAAGAAGCACTGACTTTTAAGCATCTGATTCATTCATTTTCTAAATGGGTCAGAAAAATCGGTGAAAATGTTCAATTGCCATAATAAGGGAGGCAAGTTACTTGAATTTTTTTAAAGCTTGAACCCTAAGCACATGATATATCTCAAGGAGTAAAACTGCACAATCTCACAGAAAGGAAAATTCTGACCTTAGCAATATGTGATGTCCCAGTGGATACAAGGATTAAGTGTCTGAACAGGCTTTTGTAATACAGCGGGGAACTTAGAAATCACTGAGGCATGAAATGTAAAAGGAATAACAAAGCGGGTTTGGGTTATAAAAGGCAGCATTAAGCGTTTGCTGATGTGACTGTAAGAAGGTTTACACATGACACACTCTACACACTTAAAAGAAAAGTAAGGATGAGGCTGTGCTGAAGCACGAGCCAGAGAGAACAAGGGCACAGAGGCAGGAAATGCTGAATACAAAGAGGCAGTAATGGTGAGATGCACTTGATAGCAATCGGAGAGAACCCAGATGGCAATTCGGGGATGTGTAAGGCTCTAAAGGAACCAAATGAAACTGTCAAAGGGGACCGTTTTCAGCTGCCAAGGCAAAGTGAAACAACAGGAGAAATGGCAACAATGATGTGGTTTTCTCAAGCAGATGCTGATGCTGATTCCTGGCCCGTGTTCCCGGTCCAGTTCTAGAATGCATTCACGGATATCGATGCTGGAGTCTGAGTTGGAGACACACGAGAGCATTCTGTGAGCAGTGCAGGTCAGCGTTCAAAAGACACAGAGAGAGAGAGTAACACTACACGGCCAGGTAGTTGAAGCTAACGAGGGAGGAAGCTTTGAGTTCAGCTCCTGGATCTTCTTCCATGCTGGTATGTTTCCATCTAGTCACTTAGACTCTTGTGGTCTTTGCTTCGTCATCAGAGATGGAGAGGCTTGGTAATCAGTTCTTACCATACAGAAACTCTACCAAGGTGGTAGAAAAAGTGCTGCATAATCAGTCGTTTTACTCCTTGTTAAAGCAGGCAACATAGAAGACTGAATGACTCCAGGAATCCCACTTGAAAAGTGAGTAGTATAAGAAGATTTTAAGATTAAGCAAAAATAATGGCTTTAGTCCCAGTCTCAGGATGTGGGGACCATAGGAGTCAAAGGAAGCCAAAACTGACAATGTAAAAATGAACGCACTTCAAAAAATAGACTTGCTACAGAATTCTCCGTGGTAGTCCAGGCTTCAGATGAATACGTAATCTTTTGGGAAATCCATCCCAGTGGCAAATCTAAAACAGTCGATGTTCATCACCACTGAGACCGGACACAAAAGCGTAGGGAATCATATAATGCTTTTCTATACGATAGAGTACTTTTATGGTAAGCAACGAAAATAAATGTAGCTAACTTAAGCAAAAAAGAAATTTAGTTAAGGGATGCTGATGGCAGAATAATGAACCAGACTTAAAATGTGGCAGTTTCCAGACATGTAAGTTGCAGGAAGTACTCAAAGAGCCTCTTCCACTGAAATACTTGCACCCAATCATTCTCCCCTCTTTGTGTTGTTCTGCTCAAGATTCACAGTGCCACTAATACAAGGTACCTAGAATAGTCAATTTCATAGAGTCAGAAAGTACATTGGTAGATGCCAGCGGCCGGGGGACGGGGTGGTGGGGAGGGAATGAGGAGTTAGTGTTTAATGGGTGCAGAGTTTTAGTTTAGGAAGGTAAAAAATTTGGGAGATGGGTGATCATGAGAGTTGCACAACAATGTGAATGTACTTAGTGCCACCGAACTGTACAGCTAAATATGGTTAAAATAGTATGTTTTATATGATATGACTTTTACCACAATAAAAAAGCATTAAAAAAAAAAAAAGATTCACAGTGCCAGAGAGAGGCTGTTGAGATTACCTTGGGTCACATGTCTGTCCTTCAAGTGGAGAAAAGTGGGGCACCTGGATGTCTAGAGTCCCCTGAGAACAGGCAAACGAAGAGAGGAAATTACCTAAAAGGAAATCAAGAACTGGTGTGAAAGGAGAGTGCATGCTGGGCAGTGTAAAAGAAACAAAAGCAAACATCTGCCTCAATTAAAAAAAATCTTGACATAAGAATTTTAATGCAGAAGCAACTAATTCATTTCAAGAGATAGTAGGGCAAACCCACTGTGATAGTTAATTTTGTATCTCAGTTTGACTGGACCACAGAGTGCCTAGACATTTGGCCAAGTATTATTCTGGATGTGTCTGTGAGAGTGTTTCTGGATGAAATGAACCTCTGAATGGTTAGACTGAGTAAAGCAGACTGCCCTCCCTAATGTGGGTGGGCCTCACTCAATTAGTGAGGCCTTGAATAGGACAAAAAGGCTGACCCTCCCACAAGTAAGAGAGAACTCCTCTTTGCCTTGAACTGAGACAAAGGATTTTTCCTGCCTTCAGCCTTGAACTGAAACATCAGCTCTGTCTGGCTATCAAGCTTGTCGGCGTTCCAACTGGAACTCATGCCTTCAGCTCTTCTAAGTCACCAGCTTGCCCACTGCAAATCTCTCAGAACTTGTCAGCTTCCATAATTGTGTGAGCCAATTCCTTATAAATAATTAATACTCAGAACCAATTAATTGGTTCTGTTTCTCTGGAGAAACCTAATACACTCAACTCCTTAAAGTGGAGATAGAAGTAAATGTATTTTTCCTCCCCTGCAGTACTTAAAGTAACTTGCCCTGTACTATAGTCATTTCATTAATGCTGTGTGTCATTTGTTTTTCTGCAGTGAGCACTGGACTTGGAATCAGAAAACTAATTTTAAGTACTAGCTTTGACATAAATTTAATCTTGGGAAAATTGCAAGAACCTTTAACCTTCAGTTTTTCCATCTGCCAGATTTGGACAATAACACTTATAAAGCATGACTATTTTTAGAAATAAATGACATAATTGAAGGAAAAGTGTCCAGCTGATGCCTAGTAAACAGTAGGGGTTTAATGAATGCTTGTAACATCTAATATGGCATATAAATCAGGGCAGGGTCCATGTTGTCTACTCTCTTGGCTACATTCCCCAAAGTGCGGGGAATAGTAGACACTTGATAAACATTTGTGAGCAAAAATGAAATATACAGGTAAAAACTCTTCTTTCGGTTTCTAAACTTATACACACTGTTATGTGCATGGAATGAAGTGTGAATGAATAGACTGACCAAATAATATCAAGCACCAGCACACAGCATGTGATCTCAGCACAAAAATGAGCAATTGGGCAAGACAACCACAGTCTTCTAGGAAGAGGAATTTAATATCCTGCTGATAAAAGTGTAATCTTCAAGATAAATGACAGGGCTGATGCTGTGTGGGGGGATGTGTGTTAGGAGAGATTTTCTACTGTCTTCAAAAAAACTTAAATCGAAGGCAATGCTGGTGACTTCTTAAATGTTATTGACATAAACTCAAATGAGCGTGTCATATTTCACTATCATCACTAAAGATTTTCTCAATGGAAAATCATCTGCTGACGATGGGGGAAAGTAATATTTGTATCTCTTATCTGAGGTTTTTCAGGGCCAACTCTTCTAGTTTACTCTCTTCTTTAACCATTCATTTGAACTGTGTCTACATAACCTGAAAATAAACTTTTTGTGATGTCACAAAAACAGACTTGTTGGAATCATTTAGTGATTTTGACCTTGTAAGGACATAGCCACAGAAAGACACAGAGTACTAATTCCCGATTCCAATATTATAATATTTTTTGTATGGCCAGCAAAATTTGAAGTCAGTGAAAAGAAAAAATCCCCATAGAGTCATAAAATACAAGTATATAAGTTCTTTAATATTTTCCATTCCCTTCATTTAAAGAAAACTGAGACCCAGCAAGAATATGAAAAATTCCAATTTTTACAGGACTCATTTGGAACATGATTCAGATTATCTGACACATTTAATTCAATCTTTCAGGAAATACTAATTAAGAATCACCTTGTGACAGGCATTGTCTAGAAGTTGAAGACACAGTGAGAAAGGACAGCCTCTCATGAAACTTACACTTTAAAAGGGAGGATCAAACAATAAACAAGTAAATAAGAGAGTCCTACATAATGAAAAGTTTAATAAAGATAATAATTCAGGATAATGTATCAGAGAGTGATGTGGATGCCTCCTCAGAGGGAGCTGTCAGCAAAGAACTCCCCCAAGAAAGCGATATTTGTGCTTCATCAATGATCACAAAGAATCAGTCTTGTGAAGACCTGAAAGGGTACTCTAGACAGTGAAACAGCACGTGCAAGGTCCTCGGAATGGCATACACTTAACAAATTTAAAGGACAAGGAGAAAGCCAATGTGGCTGGAGCATATGGATATAGAAATAAGTAGCATGAGACAGATGTTTACAGCCATGATGAGAAACTAGGATTTTATTTGAAATGCAAAGGATACTCCTAGTCCAATGGTCTCATGATCCAGTGTTCCCCATTATCATGAAGCTGAACTTTTTCTGGCAACAAATAGCTCTACTTCTGGAAAAATAGCTAAAGAGCAGGCTGGGCTCCTTTGCTGTAGGATTTCATTCATCTGTAACATGAGGCTATTCAGTAAGCCAAATGATTCCATAAAACAGATTCCCTTGGATGGCCCAATCCATTTAATCTACCAAAGGGGTGCCATTTGTTTCCCCTGGGCTGATGCAGAGTTGTATGTCCAACCTGGACATTATGTAGTCGTCTGGGAAGCACAAGCCCGGAGAGTGAGTAATGATGGACAGCTTACCTCTGAGGAGTACACTTCCTCAATGAATCCGCATCAGCAGTGCCGAGCCTTCCAAGCTTCTTCTCCAGAACAGGGGCCCACTCCACAGGCTCCTTAGAGACAAGAGTAATTTTTGCTCACATTTTTTTCCTGTCTGAGAAATAGAGAGAGACAGCTCTGTTTTAAATCAAGCCCCCAGTGCAAGGCTTGCCTCCATCCTATAATGAAAACTAAATGAAACAAGTGAAAGCTGTTTTGACTTACACCCAAAGGAGCTAAAAACTTGTTCAGGCATTCAGTGAACAACGGAGGCAAGTGGTGATCATGGGAATGGCCAAGTCGAGGTGATATCTCAGGTCATCCTATTTCCCTCCTCTGGTAATTCTTTGTTACACCAAATAGGATCCATTTATATGTCAGATTTTCTACCAGACTCCCATCCATTTTAATTCCTCCACAACCTCAATTCCATCTCTAGATGAGGATCTATTTTATAATCTTTATTACATCTCTCTCTGCTAAGCAAGAGAGGGGGAAACTAGGAAATCAGAAAGCATGCATGTTGGTTTTGGGTCAACCTGATGAAAGAAAACAGACCTTTCCTGTGTAGTGATATTGATTCTGAAAAAATTTATTTTCAATCTCATCATATCTCAGAAATAAATCAGACACTGAATAAAAATAGTGAAAGTAACTATTAGGAAAGTAACTAATAGGAAAGTAACTATAAAACAATATTCCATGGGACAACAACAATGATAATAAAATATTATTTATTAAGCACTTACTAAGTGCTAACCACCATATTAAAAGTGCATTCAATACATTTTCTTATTTATTCCTCAACATGACCCTGTGAAATTGATTGTCTGGAAAGTGGTAAAAGTGGAATCCTGATCTTTTAACTGCAAAGCCCGTACTCTTAACCAAAATTGGAAAATAAGTTAGTCATAAGCTTTTTACTTGAAATGAAAAAGTAATTCTATTTTAAGAGGGTAGACAAATTGGAAACACAAATGATTATTTTCTGTCTTATCCCTTATATCAGGAGTCAGCAAACTAGAGTCTGTGGGCCAAATCTAGGCCCCCATCTGATTTTGTAAATAAAGTTTTATTGGAACGCAGCCTTGCCCATTTGTTTATACATTACCTAAGGTTGTTTCTATGCTATAACAGCAAAGTTGACTAGTTGCAACAAAGACCATCTGGACCACAAAGTCTAAAATATTTATTATCCGGCCCTTTACAGCAAATATTTGTTGACCCCTGCCCTATATTTCCAATAATTCCCTTCACACAAAGATCTTTCGCTTAACTGCCATCAGTCCTGCAGTATCCTTATCATAAACAAATGACTATACAAGATGGATATTTTGTATGCTGCAGCAGATGCTGTTGGTGCCCTGGCAAGATTTCCTTCATCTCCCAACTGTTGTGAGTTTGGCTCTCAGCAGCTCACAGATGCATCCTTCTCAAGAGATTTGCCCTAAGGAGGCTGCCTGGAGCCACCCTCCTGGAAATGCTTGTGAGGTTACGGTCTCCTTCCAGGGAAGCCCACAGCCAGTGACTAACTGATATGGAATATAAAACAACTAGCTACCTTGCTTCAAGGTGGGACAAGCATGTGGTGCCATGGTCCATAGCTCCCTGTGGGACCAGGCTTAGGCTACGCTTCAGTGGAATCAGCATCTTTGAAGAGCTTTTTCCCCTACTCCATCCTGCTTTCGTCATTCCTTTTCAGGTTTTACCTGCAGCACTGTCTCCTCAAATCCCTTACAGAAGCATCCTTTTCTTAAACTTTGCTTCTTAATTACCTACTTAAGACACATGGTGCATGTACACAAGGAATATTTATTGTGTTCATACACAATTTAAGAGAAATGTGTGGAAATACGGTGTGTATTATGTGATGATGTGATGAAGTTGGGAAGCTGGTATAGGACAGGAAAGTTTTTTTCTCTACCCTCTTAGATTTAGTAATGGGGGTATGAAAATTAAACTGACAAAAGACAAAGAGAAAAGAGCTTATCTGCAGCACATAGGAACCAACAAAAGAAGTAGCTGGCTTCTTAAATGGTTGAAATTAGAGGCTTATATACCTAATTTAGTAAAGGAAAGGAGGGTAGTGGGGAGAGAAGATGCTTTTAAGGACAAATAGGGTTTTTTTAATGAAAGATAAATGGGTTTTTAGAAGAACAATCGAGAGATAAGAAAATTTGTAATGTCTGTTATACAAACATGAATGGACTTTCTGTCTCATTTAGAGCCATAAAACTCCCCCAGAGAAGGGATGTGGGGTAGATTTTACTCTCATTCCTCCTTCTGGGGAATATCTGCCCTGAAGAAGGAATTTGTGGTAGCTTTATTTCCCAGAAGTTGCTGCTTAAGGAAAACTTCAAGAAGGCTTCTTTCTGTGCCTGTTGATTCTCGATTTCCTTCACCTCAAAATAATCCATATGCCAAAGTGGCATATTCTGATCCCCTTCCATATCAACTCTGGAGTTCCGAGCGAATCCCCACATTGGGAAGAATTAGGAGAAAGCGGGGGGTGCCATCTGGCGCTCTTCTACTCTAAGTTGGTGTATCTTCTGTGCAGATGATAAATCTAAAGGAAACTCCATTTCTTCCTTTTTCCACCAGTAACACTGACTCTCACCCCTAGAACAGCACATCTGACTCCAGTCTTAGTGACTACAGATGCCCCAAAAAGCTTGAGAATCTTCTATCGTGTCGACCCCATTGACTGCTGTTGCAAGTTTTGTCAGCCTACTCCTCCATCAGCAGAGGAATCAGAAAGAACAGCAAATGACACCTGAACACAAAAGAAATGGTCCATTTTAAAATGTATTTTTTGGGTTTCCCTGGTGGTGCAGTGGTTAAGAATTCGCCTGCCAATGCAGGGGACATGGGTTCCAGCCCTGGTCCAGGAAGATCCCACATGCCGCGGAGCAATTAAGCCTGTGCGCCACAACTACTGAGCCTGTGCTCTAGAGCCCACGAGCTACAACTACTGAGCCCATGTGCCACAACTACTGAAGCCCGTGAGCCACAACTACTGAGCCCAAGAGCCACAACTACTGAAGCCCACGCACCTAGAGCCCACGCTCCGCAACAAGAGAAGCCACGGCAATGAGAAGCCCGCGCACCACAACAAAGAGTTGCCCCCGCTCGCCGCAGCTAGAGAAAAGCCTGCGCGCAGCAACGAAGACCCAGTGCAGCTAAAAATTAATTAATTAATTATTTAAAAAATGTATTTTGTATCTGGTTCCTATCCTGACATGTTTCTTGTCATGTGAACCTGAGAATCTTACTGGAGTGAGGAAAATAAGAACGGTTTTCCTCTTTGAAACAGTGCACAATGTGTCACATGCTTTTTAGCTAAATTGTGTTCTTTGTCGTTTTGCTTACATGTCTGAGGCCTAAAAAGAAATAACCTTCTTGGGGTTCCTCTCTCCTACAACAATCACTCCCACCACCACACCATGAGAAACTGCACCCACCCTCCAGCACACTCACACACCCCAGGACAGAGAGCCCACTGGAATGTCTGGTAATAAACACCCTGAGGCATTCTCTTTAGCTGAACAGTTAAGAAAAATTTCTAAAAGACTGAACCATGTGTGACCTAAATTGGCTTTAAAAATGCTTTTCAGAGCAGAGGGAACCGCATTTGCAGCATAATCATTTTCCACCTTGACATTAATTATGCACCGTGGTGTTCAGAGAGCAACTCTGAGCCAGGAATATGTGTTTGTAAAGTAAACATGTCAAGCAAGGCAGAACATTGTAAAATGAATAAAATATTAAATACAATGCTGTTATGATCCATTTCTCTGCTCTTCTTTTCTTCATAAATCTTCTACATTCAACCTACATAGGGATGGCATTTCCCTCTTCAAAGAGAGATGAGGTGACTCAACAATACTTATAGTTTGGATTTCTTGAAAGAGAAAAAGAGAAAAGAGGTGCTTTTTTTCCACTTTGTGATTGAAAAGAAAAGGGGCTTGCTGATTTAAAGAGCTGCACACCCTTAGCGAAGCTTTAGAAAGCATTCTCTATAGGAACAATTCCATTTCTATACAGCCATAGGAACCGTAATTTCATTCCCCTGTCTTCATTATCAAGGACATTTGCATGATGACAGTGTCCTAGCAGCTCCTGAATTTACCTATCCCTGATCCTCACTTTTTCATTTAGTGTTATTAGCCCTTGTAGGTGGCATCTTCATTAATTGTCATAAGTAAAATTCCAATGCCACCAAAGATTCCAGCCCCAGCAAGAGGCTTAATAAGAATATTCTACTATTCATAAGAAAAAGTCCTAAGATAGCATCCAAAATATTTAGAAAGTTCCAGTGGTTTTTAAAATAATTTTTAGCTACTCTTCAATGAACTCTTATGACAAAGCCCAATATAAAACACACATACACACACACACACACACACACACACAGATAAAAGCAGAGCATCCCCTAGTTGAGCCAGGTATCATACCTTGTATACACAGCCCCCCATGGTACCTGTGTGGGTAACTCAGGAACTCTCAGGGTGCCTTCTGAGCTCAGTTTACAAGCCAATGACTTAATCCAATCACAATACGTTGTCTTCTGGATAAAGAATTTATGCCCACTGACAATAGGCCTATAAAAACCATCTCCTTCTAAAACCATTCTACAGAAAACCATCTCGGTCTAATAAGATTTCAATCACTGGAAGACAAGTGAAATACATTTTTCTGGGAAATACTGCCTTTACTTCTTTAGATATACCTGTTGACAAAACATCTCTGCCAGAAATCTCAACTTGATAGAATCTGTGAACATATTAGATCATAACATGAAAGAAAGAAAAAAAACGAGGAAGAACTTTTTTCTGATGAAGCTCACAAAATTTCTAAAGCTGGCAAAGCTCTCTAGGGGTCAAAAATATTTAAATTTTCTTTGAGAAGGAAATTAACAAGTACTCAAGAGCTGTGAGTGATAACTGGAGGATATAAAGTGATTGCAAAAGGTAGTTCTACGAGGTCAAGTGTAGAGTGTCTAGGATATAAGAAGATGATCTACTCAGTGATGGATAGACCATTTCATGAGTAAGAGACAAACTGGATAAAACTATGTTTAACTAGGAAAGGAATCAGGAAGAAATTGAATTGCATACATGTGTTTGAAATTCTGTTAAAAAATAGACCTGTTCTGTTTTGCTCCAAGGGCAAAATAAGTGGCATTTATAAGAAACCAGATTTTACACTAACGTAAGAAAAGTCTTTCAAACTAGAGT
Organism: Balaenoptera borealis; assembly: GCF_965194805.1. Lineage (NCBI taxonomy): Eukaryota > Metazoa > Chordata > Mammalia > Artiodactyla > Balaenopteridae > Balaenoptera > Balaenoptera borealis. The sequence continues at coordinate 21,132,331 of NC_138866.1, forward strand.
TGATAAAACAGACAGACTTGGGAGGTATGACGTTTCTAATACTAGAGACCTAATGGGGATTCTTGAACAGGGTCTGGTGCTTGGTATACAAGACCTTGTTCTTTCCAATGCTCAATATATATATATTCTAATTTGATTGCATTAATTAAGTATGTTAAAAGATAAATTGAGGCAAAGAATTTATTTGAGCAAAAATTGATTCCAGTAGAGCAGCACCAAACTGGAAATGGTAGAAGTGCTCCTCCAATGGAAGCTGGGGAAAGACTTACAGATAAAAGGTGGAAGTGAAGCAAGGAAATTATTGATGGGCTATAGGTTAAAGCCTAGTTGGCTGTTTGTGATTGATTGCCCTTAGGTTTCAATGTATAACCTTGAGGCATTTACAGGCTTAGATTTTGGTTTACTTACTCATAGATGCAAGGCATTAGAACCACCTCAGTCTAAGGGCCTCCTTGTTTAATTAATTTAACAAGTTCTAGCAGAAGTCAAAACATTCTATCAAATGTCATTATTAAAATGTTCATGAACCACCAAGAGTGCTCAAACTCTTCATCAATTTGAGGAATGTGGCAAAATCCACATATATCATAACAAAGGAAAAAATCAGGAGCATCTTTGGAGCTGTGATGTGCCCTGCCAAATGGGCGTAAATTATATTTTCCTTCAACATTTAAACACCTCATATCTGGTTACAGTACATCTTGAAAACAAGGATAGTATTCACATACATCACTTTTTTAAAACATAAACATACATCTGAAGTTGTTTTGCAAGCTAAAATTCATACCTTGAGTAATAGGGAACACACATACACACACACACACACACACATACACACACACACACACATACACACATGAGGAAAAATAGTATTATACCATAGAATCTCAGAATTAGTTGTTTTTTCTCACACTCTTTGTCTAAAAAGCTCTGCATGGTCTGCATATTGTTTAATTTCAATTTGGGCTCCTTTTCCCCCTTTTCTGAATGCACCTCTCTTCTATTCAAACTTCAGTTCCCGAGTCAAATATATCTTCCTAAGATAAGCCTTTCCTAACCCCATCCAATTTAAAGATGTACCCCCTTTTATTTATTATTTATTTGTTCTTGTTCTTTGCCTAAATAATTGATTTATTTTCTTAATCTCTGAGTCTGTGCTAGATTAAAAGTTCCATATTTGTTTTGTTCACCACTGTAAATTCAAGACCAAAACCACAGAAGCCTCAATAAATATTTGGAGGGAAAATGAACAAGTTCAGAAGCATAAGGAGAACCTTGTTCCTGAGGTTGATAATGGAAAGTCTCTTTTTTAAGCTTTTCAAAATTTATAACCATTATTTTCAAGTGCTTTTTTAAAAAGTAATCCCTCCTCTCATTTTCAAAATGTAACTGTTAGCAAATAATAAATCTAATAAGTAGTATGTGCTGATATTGTGCGAGGTATTGTGTAGTATATCAGTAAATGTACACTCTATTTGGATATATAATACATACTCAAACAACTCTCCATAAAATTAAGCAATAACTGAAATTTGACAGGTAGGAAACCTGGCACCATGGTTCCAACAGGAGAGAGGTGAGACGCAGCCAACATGTTTCTAAGTCTTCAATTTGTTTATATATATATATATGTAATTGGATACCCCCATTATATACCCATAGATATGTTACATGATAGGTATGTGAAAGGCTAATGCAAGGTGGTATACAATAAGGGCTGCATGAACATTATAAAATAATTAGATAATATACATATATAACTTTTAGTGGATCTGATCTTGGGTGGCTTCAGCCTGCAACGGCTTGAAGGAGGGTTTCAGTTCCCGGCCAGTGATTGAGGTCGGGTCGCGGCGGTGACAGCACCAAATCCTAGCCTCTAGACCAGTGGCCAGTGACAAGGCCCTGGCCCTACGGCTTTGCAGATAAAGAATTCCCACAAAGACGGAAAGTAGTGAAACAAGTATTTATTAAGAAAAATAGAGTACAGTACGTGTGGAGAGACACACGAGCAGACTCAGAGAGTAGCGCCCTTGGGGCAGTTTAAATCACTTATATGGGGCATTTCTTCCGGGTTTCCTTTGGCCAGTCATTTTGAGTTGCCTGGTTCAAAGTCCATATTTGGTATATCTCAAGATCTTCCCATGTGTGCGCGTGCATCTCTTAGCCAAGGTGGATTCTACCGAAGAGGCCTATGGGTAGATTTAGCCACTTAGCATCACTTCCCTTTTGACCTCCAAGGAGCCTTTCTGCACATGTGAAGTCAGGGAGGTCTCCCGACTTCAAGAATGAGGAATATGTGGTCTCTTACCTTCTCTCTGGGCAGGGCCCAGCCTCCTCTCTCAATTGTCCTGTTATTCTAGTCTCGGAGTATCGGTCCACAGGGAACAGACTCCAACCATTTGCTCCGGGGGCCCATCTATCTCCTGCCTCAGATCCATAGTCTTCAACAATATACTTATTTGAAGCAAATTTTCAAAAATATTTATAAATCCCAAGATACATATTTTGTTTCGTTACTGTTATCTACCATGTTTATTATCTTCACTGTTTTAATCAGTATTTGACATTAAAAAGAGAAAAATACTCCATTAAAAGAAGAACCCTTAGGAAGGCACCTGACTTGGATGTCAGATGAAACTTTCCAGAGGACATGAAGGCTAAAATCTAAGTGGGAAACATTCAGGATAGGGGGCAGAGGGGAAGGTTTTCCAGGCAGAAAGAACCATTGCCAAAGTGAAGAGTAAGAAAAATTATGGCTTCTTCCAGAAACTGAAAGAAATTCATTATGGTTGGAATATAGTATACTTGGGGTTGATAAGGAGCAGAAGTGGCAAATGATGAAGCTACAGGGGTAAGCAAGGGCCAAATCTGAAAGCTCATTTAAACAAAGTTCAAAGTTGGGAGGACTTAGGCAACAAGAGTTGCTTTAGAATATGGCATAAGCAGTAATGGAGGCTATTTCTTGCCAAGAAAACTCTTTCTTCATAATAAATGATGTTTAATAAGTTTCTAAATATCTGAAGCAAAATATTATGATTTACTCAAATCGAATAGTGTTTTTTAATAGTTTTCTTTATACTTTTATGGTGTGTTTAAAATTTGCATATTAAAAACTTCAGGGAAGCACAGACTGAAACATAAATCAAATTAGTCCAATAAATAAGGGCCTCCACTTTCTGCTTTTATACCTCCAGTATTGTTACTGTGAGGAAAGTCGTATGAAGTCCAGACAATGGACCTCACTTTTAACTCTTAGAAAGTAGAGCCTTTATAAATTAAGGACTGCCTGTTAAGGCATAGATGAAATAATGATAGGATTTCTTGCTTGTAGCAATTAATAATTGCTAATTATTGCTAATGCATATTGGTAGGAAAGAGTCATACAAAAATCATAGGAAGGTAATTGGATACCCCCATAATACACCTAGAAGTGTACATCTGCCTTTTGAACATCCTTCTTACATAAACGTCTGCTTACTGATATTGATGATCATTTCCACCTACTGACTAGAGTCCTGGCCTCCCGTAGCCAAGAGAAGATACTGTAGGGGAGCAAAATTTGCCACCCCCAAATGTCTCTTTGGAATGTGGATTATTTTCAGCAGAAAACAATCAAGGCCCAGAAGACTCAGGAAGTCTTTCTTTTTACCTCTCCCTTTACTGCCTAAAGAATGAAGATAAAGGACCTGTTCCCAGAAAAGAGCTATCAACATAGATAACTATAGTATGAACTAGGTGTGAGAGACAAGGAGGGACCTAGCAAATTTGTTCAAATTCCTCTCTGTGTCCCATTGCCTCTACATGGCCCAGCAAACATTTATTTACCAAACATTTGCTTTTGTATTCCGGGTCAATTGCCTCCCTCCACTTTGAAGCCCCAAACCTCTACACCCAACATCCTCTTTTGTCTTTAGCTGAAGATGGTATTTAAGGTGAAGGTTTTAGCCATTTTGGTGAGTTACTCAGTTTCTCTGGGTCTCTCCCATATATATATATGATTAGACGTTTGTTTGATTGTCTCCTGTCAATCTGTTTCATGTCAATTTAATTCTTAGACCAGCCAAAAGAACCTAGAAGGGTAGAGGAAAATTTCTTCCTTGCCAACAGTATCTAAAGACTACAATGCACAAGCCTTTCATTCCAGTTACAATCTCAGATTTCCAAACATGTATGACAATGTACAGCCAGTGTTTTTCCATTAAAATTTGCTTCTAACTTCTAAGCATAAGCCAAAGACACAAGGTAAGAATCATGCCTGGGGCGGGGGAGCTTGTCCTATGGAGCATAACCCAGCCTCCTCACTTAAGGTAGCTCCCTCCTATTCCCTCTAACAAATGTAGATCTGGGCTTCAGAGAAAGAAGATTAGATGTCCTTCTTCAAAAGCAGTATCATGGAGTTCTCAGCATTTAGCTGTAAAATTACCTAACTGCTTAATAGTCCTCAAATGTCAGATCCTTCTTAGTACCTTCACATCCTCAGAAGTAGTATTTCACAGTGCTATGTTTCTGTCTTAGATTATAATTTATCACACAGTTTTATAGAGAGTTGTATTTCTATCTCTCTTGCTAGACTATGAACTCCTTGAATGGATAGACTAAGTAAGGATTACTCATCTTTTCAAATCCAGCAATTAACACACTGCCTGTAGCAAAGTATTAATAAAAGCTCAGAAAACCTTAACCAACTTCCATTGGCTTGGAATCATCTCTTTTTCCAGAAGAATTAGCTTTTGTTAGAAACCACTGCTGAGTCAGACATTGGCAAGAACCATTTTTTACCCTATTGACATACGGTTCTTTCTCCATTTCAAAGGTGTTTCTTTCAAAATAAATCTGCCAGGAGCAGAGCTCAGGTGTTGACAGTCAGCTGGATGTATCCATTTTCATCAATTGCAGAACTTCCAGTGTGGTAAGAGGTGTGAGTTGAAATTAATACAAACATTTGTTCCCGGTGCCCCTAGTACTGAGAGAGAAGAAGTCTTAAAATTAAAGTTTCAACATTCGGTGTAAACATAATGAATTTAAAATTTTCTAAGAGAAACAAGGTTTGCCTAAATAGTTTTGCCAATGGTCTTGGTTAATACATGCTATACCAACCTATTTTAAACAGAAACAGAAATTTAAGAGTTCCTTTAAATGTGCAAGAATTGAGGGCTTGTACTTTCTGTTATTATTCTAATCATCCACCTACAAAACCACAGTGAGCTTTCCTCATTAGTTTTGCCTTTTTGGAAAAATATAGCTGGCTGAGGTGACAGAAGCAGAAGTAGTATGCTAAGTTTACATGCATTGACTTCAACTGGGGATTTTTTTTCCCTTTTTCTTTTCACAGGTATTAACGGCCACTGTGTTCTCCAGCCCTCATTATAAAGATAGTAATAAAAAATATTTTTAAATGGAATAGGTTGAAGCTTTATGACATCCATAAGCCAAGGGAATGTAAATAGTCTTGCTTACAAATATAGGATGCAAGGTATTCTATACAACAAAGGTCCTGAATGCCACATGACCAAATGTACTAGCGCTAATGGGAAAATGAGAGGGTCTGATTGGTGATATTTGTCATGATTTTAATGAGAGGTGAACAAGAAGGAGTAAGGGGAAACTAAGTTGCATAAAAACCCTTAGCAGTTTTGAAGAGCCAAAATAATGAAAATGAATCTAGAGCACAGAAGAACTATTCCAGAAAGGCAATCTCCAAGAAATGGAGGGAAGAAGAAAATTCCTAAAATCTTTCTGAATATACGCAATTCCCTACAGAATCTAAAGTGTGATTTGTAATTTGGAAATGCTTTTGGTTTATTTTTTCCTAATTATAAAATTAATAATTAACCCATGTGAAAAATATGAAAACTATTTAAAGAGTAGCTATCACTTATTATACCAATTCCCAGAGGTAACTTCTATGAACATTGTGCTGTATTTCCTTCCAGATACAGACACATATGCATGTTTCGTGTCATTGAGAATATACTGAATATATAATCTTTGTGTCCTACTTTTATTACTTTTCCACTGCCATTAAAATCTTCCTTAATATATCACTATATTGATGTACTATTGTATACTCAAAGATTTGCTCAATGTTGAATATTTTTGCTATTTCCAACGGTTCAATTGTTTTAAAAAAATCATGGGAATTCATAATCACCAAAAACTGGAAGCAAGAAGATGACCTTTAGTGAGAGTAGCATCGACATATATACACTACCAAATGTAAAATAGTTGACTGGTGGGAAGAAGCAGCATAGCATAGGGAGACTGGCTTGATGCTTTGAGATGAGCTAGAGGGGTGGGATAGGGAGGATGAAAGGGAGGCTTAAGAGGGAGGGACATGGGGACATGTGTATGCATATGGCTGATTCGCTTTGTTGTGCAACAGAAACTAACGTGGTATTGTGAAGCAATTATACTCCAATAAAGATCTATTTTAAAAAAATAGTGAATGGATAAACTATGGTACATCTATACAATGTAATACTATTCAGCAATAAAAGGAATGAGCTATTAAGCCACACAAAGACATAGATGAATCTTTTACTGCTAAGTGAAAGAAGCCAGTCTAAAAAGGTGTCATACTATACATCAATTATATGATATTCTGTAAAAGGGAAAACTATAGAGATGGTAAACAGAGCAGCTGTCAGTTGTTTTGGGAGTGACTAAAGGATTCAATAGGTGAAGTAGAGGGGAACTTTTTAGAGGAGTGAAACTATTCTGTATGATACTCTGTGAATACATGACACTATGCATTTGTCAAAATTCATCAAACTTTACAGCACAGAGAGTAAATCTTAAGGTATGGAATAAAAAAATAATTTTTAAAAATAATAATCTAGGAGGTCAGGGATCCCATGATGGAATGCAGACTCTGGCAAAACAATCTAACTTATTATAAATGCATGAAACAACTTCATTGAAGGGGATGGGGTAAATATTCTATCTTAAATAACTTTGGAAATGAGTGGAGGCTTTAAGACTGAAGGCAAAAGGAACCATACATAAGCATTGTACTCTTATTGATAAAACTGTTTTCATGGGAATACAAATTGATGTTTCTGAAACCACTCTACATTAATAATTGGAATTGAAAAATTAAGTAATGAATGATGGGTGGTAAGAACCGGATTTCTTACTCTTCTAATGGGAAGTTACAGATGAGCAAGGACTGGAGGCTAAAATAATCCATGTTTTAATGGATTACAGTTGGGAGACATCAGTATGGACTTATGTTTACCTTAATATAAACATAGACAGTTACATTTAGAAATATTTATAGATATGTGTATATGCATGGATTAGTATACACAAATATATTTCTTTGCTCTGTCAGCTAAGAGGGCCTAGAAATACCAAAACCTCAGTAGAAACAAGCCCAGATCTTGTTTTATAACACCATTCTTCAATAAAAGGAACAGAGTCTCCTTCACTGGGGCAAAAAATATACAAGGTGAGTCTGGAGCAACCAATAGTGTCAGAAACTAAAGACATGTCCCAAACTCCCGCAATGATGGGGTATGTCAAAGGAGCCAACCTAAAAATCTCCCAAAGCTGGAAAAATTTGAGCAACAAAATAAAGTACTATTGAATTATAACAAAAAAGTATAAAATAAATATCTATGAAAAGACTGTCTTTTCTCCATTGTATATTCCTGCCTCCTTTGTCATAGGTTAGGTGACCATAACTGCATGGGTTTATCTCTGGGCTTTCTATCCTGTTTCACTGACCTATATTTCTGTTTTTGTGCCCTACAATTCTGTCTTGATTATTGTAGCTTTGTAGTATAGTATGAACTCAGGGAGTCTGATTCCTCCAGCTCTGTTTTTCTTTCTCCAAATTGCTTTGGCTTTTCAGTGTCTTTTGTGTTTCCATACAAATTGTAAAATATTTTCTTCTGCTTCTGTGAAAAATGCCACTGGTAATTTGTTAGGAATTGCACTGAATCTGTAGATTGCTTTGGGTACTGTAGTCATTTTCACAATATTGATTCTTTGAATCCAAGAACATGGTATATCTCTCCATCTGTTTGTGTCATCTCTGATTTGTTTCATCAGTGTCTTATAGTAGTACTGGGAAAACTGGACAGCTACGTGTAAAAGAATGAAATTAGAACACTCCCTAACACCATACACAAAAGTAAACTCAAAATTGATTAAAGATCTGAATGTAAGGCCAGACACTATAAAACTCTTAGAAGAAAACATAGGCAGAACACTGTTTGACATAAATTGCAGCAAGCTCTTTTGTGATCCACCTCCTAGAGTAATGATAATAAAAACAAAAATAAACAAATGGGACCTAGTTAAACTTAAAAGCTTTTGCACAACAAAGGAAACTATAAACAAGACGAAAAGACAACCCTCAAAATGGGAGAAAATATTTGCAAACAAAGCAATGGACAAATGATTAATCTCCAAAACACACAAACAGCTCATGCAGCTCAATATCAAAAAAACAGACAGTCCAATCAAAAAATGGGTGGAAGACCTAAATAGACATTTCTCCAAAGAAGACAAACATGGCCAAGAGGCACATGAAAAGATGCTCAACATCACTAATTACTAGAGAAATGAAAATCAAAACTACAATGAGGAATCACCTCACACCAGTCGGAATGGCCATCATCAAAAAATCTAAACAATAAATGCTGGAGAGGGTGTGGAGAAAAGGGAACTCTCTTGCACTGTTGGTGGGAATGTAAATTGATACAGCCACTATGGAGAACAGCATGGAGGTTCCTTAAAAATCTAAAAATAGAACTACCATACGACCCAGCAATCTCACTACTGGGCATATACCCAGAGAAAACCATAATTCAAAAAGATACATGCACCACAATGTTCATAGCAGCACTATTTACAATAGCCAGGACATGGAAGCAACCTAAATGCCCATCAACAGATGAATGGATAAAGAAGATCTGGTATATATATACAATGGGATATTACTCAGCCATAAAAAGTAACGAAATTGGGTCATCTGTAGAGACGTGGATGGACCTAGAGAGTGTCATACAGACTGAAGTGAGTCAGAAAAACAAAAACAAATACTATATATTAACACATATATGTTCAATCTAAAAAAAATGGTATAGATGATCCTATTTGCAAAGCAGAAATAGAGACACAGACGTAGAGAACAAATGTATGGATACCAAGGGGGAAAAGGGGTGGTGGGAGGAATTGGGAGACTGGGATTGACACATATACACTATTGATACTAGGTATAAAATAGATAACTAATGAAAACATACTGTATAGCACAGGGAACTCTACTTAATGCACTGTGGTGTCCTGAATGGGAGGAAAGTCCAAAAGGGAGAGGATATATGTACATGTATGGCTGATTCACTTAGCTGTACAGTAGAAACTAACACAACATAATAAAGCAACTATACTCCAATAAAAATTAATTAAAAAACTAAATAAATACTTATGAATTCATACTGCTATAAATAAACGATTAAGTCAACATATTAGTGGAGGAAACTAGGCACATCTTCCATGGATAAAAAAATCCAAATAATTTATATAAATACTCTGGCCTCAAGGTAGATACATATAATTCCGTATTCTTCATAGTGACTTTCTTCCAAAGAGTACAGTATGGAAAGGGGAAAAAAGAGCAACTTTACAGTGGAGAAACATGACAAACACTACCTCAGCCAGGTAATCAAGTTCAACATCAACAGTGATAAGTCATGTTGAAAGTATGTACCCTAGATATGATGTGATGAGAATGGACTTTACCTCTGTGGTTTTCCTCCCCAAAACCTACTATCCCAGTCTAATCATGATAAAAACATCTGAGAAATTCTAATAGAGGAGAAGCCTACATAAAAGGTGACCATTACTCCTCAAAACTGTCAAGGTCACCAAAAACAAAGTAAGTCTGAAAAATTCACATATTAGAAGACTCTAAAAAGACAGGACAGGCTTCCCTAGTGGTGCAGTGGTTAAGAAGCCACCTGCCAATGCTGAGGACACGGGTTCGAGCCCTGGTCCTGGAAGATCCCACATGTCGCAGAGCAACTAAGCCCATGTGCCACAACTACTGAGCCTGTGCTCTAGAGCCTGCGAGCCACAACTACTGAGCCCGCATGCCTAGAGCCTGTGTTCTGCAAGAGAAGCCACTGCAATAAGAAGCCCGCGCACCACAATGAAGGGTAGCCCCCACTCGCTGCAACTAGAGAAAAGCCTGTGCGCAGCAACAAAGACCCAATGCAACCAAAAATAAAATAAATTAATTAAAAAAAATTTATTTAAAAAACTATTAAATTAAATTAAATTTAATTTAATTTAAAAATAAAAAAACATGACAACTAAATGTAATATGATATCTTGGATGGGATCCTAGGACAGAAAAAAGATTATTAGATTAAAAATAAAGAAATAAAGTTTGCACTTTAATTAATAATAATGTATCGGGAGACCTTCAAGATGGCGGAAGAGTAAGACATGGAGATCTCCTTCTTCCCCACAAATATCAAAAATACATCTACATGTGGAACAAATCCTACAGAACACCTACTGAATGCTGGCAGAAGATCTCAGACCTCCCAAAAGGCAGGAAATTCCCCACGTACCTGGGTAGGGCAAAAGAAAAAAGAAAAGACAGAGACAAAAGAATAGGTACGGGACCTGCACCACTGGGAGGGAGCTGTGAAGGAGGAAAAGTTTCCACACACTAGGAAGCCCCTTCACTGGCGGAGATGGGGCATGCTGGGGGGGGGGGGAAGAGCTTCGGAGCCACAGAGGAGAGCACAGCAACAGGGGTGCACAGGGCAAAGCAGAGAGATTCCTGTTAAATTCCCGATTAACAAGGACCTAGAAGACCTAAAGAGTAAACAAACAATTATGAAAAACAAATAAATGAAATTAAAAATTCTCTAGAGGAATAAATAGCAGAATAACTGAGGCAGAAGAATGCATAAGTGACCTGGAAGATAAAATAGTGGAAATAACTACTGCAGAGCAGAATAAAGAAAAAAGAATGAAAAGAATTGAGGACACTCTCAGAGACCTCTGGGACAACATTAAACGCACTAATATTCAAATTATAGGGGTCCCACAAGAAGAAGAGAAAAAGAAAGGGACTGAGAAAATATTTGAAGAGAGTACAGTTGAAAACTTCACTAATATGGGAAAGGAAATAGTTAATCAAGACCAGGAAGCACAGAGAGTCCCATACAGGATAAATCCAAGGAGAAACACACCAAGACACATATTAATCAACTATCAAAAATTAAATACAAAGAACAAATATTAAAAGTAGCAAGGGGAAAACAACAGATAACATATAAGGGAATCCCCATAACATAAACAGCTGATGTTTTGGCAGAAATTCTGCAACCCAGAAGGGAGAGGCAGGACATATTTAAAGTGATGAAAGGGAAAAAGCTACAACCAAGATTACTCTACCACCAAGGATCTCATTCAGATTGGACAGAGAAATTAAAACCTTTACAGACAAGCAAAAGCTAAGAGAATTCAGCACCACCAGACCAGCTTTACAACAAATGCTAAAGGAATTTCTCTAGGAAGGAAACACAAGAGAAGGAAAAGACTTACAATCACAAACCCAAAACAATTAAGAAAATGGTAATAGGAACATACATATTGATAATTAACTTAAATGTAAATGGATTAAATGGTCCAACCAAAAGACATAGACTGACTGAATGGATACAAAAAACAAGACCTGTATATATGCTGTCTAAAAGAAGGCCACTTCAGACCTAGGGACACATACAGACTGAAAGTGAGGGGATGGAAAAAGATATTCCATGCAAATGGAAATCAAAAGAAAGCTGGAGTAGCAATTCTCATATCAGACAAAATAGACTTTAAAATAAAGACTATTACAAGAGACAAAGAAGGACACTACATAATGATCAAGGGATCAATCCAAGAAGAAGATATAACAATTGTAAATATTTATGCATCTAACATAGAAGCACCTCAATACATAAGGCAAATGCTAACAACCATAAAAGGGGAAATCAACAGTAACACAATCATATTAGGGGACTTTAAAACCCCACTTTCACCAATGGACAGATCATCCAAAATGAAAATAAATAAACACAAGCTTTAAATGATACATTAAACAAGATGGACTTAATTGATATTTATAGGACATTCCATCCAGAAACAACAGAATACACTTTCTTCTCAAGTGCTCATGGAACATTCTCCAGGATAGATCATATCTTGGGTCACAAATCAAGCCTTGGTAAATTTAAGAAAATAGAAATTATATCAAGTATCTTTTCCAAGCACAACACTATGAGACTAGATATCAATTACAGGAAAAAAATCTGTAAAAAATACAAACACATGGAGGCTAAACAATACACTACTTAATAAACAAGAGGTCACTGAAGAAATCAAAGAGGAAATTAAAAAATACCTAGAAACAACTAAAAGTGAAAACACGATGACCCAAAACCTATGGGATGCAGCAAAAGCAGTTCTAAGACGGAAGTTTATAACAATACAATCCTACCTCAAGAAACAAGAAACATCTCAAATAAACACCTAACCTTACATCTAAAGCAATTAGAGAAAGAGAACAAAAAAACCCCAAAGTTAGCAGAAGGAAAGAAATCATAAAGATCACATCCGAAATAAATGAAAAAGAAATGAAGGAAACGATAGCAAAGATCAATAAAACTAAAAGCTGGTTCTTTGAGAAGATAAACAAAATTGATAAACCATTAGCCAGACTCGTCAAGAAAAAAAGGGAGAAGACTCAAATCAATAGAATTAGAAATGAAAAAGGAAAAGTAAAAACTGACACTACAGAAATACAAAGGATCATGAAAGATTACTACAAGCAACTATATGCCAATAAAATGGACAACCTGGAAGAAATGGACACATTCTTAGAAACGTGCAACCTTCTGAGACTGAACCAGGAAGAAATAGAAAATACAAACAGAACAATCAAAAGCACTGAAATTGAGACTGTGATTAAAAATCTTTCAACAAGCAAAAGCGCAGGATCAGATTTCTTCACAGGCGAATTCTATCAAACATTTAGAGAAGAGCTAACACCTATCCTTCTCAAACTCTTCCAAAGTATAGCAGAGGGAAGAACACTCCCAAACTCATTCTACGAGGCCTGATACCAAAACCAGGCCTACCAGGTAGATACCTACCATCACCCTGATACCAAAACCAGACAAAGATGTCACAAAAAAAGAAAACTACAGGCCAATAACACTGATGAACACAGATGCAAAAATCCTCAACAAAATACCAGCAAACAGAATCCAACAGCACATTAAAAGGATCATACAGCATGATCAAGTGGGGTTTATCCGAGGAATGCAAGGATTCTTCAATATACGCAAATCTATCAATGTGATACACCATATTAACAAACTGAAGGAGAAAAACCATAAGATCATCTCAATAAATGCAGAGAAAACTTCCAACAAAATTCAACACCCATTTATGATAAAAACCCTCCAGATAGTAGGCAGAGAGAGAATTTATCTCAACATAATAAAGGCCATATATGACAAATCCACAACCAACATCATTCTCAATGGTGAAAAACTGAAAACATTTCCACTCAGATCAGGAACAAGACAAGGTTGCCCACTCTCACAACTATTATTCAACATAGTTTTGGAAGTTTTATCCACAACAATCAGAGAAGAAAAAGAAATAAAAGGAGTCCAATTTGGAAAAGAAGAAGTAAAGCTGTCACTGTTTGCAGGTGACATGATACTTTACGTAGAGAATCATAAAGATGCTACCAGAAAACTACTAGAGCTAATCAATGAATTTGGTAAAGTTGCAGGATACAAAATAAATGCACAGAAATCTCTTGCATTCCTATATACTAATGAGGAAAAATCTGAAAGAGAAATTAAGGAAACACTCCCATTTACCACTGCAACAAAAAGAATAAAATACCTAGGAATAAACCTACCTAAGGAGACAAAAGACCTGTATGCAGAACACTATAAGACACTGAAAGAAATTAAAGATGATACAAACAGATGGAGAGATATACCATGTTCTTGAATTGAAAGAATCAACATTGTGAAAATGACTATACTACCCAAAGCAATCTACAGATTCAATGCAATCCCTATCAAACTACCAATGGCATTTTTCACAGAACTAGAACAAAAAATTTCACAATTTGTATGGAAACACAAAAGACCCCGAATAGCCAAAGCAATCTTGATAAAGAAAAACGGAGCTGGAGGAATCAGGGTCCCTGACTTCAGACTATACTATAAGGCTACAGTAATCAAGACAGTATGGTACTGGCACAAAAACAGAAATATAGATCAATGCAACAGGATATAAAGCCCAGAGATAAACCCACGCACATACGGTCACCTTATTTTTGATAAAGGAGGCAAGCATATACAGTGGAGAAAAGACAGCCTCTTCAATAAGTGGTGCTGAGGAAACTGGACAGCTACATGTAAAAGAATGAAATTAGACCACTCCCTAACACCATACACAAAAATAAAGTCAAAATGGATTAAAGGCCTAAATGTAAGGCCAGACACTATAAAACTCTTAAGAGGAAAACTTAGGTATAACACTCTATGACATAAATCACAGCAAGATCCTCTTTGACACACCTCCTAGAGAAATGGAAATAAAAACAAAAATAAACAAATGGGACCTAATGAAACTTAAAAGCTTTTGCATAGCAAAGGAAACCATAAACAAGACGAAAAGACAACCCTCTGAATGGAGAAAATATTTGCAAATGAAGCAACTGACATAGGATTAATCTCCAAGATTTACAAGCAGCTCATGCAGCTCAATATCAAAAAAACAAACAACCCAATCCAGAAATGGGCAGAAGACCTAAATAGACATTTCTCCAAAAAAGACATACAAATTGCCAACAAGACATGAAAGAATGCTCAACATCATTAATCATTAGAGAAATGGAAATCAAAACTACAATGAGGTATCATCTCACACCAGTCAGAATGACCATCATCAAAAAATCTACAAACAATAAATGCTGGAGAGGGTGTGGAGAAAAGGGAACACTCTTGCACTGTTGGTGGGAATGTAAATTGATACAGCCACTCTGGAGAACAGTATGGAGGTTCCTTAAAAAACTAAAAATAGAACTACCATACGACCCAGCAATCCCACTACTGGGCAATATACCCTGAGAAAGCCATAATTCAAAAAGTGTCATGTACCACAATGTTCACTGCAGCTCTATTTACAATAGCCAGGACATGGAAGCAACCTAAGTGTCCATCGACAGATGAATGCATAAAGAAGACGTGGCACATATATACAATGGAATATTACTCAGCCATAAAAAGAAATGAAATTGCGTTATTTGTAGTGAGGTGGATGGACCTAAAGTCTGTCATACAGAGTGAAGTAAGTCAGAAAGAAAAAAACAAATACCATATGCTAACACATATATATGGAATCTAAAAAGAAATGATTCTGAAGAACCTAGGGTCAGGACAGGAATAAAGATGCAGACGTAGAGAATGGACTTCAGGACACGGGGAGTGGGAAGGGTAAGCTGGGATGAAGTGAGAGAGTGCCATGGACTTATATACACTACCAAATGTAAAATAGATAGCTAGTGGGAGGCAGCCAAATAGCACAGGGAGATCAGCTCAGTGCTCTTGACCACCTAGAGGGGTGGGATAGGGAGGGTGGGAGGGAGATGCAAGAGGGAAGAGATATGAGGATATATGCATATGTATAGCTAATTCACTTTGTTATAAAGCAGAAACGAAGACACCATTGTAAAGCAATTATACTCCAATAAAGATGTTAAAAAAAAAAAAAAAAAAAAGCCAAAGTTTTGGACTTCCCTGGTGGCCCAGTAGTTAAGTATCCGCCTTCTAATGCAGGGGACGTGGGTTTGACCCCTGGTCGGGGAACTAAGATCCCACATGCCGCAGGACAACTAAGCCCCTGTGCGCAACTACTGAGCCTACTGAGCCACAACTAGAGAGAAGCCCATGTGCTGCAACAAAAGACCCTGCATGCTGCAACTAAGACCTGATGCACCCAAAAATAAATAAATATTTTTAAAATTTAGAAAAAGAAAAAAAATGTATCAATATTGGTTCATTCATTGTAACAAACATTCCATAAGATGGTGACATGTTAATGATAGGGGAAACTGTGTGTGCAATATATAGAAATTCTATGTATTATTTCTTGCAATTTTTCTGTAAATCTAAAACTATTCTAAAGTAAAAAGGTTAGTTTTTAAACCACTAGGAATAAATACTTTGGCCACAAAATGTTGTCCACGTTTCTGATTATTTTCTGAAAACTCGAACTGATTAAAAGCAAATGAGTATTTTAAGAGGCCATAATGCCAACTACTGACCATTAAGTTTGCACTAATTTACACATGTCAGTGACAGTGTTTGAGAGAGTCCGGACCTCTGTAGAAGCCCCAAATAAAAGTGACTTAGATCTTGAATGTTCTTCACAAAAATCATCTATGTAAAAATGCTAGTTTTATTCAACTTGGAATAAGTCAGAATAACGTAGTAGGTAAGTGTTCAAGGTAGAGTCACACTGTGTGAATTTATATATGGCTCCACTGGTTTCTGACTGTGTGAATTTGAGCTTTAGCTGCTCTAAGCATCAATCTTTCTCAGCTGTAAAATGGTGGTAATGAAACGTTCCGCCATAGGATTTTGAGGAATATTAAATGAGGTAATGCATACAAATCAGTTAGGATAGCGGCTGGCATAAAGCGAGCACTTGATATTAAGTTATTATTATTGGTTTTTAGACATTCACTCATTTATTTAACAAACATTTATTTAAGAACTACTATGTTTTGAGCACTCTGGAAGATTCTGGAGAGACGATGGTGAATAAGACACAACCTCTGCCCCTAAGGAGCTTATAGTCTAGCAGTAGAGTCAGAGAGGTGCACAGGAAATTGCAATGTTACATGATAAGTGTAGAAAAAAGCTATGAACAGGCTGCAGTGGAAGCATATGACATGATCAAGAAAGCATTCTCAGCAAAAGGGACAGCTAAGCTACAATCTGAAGGATTTGTAAGATTTAACCCAGGGCTGTGCTGAAGCAGGCTCATACCTGCTTGCTGGAGCTGATTGTGTATGTCTCTCTCTTATTTCATGTTCAGTGACATGACGTGGGTAGCTTGAAATCAGCCACAGTGAGAGCATTTTCATCATGGAAATTGTCCAATGTTGCAAATCAGGGCTCTCCCTCTTTCTCACCCCAGAGAGGCGACTGGTAAACACTCACCAGCACAGCACTGCTTTAGCCAATCAAATTTGGAAAAGGAAATGCAGAGGGAGGCAAGGAGCATGATGTACTTGGGAAACTGAAAGGCGTTAGACCTGGCTACAGTGCGAAGGGGTCATGAAAATAGAGAGGTAAATGAAGACCAGATCAGGGTTAGAAAACAAATTAAGGTGTTCTGAATTTACCCAGATGGCAACAGGGAGCCACTGAAGGGCATGGAGCAGGGGATGGGACATAGTTTGCATGTTAGGAAGATTCTGTCTGGCTTCAGAAGGCAGAGTAAAATTGTAAATAGATATAGTGTGCTTAAAATTTTATTTGAGGCATAGATACTTGGATTTGGTCAGTCTCCACAGGGTGGTATAATTGAAGTGTCATTATCAGTTGGCATATCAAATGCTTATTTTTTCTTTGTATGGTCTACCAGGATTTTTCTTAAGCTATGTTTTTAGAAACTGTCACAAAAGAGTAGAATGTGACTTACCAATTTTGACAGTTTTATTACATTTCTAACAGTTCCTGGAAAGTTTTCTTCTTCCCGACCTGTATTTATGAGAAGAGCAAGACCTGGGACGGTGAAATAAATGAAGAGGTTGTTGGAGAGAACAAGGTGAGACATAACAGTGATCTCGACTTGGGTGGTAGTCATTGTGGTTTCAGTGAATGGCTTTCGAAAATATTTACGAGGTAGCTCATGGTGATGGAATGAATGAGGAAGGTGAGGGAAAAGGAAAAATGAAGAAAGATGCTCAGGTAGCTGGCTGGTCAGTGGTTATTTACACCACAAAACAGGAACCACAGGAGAAATAGTAAATTAGGGCCAGGGTGATAAAAATAGTCCAGAGAACCAGGAGGCCTGGTAGTGAGAGTGGGGAACAGAAGAATGGGGTCAATTTGTTGAGGTTGAAGTGTGTTTCTAAGTTCTAACAGGAATTGTGCAGAGGTCAGTGGTGTATGTGAATCTAGAGCTCAAGAGAAGAGAAAAGAGAAATCACCTTGAAAAAAAAAGGCAGGAAGAGTCTTTGTCCAGAGCAGCTGGAGACTAAGCAAGAAAGTGAAGCCTATGGAGCCAAAGGAAGAAAAGACATTTTCAGGAAGGAAAGGCAGTCGGCAGTGTCAAATGCCGTGGGGAGGTCAAGAAAGTAAGGACTGAGATGTTCTCTCTGTGCCACATGTACTGCGAGAATGAAGACCATTAAATCAGACTGTCAACTTTTGTAATGTTATCTTTGTCTCTGAAAAAGGAACAGTTTAGCAGGTTGATGAAGAAGATTTAAGAGTTATCCAGCTGTAGAAACAAGAAGATGTGGGATGATTCCTAAAACCCCATTTGTGATATTTTAGCGCACAGCATAGTGATTATTGTCAACAATAATGTCTTATATATTTCAAAGTTGCTAAGAGACTAGATCTTAAATGTTCTCACCACAAAAAAGAAATGCTGATTATGGAACATGATAGAGGTGTTAGCTTTAGCTACAGTGGTAATCATATTTCAATATATAAATGTATCAAATCAACATGTTGTATACTTTAAACGTACACAATGTTATATGTCAGTTATATCTCAATAAAGAATCAATTTTATAAAGATATAGACAGTCATGGAATTGTACACTTTAAATGGGTGAATTGTGTGGTATGTGAATTATATCTCAAAAAAACTGTTATGAAAATTTTTTTAATTTTATTTATTTATTTATTTATTTATTTATTGGCTGCGTCGGGTCTTAGTTGCAGCATGTGGGATCTTTCATTGCGGTGTGTGGGTTACTCTCTAGTTGTGGTGTGCAGGCTCCAGAGCGCATGGGCTCATTAGTTGTGGTGTGCAGGCTCTCTAGTTGTAGCACGTGGGCTCCAGAGCCTGTGGGCTCAGTAGGTGCGGCATGCTGGCTTAGTTGCCCCATGGCATGTTGGATCTTAGTTCCCCAACCAGGGATCGAACGGGCATCCCCTGCATTGCAAGATGGATTCTTAACCACTGGACCACCAGGGAAGTCCCAAAAATTTTTTTAATTTTTTAAAATGCAATAAAAGCCCTCTATTCATAAGAAGGAAGGAAGAAAGGAAGGAAGGGAGGGAGAGAGGGAAGGAGGCAGGGAGGGAGGGAGGGAGGCAAGGAGGGAGGAAAAAGAAAAAAGAAGAAAAGTTTCCGTTGGATTTAGCAATAAGCCACATACAGAGCCATATCTGTACAATGGTTGGGGTGAAAGTCATATTGTAGAAGAGGTTAAAAAAAGCAAAGGTAAATTATTTTTAGCTTTACTTTTTGCTTTCTTCCCACAAAGGTAAACCACAGATGTCCTTTATAACAAAGGTATAACCTAGCTCAGTACTTCTCAGATTTTCCACCAAAATTTCTTTCTGCAAAGAGGGTGTGAATGTTGGCACATCCAGTGGTATAGGATTCTGCAACTACAAAATTGCTCTAGATTTATCGTAGTAATTATTCTACATTAGTGTTTATTATAATATGAAAATAATAGTTTTCTTCTCCCAAAAAAATTTTTTGAGGAAAACTTACACTCCCAGGAAAATGTAAGATATTTATGCTGTGGCTCCAGGGACTTCTGGAAGGTACATATAAGTCCTAGTTTGAGAAGCAGGTGTAGGACAATCCACACTTCTTTCAGTTAGTTCCCACAAGTTGTGTCACAGTTTCATGATGCACAGAACAGAAAGCTACCAATAGAGGCAGTGTTGACCCAGAGAATGGACACTGGACTAAGACTAGAAACCAGGTTCCAGTCCTAGCTCAGCATGAACCGGAGGCTGACGTTTGGGCAGTCATTTAAAGCCTCTGAGCCTCAGATTCCACTTCTGTGAAGTGAAGGAGTTGATTCACAGGCTCGTTAAGTTTCTTTCCGGTTCAAACTTTCTTCTCCGTTTGCCAATGAGAATATTAAATAGGGAGAAAGGAAAGAAATAGAGAAGAGTTCACATGCTTTCAGTTGTTGCTCAATGCAACTAATGTTCAAGAGTTTGGAACTATGTTCAAAGAGTAGCAACTTTCCTATAATGATGAACCTTAAGTGTGCCTTATTCAGCTTTAAGTTTTCATGAAAATGGTCCACTGTCCACATGTCATTGCCTGGCAGAAAATATGCATCACAACAAAGAAAATGGGATAGTTTCTATTTCAACTTCTTTTTTTGAATTTTATTTTTTTATACAGCAGGTTCTTATTAGTTATCCATTTTATACATATTAGTGTATACATGTCAATCCCAAACTCCCAATTCATCACACCAACTCTCCCTCCCCCCCCCGCCACTTTCCCCCCCTGGTGTCCATACGTTTGTGTCTCTATTTCTGCCCTGCAAACCGGTTCATCTGTACCATTTTTCTAGATTCCACATATATGTGTTAATATATGATATTTGTTTTTCTCTTTCTGACTTACTTCACTCAGTATGACAGTCTTTAGATCCAACCATGTCACTACAGATGACCCATTTTCATTCCTTTTTATGGCTGAGTAATATTCCATTGTATATATGTACCACAACTTATTTATCCACTTGTCTGTCAATAGGCATTTAGGTTGCTTCCAAGACGTGGCTATTGTAAATAGTGCTGTAATGAATATTGGGGTGCATGTGTCTTTTTGAATTATGGTTTTCTCTGGGTATATGCCCAGTAGTGGGATTGCTGGATCATATGCTAATTCTATTTTTAGTGTTTTAAGGAACCTCCATACTGTTCTCCATAGCGGCTGTATCAATTTACATTCCCAACAACAGTGCAAGAGGGCTCCATTTACTCAACACCCTCTCCAGCATTTGTTGTTTGTAGATTTTCTGATGATGCCCATTCTAACTGGTGTGAGGTGATACCTCATTGTAGTTTTGATTTGCATTTCTCTAATAATTAGTGATGTTGAGCAGCTTTTCATGTGCTTCTTGGCCATCTGTATGTCTTCTTTGGAGAAATGTCTATTTAGGTTTTCTGCCCATTTTTGGATTGGGTTGTTTGTTTCTTTAATATTGAGCTGCATGAGCTGTTTATATATTTTGGAGATTAATCCTTTGTCCGTTGATTTGTTTGCAAATATTTTCTCCCATTCTGAGGGTTGTCTTTTTGTCCTGTTTGTAGTCTCCTTTGCTTTGCAAAAGCTTTTAAGTTTCATTATGTCCCACTGGTTTATTTTTGTTTTTATTTCCATTGCTCTAGGAGGTGGATCAAAAAAGATCTTGTTGTGATTTATATCAATGAGTGTTCTTCCTATGTTTTCCTCTAACAGTTTTATAGGGTCCAGTCTTACTTTTAGGCCTTTAATCCATTTTGAGTTTACTTTTGAGTGTGGTGTTAGGGAGTGTTCTAATTTCATTCTTTTACACATAGCTGTCCACTTTTCTCATCACCACTTATTGAAGAGACTGTCTTTCCTCCATTGTTTATCCTTGCCTCCTCTGTCAAAGATTAGTTGACCATAGGTGCATGGGTTTATCTCTGGGCTTTCTATCCTGTTCCGTTTGTCTATATTCTGTTTTTGTGCCAGTACCATATTGTCTTGATTACTGTAGCTTTGTAGTATAGTCTGAAGTCAGGGAGTCCAGCTGTGTATTTTTCCCTCAAGACTGCTTTGGCTATTTGGGGTCTTTTGGGTCTCCATACAAATTTTAAGATTTTTTTTGTTTGACTTCTGTAAAAAATGCCATTGATGACTTGATAGGGATTGCATTGAAACTGTAGATTCCTTTGGGTAGTACACTCACTTTCACAATGTTGATTCTTCCAATCCAAGAACATGGTATATCTCTCCATCTGTGTCGTGATTGATTTCTTTCATCAGTGTCTTATAGTTGTCTGCATACAGGTCTTTTGTCTCCCTAGGTAGGTTTATTCCTAGGTATTTTATTCTTTTTGTTGCAATGGCAAAGGGGAGTGTTTCCTTAAATTCTCTTTCAGATTTTTCATCATTAGTGTATAGGAATGTAAGAGATTTCTGTGCATTGATTTTGTATCCTGCAACATTACCAAATTCACTGATTAGCTCTAGTAGTGTTCTGGTGGCATCTTTAGGATTCTCTATGTATAGTATCATGTCATCTGCAAACAGTGACAGTTTTACTTCTCTTTTCCAATTTGTATTCCTTTTATTTCTTTTTCTTCTCTGATTTCCATGCCTAGGACTTCCAAAACTATGTTGAATAATAGTGGTGAGAGTGGGCAACCTTGTCTGCTTCCTGATCTTAGAGGAAATGCCTTCAGTTTTTCACCATTGAGAATGACGTTTGCTGTGGGTTTGTCATATATGGCCTTTATTATGTTGAGGTAGTTTCCCTCTCTGCCCACTTTCTGGAGAGTTTTTATCATAAATGCGTGTTGAGTTTTGTCAAAAGCTGTTTCTGCATCTACTGAGGTGATCATATGTTTTTTCTTCTTCAATTTGTTAATATGCTGTATCAGATTGATTGATTTGCGTTTACTGAAGAATCCGTGCATCCCTGGGATACATCTCACTTGATCATGGTGTATGATCCTTTTAATGTGTTGTTGGATTCTGTTTGCTAGTATTTTGTTGAGGAATTTTGCATCTATATTCATCAGTGATATTGGTCTGTAATTTTCTTTTTTTGGTGTATCTTTGTCTGGTTTTGGTATCAGGGTGATGGTGGCCTCACAGAATGAGTTAAGGAGTATTCCTTCCTCTGCAATTTTTTGGAAGAGTTTGAGAAGGATGGATGTTAGCTCTTCTTTAAATGTCTCATAGAATTCACCTGTGAAGCTATCTGGTCCTTGACTTTTGTTTGTTGGAAGATTTTTAATCAAGTTTCAACTCTGCCTTTTCATTTTGTCTATCTTCCTGTGAATGTGGTTTTTGTTCCACAGGCTGCAGGATTGTAGTTCTTCTTGCTTCTGCTGTCTGCCCTCTGGTGGATGAGGCTATCTGAAAGGCTTGTGCAGGTTTCCTGATGGGAGGAACTGGTGGTGGGAGAGCTAGTTGTTGCTCTGGTGAGCAGAGCTCAGTAAAACTTTAATCCGCTTCTCTGCTGATGGGTGGGGCTGGGTTCCCTCCCTGTTGGTTTTTTGGTCTTAGGTGACCCAACAGTGGAGCCTACCCGGCTCTTTGGTGGGGCTAATGGCACACTCTGGGAGGACTCACGCCAAGGAGTACTACCCAGAACTTCTGCTGCCAGTGTCCTTGTCCTCATGGTGAGCCACAACCACCCCCTGCCTCTGCAGGAGACCCTCCAACAGTAGCAGGTAGGTCTGGTTCAGTCTCCTATGGGGTCACTGCTCCTTTCCCTGGGTCCTGATGCACACACTTTGTGTGTGCCCTCCAAGAGTGGAGTCTCTGTTTCCCCCAGTCCTGTCGAAGTCCTGCAATCAAATCCCATTAGCCTTCAAAGTCTGATTCTCTAGGAATTCCTCCTCCTGTTGCCAGACCCCAAGGTTGGGAAGCCTGACGTGGGGCTCAGAACCTTCACTCCAGTGGTTGGACTTCTGTGGTATACGTGTTCTCCAGTCTGTGAGTCACCCACCCAGCAGTTATGGGATTTGATTTTACTGTGATTGCACCCCACCTACCGTCTCATTGTGGCTGCTCCTTTGTCTTTAGATGTGGGGTATCTTTTCTGGTGAGTTCTAGTGTCTTCCTGTCAATGATTGTTCAGCAGTTAGTTGTGATTCCGGTGCTCTCGCAAGAGAGAGTGAGAGCAAGTCCTTCTACTCCGCCACCTTGAACCAATCTCCTCAGCTCTTTTCTTGGTTCCTTCTCTCTGTCTGCTCCTCTGTAATAATTCTATTTTGACTTTTTTTACATGTAGTATATTCTTTGAATTCACAAAAGCCAACATTCTCTTATTCAGTTCACAAAAGTTTATTAAAAATTTACTATTTAATTAAATAGAGTACACCTTATGAGAAATGCAGAAATGAATGTGACATAATTACTGTATTCAAAGATGTCACTATATTGAATAAGAAAGAGAAGTACACAACTCTAAAAAACAGAGTAAACAGCAGAATAAAATAAATGTCATGATGGAGATACAAGCCATGTGCTCAAGGACTGATTGGTTTTGACTAGGGTCTTTTGATGAAGGAGATAGAACTTTTTTGCTTAGTCTAACAAAATAGTTTTCTGCTGGCAAAAAAAAGGATAATGCTCACTTCTGGCTGATGAAACAACTGGAGCAAAGAAAAAGAGACATGAAAGTGCACTGTATTTACAAGAAACTGTGAGCAAAGCAGTGAGGCTTAGGTAGAGAGGAGAAAGGAAATTTCTAAAAGGTAAGCTCAAAAATTTGGGTTGAGGCCAGATCACAGAGGCCCTTAAACTTGAATTCAATGGTGTCTGAACTGCAATGAAATTCCCTGAGAAGGTTAAAAATCCACAGGGGCATGAAAAAATATACTGTAACTTCTATTTGTATTTTATTCTCTCTCTCTTTAAATTCATAGTCCTGTATATATATAATATATACTAGTATACTTAGTGAATGCAAATATTTCATAAATAAATGCATGTCTATGTACATTGGATGCATAGTCAAATTTTTTTATTGATAGAGTACATAATTTAAAATTTTAGAAACACTGCTATAGAGATTAGAGAATGGTTTTAGTTTTTGAGCAGGGAGTACTATGACCTAACCTGTGTGCAAGGAAGATAACCATAGCAGCAGGGTGAAGAATAGATTCAAGGTGAGAAACAGCTCAATCAGGAGTTACAAGATTGGGATTGAAATCCTGGCTTTGCCACTCAGTGATTGTGTAATCTTACTAAAGTAATTCTCCAGCTGCCAACAGGAACAATAATAACAGTATTTTATGAGAATGAAGCGAGATAAATATGTGGAAATCCCCAGCCCAATGATGAGTTACAGTAGATGATTCAGGGATGTTCATTGAATCTGAGTCTGAGGCTCTAACATACATTATGGAGTTAATGCAAATGACCAGTTACAAGATGATGATGGGCTAAGATTAGGGCATTAATTTAGTAGGAAGGACTAGAAAGTTGTAATCAACACACTGTTAGTTTATGAAGAATCCACAGAATTTGTTCACTAATTAGGTGTGAAAATGGGAGAGAAAGAAAAGTTGATTTGGCTCTGAGGTTTCTTGCATGGATGCAGGCAAGTTGGACTTTCTATTTAAGATGGCAGAACACTGAAAAAGAAGGAGGTGAAAGTACATGTTAATTTGAGTCAGAGGTATGAGCGGGACATGAAGTTTATCACATATATAAATTTAGATTAAGAATTCAGAGGGGAGAGAGGGCAGACAGCAGAAGCAAGAAGAACTACAGTCCTGCAGCCTGTGGAATGAAAACCACATTGAAAGAAAGATAGACAAAATGAAGAGGGAGAGGACAATGTACCAGATGAGGAACAAGATAGAACCCCAGAAAAATAACTAAATGAGTGGAGATAGGCAACCTTCCATAAAAAGAATTCAGAATAACGACAGTGAAGATGATAAAGGACCTTGGAAAAAGAAAGGAGGCAAAGATTGAGAAGATGCAAGAAATGTTTAATAAAGACCTAGAAGAATTAAAGAACAAATACCTAGAAGAATTAAAGAACAAACACCTAGAAGAATTAAAGAACAGACAAGTAGAGATGAACAATACAATAACCGAAATGAAAAATACACTAGAAGGGGTCAATAGCAGAATAACTGAGGCAGAAGAACAGATAAGTGACCTGGAAGACAGAATGGTGGAATTCACTGCTGCAGAACAGAATAAAGAAAAAAGAATGAAAAGAAATGAAGAAAGCCTAAGAGACCTCTGGAACCACATTAAATGCACCAACATTCACATTATAGGGGTCCCAGAAAGAGGAGAGAGAGAGAAAGGACCCGAGAAAATATTTGAAGAGATTATAGTTGAAAACGTCCCTAACATGGGAAAGGAAATAGCCACCCAAGTCCAGGAAGCACATAGAGTCCCAGGCAGGATAAACCCAAGGAGAAACACGCCGAAACACATGGTAAGCAAATTGACAAAAATTAAAGACAAAGAAAAATTATTGAAAGCAACAAAGGAAAAACAACAAATAACATACAAGGGAACTCCCATAAGGCTAACAGCTGATTTCTCAGCAGAAACTCTACAAGCCAGAAGGGAGTGGCACAGTATATTTAAACTGATGAAAGGGAAGAACCTACAACGAAGATTACTCTACCCGGCAAGGATCTCATTCAGATTTGATGGAGAAATCAAAAGCTTTACAGACAAGCAAAAGGTAAGAGATTCAGCATCACCAAACCAGCTCTACAACAAATGCTAATGGAACTACTCTACGTGGGAAACACAAGAGAAGAAAATGACCTACAAAAACAAACCCAAAACAATTAAGGAAATAGTAACAGAAACATACATATCGATAATTACGTAAAATGTGAACGGATTAAATGCTCTAACCAAAAGTCACAGGCTCACTGAATGGATACAAAAACAAGACCCATATATATACTGTCTACAAGAGACCCACTTCAGACCTAGGGACACGTACAGACTGAAAGTGGGGGGATGGAAAAAGATATTCCAGGCAAATGGAAATCAAAAGAAAGCTGGAGTGGCAATTCTCATATGAGACAAAATAGACTTTAAAATAAAGAATGTTACAAGAGACAAGGAAGGACACTACATAATGATCAAAGGATCAATCCAAGAAGAATATATAACAACTGTAAATATTTATGCACCCAACATAGGAGCATCTCAATACATAATGCAAATGCTAACAACTATAAAAGAGGTAACTGAGAATAACACAGTAATAGTGGGGGACTTTAACACCTCACTTACACCAATGGACAGATCATCCGAACAGAAAATTAACAAGGAAACACAAGCTTTAAATGACACAATAGACCAGACAGATTTAATTGATATTTATTGGACATTCCATCCAAAAACAGCAGATTACACTTTCTTCTCAAGTGCACATGGAACATTCTCCAGCATAGATCACATTTTGGGTCACAAATCAAGCCTCGGTAAATTTAAGAAAATTGAAATGATATCAAGCATCTTTTCCGACCACAACACTGTGAGATTAGAAATCAATTACAGGGGAAAAAATGTAAAAAACACAAACACATGGAGGCTAAACAATATGTTACTAAATAACCAAGAGATCATTGAAGAAATCAAAGAGGAAATAAAAAAATACCAAGAGACAAATGACAATGAAAACACAAAGATCCAAAACCTATGGGATGCAGCAAAAGCAGTTCTAAGTGGGAAGTTTACGGCAATACAATCCTACCTCAAGAAACAAGAAAAATCTCAAACAATCTAACCTTTCACCTAAAGGAACTAGAGAAAGAAGAACAAACAAAACCCAAAGTTAGTAGAAGGAAAGAAATCATAAAGATCAGAGCAGAAATAAATGAAATAGAAACAAAGAAAACAATAGCAAAGATCAATAAGACTAAAAGCTGGTTCTTTGAGAAGATAAACAAAATTGATAAAACTTTAGCCAGACTCATCAAGAAAAAGAGGGAGAGGACTCAAATCAATAAAATTAGAAATGAAAAAGGCAAAGTTACAACAGACACTGCAGAAATATAAAGCATCCTCAGAGACTACTATAAGCAACTCTATGCCAATAAAAAGGACAACCTGGAAGAAACGGACAAATTCTTAGAAAGGTGTAACCTTCCAAGACTGAACCGGGATGAAATAAGGCAATATGAACAGACCAATCACAAGTAATGAAATTGAAACTGTGATTAAAAATCTTCCAACAAAAAAAGTCCAGGACCAGATGGCTTCACAGGTGAATTCTATCAAACATTTAGAGAAGAGCTAACACCTGTCCTTCTCAAACTCTTCTAAAAAATTGCAGAGGAAGGAACACTCCCAAACTCATTCTATGAGGCCACCATCACCCTGATACCAAAACCAGACAAAGATACACCAAAAAAAGAAAATTACAGACCAATATCACTGATGAATATAGATGCAAAAATTCTCAACAAAATACTAGCAAACAGAATCCAACAACACATTAAAAGGATCTTACACCATGATCAAGTGGGATGTATCCCAGGGATGCAGGGATTCTTCAGTATATGCAAATCAATCAATGTGATAAACCACATTAACAAATTGAAGAATAAAAACAATATGATCATCTCAATAGATGCAGAAAAAGCTTTTGATAAAATTCAAAACCCATTTATGATTAAAAACTCTCCAGAAAGTGGGCAGAGAGGGAAACTACCTCAACATAATAAAGGCCATATATGACAAACCCACAGCAAACGTCATTCTCAATGGTGAAAAACTGAAGGCATGTCCTCTAAGATCAGGAACCAGACAAGGATGTCCACCCTCACCACTATTATTCAACATAGTTTTGGAAGTCCTAGGCATGGAAATCAGAGAAGAAAAAGAAATAAAAGGAATACAAATTGGAAAAGAGGAAGTAAAACTGTCACTGTTTGCAGATGACATGATACTATACATAGAGAATCCTAAAGATGCCACCAGAACACTACTAGAGCTAATCAGTGAATTTGGTAATGTTGCAGGATACAAAATCAATGCACAGAAATCTCTTACATTCCTATACACTAATGATGAAAAATCTGAAAGAGAATTTAGGGAAACACTCCCCTTTGCCATTGCACCAAAAAAAATAAAATACCTAGGAATAAACCTACCTAAGGAGGTAAAAGACCTGTGCTCAGAAAACTATAAGACACTGATGAAAGAAATCAATCACGACACAGATGGAGAGATATACCATGTTCTTGGATTGGAAGAATCAACATTGTGAAAAATGACTATACTACCCATAGCAATCTACAGATTCAGTGCAATCCCTATCAAATTACCAATGGCATTTTTTACAGAACTCCAACAAAAAATCTTAAAATTTGTATGGAGACACAAAAGACCCCAAATAGCCTAAGCAGTCTTGAGAGATAAAACAGAGCTGGAGGAATCAGACTCCCTGACTGCAGACTATACTACAAAGCTACAGTAATCAAGACAATATGGTAGTGGCACAAAAACAGAATATAGATCAACGGAACAGGATAGAAAGCCCAGAGATAAAGCCACGCATATATGGACACCTAATCTATGACAAAGAGGCAAGGATACACAATGGAGAAAAAACAGTCTCTTCAATAAGTGGCACTGGGAAAACTGGACAGCTACATGTAAAAGAATGAAATTAGAACACTACCTAACACCATACACAAAAATAAACTCAAAATGGATTAAAGACCTAAATGGAAGACCAGACACTATAAAACTCTTAGAGGAAAACATAGGAAGAACACTCTTTGACATAAATCACAGCAAGATGTTTTTTGACCCACCTCTTAGAGTAATGAAAATAAAAACAAAAATAAACAAATGAGACCTAATGAAACTTAAAAGCTTTTGCACAGCAAAGGAAACTATAAACAACATGAAAAGAGAACTCTCAGAATGGGAGAAAATATTTGCAAATGAATCAATGGACAAAGCTTTAATCTCCAAAATATAGAAACAGCCATAAAAAGGAACGAAATTGGGTCATTTGTAGAGACGTGGATGAAGTGTCATACAGAGTGAAGTAAGTCAGAAAGA
Source organism: Balaenoptera borealis (assembly GCF_965194805.1). NCBI lineage: Eukaryota > Metazoa > Chordata > Mammalia > Artiodactyla > Balaenopteridae > Balaenoptera > Balaenoptera borealis. Next base: position 21,162,145 of record NC_138866.1, read on the forward strand.
GAAAAACAGATATCGTATATTAAAGCATATATGCGGAACCTAGAAAAATGGTACAGATGAACCGGTTTGCAAGGCAGAAATAAAGACACAGATGTAGAGAACAAACGTATGGACACCAAGCGGGGAAACGGGGGGATGGGGATGGTGGTGGGATGAATTGGGAGATTGTGATTGACATATATACACTAATATGTATAAAATAGATAACTAATAAGAACCTGCTGTATAAAAAAATAAAATAAAATACAAAAAAAAGAAGAAAAAAACCCAAGAGTTCAGAGGGGATATCTGGGCTGTGTCTAAAATGAAGCTTTTCTGTGGGTCACAAGGCAATTAGCTGAACCTCCTGGCCCAACATCAAGTCATCCAGAAATTGTGGAATATACTATTCCCAGGTAGTTAACTTGCTTCTTGTGGTCAAGAGAGTTGCGTGTTGGGAGTCTCATTAAATTCTAGGTAAGTCCAATCCCATTTCCAATGTTTTGTAGACACAGCCTTATGTACACAGACATGAACAGAGAACACATGTGGAGTTTGTCTGGGACATGATGGTGCTGAGTTACAGTATTTTATCCAATCTCCAGTCAGGGTCTCAAGCTTTAATTTTCATAAAAATTACCCCTGATGCTTGTTATAAACACACGTCTCTTACCTACAAGATTCTGATTTGGCAGGAATTTGCATTTTTAACAAGCACTTGGATTATTTAATATAGGTTCCCCAGAAAAGAGGTAACTCATATATTTCCACCATGTACATGGACTTCTCTTTTAGTCATGACAGCAGCAATAAGCAGGTCAAATGGTTCAGCAAGGAAATGTAATTTCTATTGCCCATTTAGAAACTGTAGTATAGGGAGTTGAATAGAAACCAGAAGAGCTTTGCAAGAAAGTAATTAGGAATCATTGCAACTGATCTGAGTCATCTTTGAGTGCCTGTGACTATGTGTCTGCAATGATTCACAGGGGAGTGGGGGAATTTTACTACAACAGCTTTGTGGTAATAAAGAACTATTCTGTTGGAGCTGTATCCATCCTTTGCCTGTTTTATGGCATTCCAACTCTAGAAAAACTGTAAAAGAACATATATTTATAGCCCAATGAATCTTGTCCTTGTGTTTATTATAATGACGTTGTTGAGGACATTGGTCATCATGTCCTCTCTTTAAGGACCCTGTGGACAAATTTCTAGTCTTAGTATTAGGGATTAGAAATGCTTTTTCTAGGGATGCCACCTACCTTAATATTATATAAAATGCAAACTATCCAACTAACCAGATTCCCCTGTGCAGACTGACGGCTAGACCTCTTAGAGTTAAATTACCTGGGATCAAAATAAAAGTTTCTTATGAAAGTTTCTTATGAAAGTTTCTTATGAATACACTTTCTGTAACATGATGAGGTATAAATTAATAAACATTTGCATACTACCCTTAGAATTTCCAAAGGATGTCACATATATCTTATAATGTCTTTCTCACAGTTATTCTCATTATTTCAACAGATGGAAGGATTGAGCCTCAGAGCAACTAACTGATTTGCCTGAGATCACACAATTAGTAATCGGAAAGCTAGAATTTTCACACACAAATTCTGACCCTCAATCCAGTTCTCTTTCTGTTGCCTCTACAACAAAGAAAAATCCCTTTATTATGCCCCTCAATTTATGAAAAATATATATACATATATATATATATATATACAGATATGTATAAAATTCTATTTAATCTTCACACCGATTCTGAGAAAGAGTTGCTTTTATTTACCCAAAAGTTCCACAGATCTGAGACTCTCAGAGGTTTCTGGACTTGCCCAATGTCGATCAGCACAAATCATAGAGATCAGATTCAAACCCAAAATCCGTAACACCCAATTCTGAGCTTTCCCCTAAGTTATGCCTAATGTGCAATCTGCTATACTCGAGGGTAAACTGATAGTTCTTCTGTCTGACCACTATCACAAGGGTGAAGCTAAGAACTGAAATGCTAAAATCTTCTAATTCAATAATTTCAAATTTATTATAATAAAAGAAGTCAGAGGATATGAAGCCATATCCATCCCTTACAACATAGTGGGGGTAAAGAACTGCCTTGAGCAGAGTTTAGGAAAAGGTGATGATGCAGAGATTCCAAGAACACTAGGAACAGAAGCAGCATACTAGTGAGAACAGAGTTGGGAGGCAGCAACTTTGATAACCAGCCTTGCCACTCTCACAATTCTGCCTAAGGAGGGACTCAGAAATGAAGAAGATACTTCACTATGCCTGTCCTGCTTCTTTTCTGTGAAATGAGAAAATGAAAAAAAAGGTAAACATATGTGTCTCCAATGGTGTTAATTTGTCAAGAACCTAAATTCCCTTCTAATGTGTTACTTTTCTTAAAATAATTATCTGAAAAAAAAAAGAGTCACTGGAAAATTTTTCAGCATTTTAACAGCATGCCCCCAAAATATGTGCATTGTACAGGCTTTCATTCCTCCTCTCCCAGCTTATTGGAGCTGCAAGTCGTGTTTCCAAGAAGATTGTCCTGATGGGTCATTATAGATGGTGCTGGGGTATGAATGTGGACTAAGTGGAAATGCAAGGCGAACCTGTCTGGCCCAACAAAGACAAATATCCCAGCAGCACTGCCATATTTCACAGTGCATAGTGTTGACTATAGATCTGCTGACATGATAAATTTTCTGGCCAAATGTGGTGGCATTTTGCAACCCCGGGTCTACTAAGGATGGTTGGTCCCTCTCTGATAGGGTCAATTGTGATAAATTGCCCTGTTGAACTCCCCATGAAATATGACATTTCAGGTTAGCCAAATTCTCTTTGATATGCATGTCCCTGTCAGACTCAAGACATTTACCAGAGGAGCTTTTCTAGTTAGAAGGATGAAATGGTACCAGATCTGCCCTTCTCGTCTTTCTTATTATTTTGTCAGCAATGAAGAGGAAGGTTGTAGCATCTCTTTCCTGGGAATATTGTGGACAGACTTCCTTCTGGAGTGTCAAGAGGTGGAGGGTGCTGCCTGGGAGAAAAGAGAATTAAGACCACCTGTTCAATCCCCTGCGTCTTTCATTACTTGCCCTGGCATGGAGTCGCCCCACCCACTTTTTCTTTGGGGTTGTCTCTTCTCATACGTAGAAACCTGAGTATCCAAAGAACTGATGCTATGTATTCCTCAAAGGAAACTGTCACTTATCCAGAGCAAGCAAGAATGATTTTTTCATTCACAGAATAAATTAAGTGCCTCGCACAGGAAAGAAAGTTTGAAAACTCTGTGGGCTACTCCATTTTCCCAGCTTCTCAGGACGGATTTGTGAACAGCAACAACAATAAAAGTGCATGGTACCTGCAGGCTAATGTTACCATAACTGTCTCCAATTATTTCAGCCTTGCACACAAGAACACAAACTGTCACGGTTCAGACTGTCACAAAATCATTGTGACCCTGGGCAAACCATTCAATTTCTCTGGGCCTTGGGTTTCTCATCTGTAAAGTGAGGCTTATTATATGTACTACATGATCCCTAAATTTCCTTCTACAATAAAGCTTCTAGTAGGTAGTACAACAAAGTACTAAGAACATAGACTCTGGAACCAGACTGTCTGAGTTCAAAACCTGGATCTTCCATGTAACAGCTGAGTGACCTTGAACAATTTATTTAAACTCTCTAAGCTCCGTTTTTCTCATCTGTAAAATGGGGATGATATTATCACCCACCTCATAGGGCTGTGATGAGGATGAAGACACCGAATACATGTCAAGTGCTTGTAATCATGGATGGAAGATAGTGAGTTTTCAATGCGTGTTAGCTGTTACTATACTAAGATTCTATGTTGCTGACATTCAAAACCTGGTGACTAGTCCAGTACCTTTTTCAGTGACTCTTTTATTTTCACTTTACTGTGTAAAATAATTGACATTTTTGACTACCACACCTTCTCCTATAACTGGACTCCTGCATGTGAGCAATATTAATCACTATATTTCTATTTCCTTTATCAGTTTATGTCACTACCATCTTCACAAGTGTTAATATCTTATACTCCTCTCTCCCCTTCATAAGCCCCACCACCATCTCCTTCCCCAGTGAATACACACACATACACACATACTCAAACCTTAATCATTACACTAATCAATTCCAACTTATCGATATTTCTACACCATACCCTTTCTTTTCCATTCCTATTACAACTGTATACGGAATGCATGCAATAAAATTTCATTGATGATGATGATGATGAGACTAAATATGAAGATAATGGTCTTAGATTAATAAATTGTGTTTAAAGCATATACATATATCATACATGCTACATTCATTCACACAGCAAATATTTTTGAGAGCCTACCCTGTATCAGGTCCAGCAAAGGCACTGTTGGGCCTAAAACAATGATGTAACATACCAAAATCTTATCTCAATTTAAACTCAGACGAATTTTCAATTATCATCCTATGGCAAGCCATAGAATGTTTATTTTGTAAGCAAACAGTTACTTGTAGAAAATAATTCATTAAGTTACTAATTGTGTTCCCTTTTGAAGATTTTGCCTTAGTCTATAGATACATTTTTCTAGCTGTGACTTCTTCATCTGAATACTAAGGGATTTGACTAGGTAGCCTCAAAGGTCAGTTCCTGCTCTAATATTCTATGGAACAAAGGCAAAAACAGCTCCCTGTGACTAGGGCTCAAGAAAGAACAGCCTGGAAATTTAATGCATTCTAAAACATTGACTAGAAGAATATGCACCAAACTGATTATTTCTGGGGGTCAGCTTGTGAATGAATTGTATTCTTACATTAAAGTAACGGTCTCTGTCTCTCCTCTTTCTTTTCTGTTTGACTGCACTATTATTATATAGGCTGCCAAAAGGAGTGAAATGTGATCAGCTTTCCTGGAACACTACATCTGGAGAAGTTCCGAGGGGATACTCCCAACTCCTAATTAATTGATGGGTCAACTGAGCAACAACTGACATATAATGGAAAAACCATAGACTTTAGAGTCCAAAAACTGTATTTTAAGTCTCATTTTTTTTTCCTTTGACTTTATTTCCAACCATGGACAATTCACATATCCTCTCTAAGGTTTAGGTTCAGCATCTATAAAATGCTGACCTTCACAGTTGGCAGGTACGACCCTAGGTTGGCTGTCTATCTATATCCATTCATGCAAGATAGATACTGTTATGCCTTATTTTCCAGATGAGGAATCAGGGACTCAATGAGGTTGAAAGAGATCATATAGGAGAAAGTATGTCATAAATACCAAAGTTCTATATACATTTTGTTGTAGTTGTTATTACTGTTAGATCACCCCACCCAAATATTAGGGTTTTATGCTTGGTTGATTGCCATAATTTAGACAAACAACTTTGATAGTGAGTAAATGTTTTTGTTCTTCTTGATTGGAAATAGAAAAAAATCAAGAGGAGAGAAGCACTTGTTCTTTCCACTAAACTAAGCAGTAAGAGGAATGGTCTATGACTATCTAATTCACCAGTGGGTACCTCAAGCAGGTAGGACAGTGCCTGGCATATAGCAGGAATTAAGTAGCATAAAATCCTTCTAAAGAGTGGTATGAGTCCAACTATTCACTTACAAAAAAATGCGTGATCACATTACTGCAAGATTAACAAAAAAGTCCATACAGTTTGCCAGCTGAAAGCTGTGGGGTGTGTAATCCAAATCCATGTAGTCTCATGACTGTGGCTTGGATACACATCACAGGTATCTGCTCTGCCTTACGTATTGATTCTGGCTCCTCTGGCTGGCTGAGATTTCCAGGATAGCAATAATTATAGGCACACCCTTATACCTTTTTGGCCTCAATCCAGGTAAAAATGGGAGAACATTGAAAATATGAAGACCCAGCCTCCACACTTTACAAGAAAAAATGTCCCTCCTATTTCTTCACCTGAACTCACCCTCTTCTCCCTGCAGAGCCCTCTCTCCTCACCTACCTTAGACAATAAGAACTTTAATCAGGGTCTGGGCAGAGAACCAACATCAATTACCAGTCACTAATCACATTGTTTAACTCTGTTTTACTTTTGGTAAATTGAATGAATATATAGGCAGAAGGGTGACTTAGAAAAATGAATGGGATAGTTATAGAATATTTAATGGAATATATGAAACTAGTATGTATGAACACCAGCAAAGGGTGTTTCTTGATTTTTTTTTTCAAAGCGAGAGAGGTGAGAAAGAGATTAAAGGAGTTTTAAGGAAAAAGAAGAACAGAAAGACATCCATACTAGTGATTGACCCAACTGTGTCTTAAAAATAGACCACATTTTGAGAAGTAAACAGATCCACAGACAAAAAAAAAAAAAAAACCCAAAGAGCAATTTTTAAGTGTTCAGCTTCCACCAGCAAATCAAATACTTTTCCATGAATAATAACCCTTCACACTACTTTTATGACATATCTAAGATAGAATCTATTTGGGGGTCAGTTAATTGGATCAACCTGCTCTTCATAATAAGCATGAGATTTACAGAATGTTTTACATTCCAAATTTGAAAAAACCTTCCCATACCTGTCCCATCAAATTGCAACTGGCTACCATGTTAGCTACCAAATTTATGAGCTGTGAGCTTCCATGACCACTAACTGCTGTCTTGATTTTCCCTGGATCCACAGCAATGGTGGTTGAGAAGAAATTCATAAGTGTTGGTTCTGAAATACTATAGCGGCCTCATGAGACTAGAGCAAGAAAAGAGAAAAAGGTTTCTGTTTCCTTCAGATTTGATTTTAACAAGATTCCAGACTGACAGAATTTTCCAATCAAATGGGACCACTTTAAATACCAGGATACGGTGATTTTTTTTCTTACTATTTGATTTTAATATTTAATTTTTTATCCAGAAACCATAAGGCATCATTCAATAAATATTTAATAGGCTGCTATAACAGAGAAAGTCCTGTGCTAAGTCCTGCTAAAGATATAATGGAAAATAAGAGAGCTTGCTTCCAATCCAGTTATATTTATATACATATATATGCCATATATATAACATAATATAAATTTTATATATATATATATAGCAACACATAAACTCAAATAGGGTAATGGAGGTATGTAAAAAGGAAGGCCATAAATAAAGAGTGGGGAAATAGCAAAGAAGAATTAAAAGACATGAGCTCTGAGTTATGCCCCTGCCCCCCAAAAATGAAGGTTTCAATTGATGGAAAGAAAAGGGTTGGCAGATATGAGACAAACCTGTCAACTTGGGAAATATTAAGAGATCATGTTTCAGTGGTACTTAAGTGCCAAATTTTAAAAGTCCTTAGAAATCAGGCTCAAGAATTTGGCCTTCGGGCTTCCCTGGTGGCGCAGTGGTTGAGAATCTGCCTGCCAGTGCAGGGGACACGGGTTCGTGCCCTGGTCTGGGAAGATCCCACATGCCGCGGAGCAACTGGGCCCATGAGCCGCAATTACTGAGCCTGCGCGTCTGGAGCCTGTGCTCCACAACAAGAGAGGCCGCGATAGTGAGAGGCCCGCGCACCGCGATGAAGAGTGGCCCCCGCTTGCCACAACTAGAGAAAGCCCTCGCACAGAAACGAAGACCCAACACAGCCATAAATAAATAAAAATAAATAAATAAATTAAAAAAAAAAAAGAATTTGGCCTTCATGCTATAGGTAACAAAAAGCCATTCAAGGATTCTGAATAATAAAGTAACGTGAAGGAAGTGATATTTAGGAGGGTCCAGGTAGCAGCACTAGTTCAAAAGATTAGTTCAAAAGAGAGTAGCTTGGAGGCAAGGAGACTAAAGGAAAGAAACTTCATGGGAAGGTAGAGTGAGTGAGGATGCCCCTTGATAACCAGCTGATCTGGGTTCAAGTCCCATTCACTAGCTATACGGCCTCAAGTAATTTATTTAACTTCTCTTTGGTTTCATAGTGCTCCCATCTGTAAAACAGGAACAAGAGAAAAAGAAAACTTTAACAAGTTTTTGGTCAGGATTACATCAGATAGTATAATGTAAAGGGCCTCACAAGAAATTCGCTCAGTCTTTATTGCAGAATGTCGTCATTCCACTGCTTTCTGGCTCCATTGTTTCTGATGAGTTATAACCCATTTCTCACATTGTTAATCCCCCTTGGACGTGTGGAGTCATTTTTCTCTTGCTGCTTTCAAGTTTTTCTTTTTGTCTTTAGCTTTTCAACAGATTGACTGTGATGCATCTAGGTGTAGATCTTTTTGTTTATCCTTCTTGCAGTACTTTGAGCTCCTCACTCTGCCATTTTGGAAATTGTTGTCTTTTAAGTAATGTTTAAGTCAATCCAAATTTATAAAGTTTCTTCAATTTTGAATTATAGCTTATTTAGCTTAGAATTTATCTTAAAACCATTTCCCTCCTTTGGTTGTTATATTTTTCTTTGATATTTTGCCCCACTAGCCACCTTACCAGTTACTTCACCACTACCATATTTTACTTCCTCTCAAAACTCAGACAGAATGAATATGGTACTAGTTTCTATGGTGTAAAGAAATAATTTGTAAATTCCTTGATTGCCTTTAATAAAAGCTAGTATTTATTCATTACTCCCTACTAATCTCTAATCACCTTGCTAAGTACTTTGCAATATAATCTCATGTTACTAATGAAATAAAATTCATATCTTAAGCAAGACAAGAAATATTTAAACAAAATTTTTCAATGCCTGTTTGGTCCTCCTCCCTCCCCTTTAGTGTGATTGTGCATCTACATTAACCATAACTCCTTAGGAAATAACAATCCTTCTTAATCTTGTAAAGGGGCACAATGACCCACTACTCACTTTGTACATGCAGATAACCCTTTGTCTCAAAAACTTATATAACTGTTCTTTGATCTCTAGTGGGTGGAACAGTCCTCAGAGCTTTCTGAAAGACTGTCTCCCAAGTTGGTGTGAATAAAAATTTTCCATTTCTTTCTTAGATTAACTATTGATTAATTTTTCATCAACAGAACCTTCATCACAAGCCTATGAGCTATATATTAACATTATTCCATTCTACAGATGAGGAAACTAAGAGTCAGTGGGATTAAGTAATTTATCCTAAATTGCACAGCTAGCAATAAATAGATAAGACCAGATACAACCCAGTAGTCTAGCTCTTAAGCACTGTGTGTTATTGTCTCAATTGAAACATGCATATTTAATTTTGTATTTCTTTTCCCAAAGGCAGAAATTTGTTTTAAGTCTTCAGCCTTTATTATAACTTGAATACAATGAGAATGTGATTTACATTTCTGTTGGAGCCCCTATTTGTACTCCCATACAAAAGGTAATATTGCACAGTGTTTTACATACCCCAACTTCGGTAATAAATTATCTGGATTCAAATAAATGTTCATCTCTTTGCCACCTTTGTGACTTGACAAGTTATTCAAAGTCTCTGGTCTTGGTTTCCTCATCTTAATTCAGTATAATAAGAGTAACTACCTTATAGGATTTTATAAGAATAAAATTACAGGGTTTCCCTGGTGGCACAGTGGTTAAGAATCCACCTGCCAATGCAGGGGACACGGGTTAGAGCCCTGGCCTGGGAAGATCCCACATGCCACGGAGCAACTAAGCCCGTGCGCCACAACTACTGAGCCTGTGTTCTAGAGCCCATGAGCCATAACTACTGAGCCTGCGTGCCACAGCTACTGAGCCCACATGCCACAACCACTGAAGCCCGCGTGCCTGGAGCCTGTGCTCCGCAACGGGAGAGGCCACCGCAGTGGGGGGTCTGCGCACTGTGGCAAAGACCCAATGTAGCCAAAAATAAATAAATAAATAAATAATTTATTTTAAAAAATTACATAATAGACATAAAATGCTGGGACAATGTCTACCACAAATTAAGCTCTCAGTAATTTGGAAATTATCTTTACCTTGTATCTCTTATATTGTACTTATCTGACTACATAGTAATTTCCTGTTTGCCTGTCTCTCCTTTAGATTATTAACTCCAACAGGCAGGAACAGAATCATTTTCATCTTTGTAGCTCTAAGGCCAACAGTCTGAAACACAGTAAGAGCGCATTAAATGTTTAAGGGACAGATGAATATACAAGTTCTTTTCAATGGACAAGCTAACGCTTTACATCAGGTGGGCTTTCAGCCTAGAAAAGGATTTGCAGGTGTTCTCTGTTAATTTTCAGAATGTGTAAGTTCACCACATTCATAGCAGTAAACTGCACATGGAAAAGCATCAAGAACTTCTTACAAACAAGAGAGAGAGTGGTGTCTGTGGCTCTAGCTCATTATACATCTTCAACAAATCTACTTCATGTAATTCCACAGAAGCTAATGAGAAGTAATGAGGACTAATGACCCAGAAATTCTCTTGAATTCAGAATAATCCACACTAATCTTACTGTAGGTCAAAACATAAGCACATTTGGGTAGTTGCCTTCCCTTGTAGGTGTTTTTTCATTCCCTTCTCTTTTAATTCACCATTTGGTCACATTGCCCATCCCACCTTCCTTCTCTCTCGTCTTCATGTGGTCAGTCCACATATACACTGAAGGAAATATCTGCATTACATGCCATATTGGCCTCTTGAGAGGGACTTATAAACCAGAAAATATAATAGCACAGCACTGTACCGTATACCAGAGAGAGAGAGAGAGAGAGAGAGAGAGAGAGAGAGAGAAAGAGAGAAAGCCTATTAGTACACTTAGGAATTCAGTACAACAAACATGGGATAATACCACTTGTATTTGAAGTTCACCTCTGTATCTGCTACCTATGCCTCTTTTTCATAACATAAGTCACTTCTTTGAGCATCTGTTTCCTCATCAATGGTGAGAAGATAGTATTGTTTTCTCACTGGTTTTTTTTCAGAATTAAATGAGATAATTAGGTAAAACATTTTCACAATATCTGGCATGAAATGAGCTATTATTAATATTATTATTCTATATGTGTCAGGCCCTGGGAATATTTATAGAGATGAAACAAGATACTTTCATCAAAATACATAAACAGTACAAGAGAAATGTAGGTGAGAGAACAAAGAAGGAAGAAGGCTATGTTATTGTCATTCTCAATTTACAGATGTGGAAACTGAGGCTTAGAGAAGTTAGCAACTGGCAGGAGGTTAATGTCCTTAAAATTAATTGAGCAATTAATTAGACATTCCTAAATGTCTAATTTGTTCTATCTATTAAATTCACTGGTTTAATGAAAATGATTTTTATAGTTTGAATAGATGAGGAAACTGAAAATCAAGGAGGAATACTTTAAAAGCTGAAAAAGAGGTCGAATTCTGACTTCTGCTAATAAAACTTTTTTTAGCAAAACAGAACTGTCAGCATGTATTATGGAAAGTTCTCAGTTTCTACTGATTTCTAAACTCATGTTAACATTATTTCTGTTTTGTCAGATTTTAGCAATTTTAGGATTTTTTTAGTCTATTTCTAAAATTCTTCCCTCACGTTTTCTGATTTATGGTCAAGGTATTAGAGGCACTAATCATATTATGATCTACCATAGCAAAATATTCCAAACAGTCCCACTTTCTTTGTATACTTTGAACTTTTAAATTCTTTATGTCCAGTATTTCAGTAAACTTATAACACATTGGCCTATCCCAATTGTTTCTTATCAGCAAACAGAGTTTCTGCTTTTCCTATGTGATGAGATTTTTTAGGTTATTTTTATTTCTCCAAGATGATTTTGGATTTAGGTTTAAGTTCTCAATTTAATTTAAATACTTAATGTAATTAAATCTACTTTAAATAACTGAAAATTGGACTTAATCTAAGATAAAGATTTAATTCCATTCAAAGTTGAAATTTCACATGCTTTTGAATTTAAATTTAAATTTTAAATGGCTACAGATACAAACTGAAAGCTGATAACATTTGAGATGCTGGCCAACAGAATATTAAAAATGCTTAAAGTTTAAAAACGTACAAAATGACAGTCAAAAGCAGCCAAATTCAGGAGCGGAAACAACCTAAAATGTATGAAAAGGGAAAATGTTGTTGGAAAACAGCATTTCTTACAGAAACTTTTACCATTTTTAAAATTCTCTGACCATTTTCTCAGCGTATCAACTTTAGTGTAATTCATATTCTTCTTAAACTTAAAAAATTTACGTAAATTTGGCAAAAACTGGTTATTTGGTTAACAGGTCATCTGGAGAACTGACCTGCCTCCTAGATAACTTTCCCAATGGCACACACATACTGACAGCCAGTACTGGAGCCAAAATCTGCCTAGGACACTGATAATGCTTCTCTCTGTACAATATTTCAGAGAATATAGGGACAAAGAAACTCAAACGGAAAGTCTACTTTAGCAAGTTTCAGTTGATCATAGATTACCAGATGCCAGGCAAAGTGAAATTTAGGTTTTGACTACGTAATCAGAAAAATTAAGCAATATGTTATGGGCTATTCCCAGGCATTTCATGTGAAAAGATAAGCCTCCTTTTAGTGTCCTCCACGTTCTCAGCTAAATATTATCTCCCAAACACCCTTTTAATCAAAGAAGAAGGGAGTTCCATTTTCTGGTTCCCCAGTATTTTATCAGAAACTATATTATTTACCTGTTCACACAGCCAGACTCTGAAATATGCCATAATATTTTTTATTGCCATTTTTTACTCCTTAAAGGAGATGGTAAAATTCTCTTTTAGAAGAAAAGCAAGATTATACATGAAGGAGAAAAGAAAACATATTCTGACAGGTAGCCAAAGAAATAGAAAAACAAACAATAGTTGCCTCTTTCTTCCAAAATTTAACAGCTTCCTCTATTTTGAATATATGGTTCCTGCTTGGAAAACTCCTGTCACCAATGTTTGTGATAAAATGTTACTAAAATACATATTTATACTATCTCTTTTCAAGAGTTATATAAACCCCTATTTATTTACTGCAAGGAAATGTCATACTTTTCAGTGATCTATTTCCTTTCTGTAACAAAGGCATTTTAGAAAAAGCCAAGAAAATTAGAACAGAATGATGTGTCACATACTGTGTGCAGGTGTTCAGTAAACGGTATCTTATGTTTATAAGAAGGAGGAAAAGAAGGAGAAGGGGAAGTGCAATTCTAAGCACATTCGTTTTCTTAATTTATGCTGCAAGACAGAATTATTTAGTCACACCTCTGTATTTAACGTAAAATCAGTGATGAGGCAATCACTAAAATGTAATCAGGCAGAAGAGAATAAGTGCTAAGATCTACGTTTTAACCGTTTTCCTGGTAAGTAGAGGAGACAGTACTATTTCACATTCCATGATGGATGTGTTTCAGGAATTCAGAAGGTTGGGAATTTTTTTGGAATGCCCCAGGGCATGTCAATGTGATTGTCATTTTAGTAACCAATTGTCAAGTGCCTACTATATGCTAGCAATATAGTTATTTATTTAATCTTCCAGGTAGGGCTTCCCGGTGGTACAGTGGTTAAGAATCAGCCTGCCAATGCAGGGTACACAGGTTTGAGCCCTGGTCCGGGAAGAACCCACATGCCGCGGAGCAACTAAGCCCGTGCACCACAACTACTGAACCTGTGCTCTAGAGCCCGCGAGCCACAAGTACTGAAGCCTGCACGCCTAGAGCCCATGCTCTGCAAGAAGAGAAGCCACCACAATGAGAAGCCCGCGCACCGCAATGAAGAGTGGCCCCCCGCTCACCGCAACTAGAGAAAGCCCGTGCACAGCAATGAAGACCCAATGCAGCCAAAAATAAAAATAAATAAATAAATAAATAAAAAATAATAACTTCCAGGTAATATTACCACCACTATTTTATAGATGAGGAATAAAATCAAGGTCTTACCCATGTCTAATGGCTTATAAGCAAAAGAGGCAAAAATTAATAGTTGCAATTCCAGAGCCTGAGTGGTAGTAGATTTTTTTTTTTTTATTTCAAGAGGCAGTGTTCCCCAGTGATTTATACAGCATAAATTCTAGGGCCAGACTGCCTGCATCTGAACCCTGGCTCTGCTTATTACTAGCTGTATGACCTTGGGGCAAGTTACTTAATTTCTCTGCCCTTCAATTTCCTCATCTGTAAAGTTAGTTATTTTGATGATTAAGTAATTTAATATATCTAAGGCATTCAGATCATCAGTGCCTGGCACCGAATAAGTACTATATAATTGTCAGCTATTATTAATTCTTGCCCAGTATCTATTCCCTGTTTTAGAAAAAATAATCCACATTTTCCCTTCAAGAACATTTCCCTACTACTCTTAGTGTATATGGTTTGAATGGTATAGCTACATCCTGATATCTGACATAAATATATGCTCCAAGCCTGCTAATCAGAGCAATGAATCTCCATCGTCACTGGGTCAAGAATGGACTTAGGACACAAGCTGGTCCAATAAAATTTTTGGAGAATTGTTTGGGGGAAAAAAAGAGGTTCTTTCATTTGGACTGAGAGCCATCAGAATTTAAGTATAGAGTTTCCAGGAGTCACCTTCTAGGAAGAGAATGCTTAAGAGTGGATCCCACGTGAGACAAAGCATAAATAAATGATAAAGAAGGAGAGAAACAAATCTAAAGGCATCATTTGAGCCCCTCAATCCAGCCCTGACCAACAAAATCTACCCATGAACTTTAAAGGTAAATGAGCCAAGTCTACTCTTTGCTTAAGTCAGTTTGACTTGGGTTTCCATAACTTGCAAGCAAAAGTATTCTTATTAATACCTCTACTGTTCTCTTTTTAAAAGTTAAGCAATGACTCATTTTGAGCAACTACTCCTACCCACCCTTCCTGCTATAACAAACTGGGCCAAAATCATGAGCAGTGCTAAATTTGGTTACATACAATATATCATTTGGTTCCTCCACCCCGCCCCCCCACTTATTTCTACTATACAGAGGAGGAAGAAGATGGGGGCTTGAGAAATTAAGTAAAATTTCTTATTTTATATATTTATTTATTTATGTATTTTTGTTTTATTTATTTTAAAGTCTAAGGTAGACTATCCAGATACAAGTAAAATTAAGAAAAATTTTCTCTTGCTATACTGAACGGTCAAGTCTTCAATCTTTCTCTTTAAGAGAAAAGAAAAAGAAAAAAAAAAAAAATCCTGACAGAGAGTTGGGCCTAATCATTAAACTAAGTTATCATAAAATTCAAGGATTTTTTTCCTTCCTATAAGCTGCCATGAAATTGCATCCCTCTCTTCCTGTATCGTATCCATTAATTAAGAAAGATCATGGGGCAGAAAGAGACTTGCAGCCCAGGTGTAAGAACACACTTAGCAGTTGACCTTCACATATAGACGCCCTGTCTCCACAGAAATGAGACTTTTGGAAGCACAATTTTAGATGCCAACCTAAAATTCCAAATGCTATTGAAGCAAGAATTTATTTTCACTTCTGATCCTTAATATTATTAGATGTGGGAAAGATAAATTAAATGTGAACTCTCTGAGTCCTGGCCAGACTGTAAGTCTATGGCATGACATGAAATTTTTGGTGATTACACTATCTCCTATATCTGTGAAACTATTTCTTACACAATCCAGTGATAACATTCATGTCTACACTCAAAGAAAATGATCTTTTTTCTCCATTTGAAAATACCTCACTTAATTTACAGTACAATGCACATAGCAGGCACCACCATGAAAATCATTCCCTATTACTTCCATCTGCTACAACCAATATTGTTTAATTTCCTAACATCCTCTATCTGCAACTGACAAGCCATATCAGTACCAGGAATCAAAATGTTGGAAAAGAAGCCGATAAACTAAGAGAGATAAGAAGGTTATTAATAGCTGTAGAATTAGACATCCTTGCCGAATAAAAAGGATGGAGCTGGCAGTTTCATAGGTGCCTCTGATTGACTGATATGACAAATGTAACAATAGCAGATGATGTACAGCAGAGCTCCAAACAGCAGTAAGTTAAACAGACATCAAAACAGAGGAGCAGACAGTCTTTTTCATTCTTTTTTAATTTTAGCTTAATCTTTGAAAGTTTAGCTGATTTACTGACCTCAGTGTCTGGTTTTTCTTCTCTAGAACAGGAGTTTAGCTTGAGCTATGGGAGTCATGCAGGGCTGGAAAGAGGGTCTCTTGCCTAGAGCAGTGGGTGCTGTCATTGCCAAGAATCCCATGGATTCAATATTAAAAATATAAGGTGGACAGAGCCAAAGTTAATGACCTTATGAAAAGGGACCAAATGAATCCGTAACTCAATAGGAAATCTGAAGCAGAAGTTGGGACTTGGAGAACAGAATCAAGGGTTGAAGGGACAGGGAGATGAAATAAGGAACCTTTAGTAAAGGCAAACCAGGAGTCAGGTAAGTGAATTCTGAAACAGGAGCCATTGGCCTCTGCTGTCTCAAAGGCCTAAGGCCATCATGGCAGGGCCTGGATGTTTAAAAAGCCAAAGAGCCAGAGGACACAAATTTGAACTAATGATACCCTGTAATGCCCAAGTTGAAGTGCCAGTGGAAGATCCTTCATAGGTGAGAAATTTTAAAATAATTACCAAAGTTAATTTCTCAGTTACTCATCTATGAAATTTAAAATAGTGAATAAAGAATATGCTTTGGAATTCTGCAGACTTGGGTTGAGGTTCAGGCTTTTTCTCTGACTTTGAGTGCTGTGGTTAGTAAGTGTGCTTATCTAAAACTCAGCCCCCTGAGAATAATACTAGTGCTTACCTCATGAGGTTTAAAAAATACAATCCACAGAAAGTGCTGAACATATTACCTATTATATAGAAAGTGCTATGTACTTAAAAAAAAAAAAAAAGACCAGCTTCCTTCAGGTATAACTGACTTATGTAAACTACATATATTTAATTTGCACAATTTGATAAGTTTTAACATATGTATACATTTACTGAACCATCTCCATAATTCGGAAAATGAACAAACCCATCATCCACCAATGTTCTCTCACGCCCCTTTCTCTCCTTCCTTCCTTCTGCTCTTCCCACCATCACCCCACTAACATTCCAAGAAACAACTGATTTTTTTTTCTGTCACTATAGATTAGTTTTTATTCTTTATAATTTTATACATATTTATATATATAAATGAATATTTTTAAATATTTTAAATAAATATATGATAAGTATCTATACATATATATATATAAATATATATAAATAAAATTGTGTAGTATGTACTCTTCTGTTTGAGGGGGGAGAGTCTAGCTTCTTTCACTCAGCCTAACATTTTTGAGATTTATTGTGTCAGGAGTCCCAGCGTCACCCTTAGGTTTGATGATTTGTTAGGTGAAATCACAGGACTCATCTAGTCATTCTGGGGGCTATGGTTTGCTGCAGGATAAAGGATACAACGTATAATCAGCAAAGGGAAAGGAACATGAGATGAAGTCCAGAGGAAAAGAGACACAAGGTTCCAAGAGTCCTCTCTCACTGAAGTCACACAGGATACACTTAATTCTCCCAGCAACAAGTTATGACAACACACGTGTAATGTTATCTACCAGGAAAGCTTATCAGATACTCAGTTCCTGAAATTTTTACTGGGGGCTGCTCATGTAGGCAGTATCTGTCTGATATGAACCAAAATTCCAGACTCTCAGAAGGAAGGCAGGTGTTCAGCATAAACTATATTGTTTGCACAAACAGTTTAGGTACACTGAGTCATTTTTTAACAGTTCTGAGAATGGTGGGAACCCTCTCGAAATTCAAGCTCCCAGTTACCAACCAAGGGCCAAACATTTAAGCATGTCTTTTTAAGGACAGCAGTCTCAAGCCTGCTAGTGTTAACTCTTTTCTGAACATTTACTCATGTTGTTGCATGTGTAAGTAGTCCATTCATTTTCATTGCTGAGTAGCATTCCATTAGCAGATGTAAGTTTTTAGATATAGAATGAATATCCATTCACCTCTTGATAAGCAGGTAGAGTGTTTCCAGTTTGGGCCTATTACAAATATAGCTGCTATGAACATCCATGACCTAGCCTTTGTCTGGACCTATGTTTTCACTACTCTTGGGTAAGTACCTAGGAGTGGAATGGCAGGGCCTTTTGGTAGGTATATACTGAATGATGTAAGAAACTGTCAAACTGTTTTACAAACTGTCTGTACCATTTTACATTCCCACCAGCAGAGTATAAAGAGTTCCATTTGATCTACATCTTACCAACACTTGGTATCTTCATTCTTCTTCATTTTGGACATTCTAATAGGTTTGTAGTGATATCTCATTGTACTTTTAATTGGCATTTTCCTAGTAACTCAGTGTTGAGCATCTTTTTCATGTTCATTTGCCTTCATATATTTATGCTTTGTCTATTCAAAGATTTTGCCCATTTTTTTGAAAAAATGGTTGTTTCTTACTTGAATTTTGAGAATTTTTATATATTATGTATAAAAGTCCTTTGTCCTGTATGTGACTTACACCAATATTTTTCCCAGTCTATGGGATGTCTTAACTTTGCAGATTGTCTTAACTTTGAAGAGCAACTTCTCAAATTTTTTTCTGTAAACACCATGCTTCTGTATCCTTTCTAAGAGAGCTTTACCTAATCAAAAACTATACAGATTTTCTCCCATACTTGTTTATAGAAATTTTACTTTTGTCTTTGATTTAAATCTATACTCTAATTTTTTACTACTATGCAAGGCATGGCTGAAGGTTTTACTTTGGCAGCCTCATCTCTTGAAAAGGCTGTCCTGTCTTTCTTGAATAACCTTTATACCTTTGACAAGAAACAATGGAGCATATAGGTGTAGGTCTATTTATCAATTTTGTGTCTGTTCTACTGATCTGGCTTTTTTTTTTTTCTAAGACTTCATTTAACATTTCTTATAGTCTGGGTCTTTTGGTCATGAATTACTTCTTTTCTTACATCTTAAAATGTTTTTATTTTTCATTCATTTTTTTTTAAGGATTTTTTTTGATGGGGACCATTTTTAAAGTCTTTATTGAATTTGTTACAATATTGCTTCTGTTTTATGTTTTGGTTTTGGCTTCAAGGCATGTGGGATCTTAGCTCCCCGACAAGAGATTGAACCCACACCCCCTGCAGTGGAAGGAGAATTCTTAACCACTGGACCGCCAGGGAAGTCCTTTCATTCACTTTTGAAAGATTTTTCTGGGTATAGTATTATGTCTGTTTCTTCCTTTTCTTTCTTTCCATCCTTACCTTTCCTTCCTTTCTTTCCTTCTTTTCCTTGCTTCTTTCCCTTCATTTCCTTCTTTCCTTTCCTTCTTTCTTTCTGCTCTTTAAAGACATTGCTTTACTGTCTTCTGGTTTATATTGTTTCCAACAAGATGTCTGCTGTTTTGGCTTCACTGTACGTACATCTTTTTTCTAACTGCTTTATTTTTGTTTTCCCTTTGTCACTCATTTTAAACATTTTAATTATGATATGCTAAGGGTCTGCTGGGCTTTGAACTTCTTGTACTAGTGGGTTTACAGTTTTCCTCAAAGTGTGAAAATTATCAGACATAATTAGCAAATTATCAAACAAAATCATCAGACAAAATTTATTTTAAAACATTCTGTCCCAATTCCTTCTCTCCTCTCTTTTGAGGACTTCAATTACACATATATTAAGTCATTTAAAGTTGTCTCACAACTCATTTTCTGTTCTTTTTTTTTTTGGCTTTTTCTCTGTGCATCTCATTTTGGAGAGCATCTATTGCTATGTCTTCAGATTCCTTTATCTTTTTTCTGCAATGCCTAATCAGCTGTTAAGCACATCGAGAATAGCTTTTCATTTCAGACATTATAGTTTTCATGTCCAGAAGTTTACTTTGAGTTTTTTTTACATGTTCTACATCCCTACTTAACATGCTTAACCTTTCCTCTAGGTTCTTTAAAATATGGAATACAGAAAAAATAAATGTTTTCATGTTCTTATCTACTAATTCAGTCTACTGTGACATTTTGTGTTTGATCTTGATTAATTTTTCTCTTTATTATGTGTTGTATTTTCTTGCTTCTTTGCATTCTTAATAATTTATTGAATTGTCGACATTGTAAATTTTATTCTGCTGAGTCCTGGATATTTTGGTTTTCCTGTAGATATTTTTGAGCTTTATTCTGGAACAAAGTTAAGTTACTTTGAAACAATTTTCTATTTTCAGGTCTTATTTTTAAGCTTTGCTATGTAGTAATACATCAGTATTTAGGCTAGGCCAAATTTTACACCACCACTGAAGCAAAACCCTTCTGCTTATTCGATCCAATGTATTCATGAATTATGACGTTTTCTACTGTAGCTAATGGAGCAGTTACTATTTCTGGCCCTGTGTCAGTTCTGAGCACTCTTCCCTTGAATCATTTTGGAAGGTTATTTCCCCGGCCTTAGTAATGCCTCACACATGCACTAATCAATACTCAAGGGAAGACGTGATGGAGACCTTCAGGTCTCTGAAGCTCCCGTCTCTGTAGCTCTCTCCTTTCTATGGCTCTAGCTCCCTTGCCTTCCCCAGACTCCCAGCGCCATCTCTTTGACTCAGGGAGGGCACTGTGCTCATTTGCATTTTCCTTCCCTGAACTGCATCCTAGACAGTAATCAGGAACTTTTAGGGCTCATCTTATTTGTTATTTGTTGATCGGTATCTCAAGAATAGTCTTTCATAAACTTAATCTGGTTTTTAATTATTTCAGGTAGGAAACTAAATTTGGTCCCTATTTCTTCATGTTGCCTGGAAAGCCTATGTATTGGGTGGGCCAAAAGGTTCGTTCATTTTTTCCATAAGATGTCTCTAGTAGTACTTAGTTGTCTTTAACTTCATTCGAAACAATTTTGTTAGACTGTATGTGACAGCTGTCCTATCAGTATGCATTTAAAAAAAGACATCAAAATTGGTGAATTTTTGTGTAGCCATTTTAATACTGAAGATGGAAGAAAAAAAGCAACATTTTTGGCATATTATGCTTTATTATTTCAAGAAAGGTAAAAACACGACTGAAACACACACAAAAAAAAGACTTGTGCAGTGTATGGAGAAGGTGCTGTGACTGATCGAATGTGTCAAAAGCGGTTTGCAAAGTTTCGTGCTGGAGATTTCTCACTGGGCTATGCTCCGCGGTCAGGTAGACCAGTTGAAGTTGATAGCAATTAAATCGAAGCAATAATTGAGAAAATCAACATTATAGCACGTGGAAGATAGCTGACATACTCAAAATATCCAAATCAAGCACTGAAAATCATCTGTGCCAGCTTGGTTATGTTAATCACTTTGATGTTTGGGTTCCACATAAGTTAAGCAAAAAAAACCTTCTTGACCATATTTCCACATGTGATTCTCCAATGAAACATAATGAAAACGTTCCGTTTTTAAGACAAATTGTGATGGGCAATGAAAAGTGGATACTGTACAACAATGTGGAACGGAAGAGATCATGAGGCAAGCGAAATGAACCACCACCAACCACACCAAAGGCTGGTCTTCATCCAAAGAAGGTGATGTTGTGTATATGGTGGAATTGGGAGGGAGTCCTCCATTATGAGCTCCTTCCGGAAAACCAAACGATTAATTCCAACAAGTACTGCTCCCAAGTAGACCAACTGAAAGCAGCACTCGACGAAAAGCGTCCAGATTTAGTCAACAGAAAACGCATAATATTCCATCAGGATAACACAATATTGCATGTTTCTTTGATGACCAGGCAAAAACTGTTACAGCTTGGCTGGGAAGTTCTGATTCATCCACCGTATTCATCAGATATTGCACCTTCGGATTTCCATTTATTTTGGTCTTTACAAAATTCTCTTAATGGAAAAAATTTCAATTCCTTGCAAGACTGTAAAAGGCACCTGGAACAGTTCTTTGCTCAAAAAGATTAAAAGTTTTGGGAAGATGGAATTATGAAGTTGACTGAAAAGTGGCAGAAGGTAGTGGAACAAAAGGGTGAATACACTGTTCAATAAAGTTCTTGGTAAAAATGAAAAATGTGTCTTTTATTTTTTTCTGTAATTTATTATAAGTATTTAATAAGCCATTCAAAGCAAGCTATGTGTATATGTTTATGTGTTTTAAAATGGAGATCTTAGTCCAAAGGCTTCAAAATTTGTGAGTGTTGTTTTTTTAACTGTAGGCTACATGATCAGAAATCCATGTACATGTGGGCTACGTAAAGTTTATTTTGTTGATGAGAACAATAAATAGAGAAAATTCATACTGAGCATACAAGAATAGGACTTAATAGGTGAGTTAGTACATATCAAAGCTTTATTCATACTACTTTTCCTTTTTGTAAGGAACTTTTGTAAGGACACTTTTTCAGAGTGCCCCAGTTTGATGCAATTTTGGTGAAATTAAACCTGGACAGCTCAAAATTATGTAATTAAATATATTCAGCTTCCATTAAAAATCATAATTGATTCAAAGTTAACATAATACCTGGTAGCAATGATACGAGAGCAGAAATAGCCTATTAGCTGATATGTACCAGACAATTAGCTGATGTGTACCAGATAATTATTGAAAACTATGGTAAGGAAAATGGATAGGTTAAGTATTTTTCATAGAATACATTCAATCAGGAAGATACATGGCAGATGGCCTACATGTAATATAATATTCTCCTTTTACAGATGAGAAAACTCAAAATTAAGTAACCAGAATCGCACATTTGATATGTGACTAAATATGAATATAAACTTAAATGATTTGACTCTCAGTATTATTAACTTACCTATAAGTTTGCTCAGAATGAAAATTCCTTCTTCAGTATGGAACATTTCTCTGCATCAGAATTTGGGACCCAGAGAGAAGCCAGTGTTGAATCCCAACTCATCAACTGTTCACATTGTCATGGGGCATCTAATCCATGATAGATGTTGTCTGGATAATGTGAAAAACCTCATTAATTGATTCAAGTAATATTTTGAGCATCTTCTACATGCCATTCATCATCTTAAGTGCTAGAGATACCGAGATGAACAAAACAGACAAGATTCTGCTCACAAGGATTTTACCTTCTAGATGGAGTAAGGACAAAAAATAAGTATAGAAAGAGAAGATAACCTCAAGTAGTGACGAGTGATATAATGAACGTAATACAATGGTAGTTGTCATGAAGAATGATACCAATGGATGGCTTTGTAATATATATCAGAGGTAGATCTTACAGGACTTTTTAATGGAGTGTATGAGAGGACTGAGGGAAGAAATAAATTGGGGTGGGAGGGGAGCAGGTATAGGAAAGAGCACCTAGGTAGGAAGTGTACAGAAAAAAGGAATCAAAAATTCTGTTTTGTCCTAATTAAGTGTGAGGTGCGTATTAGAACAGTCCTTGTCAAACTTTAATGTGCACGGGAATCACCTGGGGAATCTTGTTAAAATGCAGTTTCTGATTCAGTGGGTCTGAGGTGGGCCCAGGATCCAACATTTCTGACATTTCTTGAATAATGCCAATGATACTGAAACACAGACCATGCTTTGAATAGCAAGACCTTAGACAACCAAGGTGAATACAGGTAGAATAGAGATCTGGAGCTCTGTAGAAAGAAAAGGAATTGAGCTATAATATTTGGGAACATTAGATGTATTTCTTAAGGAGAGCCCAAATTGAGAATATATAGAAGAATTAGCAAACCAGAAAATTTGAAGGAAAATACTATAAATTTAGTAAAGAACGTATAAGAAGCTGACATTTGTGTAACACAGAATGTGAGTGCAAAAGAAGTTAAGAAAGACAAAGGGATTAATGTAGAGTTCAGGAAACAGTGATGGGATGTGGGCTGGTTATTGCACCATAGATCTATTAGACTGGTAAGAAGAAAAGGATCCCTCTGATTCCTTTTTGGCTAATATTATCCTGTTCCACCTTATAAGAATCATTTAGAATTTTAGAGAAAAAAAAAGAAACAAAGCTGTAAAGGCTTGGAGTAACAGACAGCAGGCGAAGCAAGAAAAGTAATCAGAGTCTTTACTGGTGAATATTAAGCACGAAACTAACAGCTTAAAAATTAATCCTTATACTAATGGCTAACTGGACCATTTTGGGGGGAAAAAATGGAGAAATATGAGCACATCCAGCAAATGAAAAAGTTAAAACCATTGCTGAATTTTGACTATACTCTAAGTTAAAAAAGAGAAGGAAGATATCCTAAAGGGCTGTTCAAAGCATTTAAATTTGAGCTCACCAAAGCATGTACTAATGTTTTAACAGCTGGAGTGGTTAAGCATTCTTCTGTTTTAGCAGTTTTAATAGCTGATGACAAGAGGCCAAGGTTAGACACCCAGAGGGCTCAGCAGCCTCGCAGGCAACACCTGAAGTAAGTGAGAGTCTGTTTTGATGGGATGTAACAGTGTCTTCTGAAGAACAAAAATGCTTAATAGACTGTTCTATATATTTAAAGTAGATTTTCCCTTTACTAGTGACCATAACATGGGAGCACATCTATTGTGTTCAGACAGACACTGCATAAAACAAAACAGGGTTTTGGCCATAAAGTGAAACAGGGATTTAGTAATTATCCGGTCCATTCAGTCAAAGCAGAAGGCAAATTGGAAAATTGAGAAACTGGATTAGGCTCTGTTCCCCTCTCTCTTTCTTACATCAGATCAATACCCTATTATGCCCATTCATCTACAAACTTTTATGTTTCAATGTCTTTTACCTTTTATAGGGGCCTAAAAATCAAATATGACATAGACATCCTCCCAGGAGCACATTATCTAGTAGAGCAGATGTTACACATTCCCCATATAAATACGAGACAGAATGCTCAATTTTAGAGCTTTTCAACTTCAGTGTATCAGAATCACCTGGAGAGCTTGTTAAATCACAGATTGCTGGGCCTCACCTCCAGAGTTTCTGACTCGGTAGGCTGGGGGAAAGACGGGGAAGAATTTGCATTTCCAGTAAGTGCCCAGGTGTTGCTGATGCTGCTAGTCTAGTGACTACACTTTGAGAACCACTGTTTTAGAGGACGGCCAATAGAAACAGGACTTTCAGCCAGGGCACTAAGAGATCACTTCATTGAGAGAGTTAACTGTGAGTTGGGTCTTGAAGGATTGAAAATTGCAACATGAGGAATAAGAGAAAAGGGGTATTAGAAATGGAAATAATTTAGAAACAGAAGTAATTTACTAATAAGATAAAACTACAAAGATTTTTCTCTGCCCCTACGCTTTTGTGGTCCTTGAAGATGCAAGAATAAAAGACAGAAAATAAAGATAGTTCCATTTTCACAATGCTTAGAAATTTCAAAAAAGCACTTTCCAAGAAGTTGCTCCAGGTCCTAATTTTGCAATATCTTATCTAATCTTCCTATCTCTTTGGCTGCTTTTACCACAATGAATATCCACACTCAAAAATGTACAAATTCATCATTAATTCCAGGGCCTGATTTTCTTCTTAGACTTCCATGGTCATTATTTCTATTGCCTTCTCCTCTGACCACACGTTAATTTAGGCTTTTGAACGTTTTTGCTATTGTCTAGGATATGTACATTTTTTAGAAGAGATATAAAAATACTTTAAAAATAAAATATGAAAAATTTTAATTAGAAGGCTATAAAACAATATAGATGAGGACAATACAAAATAAACACAATAGTCCTTAAGACAAGTTGCTGGAAGAGCAAGAAAAGAACGAGGGAAAAATAAAAGACACTATTCAAATGCTATTCAGGGCACTGCATCTTAAAAATAAATAAATAAATAAATAAGTAAATCTGACCCTTAGGTCAATTTTGGAAATAAAGAAAAAGAGATTTTTTTAAAAAATATTCTACTCTTTTATGAAAATTGTGCGATAGGCAAGGGATATGAAGAAGACACTGAAGTCATAAGGAAATAAGAATGAAAGAGAGAAGGAAGGAGGAGAGAGGAAGGGAGGGAAGGAGGAAGGAAAGAAGGAAGAAAGGAAGGAGGGAAAAGAAAAGAAGGAAGAAAGGAAGGAGGGAAAAGAAAAGAAAGAACAAATGCTGAACTGAAATCCAAGTCTAAAGTATAATTACAGGCAGTGGCTGCTGAGGTGCCTTTTGTCTCAGGAGTCCGAATTTCTTCAGGGATTAACTGTTACATGCAAAAAATATTAGAGATAAAATGGTGCCACCAAATCTGTTTTCATGTTTACCAACACATATTTCAATTTGAAATGCTGATGATAATCAAACCAGACCAACTGACCCCTTGTTCACAAAGTACATTTCTTACTACAAAGGGTCCTAGTATGACTTCGGAGCAATATTTCCCACCCCTCCCCAAAACCATCCCTCAACTTTGCTCCCTCCCACCATCCTGTGACTGACCTTATATCAATTACAGTTCAAATTAATTTCCCTTTAACTTCTCTCCCACTTCCCTTGCAAGTCCAGTAAACAGCAAGACTCCTCGTCACAAAATATTTCAGCAAGAGAGCGTGGCTGCATCAAGCCCTGATAACCTTTCTTACCACAAGAATTAATAGAATAGTGGCCTCCCTGGGCCACTTCCATCAATTTCTATTAATGTATCCTTCTAAACTATCAAGCCACTCATTTCTCCTTCCTCCTATAGAGATGCCAGTGGATTGGGGGTAGTGGGGAAGAAGTGTGGGGTAGATGGAGAGTGTGGAAGGGACTGCAGATACAGGCTGACTGGGGGCAAGGGCATCAAACCCTACATGACCTCTGTGTGCCAACCACAATCACAGAAACTTCACTTAATCTCACCAAGGCTATTAGGAGCTGCATTTCCAGGTTACATCTAGCTGCTCAGAAAGATAACTGCTTTGCAGACTTCAATATACCTCGAGAGAATTAGATTTTTCTAAGCCAAGGATTGAATTCGTTTCTGCTTCCCTGTAACCTCACGCAAGCAATTTTATTTTCCTTGTACACCAGGCAGATGACATCCTGCTAAGTACGCCAGAAGCATGGAGACTGAAATGTAAGATCTGTGACGTCGTTTGCTAGCTGGCTTGCTTTGCTTACCTGTTCCACGGAAGGAGCTGATGGAGAAAGCCTTAATCAGAAAAAGTTAAAATTAAGTGTTCTCTGCAGCTACCAGGAGCTGACCCAAGTCAGCAAAGAGCAGCTTTTACTTTTAACCCCGTACTATTTGCCTTGATGCATTTCAGCTGACTGTAATTGTTTGCTGGGTTATAGAGGGAGCACAGAGAAGGGGAAAGGTTTGTTGCCGAGCCCTCAAACAATCGAATGTCTTCTCAAGACATTAGACATATAACGTGCAAATTACGTATTGCGACTTGACTATCACCAGATCACGTCCTCTGAAACTTCAGCTTATTTCCCAAACAGAGCCTGCCCCTCCCTCCTACACGTTTCCATGACACTCTATTGCCACCTCCACTGTATCATTTGTGTCATCGTATTACAATTACCTATTTGCATACCTATCTCCTTTCCACTATACTGAGTTTCTTAAAAGCAGAGGCTGTATTTTGTATATCCTTATCTCCAACTCTTGCATGAAGTCTGCATGTGGCTGATGTCCTACATATGGATGGATTAATGAGGAGACCTAAATCAATTTCTCATATAATCCTGGCTGAAGGACCATAAATTGGTTAGCAAAGATGTTTTTCCACCCAGGAACTAAATCAAACACATACACGTAAAATCAATGAATGCATATAGAGCATGGATTCTTTTTAATATGTTAATCATTTACAAAATAAAAATAGTAAAATAGTGGATGACATTCAGATCAGCATTGTCAGCTCAGCAGTTTAAAAAAATGTTCTCTAGCAAATCCCAAAACATCCCTTCAGACAAGGTGTGCCTCCTCCCTCCTCAACCCCCAGAGGGGCTATGTGGTGGGAATCGACATAGTGCAAAGCCTTTGAAGGTCTGAGAATCAGCTGGTGCAATGAGGAAACATGGGGCTGTGGGGCTGTTCCCCAAATTCAAGAGCACCGCTGACCAGAGTAAAGGGCCAGGGAGGAGACTACAGGCCAAACAAACCATCCAAGCAGATGTGAGCTGTACCCTCCTTACTTGGCCCTGTTAAACCTGTCTCCACAGAGCCCAGCTTGCCACCTTTCCAATTTAGAACCCCTTGTTTTTAAACCTCTCAGACAAAGGAAATAAATATCTAAACACCCCAAACCCCATTACTTTATAGCTTAGGAAATGAGACCCAGGGTGGTATGACACTTGTCTCCTGGTACCGAGTCCACACACGGTGGCAGCTGCACCGTCAAGATCAGTATTCAGCGGGCTGCCCCTGCCCTTCGCTGGCCCCTGCCACCTCGTACCTCGTTAGAGCCAGCTCTGCTCAAAAGTGGGTATCAGGCCACTTCTCTTCAGTTCTCCCAGAATGACCTCTTAGATGGATCAGCCTCTGTTGTTCCCATCCCCCATCTCTCTCAGTTCCAGGCATTCAGGGTCCCTGTATTCTTCTTCCTTCCTCAGGGACTGGTTCCTGATCTTTCACTGACACTAACACTAATAACATAAAATCTTAACCCAAAGCTTGAGGCTCTAACTCTGAAATTCCCAGGAAATGCAAGAGGATTAAAGGTTAATGGGACTTTCTCAGAATCCCTGAAATAGTAGCTCCGGGTCTCCAAGGATGTCACTAGATTTGGCCTCGGTCCTCCAGTCAGACCACTGTTCAAGATAATAGAAGAGAATTAAAACTGAAAACGTAGAAGAACAGTAAGGCATGTACAGTAATATATAGGTCAAAGGTAAAGGAAAGCAGAAAGGGGGTGGAGGGATTAGGGACCTCAAGGAAATGTCAACTGCCTTAAAATGGGAAATGTCTCTTCTGCTGGACATCTCCTCTTTCTTTTGGTGTTGTGGAGAGGTTGTGCTTTCTTATCAGGGAGACCTAGGCCTTTTCATTCATTTACACATTTATGCAAATATTCCTCAAGGGCCCACTAGGTACCAGGCACTGTGACAAGTCTGACTTCTGGTTTTTACTTGGTAAGATAATTTAATTTTTCAGAGGGCATAAATGCTTGGGAGAAAAAGCAAATTAGAACTTTGAATTGCAGAAGCAATATAAGCTGTGGTTAATGTTTACATTCCGGAATGAGCCAAATCTCCGTTCGAGTCCAAGCCCTGACACATTCTGTTAGTCAATCTTTTTCAGCCTCAGTCTCCTCTTCCATAAAATGGAGACATCGTGATCATTATAACCTCACACCATCACTGCATGGATTAAAGGAGATAACACTTAGCACACTTCCGGGCACAGAACAAACAGGCAAAACATATTAACAATTATTATTTCATAGAAGGAGGCAAAATCTGAACTGAAGGCAACCTTTTCTACTAAAAGGCAGGATTGGAAGAGACGTGACAAATTTCAAGATCATTTTATAGCAGCGGGAAGTGACTAAAATTTAGTGAAAGAGAGAAAAGAGAGATGAGAAATCAACATATATAATGAACATTTTAGATTATCTCTGGGTTCTGAATAACTATACTTCATTATCACAGAAAACCAGGAATTGTTAAAACAGTGCTTCTCAAATTTAATGTATATGAATCACCTGGGAATCCTATTAGGCTGCAGGTTGAGATTCAGTAGGTCTGGGGTAGAGCCTGAGATTATGCATCTCTAACAAGCTCCTGGTGATGGCAAGGCTGCAGGTTCACCGACCACATTTGGAGTCATACGGGGTGAGATAAAACTCGAATTCAAGCTATATTTACATATATATATGTAAACGTGTGTAGTCACATATATGTAGGCATACATATATTATATGTACATTTATACATATATTCCCACATGTTAGCAAAAAACTTAAGTAGCTGAGATTCCCGGTTTCCTGCTCTGGTTCTGCTACAAATTAGTTGTTGGCTTAGTTTCTTCTTCTGGCTTAGTCTCTTCATTTTCAAAAATGAAGCGATTGAACTACATGTTTTCTAAGTTTCCTTCCAACTTTAACCTCCTACTTGAACATTTTTTCCACTGAGAAAAAAAATATTACTTATAATTGTGTGGGATTTAACAGACATAGAGAAAGTAATTTTTGATCCTCAGATATTTTGTTCACCTAGCCCTCAGAAACATGCTGATGGAGACCACTGCTCCGGACTCATTTGAAATGTAGAAAATGTAACAAATTGCTTCTCATAACAAAAATATGAATGTCAATGAAGAGACCGCACACAGCTATTATTTAGAAAAACAGCATTAGACTCTGATTAAAAAAACTCAGTTCGATTCAATGTCATAAACAAAGCCAAGCGTTCAGCCTCGTATCTTTATCAATTCCAAGGAATTTATAGGGAAGGGGGTGGGGACTTGGGGCGAGGGAAGTGCAGCAAGGACCTTTAAAAACACCATGGGGAGAAAAGTCACCTTGGCAAATACTCCAGCTGGAGCACCTCTTCAGCTAGTGGAAACACTGAGACACACGTGTTCCTGCAACACAAGCTATGCAAATTATTCACATTTTCTTCTTATAAGTCCTATCAATTTTATATTATTTATGAGCCAACCAACTTCATAGCTAGCCTTTCAACTTGTCATATTTTCCTGCATTCTCAGAGTGAATCCAGTCTGACTTGGACGTTTCCAGGCTACATTGTATAATATGAAAATGGAGCCATTAGAAGCAATATTTCTAATAGGAAGGGAATCCAGAACTAAGCAAAGGGATTATCCTAATGATGAGGGAATCAAGACCATTCTTAAATCACGGACCCTTCTGTGTTCTCTTTCAAAAACCGTTTCCTTTTTTCAGACTCTGTGCAAAGTATTTAGAGGCAACTACAAAATAACAAATGGTTTGCATATTTGGACTAATTTTTTAAATCAGAAAAAGCAACATAAAAGACACTTGAGGTGACCTGACCCAGGTTGTCTGTACAATCCCTTCTCATAACTAAAATGCTCCCTTCAGGCAGGCTACTGGAACTGGCCTAAGCTATGAAGGGCCAGACAGGTGCATGGTGCTGCATAATTTTGCATAGAGATGATATATTTATCCATTTCAGAGGGTATGTTAAGAATCAACATTCCCTTAATTTTGTTAAAAGGAATGTAAGTAGCTAAGCAAAGGATTTGATTTTTTTCTATTCTTCTCAAGAGCAGCACATTAATGGTAGATATTTATCTCAAAATTCAGATGAGCTCTTCTTCAAGAAGATAAAGCACCTTGAACTATATCCATGCTTGAGATTTGAGTCTTTAAAAGCCTAATGATAAATGGGATGAAATGAAAACTGTGACTAAATTAGGCGTATATACATGTGCACATAACTACACAGACTGTGTATGTATAATTGGCCTTTAGTGGCATTTCCGTCTATACCTGAAATTCCCAGGTGTCCTCAAAAAGGCACAGCTTTATGATGTCACGCCTTTAATGGAGCCCTGTTACCATGGGGATATCAGAGCTCCCTCTCAGAACAGCACTGAGTTCTGACAATTGAAAAAGCTGGAGAATTCCAATTAAGCCCATCGTCTTAGAACCTTCCAGCACCTACAAATTTGAAAGTTATCAAGTTCTGAAGTATTGTGTTTGCCTGAGAAGATGTTGACTTCGGGCCATGATTCAAAGTAGTGCATGTATATAAGGAAATATCTATTCAATGCTTTATCTTCCAATAACCTATAATATGGAAGTATATATGGCTAGGTCCTCTCAAGAGCAGCTGAGTAGGATCCATTAATTAATTAATTCATTCATTTATTTATTTATATATATATACATACACACATATAGAGAGAGACAGAGAGAGAGAGAGAGTCTTGTAGATATTTCCAGTACCCAGCATAACCCATGGCATCTATGAGGCTATACACATACGTATTTCTTACCTTCAATGACCTTGAAGTATAGTGGATAATTATTATAAGTGTTAAAAAATGGACACAAGGATGTAATATGAAGAGAAGTAGAAATCAGAGGATCAACTGGGTACAAAGAAAGATCTTGGAAGGTCAAGTGAGTTAGAAAATGCCTCCGTCAAGACTTCAGAAGCAAAGAGGAGAAGACGGTCCATCATGAGCCAAAGCAATTAAATTCCCCTCCCTCTGGCCACTAAAAAGATTTAGCATGCGTGAGGGTCTCAGGTCAAGAGTATATTAAATAGCCAACAGCTGTGTGGCCAGCAGCTCCCCAGAAGGTAGGGTATGTTGCAATCACAGCTTAAGCAACCAGAGAATCAAGGCCAGAGCCAGCAGAAGTGCAACCAGAGAGGGAAGAGCCAATGGTTCACCTAAGACAAAGACGAGAGGGATTTCCTGGTTTTCCCAATATTCAGCGCTTGCCATAGAGGCCAAGAAGCTGCATAGAAACTAGCATCCCTCAGCATTTCCCACCTGTCTCACTGCCCAATGGAAAGAAATAGAATGAACTTAGTAGACTGAGGTCACCTTGGAATTCTCAGTGCCCATGAGCCCACTTAATGTTTCATATGGAGCATTTTCTATTAGCTAAATTTCCTCATATACCTTATGGTAAGAGTGTTTTTCCTGTATTTTGGACACTTTCTAGAACTGCTGGGACAGGAGAAAGCAAGTCAGGATAGTGTTGAGAAGGAAGAGAAATAACAAAAGATCCCCTCTCTGACATTCAAAACCCTGGTGGTTTTAGCAAAGTTAAGTGGTTGAAAGTAAGTCCCACCAAAGTCCTGGCCCTACAGTGTAAGTAGGCAAATTTCAAAATGTTTAGATTGTTAGGCCACTTAGAAAAAGGTTTTAACTGCATTTCTCACTTGATTGTCCTTTGCCAGAGTCAATACAGTGTAAAGATTAAGTCCTTGGTTTCTGCAAATGAAGAATCTAGTTACAATAATGGTACATCCCAGCTTAATAGCTGGGTGACCTTGAGTTAGTTAATCTTCCTAAGACTCAGTTTCTTCATCTGAAATTGGGGTAATAACAATAGCTTATTCATACTGAGGGTTTTCTCTGTGCCAAGCAATACAATACTTTTAAACATTAACTCACTGAACCCTCTTCACACCGAACAAGGAAGATACTATTCTTTTCCTACAATTTCTGTTTTTTAGTATTGGCAATCTCTTTATTTTTTGATTATTTTATTTTTAATAAAATAATGAATAGAAAATGATAAAATACTATTATTATTTCCATTTTTCAGATGGAAAAACTTGTGTAAAGAAAGATCGAGAACTTGCCCAGGGTCACATAAGTAGAAAGTAGTAGAGTTAGGATTTGAGGTCAGATAGTTGGGCTCTAAAACCACCTGTACTGTTAATCGCTAGTCTTAATTCCTAAAATAATACCACCAGCCTCAGTAAGAAGCTTATTTGAGCTAATTATATGTGTTAGTCAGAGAGGGATACCATAACACAATTTCACAGACTGGGTGACTTTAACAGCAGAAATTTATTTTCTCACAGTTTTGGAGGCCAGAAGTCTAGGACCTAAGTGCATCCTAATATGGTCTTTCCTCCGTATGCATGTGTGCGAAAGACACCTCTAGTGTCCCTTCTCTTCTTATAAGGACACCAGCTGTAAAGTATTAGGGCCCTACCTTATGACCTCATTTAACTTTAATTATCTCCCTAAAGGTCTCAACTCCAGATACAGTCACATTGTGGGTTGGAGTTTCAACATACGAATTTTAGGGGGGACACAATTCAGTCCATACACTATAGAAAGAACTTAGCACAGTAACTGACACATGGTAAGTATTCACATTATTGGTGTTTCAGGGACTTATGTGGTCAACTCTAGAAATTATCAGGTTTAGTGGAATTAGAAACTTAAAGTTTGCTAATGCCATGTGAGCTAGTCACTTCATTTCTGTCCATTTCTCTTTTTCTTCAGCTGTGAATTAAAATGTACCCATCATCCAACATTAGTGTGACCATGTGTTTACAATTATATTCTTACCAAAATTAATAGAGTCTAAGAAAGAGGGCTCTGTAGGAACTAGTTATGTCTTGGGGGCTTTAGTGCTTCCTGTGATCTACATGGGCTGCAGATACCTACAGTCCCGATTCATGGAAACTCAGGCTCTCTTCTCTGAATGACTGTCTGAAGTTTGGCCAGGCTGCATATTTGTATACCAGCACTAATAAGCTGTCCAGTGGAAAGCTTATTATAAACTGGCCTCTTGTGAACCTTGTTAAATCCACTGCAAGCTCATAATCTATGCGGTCCTCATTGCTGCTGTTCTTTTCTCCCTTCATATAGAGATGAACCTTATCCTAACCTCAAGGACTTCAGAATATTATGAGAAACTGATGAAGTGAAAATATTTTTCCAAGAGGTCTTTAAAAGTGGATTAACTTCTATTGTGGGGTAGACATGATGTTATATTCCCTGAATGCGGGGAGAAGGGCTACGTGACTTTTAAGGGTGCTATTCTACCCCAAGATTGCCATAAAGAGCATCCAGCTGAAGGGTTGGATAAATGACACTGAAATCCAGCCAGGGCTTCACTCACCAAGCTGTGCACCCTGACGTAGGGCTGTGTGCACCTGGAAGAAAAGCATTTTGCCTAATTTGTACAAAGGTACCATAGGGGCTAAGGAGATCTTGCTCCAACCCTACAAATCTGAGGTGATTTTGTTCACCCACTTTTTAACTTGTTATACAACCCTTCTATTCTACAACAATTTAATGAGCATCAATTATGTGCCATGGCCAATATCCCCCATTCTTCTTTTTCTTTTTAATTTTTTTTTAAATTTTTTAAATTTTATTTTATTTTTGGCTGCATTGGGTCTTCATTGCTGCACGCAGGCTTTCTCTTGTTGCGGCGAGCGGGGGCTATTCTTTGTTGCTGTGTGCAGGCTTCTCATTGCGGTGGCTTCCCTTGTTGTGGAGCACGGGCTCTAGGCGCACAGGCTTCAGTAGTTGTGGCATGCGGGCTCTAGAGCGCAGGCTCAGTAGTTGTGGCTCACGGGCTTAGTTGCTCCGTGGCATGTGGGATCTTCCTGGATCAGGGCTCGAACCCATGTCCCCTGCATGGGCAGGCAGATTCTTAACCACTGCGCCACCACTGAAGTCCCTCGAAAGCATTTTTTTACATCTGTGAACTAAAGAACATTTCCAGATCTGAACCTCAATATATCATGTCTTTATCGTATATTTTAAGTTCTCCCATCTATGTTTCTTCCCCAAATACTATCATCTTAAAGCAGCCACTAGGTGAGAAGTCAGAAGCCTGAATTCAAGCATTGGCTTTACAACTTGACTCATTTTTTGACCTTGAATACAAGTCACTTGAGTTCTTAGGGTATTGCCTTTCCTCTGGACAGTAAAAGAAAAACTAGCCTCTGACTCCACAGGGATGTCGTGAAAATAAATGAGATGTAGGTCTACAGAGTCACTTTAAGCTCTTAGGAATGAAAGAGCTTAAAGAGATATGAGATTTCAGTAGTTATTCTTTAATTTTTTTTCAGCCTTACAAGTGAGAGAGGAAGGTTCCACCTTGGTAAATTCGGAAGAAAATGACCTCACTGACTACTCCTCCTGATCTGTAGCTTTTTCTCTTCCGCATTCACAAAGTCTATTGCAATTCTGGCTGTTGACTCAGTGAAATTAATAAGGATCTGTCATACCCTCAGGCAACAAAGAAAAGTGGTCACGCTCTGTGGGGCGAATTATCTGTTACCAGCCGAGCATCATACAATACATGCCCCTACAGGGCCTGTGGAAAAACTCTAATGAAACAAGGCAAGTGTTACATTGCAGAAAAGAGGAAGTTGCTAGGATAGAGTTCCCAGCTAGGATATTGATCTGACAGAGTCTAGAAGCCCAGAGGTAGAAAATTTCTTTTAGGAGAACTAAAACTACATTTGCCAGTGTCAGAGCTACTCTCTTCTAATGCCAAGGTAGTTCTGAAAGAGGATCACAAATAACCAACTAAAACTCGTGATACTCTCCCCTGCTCCAGGATGAAGAGTCCCTGATAGCTGACATAGATAAGTGCTGTATAACCTGTCACTTTATCTCCCTTAAGAGAGTGGCATAATCCATGGAGCTCACATAAACTCTTCTCTAGCTTCGATCCCATTCTGACATTCAAGAGAAAAGTTGACAGTCACAGATTAAAGGAAACCATTACAGTGAAGTGACACTTACAATAGGTGGCTATGACTAAAGATGTGTTTTTGCAAGAATTAGCTGGAAAGACGTATTGGCACGTTGACATAGGTCTCTAAGCAGTGGATCAAGCTAACACCTTTGTCTTGGTCTCACTGGGGCTCATGTTTACTTACAGGCTTTGATTTTCTTCATTTACTCATTCAATAAATGTTCACTGAGCGCTGTAATGGAAATTTCTGGTGCTGCCCACAAATCTATTCTCCTCCCCTTCCTGAGAAAGTAGCTGTCCAACTAGAATCTAAATTTTCTGACCCATCTTATCGGGAGGGGTGGTGACCTAAGTTTGCACTAATGGAGAGTGAATGGAAGTGACAAGGGCAACTTTGGCATCACCTGCTTAAAAAAAATCCTTGACCTGGACTTTTGCTGTTACTTGTCTGCTTGTTGAAAATGGAAAAGTCGAGCCTACCTACCTGCCATGGACTCTTATGTGAGAAGGAAATAAACATCTGTGTTTTGGAGTTTCTTTGTTACATCAGCTTAGCCTACACTTTTACAGATGTAAGTGCCTTCTGGGTATCAAGTCCTATGTGACAAGCTGGGAATT
This sequence comes from Balaenoptera borealis, assembly GCF_965194805.1. NCBI lineage: Eukaryota > Metazoa > Chordata > Mammalia > Artiodactyla > Balaenopteridae > Balaenoptera > Balaenoptera borealis. The sequence continues at coordinate 21,198,596 of NC_138866.1, forward strand.
CAGCTTAGCAAAATACACATGGTGCATGTCCACATAAAATGTATAGTTTAATGTCTACCCTAGTCTCCTACCTGGGAATCAAAACCCATGAGACAAATGTCTACCATACTCAATAATCAAAATAAAACAGGGCAGGAAGCAAGAGTATAGGAGGAGATAAAGACCTGGGCTTCAGTGCTAAGCAGATCTAAGTTCAACCCCTTGCTCTATCTCTTATAAACCATATCCTTGGGGCAAATCATTTAACTTCTGCAGACCTCACTTTCCTCCTTGTGAAGCAGGGATGATAGAAATAATAACATATACCTAATAGAGTCGTGGTGACAATCAAAAGGATTAGACATGTAAATAGCTTAAACCAGGGCTTGAGCATTACCAAGTGTGATAATCAGAGTTCAGTCTTGTTATCATTAATGTCTATGGGGAGGGGCTTAAAGAAAAGATATGAACCTCATTATCTTATTCAAATCATATTTTGTGAGGCAGGTATCATCATTCTCATTTTGTAGATGAAAAAACTGAGTCTCAAGTAGAACACCACTTAGGAAACAGCTGGCCCAGAATTTGTTTCCAGGTCTCTCTGATTCCAAAGCCCATACAACTGCACAGATGTATCACAATCAGGGCCAGTAAACACTGCTCAGTTATAAGCCCATTAGGGCAATTCTTCAAGGTCATACCATAGAGTTTCCAGCTCTGGACCCCAGTGGATAAGTTGGTACCCTTTCCTATGTTCCCATGACACTTTGTACCTCTGTCATAATTCAATTAACTGAGTTAATTCAGTTAATTCACTCCCACAATTATGTTTGCTCATCTGCTACCCCCTATTACAGCGTGAGCAACTTGAGATAAAGACTATTCCTTAAATATCTCTGTCACAGGACTTAGTACAATGCCTGGTATGTACTAGGCACTCTATTGATAATTGTCATGAATAATTGCCATGTGAATAAATGAAGGAATATTAAAAACTGGAGTTTGAATAAATAAAAACCTACTAAGGTGGTTATTTGTTTGATGCAAAGAAAATGTAGGCATTCAGTTTTGAAAATAAATGGATGGCAATGAAATATTTAACAAAATCCATCAAGCATAAGAAATTAATACAGAGATGCCCCATGATGGAAATAAATATTTTCCAAAAGTTATATACCTATTGCTTTGACCTCAAAAACATAATGAAATGTTATACATCATCTGTAAAGGTCCAGTTCACAAAAGCTTTTTTAACCTCAGCTGAAACCGAAATATGGTACAATTGCATTAGAAAAAAACTGTAGCAAACAATATGATTGAAATGCCAAAAAAAGGGAAAATAAAACAGAAAAAAAAAATTTTGTTCTTTGATGAAAGTAAGTTTAACTAGAGAAAGATAAGGAAGAAAATGTTGACTCTTAAAGGTACTGAATGCATTTTCAGTGGGTTTAAAAGTTGAAGGCATTGGTTCTTTATTCTCCCTAATTCCACATCAAAGTTTCTAGCTTTCATTCCCTTTACTATAGAGGTATTGCCAGCAATACTCTTATACTGAAAAGTCTGGATTAGCCCCTTTTTTTCTCACAAGTGGAACAAAGAGAGGGAGACAAATCTTTCTAAGATAACTGGAAAAGAATTGGGGGGAAAAAAAGAACTGTGAGCTGCATAAGGAAGGTTAAAAGGGGAATAAGTAAACTGGTCTGAAAGATAGTATCTGGTGTGAAACACGCTGACATATGATCAGTGAAATGATAAGAAAATGGAGAGATGAGGCAAAAGCTTCATAATTCTTTTTTTTTTAAAAAAAAAAAAAAGAAGAAGAAAAAGACGGCAAGAACGATAATGGCTCTCAGTAGTCTTCCATGCTTTTCAACAAATAATATCATCAGCCCAATGAATTTGGTTGTTATTAAGAACAAACAGGAGGAGCAGATACCTTGCAGGGGAGGAAAGGAGGTATAGTATTTTCCAGTTACATAAATAGGTTAATCACAACTTGAAGTTCATAGAAACTGAACTGATGTCTTCCATGTCTGTGAGGAGGAGAACACAAAGAATAATGTAAAATGGGTATTTAAATTTGCTGAAAATATAAGGAAGAAACTCCCTGACACAATACGCATACAAAGGCTATTGTAAGGCAAACTGGGAAATCAACATGGAAAATGAAAAACTAAGGGGGAACCGCTCTGACCCCTTATGTAAAAATTCAGTCACAGTTTAAAAAGATATAGATCAAATAATGAAGAATCCCAGAAAATCTCTGAAGCTCCCTAGATGAGTTTAGCAGAGTAAAAGCGATGCTGCCTGGTTAAATGAGTGAGAGACATTTTTTTCTGTGTCCTGGCTAACTCTCCGTCTGTCCCCACCCACCGCTCGCTCTCTCCCCACACCCCTTCTCTCTCTCTCACACACACACACACACACACACACACACGTGCTCAAGAAGATCCATGTAAACATCACTGTCAGCACCGAGGACAGCAGCCCTCACTTTGAAATCGGTGTCAGTAACCACACTTAAAAACCAGGTATGCTAGGGACTTCCCTGGCGGTCCAGTGGTTAAGAATTCTCCTTCCAGTGCAGGGTGGGGTGCGGGTTCAATTCCTGGTCGGGGAGCTAAGATCCCACATGCCTCAGGGCCAAAAAACCAAAACATAAATCAGAAGCAATATTGTAACAAATTCAAAAAGACTTTAAAAATGGTCCACATCAAAAAAGAAAAAAAAAAAAAAAACAGGTATACCCATCTCAGGAGCTCATTTGAATTCAGATTAGAAGTGCTCAGAATTTAGCTCAAAGTTGTAAGCACCTGACTTATAATCCTACTTTTCCTTTCAGAATATGATTATCTATATTTATTAAAACAGTGGACATTTTACTACGTTCTCAGAGTAAATCACGGACAAAACTGAGGATCAGAGTCTACTAGAGCTGGAAAGATCCTTCAGGAGTCTTCAACCCAACTTCTTTGTAGAGGTGAAAAGAATGAGGACAAGAGGTCATGCAGATACCTTCTAAACAGACTTTAGTCTGGATATTATAGAAATGGTAATGTTTCTACATACTTACAAAATTAAACAAAATTGAGGGGGGGGTTTCAAGTTCATATTACTTGAAGACTTAGAGTTTTTATTCAACCAGACTCCAATAATCATTTGTCACATGAAAAATGCCAAATCAAAAATTTTAAATCTAGCCCTTGACCCTAACATGTTACCATTTCTTAACAGTAATTTGACTATGGTATATCAGCTTATGGAACTGTTTCTTAGAAAGGATAACCAATAGCTCCACACCTTATCTGTCACATGCTAAATGTTTCAAAAATATGATTGCAGTTTAATTTTTTGTCATGAAGAAGATTACATTACTTGAATTTCCCCTAGATACACATTTAGTGCAAATGCATCTAAGAAGTTAGTGTGTTCATATTCAATTCAGGCATTACTTCTTTTAGGAAACCAAGCACTTGAAGTCTGGGCTATATGTTCCTCCTCCTCACTTCATAGTAACCTATGCCTATCTATAATAGTGCATTTATCTCATTATACCAAAATTATCCTTTTAGGTGTCTGCCCTCTAGTTCTATGAGCAACTTAAGGATAGGTGCAAAGGCCTCCCCATCCATTCTCTGCATTCTCAAAATGCATTGCATGAAAGAATTGTACTATGTACTGGAGCTGTAACTATGATTAAAACGTTATTCCTAACCTCGGAAAGTTTAAAATTAAATAAGTGAGAGACAGAGGGAAGGAACTTATTATACTGTGTCTTAAGAGAGAGCAAAATAGACTCTGGTGTCTTACAGATCAGGGTTTAAATCTTAGTTCTGCTATTCTAAACACCTGGGGAAATTAATTAAATGTAGCTGAAAATGAGATGATGGCAGTAATAACTACTACTCAGAGTTGTTTTAAAGATTAAATAATGATCAGTGAAAAACTATTCTTGGCCATCGTAAATGCTAAATAAGTATGAGAGTATGCACACAGCTATAATATTGATGGTCTGTGCACAAGACACTGACAAAACAAAGGGTAGGACTGCATAGATTTGTTGTATTTTAATCAAAGACTTAACTACTCTAGAGAGATGTAAAGGAGTGATAAATGTACTAGTGAGTGATAAAATAAATCATTTAACCAACAAGAGATGGTTACTTGATTAAGCTAATGGGGCTGCAGCAGTGTAGAGGGAAAGTTATGGAAAGCTCCCCCAAGGAAGTGGCATTTCAATGAAGGTAGGAAAGGTGAGTAGGCATTGACCACATGCAGAGGGGCAGAAGGTAATCCAGGTTGAGGGAACACTTTTTGCAAAGACCTAGAGGTAAGAAAGCACGTGGTGCTTTCAGGTAATTGCAAGTAGTTCTGTGTAACCGTGCTCAGTTAAACATGCCTCAGAGGCGTGGTGAGGGGTGGCCAAAGATGAGGCCGGAGGGCAAGCAGCAGCAGGATCTCAGGTGTCCTGCCAAAGAGCCAGGACTGCATCCCGAGGGCCACAGATAACAACTAAAGGATAATTCATGGAAGTAATGTGGTAGAATTTACATTTTAGAAAGATGACTCAATCTGTATTTTGAAGAGCAAGTCGGGAGAAAGTGTAATGGTGAAGTGGTGAGACCAGAAACAAGATCCCTAAGAGACTAGCGCAGTCATCTGGGGAACAGCTAAAAGTGGCCTAAATATTTTGTATCCCAAGTGCTTCGCACACAGTGTCTGACACCAAATGGGATCCTAATAAACTTTTGTGGAACTAACTGAATAGTAGGAAAAGGAGTTAACATGCCATAGTGGGAAAGAAGCAGTATCTCTCCTGGCTACATAGAGTCATCTATATCTATTCCTCACTTGTGCATCTTACGCAGTCCCATATAAAGTTTTGGGAGCCCTTTATGAGAGGAAGGTAAGGAGATAAAATAAGAGAGGTGTGATCACAAAGTGTAATCACTTTATATTTCACAGTTAGGATTAACACCCACTTTTACGCTAATTGTGATGTCAGGTTTTATATGTGCTTACAACTGATACTTCTTGGGCCGTGATTTGACTTACAATCTGCCCCAATCCATTAAATAGCAGAAGATACTAGTATGTATAAGTCTATTTATTTATACCAACGCAATGCATTTCTATCTCCATATCTGTACATCACCCCTAATTTAAAAAGAAAAAGTTGCAATAAAAATAAAACTTACCAGTAATGTAAATCCTCTGTCTTCTTCATGGTGTCTATTTCTGGCTTCTTAAATCTTCTTTTTCCTTCACTGTTCAGTTTGTTCAGATTGGTGCTTGACATGGGATTCTCAATGCTCACGACCACAGCCAAATACATCTACATAGGCCATCCCCTCCTTGTCGAATCTATTATAATTCCAAAGGACTTTCAAAGGGCCTTGTGACTTCTGTGGCTTCCCAAAGGCTCTGTGTGTCTAATTCCTCCTGACCCCCCATTTCTTGGCACCCGTGTTGGAACAGGTGTGAGCAGACACAGGCAGGTCCATGGAGCCCACAGTTCAGTGCTGGCACATGATAAGGGTTATCTTCCGGCAGGAGATGACTGTGACATGTTTTCCAGGATGCCAACTTCCAATTAGTGTCATCTTTTGCTCCACATCCTAGGGCAAATGTCCAGTTTATTGTGAGCAGACTCAGGCTGTTCTGAGAGATGGCACTAATTCCAGAAAAGAGATGCATTTCAGCTTTTTCTCCATAGTCAAGGAAGATTGGTCTATCAACTGAAGATATGGTCGCTGCTTTCCAGTGCAAGGTCAGCCCCTTGTTCGTGATCTGGGATGCTAATTTATTTTCCAACAATGAAGCCAAATGTGCTTCCAGATGTTGAGCTATGAAGCAATTGAAATTGCTGCAAGCACATGAGAAAAAGAAATCTCACAGCTAAGACCTACAAATTGTCCTTGGGAGACCATTTGTACTAAGGCAGTGTGTTGATGTAGACAATGAGGCAAAATCTTTTGTCAACCAGACCCAGAATGGTCTTTTAACAGCTACCCCATTGTTAACAAAAACCAAAAATTCTTATAATAACTTTCTTAAAGACCATAGATTTCTCTATAGCTAATGTGTGGGGGAAAAAAAAAAAAAAAAAGCAGGGGATAGGAGGTGAATCCCATAGGCCCATGTTCACATGATGCCATAACACAGTTGGTTGGGTCAAGTCAATGCCAAATATGTTAAAAGATAATTGGATCAGGTCAACTACATTTTGTTTTGTTGTTATTTGTTTGATTTTACTGAATGAATGGGGTAAGCAATCATTAAAGGGTGACCCTGTGTAGGCAGACAGCCTCCACAAAGCCTTCTGTTTAAAACTGCTGGCAATCTGGTATGCATATCTGACACATAAATTTGGTAGAAGAACCTAATCCAGGGACAAGCAAAGACACTCTCGCCTGCTCCATTCTCTTACATGGGCCTGGCCCACAAACACAGAAGCCCAACCTCAGGCAACAACTGCTTGACTCCTTTTTAGTCCAGACCACTGGCCAGCTTTAGTCTACTCTTCCGTGTTCTCACATCTGACTCTAATGACACTTTATACACTTATTCATCATTAACCCTTGGAGAACTGCCTCATAATTTTGTACTCACGTTATGGTCGTACATACCATCAGCTATGAATCAGAGACATGCTTCAGCATTTTCCCTGGTCCTTAGGTACCAATAACAGCGAGGCTATCATCCTGCTTTGCCTTCTCCAGTGCAAGAGAAAAAATGGCTATTAACAATCAACTCTTGTTGACTAATTTTCAAAGACTAATTTTAGATATGGAGTCACTTCAGGTGTTAAACTATCTGGCAACTCTTCTCCCTTTTAAGTCCCACCTAAAATCTCATCTGAATTTACCCTCTTTCAACAACAACAAAAATAAAGCTAAAACATGAGAACAAGATTTATGTGTGAAGCACTATGGAGTAGCAGAAGAGACATGGGCTTTGTAACTAGACAGGCTTGATTCTGAAGTCCACTTTCCATTGCGCACTCGCCTGCTATGAGAACTTACGTAACGTACTTGAACTCCTCCTACTTCCATTTCCTCATCTGTAAACATGAAGATTAAATGAAATAAGGCATATAGAGATATTAAGCAGAGACTCTAGGATATAGAATCACTCATTTTTTTTTTCCTTTTTAAATTATTAATGAGGAAGCTGAGTTCCCAAGCAGTGATATTAGCACATCTATTCCATAGCAGTTCTATTCAAATATAAGCCCTTGTTATAACCTGAATGTGGCAGATTATATTTTCCAAAACTGGCTACAGAAATATCTCCAGTCCCACCTGCTCTTCCAGCACCTTGCCACACCCCTATCAATTTTTCCTTTCCCCTTGAACTGGGCAGATCTTTATGACTTTCTTGACAAAATAGAATGTGGTGAGAGAGACCCTGCATGACTTCCAAGATTAGCTCGTAAAAGCAACACAGCTTCCTCCTGGCTCTCTCAATCTAGATGCTTGCCCTGGAAACCCAACCACCATGTTGTAAGGAGGCTCAGGACACATGAAAATGTCACATATAGAGGTTCCAGTCCAGCTGGCAGTTCCAGCTTAATTTCCAGCTAACAGCAAACATCAACTGCCAAGCACATGAGTCAACAAGGCTTCAGATGATTCCAACCCCCAGCCTTTGAGCTGCCTTAGCCGATGCTGAGCCGGGTAGAGATGACTGCCTGACAGATTCCGACCCAAATTGCAGATTTGTGAGAAAAATATATGCTGTTTTTTTAAGCCACAAAATTTGGGGGTGGGTTGTTACAAAAGAGATAACTAGATCGCTGAACCTCATAATTAAATGCACTGCTATTAAGTTTAGTCAAAAAAGAATTTTCAAAATAAGTCATCTGAGACTCTTGGAATACAAAACTGAAACATATCCTCAAAATCTTCCCAATCCATCTTCCTTATTTTGTAAAAATTTGAGGACCTGAGATATTTCATGTCTTGCTTGAGATCCTACCTATGCCTACTGTTAGGGGTGTGGCCGAAACCAAGTCCAATTCAATACTGCGGTTTCCACAATATGACAACGAGTACCAAGCAAGTTTGTTAAGTTCAAGGTTCAAGGGATCAATTTGGGGCAAATATTCTCCAAGCCTACCAGAGTTCAGTATAATGTTTCTATGCCCCTCTGTGCTTCTTCCTTCCTTCCTGCTTAGCAGAGAGCCTGATCTGAGCTTGGTTGATTTAGTGTGTAAGGCTGGGAAGCCGGATGGGATCCAACAGGCTAAAGAGAGCTAACAAGAATTTTTAAAAAAGTATCAAAGCATGAAATGAGCAGATGTGACTTGAAGCAAGGAGGAGAGAGGGCCAATGTGCTGAATGTGAGGCTGCTGTTTTCCTACAGTCACTTTTCTGAGTATAAATGCTTAGAAATTCTATAACACTAATCAGATGGTTTGGCAGAAGCCTGCATTTGGCAGGCAGAGAGTTTTCCACATGATGGTTTTATCTTAATAGGAGCTAATCTATTATAATAGCCTCACATACACATATAGCCCATCAATTAGACAACGGCTGTGTCACGTAATTGATTGCAGACTCTTCAGTCATTGAAGTGGCGGTAAAGTATATGAGTCAGCATGTTGACATGAAGATCTGTCTTTCTTCATTGCCAGTAGACACGCAAACTGCGTAAACTGGCTAGCAAACTTTGTTTCTTGAGACTAAAGTGTTCTTCCACTCCCATTCTATATGAAAATCAAGTCGGGACTAAATGCTATCTATCAAAATAGTTCAAGCATTCTTATGGAATGTACACAATTCTAAACATTTACGGAAAACAATAAAGGAGAAAATTGGAATGAGAAGGAAAAGGAAGAAAGGCAAAAAAGAGAGCAGAAGAAAGGATTAGAGAATTAAGTTAACTACACTCATCATAATTGTGGTTCAGTGCCTTTCTCTTATTCCAAAAGGCACACCTCAATAAAGAATAATATAGGTTCCATTCATCAAAGTGTTAACCATTTTTTCCTGGAGTTTTAACTCAATACCTCACTGTAATTCGAAGACTTTTTTCTCTCTATTTTCCCTAAATGCTTATATTAGTGTTTAAATCAGGGATTAGCAAACTGCATCCCTCAAGATACACCAGTTTTGCTAATAAAATTCTGTTGGAATGCGTGTTCCTTTGTTCAGTATTGTCTATGGCTTCTTTGGCACCACAATGACAGAACTGCAACAGAAGCCTTATGGTCCCTAAGCTGAAAATATTTACTTTGCTGGCTGGCATAAAAAGAAATGAAATTGAGTTATTTGTAGTGAGGTGGATGGACCTAGAGTCTGTCATACAGAGTGAAGTAAGTCAGAAAGAGAAAAACAAATATCGTATGCTAACGCATATACATGGAATCTAAAAAAAAAAAAAATCGTTCTGATGAACCTAGTGGCAGGACAGAAATAAAGACACAGACGTAGAGAATGGACTTGAGGGGCGGGGGGGTGGGGGGGAAGCTGGGACGAAGTGAGACAGTGGCATGGACATACATACACTACCAAATGTAAAATAGATAGCTAGTGGGAAGCAGCCGCATAGCACAGGGAGATCAGCTCGGTGCTTTGTGACCACCTAGAGGGGCGGGATAGGGAGAGTGGGAGGGAGACGCAAGAGGGAAGGGATATGGGGATATATGTATACATAGAGCTGATTCACTTTGCTATACAGCAGAAACTAACACAACATTGTAAAGCAATTATACTCCAATAAAGATGTAAAAAAAAAAATTCTGTGATAACCTATATGAGAAAAGAATCTAAAAAAGAATGAATATATGTATATGTATAACTGAATCACTTTGCTGTACACCTGAAACTAACACAACATTGTAAATCAACTATACTCCAATAAAAATAAAATTAAATACAAAAAACAAAAAAAGAAAAAGGTTTTAGACTCCTAGTTTAAATACTACCAAGTTGGTGGTGCTCATTCTAACTTCTGAGAGCTTTAGGGAATTTTTCATTCTCGATGTGGTTCTCTTTTTCTGCTTGCTGGTGGAAGAATCTGATTTTAAAGGCACAATCAATAGGATCACTAACTCTATTATTTCGAAGAAATTGAGAATTTCCTCCATGGAAACCCTCCACAAAGATTCACTTTAGAATTGGCTTATAGAGAACACAGTTAAGGTTTTTCATAACTTTACTTCCTTCATCGTGAAACATCTGCAGCATTTTATAAAGTTTTTGTTGAACAAGAAGTAGTGGGAATACCTTCCATGAACCTACCTTTAGTCATGGACTGCAGACAACAGAACTACTTCTTTCTATTTGAGCAAATTCTGCTTCCATAAGAAAGTCAGATTTCTTTCTCATTTAGCTACAAACCACTGATTTTCTTGTTCTAGGGAAGGAAAGATGAGAAAGACTGAAGTCAAAACAGCCTGTCTTTTACGTAGTTTGGTACTAGATCTTTTGAGTTACAAAAATCTTAGGGAGAAACTTAGAAGAAAAAATAGGGGGGAAAAGAGCAAGAGAATGGAGTATAAAAATCACAGAAGAGAGTGAAGCTGTTAATCATTTTTATTGTTCTTACTTGGGTTCTCCTTAAGAGTCATATTTAATGATTATTTAAGCAAAGTGAATTATTTTCAATGTTTAAAACAGAAGGAGGGCTTCCCTGGTGGCACAGTGGTTAAGAATCCACCTGCCAATGCAGGGGACACGGGTTCGAGCCCTGGTCCAGGAAGATCCCACACGCTGTGGAGCAACTAAGCCCGTGCACCACAGCTACTAAGCCTGTGCTCTAGAGCCCGTGAGCCACAACTACTGAGCCCATGTGCCACAACTACTGAAGCCTGTGCTCCTAGAGCCCATGCTCCACAACAAGAGAAGCCACCGCAGTGAGAAGCCCGCGCACCGCAACGAAGAGTAGCCCCCGCTCGCCTCAACTAGAGAAAGCCCGCACACAGCCACAAAGACCCAACACAGCCAAAAAAAAAAAAAAAAACCAGAAGGAAATGTAGATACTGGCTACTGATATGGAACATCTGAAATTGCCCAAAGGGTGATTAAAATGCATCTGAAGAAGGACCCAGGAGAAGTAGCAACAATGTTGGTATTTGACACTCAGACACACAAAAATAAATGGCTTGAGAATGAGGATGAAGCCAGAAAATGAAAATAGCAAGTTAAAACATGAAGGATAAGGAGTGAGGAAGCTTAGAGAAACTAAACTTTTTGTTTTGCTTTGTCTGAATTTATGTGCAGTTTTATACATTGCTCTGAGAGAAAAACAAACTGGAAAACATCTCCATGCAAACCTGTGTTCTGATGCCTTTCCAACTCGCGCAAGCTGGGTGCTAATGGCTCATTATAGCATGCAAGAGGCACGTATGTTCTCATAATTCACAGGCAGTTACTCTGTACTTGTCTATACATGGTGAACTTCCCTCGCGTTTAATTGCCAATTTTGTCAACCCCGGGTGGTTACATTCCCAGATGTTGACTAACTGTAAGGGCTGACTGTCTTCCAGATGTGTTAGGTTTTCACACATCTTTGTCAACTCCAAAAGAGTATGCGAATGCTTTTTTGAATCTGTGACCACTGATGGATCTCTCCCAGATGTCTTCTTGGCAAAAGTGCCCCCTTTTCTGAAGAAATCAAGTTGAGCAGTGGCTTCTATAAACATTAAAATACATTAACCACAATCCACCCCCCAATGTCACCAGTTGGTTTTAGAAAAATGAAAAACAGATTAAAACTAGCAATGGGTAATGTAATATCTGGCCCCACCATTTTGGTATCTCATATAAGTGAAGACTTGGTGATGTTATAAACTAAAAAATTATCAGACCTCAGACTTAAATTCAAATGGAGTGATATCATCATCAGAAATAGGCACAGCAAATCAAATCAAATGTTTCCCAAAACTGTGGAAGTAGTTAACATCATGAAATGCTGATTGTATTTTGTTTAATAATCACTTTTTATTTCTATTTGCCTTTGAATTTTTTGATTTTGGGTGAAAGTGCCAAGTACCTTAATAGATGAGGCTTGCAAAGTCCCAAACCAGACAAAACGTTTGGACAAGTTTCAGTAAAGCATCCAAGCTTCTGAATATTTATTAAAACTTGGTTGGAACTCTGGGCTTTTGCAAATCCTCCATGTTTGATAAATATGCTAATGTCCCACCAAGACAATAAATAAATAAATAAATAATAATCTAATTATTCAGCAAAACTTGGAATAATCCCAAAGCAGGCTTTCAAGAGTTTTTCTTTTCCAAAATAGGAAGGCATTTGTCTTTTTTTTTCTCTTCTGTAGAGTCTTCATTTCAACCAATGATGAAAATGAAGACACTAAAATGTTATAAGCAATTACAGTTACAGATCATTAATATGGATTCAAGTAATTATACTACAACCAGTTTGCCACTTAACAAATGAACTACGTTTACTCTTGTGATGCAAAACATCTGGAAGCACAACGAACAGTTCAATCAGTTTTAAGCCTTTCCTAACATTCTGGATATCTGGATGAATTGATCAATTTTTCCATTTTCTTTAAGACATTGAGCATCGAATAGATAATGCCTTACTATGAACTAATCTCAGATAGCCACCAAAGAAAGTTTCCAGACTCTGCTATGCTTTTGACCCAAAGCATTTTTCTCACTCTACTATATACTGACACACAGAGCAGTCTTCAGAATAAGTTATGATAAAGGGCTAACACCTGTAGATCTCATATTAAAATGCCAAACTTACTTGAATAAAAGCATCAAAAAGCAAGGTTTTAGAGAAAGATGTCCAAGAACAAACCTAATCACCACATTAATTTTTTTTTTTTTTTTAAAAAGGAGAAATCAAAACATAAGCCCACAAATTCTTTGCCAAAACTTTTGCCCACTAATTTACAGGGCTCTTCTAGAATCACTTGACTGGCTTCTTCACCAAACAACTTGATTTAATAGAGAGCAAGAAAGAGGAAGAAGGGGAGAGAGGGAGATGCCACAGAGAAAACTATAAAATCGTGAAACCAGATTTTCCCCTAGATTTATAATTTCCACGTTTCAGAAGCTACCACTGTGAAGAGCACAGGCTGGGGAGAAAGTCAGGGTTCCTTGCAGCCATCTCCACTTTTGTCTATTTTATATTTGAACACCCCAGATAAGATTTCACATGGAAAAAAAAAAAGGGAAGGGGGGGTCTGCAACTAAAAGCATTTTGAAAGTGGTCCTCAGAATATGGTCCCTGGACCAAGAGCACGGCATCACCCTGGAACTTGTCAGAAATGCAAATTTTCAGGTCCCATCTCAGATCTACGGAATAAGAAACTGTGGAGGTAGGGCCCAGGATTCTGTGTTTTAACAACCCCTCCAGTCAGTAACGTTTGACAACCACTGCATTATATGACTCCCAAGCACCACTTCCTACAAGAAGCCTTCTGTAACCAAATCCTTTACCCCTTACCCCACCCTCACACCCCACACACTTACCCTACACGCTCACACAGATGCTGGGTTGGGTGTCTGTTTTAGTCTATGTGAGCTGCTATAACAAAAATACCATAGACTGGGTGGCTTAAACAACAAGCATTTATATCTCACAGCTCTGCTGATGGAGGAGTCCAAGATCAAGGCACTGACAGATACTGTGTCTGGTGAGTCTCCTTCCTGGTCCATAGATACCATTTTCTTCTTATATCCTCACATGGCAGAAAGACAGATCTCTGGGGGGGGTCTCTTTTATAAGGGCACTAATTCCATTCACCTCATAACCTAATCACCTCCCAAAGTTATCATCTCCAAATACCATCATTTGGGGATTAGGCATCAACATATGAATTTAACAAGGACACAACCATTCAGTTCGTAGCGGTGCCATTCTGGATTTACATCAACCAGAGCATGCATCCCATTTTTTGTGTTATTATTTCTTTATGTGTCTACAGCCATATAAACTCATCAAGAACAGTGAACATAGGGGTACACTTTTTCCCATTTCTGGCACTTAGCATAGTGACTAGCACAAATAGGTGCTCAATTATACACTTATTAAATGAATAATGGATACATTGATATTTGTGTATTTGGTTTGTTTATATTATACCTTCTTCAAATAAACAATTTGAGGCCTTACATAAGCACACTCACATAAACACAATATGACCAAAATTAAACCAAGTAACCAAGACAAAGACAATCATGATCAGAGGGTTTGATCAATCAAACGAGGAGTCATCCTTCTATCTCTATTAATGTTTGTAGCACCCAATGGTCACTGCTCATGACTGTTTAGTTCCTCCCAAGAAATTCTCTGAACACTGAGGTTCAGTGGGCTATGCTTCTGGCTACTATACTGCAGCACACCTGGGGATAGTCATTTCATTAGCAGTAGTAATTTCTAGAAGGAAGGACTGGGGTATGTATTTCTAAAAATGGATATGTGAGAGTCAGTGTTATTAAGGAAATCCTGTAAGTATTTTTCATACTCTTCACCATAACCCATAATACATTTTCCTTCTTGTCCCAATACACACATACCTACACACACATGTTTTCAGAAGCCACTCATCCTTACTTCATGTGTCGTCTTCTGGTATTTTCTCTTCTATTTTATTTTACTCTATCTCACTAAAAGTAAAGTGTTTGAGATATAATAAATAAATTTCATGACACATTACTGGATTGCAAACTACAGCTTAAAAAGTGCTATACTATATAATGTATTGGATGATTTTAATGCAATTAAGTGGGTATAGTTTTTTGTTTTTCTTTATTTGTTTTTAACTAAATCATCATTTTTCAAATTCTCTCTCCTCAAACTTAATCTCCCCTTTATCTTCCAAATGTAGAGAGCACTAGTTAATCCCCCACTACTACCAATTCTGCAGTTGAATTTTCCAGAAATCCCAGTTCTATAGCTTAGTAGCTATATGACTTCGGACAAGTTATTTGTCCATCCTGAGTGTTGCTTTCCTTAGCTGTAAAACAAAAGTCCTAATACCCCTCTTGTAGGATTGTGATGAGGATTAGAGAAAATGCACTAAAAGCATCTTGCCATAGGTATTTGATCAATAGTAACTTCTATTATCATCCCAGAGCCCTGAGAAAACCAACAGTTAATATTTTTAAGGCATTCTCAGATATCCATGTAAAAAGGGGCATCAAAATTCTATGCTACAGATAAAACTGTGCAGAAACAGAAGTTCCCACCCAAACTATGATTCTATCCCTTAGGAACAATCCCTACCGCCCAAAACAAGTCACACCTATTGGGAGCTGGCAAGGTTTCTTTCGTGAGGAATAGAATTTGGATCCTCTAAGCCTTTCCATCTAGCACCTTGCACCACCAATAAATATACCATCTCTTCTCTCCTAAGAGATTCTTTGGAATTTAAAGACTCGTGCTGCCTAATCATTTGCTACAGCTACTGGGGCAAAATTCCATGTACTTATTGGGCTTATCAAACCTGGTGCCTGAAGATTACTATTACATTTCGTTTGCAGAAAGATAGCTCTGGAAAAGAAAAACATTAATAAAAATGTTGAGGTTATATCTGCTCGTGCGATCCTGAGATATTGGATATTTAATAACTGAGCTGAATTTAAAATGTCCTCTGTTAAAGCAGGTAAAAATAAACAAACTGCAATCCAGGCAGGCCCTTTACTTAAAAACTCAGGACCTACAATATCCCTAACCATCAGATGCCTACCACCACTCCAGACCCAGATGCTAAATATCCCATCCATCCCAACTTCCCCAGAGCGTTGGAGCCCCTTTGAGAATACTGAATTAGACAAAATGTGTGTTCAAAAGTTGGAGGAATGGAAAACGCTGAAAGGAAAGAATAGTTTAGAGCAACCCATTGCTGGAGCTAGAGCCTTAGGCAAAAATACACCCAATAACCTGGCAAACATATTGCCCAAATAGATTTTCCCCTATATTTCCAAATTATGTTCATCTCCCTTTATCACTCCTCTTGAAATTTCACCATTCAAAGATTTTATTAGTTTAATGAGCAGCGTTTATAGATAAAAATGGAGGGCTGTGGAGCCATCAGATAGGCACACACCAGGGCAAATAAATTAAATGAGACAGTTTTCCTCGCAATGCCAGGATAAAATCAGAAGATGGATTTAGGGAATTAGAGAGCATTCTGCTTCCAAAGAGCTACTAGAATTAAAATTCCCACGAGATTGAAAGCCTAAAAATGACCCTTTCTTCCCTACCCCAAAATGCTGGACTTGGGGCATATTGATGGAGTGGTGTCAGTCTGAACACACTGGTTCTCTTGAGCTAGGGTGATGGGAGAAAAAGTCAGCCGGTGGAAATCAGTTTTCATGAAAACCAAGAACCTCCCAAACCAAAAGCAAGACAAAGCTGAGTTCTCAGTACAGTTCAGGTTTTTGGAGACCTTCCCCCTCTCTGCCCGTATCCCTTCCTGGCATCCTAATAATAATTAGAACAATAACAAAAATAATAAACAACATTAATTGAGCATATTCTATGTGCAAGACTCTCCTGAAGTAAGAACTCTGTACATGGTCCCTTATTTAACCCTCACCACAGCTCTAGGTATAGGCATCTTTATTATCTCTACCTTACAGATGAGGAAACTGAGGCTTTGAAAGGTTAAATAACTAGTCCATTGTTACACTGGAGGTTTAATCTAGAACCACTGAGCTATACTGCTCCCATTCCACATTCCCTGTGGAGGGATCTGGACCAGATAGTGTGGCGGAGAGATCTAGGAGAGGGTCAACTCTCAGAAGAACATTTGGGTACTACTGTAGGTTGAATAATGGCCTTCTAAAGAGAATGGACTCTGCAGATGTGATTAAATTAAGAATCTTGAGATGGGGAAACTATCTCATATTATCAAGGCGGGCTCAGTGTAACCACAAGGGTCCTCGTAAGAGGAAGGCAGGAGGGTCGGAGACAGAGACAGAGATTGGAAGATGCTACACTGCTGGCTTTGAAGACAGAGGAAAGGAGCCATGAGTCAAGGAAAGCAAACAGCCTCCAGAAACGAGAAAAGGCAAGGCAACAGATTCTCCTCTAGAGCCTCCAGAAGGAGCTCAACTCTGCTGATACCTTAATTTGGGGACTTCTGACATCCAGAACTATGATAATACATGTGTTGTTTTAAGCCGTGAAGTTTGGGGTAATTTGTTACAAAAGCAACAGGAAACTAATACAGAAATGCAGGGTCTCTTTTTTCCATGCAAATAACATGCATGTTTGTTTCCCTTCCAGTCCCTGGAGGAAACCTCTCAAAGCTGTGTGCCTCAGATTCCAGGCGAGGTGCACTATGCCTGCCTCACATGGCAATTGCATCGTTGCACCCTCTACCACACTTAGCATGGGTTTGGCACCCGGGAGTCTTTCCCAATTTGCTGAGGCCCTTAGTCCCTTGGAGCTCCACGCTTTCACAGCAATTATTTATTCACATGTACGTAGTGTCAAGGCATTGTAATTTTTCTGATTTTACGGCCCCCCTCTTCCACTGACCCAGTCTCCTCAAGAGGAGATATCATATCTATTCCTCACTTCTGTCTCTCCAGGACCCAGCCTATCACCTACCACCGTGGTGGTATCTAAGCACAGAGAAAAGAGGATGCGGAGGGAGAAAACGAGCACAGGAAGATGGCCCAAAGCCAATAAACAGTGAATGGATAAACTGGGGCCAAGTGTGTGCTTCGCTCTCATATAATCTGCCCTGAGAAATACACCTGTCTATACCCCAATGTGGGAAGTGTTTGCTGCTTTCCCCCCACAGTCCTCAGATTTACATCTTCTAAGTCTCACTGTGACCCTTTCTGTACAACAAACTAAGCCCTGAATTATGATACTTATTGTACGAAAGAACAGTCAAGCAAGATTTGTGCTTTCCTTTTGCCTAAGCTTGGAAACTGATTTCTACAGGCTCCAAAATGAATTTGATGCCTGGATTTTAGCCACTGAAGTGAAATCTCCATCTCCATGCAAAACCTCACGCCATTTCTGCCCAAAGAGAGCCACCTTCTCAAAAGTTCTATAACTTGCACTATGATCACTGATTTGGTACCAATGACTTGCATTGTTGGGCACCTTTTATTCATGCCTTATCTCTCTAACAAGATACAAAGTAATATTCCTTCATCAGCCAACTGACATCTCTGGAGGCACTTCTGCATGTCAGGTACTGTGACAGACTCTGGGGACACAGTGATTTGAAAAAGCCACAGTGCGGCCTCACATGGGACTGTCAGAAAACAAGAACCAGGTTTTTTAACTCCTTATACCCTCTCCATCCCTTCCACAGTGCCTAGCACAGAGAAAGTGCATGTGTTCATTGACTGACTTCTTGACCAAAATCGATAACAGGAGGTCTAATCATAGACATACCACACCTCACACAGTTAGCTAGAACCTTGGGGATTACAGGTCGTCCAGCCCAAATCTCTGGTTTTACAGATAACGACACTGAGGCACAGATCAGTGAAGTTATACAACAAATTATACAACCAGGGACAGAATGAATGTTACATCCCTATTTTCTGGCTCCTAATCCCGTGTACCTTCTAACTGGACCCTGAGGTGACAGCTAAACTAAATTCTAGGGCCAGCTCAGTTCAACTCGGCCTGAACTTGCTACAAATGTCCAGGCTTACTAAGCTGTACACATGTCTGATTGTACTCCCAAGTCCATACCCATCTCATCCTTCCTCACTGTCATTCCCTCTTTGGCCTTACGAAGCCGCAGCTGGTGCTAATGACCTTCAGGGTCACTGGACAGCAATTTCTGTTTTTTTTTTTTTAAAGTAAATGTTAATATCACAAGATCACCTGTCTAAAATGCCCTTGGGTGAGTTTCCTCTCTGACTTTATTCTCTCTCATTTTCAACTTCCCTTTTTTCCCCTTTCTCCATGTCAAGTTGTCAGGATGACTTTGATCTTGGAGACATGCTTCTTCTCCTTCCCTGACTCTGACAGAGCTCCCACCTGCCACTGGGAGACAATTCCACAGGAACCCATTAGTTCTTTCAAGTCTAAGATCAGTCCCTGTGCTCTGTCCACAGGAGCAAGGAGGGTCCCCAGCACAAAAGACAGATGTAACTCGAAAGAAATGTGTAAGTGTGCACACATATCAGTGGGTCCCTAAAACCTAAAGCAGCTTATCTTCACTCAACCCAAAGATCACAGTTTCCCAGACTTTATTTTGAGACAACCTCTGGAAACCAACTTTTGTATCAAACCAAAAACATGCAGCAAATAGAGCTCTATGGGTTATTCAAAACAGTAGCTGCACATTTGAGCTGTGGCCCAATTACTTCCAGTTGATAAGAACTGCATTTCAAACAAAGAGATAATTTCAGCTTAGGGAAGCCCTTTGGTTACAGGAAAATAAAACAACTCACAGGGAAATTTCTCTTTTCACCTTCCATTTTCATAAACATTATAGATAATTCTGGGTAATAAAAACGTGAAGTTTAATCCATAGCAAACAAACATTTTGGCAGGAAACTGAACATGGTTTATTGGAGAGAAACAAACAAAAGGGCACTATCCATCTAACAGCCAGACTGGTGCCAATTTTTCTTTGTACCTTTGTTCTTACCTCTCCTCCACCCAAACACATCTGTTCCAAAGGACACATGAGGACAAGAGAGAAAAAAAAAAAGAGATACGGACAGAGAACTAAAGAACTGGATGACTGCCTTACAAATAAAAAAAACCTCTATTTGTAAATTATTTACTTTGGGGGAAAATTCATTTCATTTAAAATGTTAATAGACGGGAAGAGCTCTGAGTTCTATAGAATAAAAGCAACTAAGTTAAAACATCTCTGAAAATAAACAAGAAAGGGGAAACATCCATCACATCCCTGCCCTTTCCATCCAAGAAGTAGCAATCTTAGACCCTTGGAGGGGGAACCATAATTTTTATTTGAAAACCTCTCAGAGCGGTCCTTTTGTATTTCTCTTTCTTTCTTCACAGATCACAGCAGCAATTTTCTTTTATCTCAGCTATTTATAGTTTTCTTTTCTCAAAACCTTGGCCAGAAAGAAACTGGGCAAAAAGCATTTCTTTCAAAAGCCACGTCATTTTGTAGCACTCTTTAAAACTATAAACTACAATCAAAAAAACACAAAAAATACATACAGCCCCCAAAATAGTTCAACTCATTTTTTGCCACTTGCTCTGTTCTACCCAAAGATATGAAAGCCAAATAAACATTCTCTTCCTGCCTCCTGGCTGGAGATGTGGGAAGAAGCCCCATTCAAACACTATCTTTCCTATTCAGAAGTGAAAATGCAGCAGTAACGGAAGACACTTGGTATAACGAGATTGGCACAAATCTTAGTCCTGTTTCCTACGACTCAGGCGTATCACAGAAGCCTCAACAATCTCTGGAGAGATTGGAGTTTGTAGAGTCAAGATTTAGAGACCTGTCAGCCACCAACAAGCCCCTGGCATATAGTCATTTCTTTTGTGCCCATAGAAGAGTGGTTAAAAGCATGATTTGTAGTCAGACATAATATGACTCCCAATTCTGGCTCTACCTCTTGATAATTTTGTGACCTTGGGAAAAATACTTGGCCGCTCTCAGCCTCATGTGCCTTACTGATAAAACAGGGATAATTTAAACCTTAGCAAATAGATAAAGCTTGACACATTGTGACCACTTGAAGCACAGACAGTGCTTATTCCCTGCAATACTGCCTCATTCTGGGCTTGTACACAAGATGACACTTCACAAGTTACTCTTAAGTGGGACCATGTGATTAAGTTCTGGACAATGTGATGTGGGCAGAGGTAATTTAAGTCACATCCAGACATAGCTATAAAAGTTCTCCCTTTCTCCAGATCTCTTCGTGGCAATCCTTGAAGTCAGGTATAGGCCTGAGCCCCTGTCAGCTTAGATACCTGAGGAACAGAGCTCCAACCTGCATTGGATACAGAGCATGGGAGAAATCAAGCTTTTTGTGTTAAGTTATTGAGATTCAGAGGTTAATCTGTTACTGCAGCATAATCAAGCCTATCCTGACTAACACTCCCTGAGTCACTTCAGGTCCTCCAAAAAGCAGATGCCAAGACAGAAGTGCAAGACATTTATTGGAGGAATGCCTTGTGATAGATAAAGAGGAGGGGGAGCAGAAATAAGCAGGGTGAGCCTTCAGACTATGATGCAGGTCAGATCTAACATCCATGGAAGAAGGAAGGAAGGGAGGAAGGGAGGGAGGGAGGGAGGAAGGGAGGGAGGGAGGGAGGGAAGGGAGGGAGGAGGGAAGGAAGGAAGGAAGGAAGGGAGGAAGGGAGGGAGGGAGAGAGGAGGAAAGGAAGGAAGGAAGTTAATGTTGAGAGGAACTAATCCTTAACATAGTGGGCTACTTCATTCAGACTGAGGTTACCCCCCTTATATACCTAAAGTCATAATTTCAGGGCTGGACAGTGAGAGAAGTTTGTATGCTCCAGATTGCCTCGGATTACTTTAAAAAGAAAGTGCAATGACAGTTTCCACCTCTTCATTCTGAGAAGCTCTATGCAGCTCTCTTGAGGTTTTAGATTTGCTGCATTAGGTTAGGGAAGATGGCATAAAATCAGAGACAAGAAGAGGGAAGATGAAGAAAGAGGATAAAATGGCAGAACACAGACCAGGAGAGTAAGGAAGGCTACAGGGTGCTCCAAGGGCTTCGAGTCCTGACCAGATGTGCAGGGGGTATTTGGCAGGAGCTTAGATGCCCTGTAAGATGTGACTTTTTGGAAAGACTTCAGTCCAAACCTCCAACCCAGAATAGCTATATGACCTTAGACAACTCACTTAACCTCTCTAGCACTAAGGAGTACATTCCATGAAGGTCAGGATCATGTCTGCCTTGTTTGTACTCTGTCCCCAGTGCTCAGCGTGGTTCTGGGAGCACGACTGACACAAGTCATGTCATAGCGAAGGTCTCAGAGTTCGAGTCAGACTGTCTGGTTTTGAACCCTGGCTCTGACACTGACTAACTATGTGGCCTGAGGCAAGGTTACTTAAACTTTTTCTGCTGGCTTCTCCATCTTAAAGTGGTTACATAAATGGTAATTACTTCATAGGGTTGTTATGAAGATAGAGATGAAATAATTCAGCTAAGCACTTAGAACAGTGTCTGGCACATAGCATGTACCCAATAAATGTTTGCTATTATTATAAGTACTGTCTGTTGAATGAGTGAATCTCTCTGACCTTCAGTTTTCTTACCTATAGAAGAAGACTAAACAGCTACCTTGTACATTTGTTCTGAGGATTAAATGAGATAATGTAGGTAAAACACCTACCTTAGTTCATTGCCTGGCACAAAGTTGGTCTCAAAAAGTGATAATTATTCCCCATTCTCCCAAAATTTAACCCAAGCATCACTCTGTATGGAATTATTCCCCTCAAGGTTCTTGTTCAAGGCTGCCATAGGCCTTCCTAGGCTTGTACACAAGATGTTCCTCCAAATATCCTCTGGATATTCCTGAAATGCATTTCTGGGTCTCTGCAGTGAAGTCACTGGGAAGACCGAAGCCCCGAGCCAGGATGCTCATGAGCTCCGGATCTGAGTCCCGTCGCCTTCACTATGTCTACCAGCCACCCTGAGGTCTACGCAGCCATCAGAACTCCCCTCTATCGCTCTCTTCTCACACAGGGGCTGCTGGATGTCACTAGCTCTTTTTCCCAAAGGATAAAAAAAAAGTCTCAGCAAACACATCTTTCTCCCTGGCTGAGGCCCTTCAATTGCTCTCTTCAGCTTCCACCTTTATAGACGCCCCAATCAAGCTGCCTTCTGTAATGCATTCTCCATCGGGTCTCTGCTTACAGCTGAAGAATTTTGTGATGCAGCTTCTAGGAAGAATATTATGCAAACTAATATTGCATTCTCTCTCTATTCTAAATCTTAATATAGGGACATGTTTCTAGAAGTTTAGAAGTCCCAAAGTCAATGGCGATCACAGCAATCAAAAGCACAGTCATCTGTTTCCCATTGCAGAGGAGGCAAACCCTTGCCAATGCAGTGCTTCCATTATAGATGAGTTTAGTGTTTCAGTGAATGCCAGAGGGAAAGAACAAGGATTAGACAAGATGTGACTCAAATCACTGGCACCAAGGGTGACAGAGCAACGGGACCATCAACCTTGCCTCTCTGGAAGGAGACCCCTTCCTCTCTTCTTATGGAAACCATATTATACAAAAAAAAAAAAAATCAGGACACACAATCTTACAGGTACAAATGCATTTCACAGGACAATGGGCCAGAATATGTGGAGTCTGAGTTGCATATTGATTAACCAGCCACGCAAAAAGCAGCCCCATTTCAGGGCCTGCCTGGTAGGAAAGAACACAATGCGAACCAGGCGTGGGTCTGGGACACATGTAATAGCTGCTTCTTCTTACCTTTCATCCTTTTATGGATCAGTTACTTGATGGATTTTCCCAGATAGATGTCTTCAAAGAGAAATTTGAAGGATAACAGGCAGTGATTTCTCGCCTCTGAGTCTAATGAGGAGATGAACAAATAAAAAGAAAGATAAAATTTTAAATGATCAGGAAAGCAAGACTTGTAAATGGGTATGGCCTATTTATACACATACGGGTGGGGGGACTAGGGGAGTGTCATTTGCTCTCCCTGACAGAACACCCTCCAAAGAGGCCAGTCTTTTCTATCATTAAATCCAGTGGGTGTTATCAGCCCTCATTTTACTTGTCTTCCCAGCAGCTTCAAAAAGCCTGCAATCTAAAATGGTACTTTTTCTTCTTCACTATGCCAAAATGATTTTGTCCTTTTTCATGACTTTAAACACCATGTGCCAATGAAAACCGGAAGTTACAGCCCAGTCCAGACTTCTCCCCTAAGCCCAGACTTATTTATCCCTTTACCTGGTGTCTCAAGGAAAGGCTCCTCATGTTCAGTATATCCTACACTAAACTCATGATCTTCATGTTGCTTCCTACCACTCATTTCATTCTCCTTCTGCCTTCCATCCAGCTGCATGAAGCCACAAAACTTCCCTTGTCACTATGTAGATATGTATACCTATATATGTGTGTGACATTGCGATTTATAATGAGAACATATATTTGGTCTTCCTTCCCATTTCTGGCACAGAGCTCCTTAAACCCTTGGAACTGCCTAAGTGTTGAGAGTGATAAAGGTGTCTTTTGTTACGTTAATGAGGTGACTTTTGGAAAGCACCTAAGGAAGAGGGCTAGTTGCTTGTGGAGACAACCAGGTTATTAGAAGGTTGAAACTTTTAGTCCCCTACCCCTCCCCCAACCTCCAGGAAGGGGTGGGAGGCTGGAGATATTGAATCAATCACCAATTGCCAGTGATTTAATCAACGATGCCTTTGTAATGAACCCTCCATAAAAACCCAAAAGGTCAGGGTTATTTCAGAGCGCTTCCAGGTTGGTGAACACCTGGAGATTCAGGGAGAATGATGCTCTGGGAGAGGGCATGGAAGCTCTGGCCCTTCCCCTTACCTTGCCCTGTGCATCTCTTCCATCTGGCTGTTCCTCAGTTATATCCTTTTATAATAAACTGGAAAAACCTAGTGGGTAAAATGTTTCTCTGAGTCTTGTGCGCTGCTCTAGCAAATTAACTGAACCCAAGGAGGGAGCTGTGGGAACATCTGGTTTATAGCCATTCCATGAGAAGCACAGGTAACAACCTGGACTTGTGACTGGCACCTGAAGTGGGCAGTCTTGTTGGACTGAGCCCTTAACCTGTGGAATCTGATGTTATCTCTGGGTAGAGAGTGTCAGAATTGAGTTGAATTATAGGACACCCAGTTGGCATCAGAGAATTGCTTGGTGGTGTGGGAAACCACAAAAGACACACACACACACAGGAACTGGAACCAGAATCTTAGCATGTACATCTTGGTTTAATTTATATCCATTTCCCCTATTCGATTCACAAATGCATGGACTATGGGCTTTATATCAAGAGACTTGTGGGACTTCCCTGGTGGTGCAGTGGTTAAGAATCCGCCTGCCAATGCAGGGGACACGGGTTCATCCCCTGATCCGGGAAGATCCCACATGCCACGGAGCAACTAAGCCCGTGCGCCACAACTACTGAGCCTGCGTGCTGCAACTACTGAAGCCCGCACACCTAGAGCCCGTGCTCCGCAACAAGAGAAGCCACTGCAATGAGAAGCCCGTGCACCACAACGAAGAGTAGCCCCTGCTCGCTGCAACTAGAGAAAGCCCACGTGCAGCAACAAAGACCCAACGCAGCCAAAAAACAAACAAAAAAAAAATTAAAAAAAAAAGAGACTTGTTGGTGTAGCACAGTGCCAGATACATAGTAGTTCTCAATCAATAGTCAATGAATAACATAAGCAAATGAAATAATATATGCAAAACATGTGGCACATGTGTGCCACTATCAAATAGCTCTCTTCTTCCTCTGGGCTCAGTGATCCACACTACAGGAAAGAAGCAGAAGCACGGGTGATATAAAACAATAAAAATCCCACAAATATTTATATCTGGTGCTGGAATATTCTTACCGAGAGAATTCTTTTCAAAGACAGCAATGAAGCAACACCATGACCATCTGCCTTTAGACCCCAAGTCTTGCTCCCCATATGTCCTGGGAAAAGACAGTTCTTTGCTTCCAAATCTAAGAAAATACAAGCAATGTCTCTGTCCTGGTTCTGATACAAATCCTCTTCTAACCTCCAGGTTTTCCATTGTTCTCTGATCTTCTGTGTTCCCATCTACATAGGAGCCTTCAGGGTTCACAGACGCTTTGCAGAGAATACAATTACTGTATATGATTGTTCACAAGCCAGACTTTGCATACAGCCACTATGCAACCAAAAAAGGGTAAAAGTATGTGAAAAATCTATGTAGTTAATATCTCCCTCACTGGTGAGAAATCATGTCTTCTGTGCCGTTTGCGTGTTGCCCAAGCAGAGGCCCTAACCCAACCCAACAGTAGTTTAACTGTTTCATTCGCACTTGTCTGTATGCTGTAGCAACCTCTCAATAAACTTGGGAAAGATTCTTCCCCTGGCTACACTGCAATTACTCTTACCTGATTGTGACACAGACCATGAACTGGACTTTTCCTCAAGAGAGGAAGAAAATTCTTGGTTTGACTCAAGACTCTCGTTTTGCTTCAAAAGCAAAGTAAAGAATGAAAACAGAAACTAAAGATAACTTTTTCTATTCCCAATTCCCTTAAGCCCAGGCACCTGATACCCAAGTATGGTTCAGAGTTCATCCCACCCACAGACCTCCCATGCTCAGAGCTTTGCTGTGCTTTTGATGATTACTGACTGCAAAATAAATCTGGGAGAAGTGTGGTTCTTGTCCTTAGGGTGGTCTCACTGCCCCTTTATACGCACTGCCTTTCTCCTTCTATTGTGGGAAGCCATTGACCAGTATAAGCATTATTCACTCCTGCAACCCCCAGCCCCTGCAGTAGGCCACCAAATATTATTTCAGGTGGTCTGAGAGTCATGCAGGAGCTCCTACATGTCGTAAATGACACAGAAGAAACAGATGCTGAAACTACAAATGCCTGTTATTCACTAAACCAGGGATCTGGCCTCAAAAACTCACAGATGTTGTCACCCTCAGACAACATTTTTCTCCTATTTTTTTAGGCAAAGCAGATCTCTATTTTAACTCTATACATTCTTGCCTTCTACTTCTTTCCTTTATCTGGTGGATGAAATATAATTCTTTGGTAAATTTAAGTTCATATTTAATGAGGATTCACAAATTCATACTTAAAGAGAATTAATGCTTTGTGGAAAGGAGTGCAGGTGAACAGAAGCCTGGATTTGGATCCCAACATTTAAATTCCAGGACTGGCTCTGACAATAACTTGCTAGGCTAACTGGGCAAATCCCTCAACAAGTCTGAGTTTAATTAATCTCACCTTACAACATGGAAATAAGACTTTCCCTTCCCCACCTCCCATGTATATTGTGAGGATCAATGGGAAAACAGCAATAAAATTACACTGGAATAAAGGCAGTATGTAAATCCAAGGTTATATATAGCCTCACTCATCATGATGATGATCATCATCGTCATCGTCATTATCTTTACTCCATTTATTGCCTTAAAAATAAATGGAGTACTGCTGCCCCCTAATGGCAGAGCTGAATGAACTTGAAGTTTTCTTAAAGTTGCACAGTCCGGTTTTGCATTGCTTAAATTTGTATTCACCCAGACTAAAGTCAGAAAATGTGCAGGCTCAAAAAAAAAGAAGAAAAAAATTAAACAGAAATGATTGCACTTGTTATACTTGGCAAATGGAATTCAGCCCCAACCTTGAATAAATGGGGCAGAAATAAGTCCAAGGTCTAGATTAAAGGGAAGGACCACCAGGTGGTCTTATTCATTTTTTATTAGTCCAAATGTGTTTTGCATGTAACAAACCATGCTCCTATTAACTTGTAGACATAAAATGAAAACATTTAGGGCAAGCTGTGGACTGACTGTCAGAATAGGCAGGAACGTGGCGCTTTAAAACTCTTGAAACAGAAAACTGGGTCTGTCGGTGTAAGAAGTTGTTAGCAGCAAATGGTTGCAGCAGTTGAGTGGATGGCCTGGCAGAATATCTTTCTGAGGAGTTCCAGACTCTACTGTCACTCCCAAAGGGGCAAGAACTTCTCCTCCCAGACTTTATGAAGAGACAAATGTTCTGACTCCTCTTTGGTCCCTTCTCAAAACATTCTAGTTAGACATTACATAGGGCAATAAAAGCTAATAACCAGCCAATTGCACTTTTCATTTCCATGGCAACTTCCCTATGGAGGTATTCCAAAGTTCTTACAAAAACAGGGAGTGCTGATTGAGCTACGTCCAGGAAATGAGGGGATGGCTTTATTTCAGGCCCAAAAGCAGAAAACTGTATCTGTCTGCAGAAAGTCAATGGAGCTCCAAGTGCAAGGAAAATGTGCCTCACACTTGGACAGAAATAAGTCTCGTCAAGACAGATAAGGGAGACTGCTTAACTCAGGCTTTGCTCCCAAAGTGAGGGAAGCCCAACCCAGCACAGTAAGAGAATCCCTCAATCACAATGTAACTTGGGATTTATGAAGATGGCAGAAGATTTTGGAGAATGACTAGATTTATTACCCTTTGAAACAAGTAGGTATTTTTTATTATACATTAAACTAAGAATAAATTTTCAATACAATAGAAAGTCTTAGTGAAAAATGAAAACCACACTAAAAGAAGAGACAGAAATATAAATTGTTAAATTGGAGGAATCAATAAGCAAGAAATATATTTTCCAGCTCTGTCAATGATTCAAAAGCAGCAGCTTCACCTTCTTCCAACATTCAGGCATAATTCTGGTCTGTACAACCAACTGGTCAACAGCTCAGACAAGTCATCTTGGCTAGTCAGGAAGGTATTATTTTTCAGTTGAGTCTGGTAAGATTATCACAAGCATAGGATGAAAATAGAGTATACTGCACATCTACTGTAAGTTTAGAAAGGTAACCCTGGGAAAGAATCAAAATCAGGGTAAAAATAAGAGTAGAAAAATATAATTAGAATAGAAATTTAAAATAAGATTAGGAGCAGGAAAAATAATAAATATGAGAAATGAGAATAGAGACATGAAAAACTACATTTCAATTTATGCTATTTGCGTTATGGTACTAAGTTTTATTGTAAGTATAATAACTTGGTAACCACTGAGATATTCTGTGTGTGTTATCTCTGCATACTAGTACGTTTAAGCACTTTAAAAATCTCCTGGAGATCTGTGCTTTTAATTAAATCATAGGAGAGCTTCAGGAAACAAGTAAGTTTGCAGTCAATGTGTAAGCATTTGGGGAAATTTATTTTGTTAGACCCGTAAGTTTTTATTTATCATGATCTAATAGTACGTGAATATTTAGAATGTCTATTATTTATTGCTTTAAAAATCACTGTTAATTCATAATAGCAATAATTTAGACATTAAATAAACACCAAAGAGATAACAAAAAGGCTTTTCTACATATAAGCCATTTGGGTATTAAGAATCTTTTTACAGACAGTTATACAAACGCCCTAATGTACAGTGGGTTGTGTAAATGCTCAGCTCCTCTTCTCAGTGGGACTGGGAGGAACCTTACTTAGCCCATGTATCTCAGTAAGTGGTCCCCAGTTTTTACCAACCCTCTTCTGAGAATCCTTATCATCTCTGGGGAGATGTTACATTCTCATCTCTAGGCCCTTATTATTTTGTAAGGTGGCTACAGTTTTGTATCTAGGTTTCTAACTTGGGTCAGTGTTTCACTTCCTCTGTCCTAATCAACATGTTTTCCTCCATGTTGACTTCATGGGAAGGATATGACAACCCTTGCCCCTTTGGTGTGAATTAGGGTCTATGTTAATGAAGGACTTCTTGGTTATCTGTCAGAAGTCCTCACTCAAACTGCCTTAAACGAAGTAAACAAACAGACAGTATTTGCTCATGTGCCCTGCACAGGCAAGGGTGTGGTTGGGATGAGCAGACCAGGCACTCAGGTGCTTCTGGATCTCTTGTCTCTGCTTCTCCCTGAATAAGGCTTTATTTTCTCTTCATGCAAATAGACTTCCTCCTGATTGTGGTAAATGCGGCTGCCTGGATCAATGGACTCACATTCTAACAGGTGCTTGACTCAAAGACAAAAGCGTTTTTCTCTTTCAGCTTGAGTCTGAAAGATCCCATGGAAGGGCTAATATCAGCCAGACAATGATCATGTCCAGCCTGAAGAAGGCTGAGCACTATTATTGGCTCACTTTGGCTCATGTATCGATGCCTATCATCTAATGGTTGAGGTCTGCTTCCAAAAGAAATAGATGAGTGTTCCAAATATAGAGTGTGCAGACACAAGGCAGCACCATGACATTGTTAAAGATCCCATCACTGACAGCAACTGCTTATGGAAATTAAGTCTCAATCACTTAAATGCTCAGCACCTCCAGCCTGCATGGGAAGCTAATAATAATCCAAATACTATGACTGGGATTGACATATATACACTAATATGTATAAAATAGATAACTAATAAGAACCTGTTGTATTAAAAAAAATAAAATAAAATTCAAATACTATGATATCTATTTGAGTTCATCTTAATAAGCAAAACAACAGTCCTCTTAAATGTACTTGCATGACTCATCTAAAAGACTTTTCTTATGTGTGAATAAACAAAGTTCTATTTCTGAGCTTCAATTTATGTAGCCAAGGTAGGCTTATAAGTGTCTGAAGGACTAAGAGGTTAGAACAAATTTTTTGAGCTTCTGACACTGCCAAGGCCTAAAGATGAATTGCAATGAATCAAATTAAGTCCTTCAGCCATATCTGTTTCTCCTGTGCCATAATAAAACCTGAAATTACATTTAAATGTAATCATATAAAGATAAAACTTAAGTAGCATTAAGTCTTCAGGCTCCTTTTTGATTGAGACTGAGAGAGACAATTAAGAGAAAACATAAATATATCTGGATGCAAATTAAAATTCTGAGTGAGTGTTGAGAAGCCCCAGAAGCACCAATGAAGCAACTATAAAGTCTTAGTTAACCACGTGATTGGAAGCTAAGTGGATTCCTTGCAGATATTTTTGTATAACAGAGCTGGCAAGCCTTAGTGGAACAAAAACAAAAACTTGTCCTTTTCATAGGAAAATGGTGTGACTGGTCGCCTTCAGTGTACTGGGAGCTTTGATGTGTGCTTCTTGCCCTCTGAATTGTTTTTCCAACAGAAGGAATAAATTCCCACTGAGCCTTCTATATTTTTCTCAAACTCTGCTTTTGATCAAGATCACATGTTTTTAAAAACATGGCTAGGACTTCTAAATGCCTTCATTCTAAGCCTGACTCGGATTCTGGGGGAGAAATACAGTTGTCGCCCAGTGTCTGCAGGGGATTGGCTCCAGGACCCCTTCCGATACCGATATCCGTAGATGCTCAAATCCCTTATAAAAAATGGCATAGTATTTGCAAACAACCCTCACGCATACTCCCATATACAGTCGTCCTTCAGCAGATGTGATCCCACATTCACAGATTCAACCAACCTCAGATGGTGTAGTACTGTAGTGTTAATGAAAGAAATCCATGTATAATTGGACCCGCACACTTTAAAACTGTGTTGTTCGTGTCAACTGCTTTAAATCATCTCTAGATTACCTGTAATACCTAATACAATGTAAATGCAATGTAAAGAGTTGTAAACACAACGTAAATGCTATATAAGCGGTCCCCAGAACATGGCAAATTCAAGTTTTGCTTTTTAAAACTTTCTGTAAGTTTTTTTTTTCTTTTTAATATTTTTACTCCATGATTGGTTGAATCCACAGATACAGAACGCATGGACACGGAGGGCCAACTGTATTACTTGTAAACATTAGCACTTAATTCTACAAGTCCACATGCCTAAAGCTAAATATTCAGCCTCACAAAAACCCAAATGCCTACCTACCTTATTCCTATAAATTTCCCCACCTCCCACTGGGAAGCCATAGGAAAAGGGGCAATAAAAGATGGATTTCCATGAAACTTTATCAAGGGCCACCATTTGGTGTCTAGATCATTTCCCTACCAGGAATTTGCTTCGGGTGCAGGAACAAGGACTCAGACATTTAAAACTCACATGGAGATGATCTTAAAAGGATATTTAAATACAGTTTTCTGAAACCAGGTTGAGGGGTACAAAGTCAGAAACCACCTTGTGAATCTCCCATGACCTTAGCCTCTTGCATTAGACTCAGGAGCCCATGATGGCATCCGTGAAGGACAGTGGGCTGTTGTTAATTACAACAGCAGCAGCAGCAGCAAAATGCACTACTACCCACCACTACTAAACCCTTCTGTTTGAAATCTCTGCCTTGTATCTCCCTACCACTGCTCATTCCCCCGAATATTTACTGAACATGCTCTCTGTTGCTGTCATTGTTGAGAATACAGCTCATTCTCAACCACACTGAGAATACAGCGACAACCAAAACCAGACACGTTCTCTGTCCTCATGGCATTTACATCCTGATGGGGAGCACCAGAAAATAAACATCTAAGCCAACAAATTAGATAATCGCAGAGAATTTCTATAAAATAAACAAAACTGGGTAAAAAAATTGGAGGTAAAGGGATAGGGTTACTTTATTTTTTAAATTAATTTTTATTGGAGTGCAGTTGCTTTACAATGTTGTGTTAGTTTCTTGCTGTACAGCAAAATGAACCAGTCATATGTATACATATATCCACTCTTTTTCAGGGGACTGGGTTACTTTAGATTGGATGGTTATGGAAACCCTCTCTAATGGGTGACATTTTAGCTGAAACCTAAATGATGAGAAAGAGCCAGCATGTAAGGACCTGGAAGAAGAGCTTTGCAGGAAGAGGAAACAAGGGACAAATGCAAAGAGACTGAGAAGGGGAGAGGTTGGGTGGCTGAAGCATACTGGAGATTGGAGGGAGGGGTGAGTAAGTAGTGGGAGACAGAAAGGTGGGCAGAAGAGAGAACATGTAAAGCCCCAGGGACTATTCCATTACCACCTATATCTTTCCATTATTATACATAGAATAATATACCATAAAAGTACTCTTCTCTCTCTTTGAGTAGATGCTAAGTTCCTTAAGTACACTATATCTTATTCATGATGATAATTATACCTCCCATTTATCGAGGTACACCAGGCACTAAGCTAGCTACTTTGCATACATTATCTCCAATCTTCACAGCAACCCTGCAAGGTAAGTATTATTAGCAGAATTTTAACAGATGAAAAAAACCAGCTAAGTGATTTGCCCAAGGCCAAACAGATAGCATGGAGCAAAGCAGGGATTTAAATCTATGTCTTGTCCGGCTCTGAAACCTGGCCACTTCTTACTATCCCACATTGTTTTGACCTCATTGCACTTAATCATTTTATAGTCCCAGCTCCTAGCACGCTGCCTGGCACATTACGTAGACTCAGATGCTCTATAAACTTGTATAGCATTGAATTGGAGTGAACCGAAGGTAAGCCCACACAAGAGGAGACTGAACTCATGAGGCCGTACATCTGGGGACAGAAACAAGACCACATGAGGTGGTGAAGGTAGCCATCCGTCTCAGGATGAATTCAAAACATGGTAGAAACTGGCAGAGAGGAGACTCTACTTAATAAAACTAAATGAAAGCTATGGGGTTTCCAGAGAGCTAACGTATGACACACTGACACAGCTGCATATCGTGTTCTGAAAAAGTTAATGGGATTTTAAAGAGAGAGGCTGCTCAATGTGCTTGCAAAATGGAGATACATAAGAATGCACTCCAATGACTAGGAGAAAGGAGCAGTGAGAGAGGAGGATGGCACTGTTGTAATTGCCTGTAATTCCCGCCCCCCCCCCCGCCCCCCCGCTCCCCTGACTTTAATTAGGACACTTGCAAGACACACACATTTGTAAGAGTGACAGAGCTAATTGAAGAAAACCACATGTCTCATCCACAACCAAATCAGGAATAATAATCAAAGCAGCAGAAGCAAAATTGGAAGCCATGGAGCTGTCAAAAGCAGGAGGAACTCAAATACAATGAGGCATGTAATTTAGAAAAAGCGAGAGGGTTACATGGCAGCTTTAAAAATGGGACACGAAATAAAACAGATAACTTGACTCAAACTGAAACTTTCACTCCCACAACCTGGGCACAGTTACATCTGGTCAGAATTCATCTCATCTTTTCAGCCAGTGTTCTGGGAATGGCGGTGTTCTACCACTTCACTGCCTGGGACAGTCCAGTCAAGTAAAAGTCCCCCACTCTCTCCCTAAGCTCTTCATTACTTCACGTTGCTCTCCCGTCACCACTGTGGTGAGTTCTGTCCTAAGTGAACACAGAAAACGACAGGCCCTCAGATTTAATTTTTAATATTGCTTATGTTCAGAGGTCACTATTAAGTTATGCCTCGATCCTCTGCTTGCAAACGCACAGTAAAAGATGAACGAGCAGGTTTCAACCGGGGAAGAACTCTCCTACTGACACTGTTTCTTAGCTGACTGGACATCCGTTGCTTACCTCCCCAGCATCCGTTCCCCCTTTCCTCCATAGCTCTGTCCCACTCTTAGCCAACACGGTCAAGGCAAGGCCCCATCCCAGGCCTAATCCAGTGCATGAGAGTATTGTTTGCTTGGGGGGGTGGGGAGGAGTGGCACAAGCTGGCCAGTCAGAATCTCAACAACTTCCCAGGTCTGTTGGGACAATGACGCTCAACCTTTCCCTGATCTGACTCTTAGAGCTGTTTAAACAACGTGCAGGGGAGGAAAATTCTCCTGTACCCTCTTAGGTTCTCCAGGTGGGTCTGGGAAATAAACTGACAACAGACAGATTAATAGGAGAAAAGGCTCACAAATATATTAGATGTTAAAAGTTTTATGTGGCACAAGGGGATTTCATGGAAAGAAGAGAAAAATCCCCAAAGAAATAGCTAAGCTTGGAGACTTTTATGCCATTTGGACAAAAGAGGATACATTTAAAGAGAGGTGACAGGAAAAAGGAAAGAAAGGGTCTTTGGGCTTCTAGGGGCAGCAAATTGTAGGAAGGCAAATATATGGGGAAACTAATAATAGATAAGGGCTAGTAGTAAGGTTTGCTTGTGTAGGCTGTTTCTCAGTGCCATCTTGGAATTCAGCAGAACCCTTCACCCCCCACCCAAGTACAAAAGCCCTAAAGGCCTGTCCACGTCTCCTGCCTTTTGTTTATAGAAAAACTGAAGTCGTGACTTCCCTGCTGGCGCAGTGCCTAAGAATCTGCCTGGCAATGCAGGGGACATGGGTTCAAGCCCTGATCCAGGAAGATCCCACATGCCACGGAGCAACTAAGCCTGTGCGTCACAACTACTGAGCCTGTGCTCTAGAGCCCGTGAGCCACAACTACTGAGCCTGCGTGCCACAACTACTGAAGCCCACGCACCTAGCGCCCATGTTCTGCAACAAGAGAAGCCACAGCAATGAGAAACCTGCACACTGCAGTGAAGGGTAGCCCCTGCTCGCCGCAACTGGAGAAAGCCCGCGTGCAGCAACAAAGACCCAACACGGCCAAAAATAAATAAATAAATATTTCAAAAAAGAAAAGCTGAAGTCTCCCAGGCCTCCCTGAGTCACAAAAGAGCAGGCTCAAACAGCTAATGATTAGGACAATAGAGTCACAAACTCAGTGTCTGATGCACACTTCTGAGTTGTTTTACAGGTACCGTAATTGCCACCAGAGGGAAAAAGCTAACTGTATGATGACCAGACTGAAGCCATGACATAAACTGCTCCATCTTGAGCAGTACTGAATCTATTGCTAGCACAATTCCAAGAACTGGCCTTAAGAGGATGGGATTAACACTACTGCACATAATAATCTATATCTTTGTGAGCATCAAAATAATTGTAGCTTGTTCTGCCTGTATATGTAAATGGGCAACTACAACAGTCAGCAAAGAGATGCTACAGACCCATATCAACATCTTCCACTCTGAGAATACGGCGCCCTATGTCAGCATGAAGAAGTTACAGAAGACCAGCCTTCACCCATAATCCCACAGAAATGGAAAGATGTTCTGACAAGTGGGGATCTGTAATCAGCACTTTGCAGGAAACTGCCCTCAGCAAGAAGCCCCTTTTCTTGTCACTTTAGCAAAGCTATATTGTAACTAACTTTTAAACCTGGCACCCGCATGCTCTACTTCTCTCCAGCCCAAGCACATGTTTCAAATCTTTTAATCACACAATACCTTGCCTAACTTGTTGGTTCTTTCCATAGATCAAAGAAGGAGAAATGATTCACTTTGCTGTACAGCAGAAACTAACACAGCATTGTAAATCAACCGTAATACAATAAAAATTAATTTTAATAAATAAATAAATAAAAATAAGGGATTCTGAAGTGTGGACTTTAGCTAATAATAACGTATCAATATGGGTTCGCCATTTGTGAAAGATACATCACACTAACATAAGATGTTCATAATAGGCACAGGTTCATGGAATTCTATGTGCTATCCTTGTAATAACTCTGTAAATCTAAAAATTTCTAGATTAAAAGTTTATTGAGGAAAAAAAAAGAAGTAGAAATGAAGAATAAGTAATTAACAGATGACCAGATCTCTTTCCTAGCTTCCCCTTCAGTAATCTCGAGAACAAACCATGTGACCAAACTGTGTGAACAAGACAACATCTAGAGGAAGATCACAAGAAGTCCATGAGCCTGTACACAGTGAGGGATGGTGACGACTCTGACCCCCTATTTTAACTGAGATTACTTCACCTCTTCCCTTTAAAAACTTCATGGCCAAGCAGAATCTCCAGAGGTGGTTTTGGGGGACGCTGAGTCCACCATCTCCCCAGATTGCTGGCATTCTGATTAAAACACCTTTCCTTTCTACCAACGTCTGTCTCTCTCGAGTACTGATTTTTTGAGCAGCGCCCAGCAGCCAGACCTCATTCAGCAGCAACCTCGTCTCCAGTGATAAGGCCATCATCCTCTTCCTGACACGAGAAGTGGGCAGGGGATGGTGGGGA
Organism: Balaenoptera borealis; assembly: GCF_965194805.1. Taxonomy (NCBI): domain Eukaryota; kingdom Metazoa; phylum Chordata; class Mammalia; order Artiodactyla; family Balaenopteridae; genus Balaenoptera; species Balaenoptera borealis. The sequence goes on from NC_138866.1 coordinate 21,235,037, forward strand.
CACCTTCATAAAGAGAATTTATGATAAATTTTCAGGCAGATGGGGGGACAGCAGAGAGTTCATCCTGTGTCTGCTTTTTCTCAATTGCCTTTAGCTCAAAATAATCCTTATGCCAGTGGCATATTTTGCAGCGGTATACTCTGATCTATACAATCCTCCCACCACGTGGAGAATGAGAATGAAGTAATTGTATCTCAAACAAAGACGGTGGTGGGGGAGACATTTTGTGGGGGAGACACATTTTTAAATCCTGAATCAGCTATTCCTGAAGTCTGATCTACTCCTCAACTTTTTAGTTTTATATATATATATATATTTATAGTCTAATAAATTTTCCTTTTTTTGCTTAAACCATGTGAATTCTGGTTTTCACTGTTTGCAGACAAGAATTCTAACCATAATTTATTAATGTAACAGTAAACATAGCAATAAAAGAGAAATAAAAATAATAGCTGGTACTCTTGAGTGAACTTTATATGCCAGACACAGGATCCTCTTAATTATTTTAACATCCAATACATATTATTATTCCCATTTTATCAGCATAGAAATTAATATTAGAGAGGTGTACAATTTTCTGTAGGGTAATAGAGATGAAATTAGGACCCAAGATTTCCTTTGGAACCCCATGTTCTCAAAATCCACTGCAATGGCAAAAAAAAAAAAAAAAAAAAAAGAACAGAATGGGTCATAATCTCAATTAACTTCCTATATTCATCAGTGAATAAGTAGAGAAAAATGTCTTGCCTGTTTTCTTCATTTTTCTTGGGGTATCTCTAAACATCCCTGATAAATTCCTTTAGGCTTTTTCATCATACGTCTTTCTTTACATATACTATCACAGATTTGCAGATGTTCTTCTTAAGCAAAATTCCACAACAGAAGCACACTGCAGAAACTGAAACACTTGTCATGATTCAGGTTCTCAACCACCCAAACAGATGTGTACAAGCAGAGGTCACGGTCCCAGAGAGAGAGCCATAGAATTTTAGAGGCTGCTCAATAGAAGGAGAGAAATTGGCCATTACACTGTATAAAAGTTACCTGAAACTAACCATGCGAAGTCAGAACAGATCGCTATTTTCTGGGTCAGGTACCATAACCAGTGCTAAATAGTCATTCTAATTCTATTACTACAGTCTGAAGGTACCAGGGGGTTCCTAAGCTTTCTTTACTGTCTTACGGTAACCATCTGTAAATCTGAACTTACACCTAATTCCAAATCTACATCACTATAGCTCACCACCATTTAGGGTTGCTGTGAGGTGGGCTTTACCCAGTTTACTGCCAACAGAGGTACTGATGACACTTGTGTGATCTAGTTCCCTGACCAGGGATCAAACACAGGCCCCCTGCATTGGGAGTGCAGACTGTTAACCACTGGACCAGCAGGGAAGTCCCTCACAACATTCTAATGGATAATAAACAGTACTTTTTAAAAGAAAATGCCAGATCTGAATATAACATATTCATTCTATGAATATGAACAAAATTAAAATATATATATAAAATAGAAACATTCTATAACATGAAGAAAAGGGAATATGCACTCAAAAGGCAGAGGCAAAATATGTGTTTGAAAAATATTTATCACAGGAAGCGTAAATAAAACTTAGCCTTATTTTATGCTTGTAATAAAATATGTATAAAATATGTATACTCTATGAAACAAAAGATAAAAGATTAATATCCTCAACAGAGAAGACAATGGAGCTAAATGAGAGGCAGGAAGTAACAAAAATGAGAGCCAGATGAGATAAAATAGAATACTGACAAAATGAAAATTATAGCAGAATTTGAAATCCATTAGAAATAGTAAGCTGACACTACAGAAAAGAAGTAAAATAGAAGACAAATTTGCTTGCCCAAATGCAAAGAGAAAAGGACAAAGAAGTAAAAAGGACAAGAAAGATGATGACAGCTTTGGGCAGAGAACAAAGATGCAACTAAGAATTCACTGGAGAAAAGAATTTTACTGAAAGAAAATCAAAAATATCACGGGAGAAAACTTTCCTGAGATGAAAGATCTGAAACTGCAAATTCACCAGATATCAGATAACACTGATGAAAGGAGATCAAAATATAAATATATCCCATGAAACTCCTAAATTTCAAGCATAAAGAAAAAAAAAATCCAATAGCATTCAGCACAGGAGTGAAATGTTAACCATCAAGAAACCAAAATCAGGGCTTCCCTGGTGGAGCAGTGGTTGAGAGTCTGCCTGCCAATGCAGGGGACACGGGTTCGAGCCCTGGTCTGGGAAGATCCCACATGCCGCGGAGCGACTAGGCCCGTGAGCCACAATTGCTGAGCCTGCGCGTCTGGAGCCTGTGCTCCGCAACAAGAGAGGCCGCGATAGTAAGAGGCCCGTGCACCGCGATGAAGAGTGGCCCCCACTTGCTGCAACTAGAGAAAGCCCTTGCACAGAAATGAAGACCCAACACAGCCATAAATAAATAAATAAATAAAATTAAAACAACAACAACAACAACAAAAAAAAACTATTAAAAAAAAAAAAAAAAAAAAAGAAACCAAAATCAAATTGGCCTCAGACCTCTCCTTCACAAGATAAAATGCCATAAACAGAGGCAGGTGGGAGGTGGGCCATGAAGTTAATAAAGTTTAAGCTTCAAGACCCCACATTTGGGGCTTCCCTGGTGGCACAGTGGTTGAGAATCTGCCTGCCAATGCAGGGGACACGGGTTCGAGCCCTGGTCTGGGAAGATCCCACATGCCACGGAGCAACTGGGCCCGTGAGCCACAATTACTGAGCCTGCGCGTCTGGAGCCTGTGCTCTGCAACAAGAGAGGCCGTGATGGTGAGAGGCCCGCGCACCGCGACGAAGAGTGGTCCCCACTTGCCGCAACTGGAGAAAGCCCTTGCACAGAAACGAAGACCCAACACAGCCATAAATAAATAAATAAATAAATAAATAAATAAATAAATAAATAAAAGAACGTGAATTTAAAAAAAAAAAAAAAAAAAAAGACCCCAAATTTGCATGGTGCCTTTCTAAATAAATCTTAACTTTCATAACTAGCTTTATGTTGCTGGTTTTGTATCCTTTGTCTGAAAGAGGTTCCCTCAAATTGTGTATGCTTCAGACTCCACAAAACCTAGATCTGCCCCTGGTCAAAATACAATAGGACAACATCTATAAGGTTTTGTTGACAATAGATTGTGACCCAAGAATTAAAACCACAAAAAGTTATGATTCTTGTATGAAAAGTAAGGGATAAAGGAAGGTAGGAAAGGAGTGAAGATGTTTTAAAATTTGCAGTGCCTAACAAAGATTAAGACCTATGATCACACTTGTATTTCAAAAGATTTACCAATTTAAGAGATTTACTAAAATAAAGATTTCAAGAATTTTCTAACTGTCATTTTAAAAAGCAGGAGGTAAGGTTGCTGATGACTGGCATTGAAACCATTAATGTACGAAATTAAATCTAAATAATTGCTATAAATGTGGGACAAAATATAAGACAAATGTCATAAATGCTGAAAAGAACACATAATCAATATTCTAACATAATTATAAGAAAATACAAAGATTTGACACAGGTTGAGATGAAAGCTTTCAGATTCAGCCAGGTGGTCTTAAAATGAAATCCAGCCATTTTTCTTCCTAGCTTCAACCTAACCATAGTCTATCTCTCTTCAGAAAAACAACAGCTAAGGTGTTTGATCATAGAAAGAAGATGATTGATCATAGAAAGAGGATTTGTGGGGGGACCTTCAAGGTGGCCGAGCAGTAAGATGTGGAGATCACCTTCCTCCCAATAAATACATCAAAAATACATCTACAAGTGGAACAACTCCTACAGAACACCTACTGAACACTGGCAGAAGACCTCAGACTTCCCAAATGGAAAGAAACTCCCCACATAGCTGGGGTCTTGGTGCTCCAGCCGGGTGTCAGGCCTGAGCCTCTGAGGTGGGAGAGTCGAGTTCAGGACACTGGACCACCAGAGACCTCCCAGCCCCACGAAACATCAAATGGAGAAAGTTCTCAGAGATCTCCATCTCAATGACCAGCAAGCTACAGAGCTGGACACCCTATGCCAAACAACTAGCAAGACAGGAACACAGCCCCATCCATTAGCAGAGAGGCTGCCTAAAATCATAATAAGTTCACAGACACCACAAAACACACCACCGGAAGTGGACCTGCCCACCAGAAAGACAAGATCCAGCCTCATCCACCAGAACACAGGAACCAGTACCCTCCACCAGGAAGCCTACACAACCCACTGAACCAACTTTACCCACTGGAGGCAGACACCAAAAACAATGGGAACTATGAACCTGCAGCCTGAGAAACAGAGACCCCAAACTCAGTAAGTTAAGCAAAATGAGAAGACAGAGAAACACACAGCAGATGAAGGAGCAAGGTAAAAACCCACCAGACCAAACAAATGAAGAGGATATAGGAAGTCTACCTGAAAAATAATTCAGAGTAATAATAGTAAAGATGATCCAAAATCTTGGAAATAGAATAGAGAAAATATGAGAAACGTTTAACAAGGACCTAGAAGAACGAAAGAGCAAACAAACAATGATGAACAACATATTAAATGAAATTAAATATTCTCTAGAAAGAATCAATAGCAGAATAACTGAGGCAGAAGAACGGATAAGTGACCTGGAAGAATAAAATAGTGGAAATAACTACTGCAGAGCAGAAAAAAGAAAAAAGAATGAAAAGATTTGAGGACAGTCTCAGAGACTTCTGGGGCAACATTAAATGCACCAACATTCGAATTATAGGGGTCCCAGAAGAAGAAGAGAAAAAGAAAAAGAAGAGACTGAGAAAATATTTGAAGAGATTATAGTTGAAAACTTCCCTAATATGGGAAGGGAAATAGTCAGTCAAGTCCAGGAAGCACAGAGAGTCCCATACAGGATGAACCCAAGGAGAAACACGCCAAGACACATATTAATCAAACTGTCAAAAATTAAATATAAAGAAAACATATTAAAACCAGCAAGGGAAAAACAACAAATAACACACAAGGGAATCCCCATAAGGTTAACAGCTGATCTTTCAGCAGAAACTCTGCAAGCCAAAAGGGAGTGGCAGGACATATTTAAAGTGATAAAGGAGAAAAACCAACAACCAAGATAACTCTACCCAGCAAGGAGCTCATTCAGATTTGACGGAGAAATTAAAACCTTTATGGACAAGCAAAAGCTACGAGAATTCAGCACCACCAAACCAGCTTTACAACAAATGCTAAAGCAACTTCTCTAGGCAGGAAACACAAGAGAAGGAAAAGACCTACAGTAATAAACCCAGAACAATTAAGAAAATGGTAATAGGAACATACATATCAATAATTACCTTAAAGTAAATGGATTAAATGTTCCAACCAAAAGACATAGACTGGCTGAATGAATACAAAAACAAGACCCATATATATGCTGTCTACAGGAGACCCACTTCAGACCTAGGGACACACACAGACTGAAAGTGAGGGGATGGAAAAAGATATTCCATGCAAATGGAAATCAAAAGAAAGCTGGAGTAGCAATTCTCATATCAGACAAAATAGACTTTAAAACAAAGACTATTACAAGAGAGAAAGAAGGACACTACATAATGATCAAGGGATCAATCCAAGAAGAAGATATAACAATTGTAAATATTTATGCACCCAACATAGGAGCGCCTCAATACATAAGGCAAATACTAACAGCCATAAAAGGGGAAATCGACAATAACACAATCATAGTAGGGGACTTTAACACCCCACGTTCACCAATAGACAGATCATCCAAAATGAAAATAAAAAAGGAAACACAAGCTTTAAATGATACATTAAACAAGATGGAATTAATTGATATTTATAGGACATTCCATTCAAAAACAACAGAATACACATTCTTCTCAAGTGCTCATGGAACATTCTTCAGGATAGATCATATCATGGGTCAAAAATAAAGCCTTGGTAAATTTAAGAAAATTGAAAGCGTATCAAGTATCTTTTCCGAACACAACGCTATGAGACTAGATATCAATTACAGGAAAAAATCTCTAAGAAATACGCACACATGGAGGCTAAACAATACACTACTTAATAACCAAGAGATCACTGAAGAAATCAAAGAGGAAATCAAAAAATACCTAGAAACAAATGACAATGAAAATACGACGATCCAAAACCTATGGGATGCAGCAAAAGCAGTTCTAAGAGGGAAGTTTATAGCTATACAAGCCTACCCCAAGAAACGGGAAACATCTCAAATAAACAACCTAACCTTACATCTAAAGCAATTAGAGAAAGAAGAACAAAAAACCCCCAAAGTTAGCAGAAGGAAAGAACTCATTAAGATCAGGTCAGAAATAAATGAAAAAGAAATGAAGGACACGATAGCAAAGATCAATAAAACTAAAAGCTGGTTCTTTGAGAAGATAAACAAAATTGATAAACCATTAGCCAGACTCGTCAAGAAAAAAAGGGAGAAGACTCAAATCAATAGAATTAGAAATGAAAAAGGAAAAGTAAAAACTGACACTGCAGAAATACAAAGGATCATGAGAGATTACTACAAGCAAATATATGCCAATAAAATGGACAACCTGGAAGAAATGGATAAATTCTTAGAAATGCACAACCTTCTGAGACTGAACCAGGAAGAAATAGAAAATATGAACAGACCAATCACAAGCAGTGAAATTGAAACTGTGATTAAAAATCTTCCAACAAACAAAAGCCCAGGACCAGATGGCTTCACAGGCGAATTCTATCAAACATTTAGAGAAGAGCTAACACCTATCCTTCTCAAACGCTTCCAAAATATAGCAGAGGGAGGAACACTCCCAAACTCATTCTATGAGGCCACCATCACTCTGATACCAAAACCAGACAAAGATGTCACAAAGAAAGAAAACTACAGGCCAATATCACTGATGAACACAGATGCAATAATCCTCAACAAAATACTAGCAAACAGAATCCAACAGCACATTAAAAGGACCATACAGCATGATCAAGTGGTGTTTATCCCAGGAATGCAAGGATTCTTCAATATATGCAAATCAATCAATGTGATACACCATATTAACAAATTGAAGGAGAAAAACCATACGATTATCTCAATAAATGCAGAGAAAGCTTTTGACAAAATTCAACACCCATTTATGATAAAAACCGTCCAGAAAGTAGCCATTACGGGAACTTTCCTCAACATCATAAAGGCCTTATATGAAAAACCCACAGCCAACATCGTCCTCAATGGGGAAAAACTGAAACCATTTCCACTAAGATCAGGAACAAGACAAGGTTGCCCACTCTCACCACTATTATTCAACATAGTTTTGGAAGTTTTAGCCACAGCAATCAGAGAAGAAAAGAAATCCAAATCAGAAAAGAAGAAGTAAAGCTGTAACTGTTTGCCAATAACATGATACTATACATAGAGAATCCTAAAGATGCTACCAGAAAACTACTAGAGCTAATCAATGAATTTGGTAAAGTAGCAGGATACAAAATTAATGCACAGAAATCTCTTGCATTCCTATACACTAATGAGGAAAAATCTGAAAGGGAACTTAAGAAAACACTCCCATTTACCATTGTAACAAAAAGAATAAAATATCTAGGAATAAACCTACCTAAGGAGACAAAAGACCTGTATGCAGAAAATTATAAGACACTGATGAAAGAAATTAAAGATGATACAAATAGATGGAGAGATATACCATGTTCTTGGATTGGAAGAATCAATATTGTGAAAATGACCCTACTACCCAAAGCAATCTACAGATTCGATGCAATCCCTATCAAACTACCACTGGCATTTTTCACAGAACTAGAACAAAAAATTTCACAATTTGTATGGAAACACAAAAGACCCCGAATAGCCAAAGCAATCTTGAGAAAGAAAAACGTACCTGGAGGAATCAAGCTCCCTGACTTCAGACTATACTACAAAGCTACAGTCATCAAGGCAGTATGGTACTGGCACAAAAACAGAAATATAGATCAATGGAACAGGATAGAAAGCCCAGAGATAAACCCACGCACATATGGTCACCTTATCTTTGATAAAGGAGGCAAGCATATACAGTGGAGAAAAGACAGCCTCTTCAATAAGTGGTGCTGGGAAAACTGGACAGCTACATGTAAAAGAATGAAATTAGAACACTCCCTAACACCATACACAAAAATAAACTCAAAATCGATTAAGGACCTAAATGTAAGGCCAGACACTATCAAACTCTTAGAGGAAAACATAGGCAGAACACTCTATGACATAAATCACAGCAAGATCCTTTTTGACCCACCTCCTAGAGAAATGGAAATAAAAACAAAAATAAACAAATGGGACCTAATGAAATTTAAAAGCTTTTGCACAGCAAAGGAAACCATAAACAAGACAAAAAGACAACCCTGAGAATGGGAGAAAATATTTGCAAATGAAGCAACTGACAAAGGATTAATCTCCAAAATTTACAAGCAGCTCATGCAGCTCAATATTAAAAAAACAAACAACCCAATCCAAAAATGGGCAGAAGACCTAAATAGACATTTCTCCAAAGAAGATATACAGATGGCCTACAGACACATGAAAGAATGCTCAACATCATTAATCATTAGAGAAATGCAAATCAAAACTACCATGAGATATCATCTCACACTGGTCAGAATGGCCATCATCAAAAAATCTAGAAACAATAAATGCTGGAGAGGGTGTGGAGAAAAGGGAACCCTCTTGCACTGTTGTGGGAATGTAAATTGATATAGCCACTATGGAGAACAGTATGGAGGTTCCTTAAAAAACTAAAAATAGAACTACCATATGACCCAGCAATCCCACTACTGGGCATATACCCTGAGAAAACCATAATTCAAAAAGACTCATGTACCAAAATGTTCACTGTAGCTCTATTTACAATAGCCAGGACATGGAAGCAATCAAAGTGTCCATCAACAGCTGAATGGATAAAGATGTGGCACATATATACAATGGAATATTACTCAGCCATAAAAAGTAACAAAACTGAGTTATTTGTAGTGAGGTGGGTGGACCTAGAGACTGTCATACAGAGTGAAATAAGTCAGAAAGAGAAAAACAAATACCATATGCTAACACATATATATGGAATCTAAAAAAAAAGAAAAAAGAAAAATAAATGGTCAGAAGAACCTAGGGGCAAGACAGGAATAAAGATGCAGACCTACTAGAGAATGGACTTGAGGATATGCGTAGGGGGAAGGGTAAGCTGGGACAAAGTGAGAAAGTGGCATGGACATATATACACTACCAAACGTAAAATAGATAGCTAGTGGGAAGCAGCCGCATAGCACAGGGAGATCAGCTTGGTGCTCTGTGACCACCTAGAGGGGTGGGATAGGGAGTGTGGGATAGGGAGGGAGATGCAAGGGGGAAGAGATATGGGGACATATGTATATGTATAACTGATTCACTTTGTTATAAAGCAGAAACTAACACACCATTGTAAAGCAATTATACTCCAATAAAGACGTTAAAAAAAGAAAAAGAAAGAGGATTTGAAGCCCGGGGTTCTGATGAGGTTTCCAAAGAGAGCACAGGTACAGGACAATTTCCGTCATGATTCCAAGGGAATCCTGCAAACCTGAAGCCAAGAGACCTGGAGCAAGTTTCTGGACCTCATGTTCCTTGCCAGAGCATGAACTGAAGAAATCCATAGACTCCAAAGCAAAAAGGGGGTTCCAACCCGTGTGTGTGGTCTTGGGGAAATCTGCAGATTTCCCTGTTCCCTGAAGAGCTGCAGAGGCACTACACAGGTGAACTGTGTTCCTCCTTGACTCTGAGACTTGCAATGGTTGTAACCCCTGAAATCAGAGAGCAAAGAAGCTTTCTCCTGGTTTTTGCCAGAGGACTAACAGCTTACCACTTGCTACACCCTTGACCCACAGGGAAGGGACAGGTGCTGCCATGCCAACCATCACCCATGGGCTTGCCACCTCTCAAAGTCCTCGTTAGAAAGCTAAGCAGAGCATAGGCAAAGGAAGTTAACAATGCACCAAAGGAAACCCAGCAATCCAAAAGCAGAAGAAACCGAATTCTTAATTATGTACCTTCAAGGGAGATATGATTCTTGGAGGACAGGACTTTCATATTTATAAAGTGAATATGTTGATTTAAGAAAAGGATTGTCATTATCGAAAACTAGATTAGTGACCTGGAAGGTCAGTTGGAAGAAATATCTCACAACCTAGAGGAAATATACTTAGAGATAGAAATAATAAAAGAAAGATAAGATTTTTAAAAGATGACCAAGTAATGGGAGTTTCAGAAAGAGAAAAAGGAATAGCTAGAAGACAGGCAAAAACAGCAAAGGAAGTATTCCTGATGGGAACACTTGATACTGCAGATTAAAAGGGCTAAGTTCCAGAGTGATGAGGAAGGGAAAGAGGGAAAGAAAGAGGAAAAGATGGAGGCAAAGGCAATGGTAGAAGGGGGTGGGGGGGGGTAAGAGAGAGAGAGAGAGAGAGAACTTTACAAAAGGAAAGAATAAGATTGTTATGGTCTGAATTTTGTTACCCCGAAATTCATATGGTGGAATTATAACCCCCAGTACCTACAATGTGACTATGTAAAAAGGTAATTAAGTTAAGTGGCATTATTAGGGTAGGCCCTAATCCAATGTGACTGGTTGCCTTATATGAAGAAAAGATTAGGACACAGACATATACAGAGAGAAAATCATGTGAAAGCATAGAGAGAAGACAGCGATCTATAAGCCAAGGAAAGAGGCCTCAGAGTCAACCCTGCCAACATCTTGGACTTCTAGCCCCCGAGACCATAAGAAAATAAATTTCTAATATGTAAGCCACCCAGTCTGTGGTACTTTGTTAAAGCAGCCCTAGCAAATTAATACAAAAACTAACGTCAAATTTTCCATCTGTTACATGCACCCCAATGTTCACTGCAGCACTATTTACAATAGCCAAGACATGGAAGCAACTTAAGTGTCCATCAACAGATTAATGGATAAAGTAGATGTGGAATATATATACAATATATATAACTCAGCCATAAAAAAGTATGAAATAATGCCATTTGCAGCAACATGGATGGACCTAGAGATTATCATACTGAGTGAAGTAAGCCGGACAGAGAAAGACAAGTATCATATGATTTCTCTTATATGAGGAATCTGAAACTTTAAAAAAAGACACAAATGAACCTATTTACAAAACAGAAAGAGACTCACAGACATAGAAAACAAACTTATGGTTACCAAAGGGGAAGCTGGGGAAGGGATAAATGAGGAGGTTGGGATTAACATACACAACACTACTATATATAAAATGGATAACCAACAAGGACCTACTGTATAGCACAGGAAACTATACTCAATATTTTGTCAGAACCTATGAGGGCAAAGAAGCTGAAAAAGGATAGATATATATATGTATGTATGTATAACTGAATCACTGTGTTGTACACCTGAAACTAACATGACATTGTTAATCAACTGTACTTCAATTAAAAAATTTTTTTTCATCTGTAATTTTAGATGCTAAGAAACAGGAGAATAATATTTACTGGTTAATGAGAGGAAAGGATTACAACAAAATAATCTTAGAGGAAAGAAGTCTATTTACAGATATATAAAGGATTCTGAGAGCATATCACCCACAGAACCCAACTGAGGAAAATACTTAGGAAAGGACTCTAATCAAATAAGTGAACAGAACAGATGGCAAGATAAGGACAATGACAAGGAGAGAAGACAGTGGTAGGCAATAAACTTTGAATGGATAATAATAGAGTCATTAGGAATTTGTAATATTAAGAATTCTTGAACCAGAGGAGTCACATAGCAAAGCTGAAACTAACAATAGTGTGGAACTAAAAGTTGTAAACTATCTTAGCAGAACCTGTGACTTGAGAGGGAGGAGGGAATCAGAAGCAACATTTTTATAGTACATTAATAAGAATGGCATAGGCACTGCTCCAGGCACTTCATTTAATTAAATCGTCACAACAACCCTATGAATAAAGTCATGTTATTATCGTCTTTTTACAGATGAGGAAACTGAGGCAAAGAGAACAGCTTGCCCAAGATTACAAAGCTAGTAAGTCATTCCAAAGTCTGTTTTTAACTACTGCACTAGGCTGCCAAAAGGAGAGAATTAAAGGCATTCTAGTGGATGCGTACATAAAAGGGGCACGTGGAGGACAAAATAATCTAACATGTTTAATTGACTGCACACATTTGATTATACATGTGTAATTTACTGAACAAACTGGGGCAGTTTTAAAGGGGCACAATTACTAATTATGCCAGGAAAACGGAAATACACCAGGACTTGCATAAGCAAATCAGGACATATAATCATCCTGTATCTTTAGGTCTCAACTTAATGATTGGAAGCAGTAAATAACCTTGACTGAGAGACACGGTTAATTTCTTTATTTCATATAATAGTAGAGAAATATATATTCCATTATGCATGTCAGGTATAGCAAGATTGCAAAGATTGTAGAAGAGAAAAGTACCAAGAAACTACTAAACTAACATGGAAAGAAAAGGAAATGATTAGTAACTTGATCAAACACACAAAAATAAAGAATAAGAGAAAAAAGGGAAGAACAAAGTAAGATGGAGGGAATAAAACTAAGAGTTTTCAATTCTTAAATGTAAACCACTTAAATTTTCTTACTAAAAGAGACTGTGAAATTAAGTTAAAGAACAATAAATGAAAATACGCTAGATATTCTTATAAGAAGAAAGCACATAAAGCAAAAAAGAAATTTTAAAATAAAGGCATAGCACTGACCAAGAAAGAAAAATTTATAGAATAGAATCCGCCAAAATTAAAGACTTCTGCTCATCAAAAGACACCACTGAGAAATTAATAGGCAAGCCACCAACTGGGAGAAAATATTACCAATACATATATCTGACAAACGACTAATATACAGAATATATAAACAATTCCTACAACAATATTAAAAGGCAAAAGTACAGTTTTAATAAGGGGCCAAAGAATTGGCATTCCACAAAAGAGGATGTACAACTTAGGAATAAGCACATGAAAAAGTGCTCATTATTATTAGTCATCAGAAAAATCTAAATTAAGCCCATAGGAGATAATGCCACACACCTACTAGAATGGCTAAAATCAAGAAGACTGACAAAATCAAATGTTAGTGAGGATGTGGAGCAATCAGACTCTCATACATTGGGGGGACAGTTGGTATAACCACTTTGGGAATCATTCTAGAATTTCCCATAAAGTTAAACATACAGGTACCCTATGATGTAGCATTTCCACCCTTGGGTATTTACCCAAGAGAAAAATGAAACCATACGTCTACAAAAAGACTTGAACATGAATGTTCATAGCAGCTTTATTTATAATTGCCAAAAACTAGTAATATACCAAACGTCCCTCAAACGAAGAGTTGACAAATTGTGGTTTAGTCACACATGGAATACTGCTCAGCAAAGGAAAGCAATGATTTACTGATACATACAACATGGATGAACTTTCTTTCGGAGAGAAAGAAGCCAGACACGTATTCTAATTAAGTCTACAGAAAAACTAATCTATGATTAAAGAAATCAGAACACTGGTTGTCTTTGGAAGAAGGGGTAGGGATTGATGGGAAAGAAGCACAAGATATCTTTATGAGATGATGTTCTGTAGCTTGTTAAGAACACATGCACTTAACTGTTCTAGCTCCAATGCTTCATGAGTCCATGGAGCACCGTGTAGATGAGGAAGAAGTTATAAGACCAGACTACCACTACCTGCAACATCCAGGCCATACAGAATCCATTTCACATTTTAGGAAGAGGGATTCTGTGAGCACTCCAGGAGCTTGCTCAGTAAGGAGAAAGGACAAATCACTCATGTTCAACAGCAAGTAGCCCTCAAGTTACCTTGATAGCCAACGGCAGGTAGCTGTAGGGAAGAAAAACTGTTTCGTGAGGTCTGGTGCCCAATGACAGTCATGACTCAGCTATGGGGTTTCTGATGTGGGGGGAATCAGAAGAGGGGGAAGGCAGACAAGATAGGCAAGCTCGGGCTTCCCTGCTGGTGCAGTGGTTGAGAATCTGCCTGCCAATGCCGGGGACGCGGGTTCGAGCCCTGGTCTGGGAGGATCCCGCATGCTGCGGAGCAGCTGGGCCCGTGGGCCGCAACTGCTGAGCCTGCGTGTCTGGAGCCTGTGCTCCACAACAAGAGAGGCCGTGACAGTGAGAGGCCCGCGCACCACGATGGGGAGTGGCCCCCGCTCGCCGCAACTGGAGAAAGCCCTTGCACAGAAACGAAGACCCAACACAGCCAGAAAATAAAAATAAATTTTAAAATAATAATTTTTTTAAAAATGTGCAGTTCCATCACATTTAAAAAAAAAAAAAAAGATAGGCAAGCTCTTGGCTTGTCTAAGCAATGAAAAATACAACAAAGAATAAATACAAATCAGAACTAAGAGATGATTTATAAAAGAGAATACTTTTTTTGTAGAGTTTTATGTCAGCACCCACCTCCTTCATCTTGTGTCAGATAGCCAAAGCCCAGAGACGGATGTGGGAGAAGAAAAGACTCTGGCTAGAGAGCCAGGTTAGCAAGCCCTCTCCCCTACCATGTCATTATGGCTTTTAGTCCAAAGAGGAACTTCTCTATCCCTGGCTAAAGGAAATGAGAGCCACGGGGGAAGAGACAGAAAAAGAAAAGCGGTGGATTCCATAAAGAGGATCCCAGGCCCCCCTTCCCTGGCACAGCTGTTTACATTCAGCAAGAGTCCCCTGGGGTGGAGGGAGGTGGTCAAGTGAGTATGGGGATACTGTCTTAGATCACCTCATGCACCAGCTGGTCTCAGAGGTAGCAGAATAATTACAGACACCAAGCATGGCACAGAGCAGAAAGCTGGTAACAGTGAGGGGCCCTGCCTACCAGATCAAGAGCATCTCCACAGCTTCTTATGTTGACCAAGAATCAAGGGTCAAACCTGGCAATGTATGTCTAAGCAGATTCCTGTGTACAGGAATCTATAAGCCACCCTCTCCTCAAGACAAACAAACAAGGCCACAGCAACACATAATCCTCCTAAACTTGCACCTGATGGAGAACCCAGCTGAAGGAGGGTTTGAAAAAAAATTAAGTCATATTACAGAAGAATAAAGAAGTAATATTCCTTACAGAACTGTTCTTATGTTACTCAGGTCTTTCTTTCAGCTTCTTGTCAATGCATTCTGCTTACATAAGTTTGTTTTAGACAGTATTATTTCTGTTTAATCTAACTCTCTTGCCAGCAAGAGCTTAAAGGTCCATGAAATCAAAACATTTAATACTGCTTCTCCACCCCCTCCACACCCCATCCACCAAGAATTGTTTGTGTAGAACTGGAGAGAGACAGACGGAGGGAGACAGGGGAAGGAGAGGAGGGGGGAGTGCTTAGTCTGAGGACTCAGGTCTGCCTAAGGGACAGAAACATGCATATTTTAAAATTAATAAGTCTGTACTTTTGCTCCAATTGGCTTCTACTCAAAGCCACAAGTAGGCCACCAGTCCTTGTTATTTTAAGTCCAAGTGTCAAATTAATACCAAGCCAAAAGTTGAATAATTACTTAATTAATATAATTAATACAGAATGGAATGTAAATATCCAGTTGATCAAATCTACAAAAAGTCCAGCAAAATGTTCATACTTCATGTATAGATATAATTGTGCTTTGTACTAAAGGTATATATTTTAGAAATGAAACAGCAGACTTTAATGATGTAAAATATCTTTCACCATTCACCATCTGTGGATCTAGCTCCTAGACACAGCTGACAGCACTGCAGATTGCCACTTGGTTTTCCGTTTCAAATTCACCTTAAGGGTTTTTTGGGGTTTTTTTTTTAACATCTTTATTGGAGTATAATTGTTTTACAATGTTTTGTTAGTTTCTGCTGTATAACAAAGTGAATCAGCTATATGTATACATATATCTCCAT
The DNA here is from genome assembly GCF_965194805.1 of Balaenoptera borealis. Taxonomy (NCBI): domain Eukaryota; kingdom Metazoa; phylum Chordata; class Mammalia; order Artiodactyla; family Balaenopteridae; genus Balaenoptera; species Balaenoptera borealis. The sequence goes on from NC_138866.1 coordinate 21,250,991, forward strand.
ATCCCCTCCCTCTTGCATCTCCCTCCCACCCTCCCTATCCCACCTCTCTAGGTGGTCACAAAGTACCGAGCTGATCTCCCTGTGCTATGCGGCTGCTTCCCACTAGCTATCTATTTTACATTTGGTAGTGTATATATGTCAGTGCTACTCTCTCACTTTGTCCCAGCTTACCCTTCCCCCTCCCCATGTCTTCAAGTCCATTCTCTACGTCTGCGTCTTTATTCCTGTCCTGCCCCTAGGTTCTTCAGAACCATTTTTTTTTTTTTAGATTCCATATATATGTGTTAGCATACGGTATTTGTTTTTCGCTTTCTGACTTACTTCACTCTGTATGACAGTCTCTAGGTCCATCCACCTCACTATAAATAACTCAATTTCGTTTCCTTCTATGGCTGAGTAATATTCCATTGTATATATGTGCCACATCTTCTTTACCCATTCATCTGTCAATGGACACTTAGGTTGCTTCCATGTCCTGGCTATTGTAAATAGTGCTGCAATGAACACTGTGGTACATGACGCTTTCTGAATTATGGTTTTCTCATGGTACCTTAAGGGTTTTTATAACTACACTGTGGTAAACAATTCATCACAGGACTAATCTATTTTCTGCCCCACTACCTCTAAGTGATACATTTTTTTAATGAAGCAAATTTCTTTGAAACACAGGACCACAAGTAAATAAAAATGTTTCCCTGGGAAAGTTGAAAAAATAATAATAATACAGGCTGACTTACATGCCTTCAACCATTGTGCTAGGCCAAGATCCAGAATATAACTTGATTCTTAAAGTAAGTACTGGGTCAAGGTTATGGTTACCAATTCCAGGCACCACCTTTGAAAAGCAGATTAGAAAACCTGGCAGTGATGGAAGAAGGAGACTAAGAGGCTTAATTTAGACACTTAAAGGGGGTTGGGGGACAGGTAAGGACAATCACTATTCTGGGTTGGCATCAGAAAGGCAGAGAACTGGCCTAGAAAATAAAGCTTTATTTAATAAGGAAATTTTGCTAAAGGGGATTTTGAAGATAACCTTCATTAGAATTTCAACCAAAGAACAATAAAAGGAGACTATGTGGAAAAGCAAAGGAGGAATCAAAGAAAACACTATCAACTTACTTTCCATAAATATACCTATACGGGAGTATATTTTTTTGTACCATAGAATACCAAAACCACCACAGAAAGCCACCAAATAGAGATCCATCCTTATCTGACCCAGAGCTCTCTGTAAATATTAATCCCAGGTAGTTGAACAGCCCCGTGGGGGCCTAAGATATGACGGAGACAAAAAAGCAAAAAGCAACAACTCACTTGCTCACTAGCTCAATGCATTCACTTCATGATAAAGAGAGGCTGCTTTAGGACAAGAAGAAATGATTCCCCCATCCAGAAAATCCAGACAAACCTAAGGTGATTATTGGTCTAGAGTTGTTGGCAAAAACTCTCAAATTATTGTCCTTACACACGTGAACATGGAGAAGCCACTCAAGGCACAGCTACTTCCCCTTCATTCCAAAGGAAAGTCCTGGAATCCTAGGATTTGCAGTTGACTCAATACTAAGTTAAAAGCTGGGAGACCCTTGTTATGATTTACCATCACCCACTTTGGTATGCATGACCTGGATTATTTGAAAATATTATTATGGGAGCTGAATATATATATATATATATATATATATATATATATAGTCCCTGAAAAATCCAAATTAGTAATCTAGAAAGGGTACAATATCCTGGTTCCAGACTAGATATTTCGAATATGGCTCTAGTAATATCAAGAAAATCTCAATGCAATATTTCACCATTATCTCAACATCTTTCAATATCATAGCAAAAAAAAAAAAAAAAAAGGAAAAAGAAAAAGAATACAAAAAGTTACCTGTTACCATCTTCATCATCTTTAAAGAGACACGCATTTATTCTGGGAGGTTTCCATATCCTGTTCTTGCAGCACAACATCTGGGGATCCCTAGAATTCTGCATCAAAAGGCTAGATGAATATGGAAATTGTATAACCTTACTAGAATGTAAATTCTAAGAAGGCAGAGAGCATTTCTGTATCTCCCCACTAAACTCCTAAACCTAACACATGTCAAGTGCTCAATAAATATTTGTTAATTGCATGAATAATCAATCAGCAAAGGGAAGTGTGAAGGCAAAATGTACCAAAGCTAAAAATTTTCATGTTGTAACTTGACATATCTAACTGATAAACCTGCAGTATGTCAAAGGAAGAGCTGTACCATTGCTCAATCTTGAAGCATAACAGGGATGAAATTTGATCTGAACAGTTAAGACTTTGAAACACTGATGCTCAGAAAGCTCCCCTGATTCTGATTCAAGTCGCCCTAAATATGTGAAAATAAATATCCAGAAAATTCTGGTACTGAGCAGGCAAAAATAACCTTGTCCCTAGAGCTTCCTTGGACATTTTCAGAGATGTTTTGATAGATTCCAAACCAAGAGTGTCTTAAGCAATAAAGACTTCTCACTTTCTCACATGACAAGAAGTCTGGAGATAGGTGGTCCAGATGTGGAGAAACTGTTTAGGAACATTATCAAAAACCTAGATTCCTTTCTATCCTTCTGCAAGATTCTCCTCAGCATATTGGTTTTTCATCTCTAAGCTTTTAGCCTGCAAGACGGCTGCCATAGCACCAATCACAAAATCTTTTGCACACCACTTCATGGCAGAAAAACTGAACCAGCCTCATCACCATCTCTTGTCTTACCAGAGAGCAAAATCTTTCTCAAATTACCACAACAGATTTTCTTCCATGCATCATTGCCTAGATCCTGTTCTCATGCTTGCCCTTGAAGCAACCACTAGCAAAGGGAATTGGATTATGCTGCCTGCCTTAGACAAAATATGATCCATTCTGAGGCTGGGAAGTACTCCACCTTTCCTAGAAAAAAAAATGAAGCTTTTAAAATAAAGAAGAATGGTGGAATGGGAATGAAGACTAGATAGACAACTAAGAGTAAGCACCTAGATCCTGAATTACTTTTAGAGTATAGCATAGCATGGATTTACACCTTGGCTCCTTTTTTCCCTGAAAGATTCCCATCTCTCTTATTCTCACATTTGTCCCTGAGATACACAGAGTGAGCCTCAGACTCTCATTGTAATCAAAGAACCTAATCTATACACAAGGGAAAGAGAAGGAAGTCATATTTTAAAGCATATATATATTTTAATGTATGTGCATATACATATGTGTATATATGTATATATGGGGGCACACGCATACACATATGGGGGATGTATATGTATCTATACACACATACAAATAAGATTTACATCCACATCTATCTTTACGGCGGAACTTAGAACATTACATTGAACTCTAACAGAAAATGCTCTTGTTATGTACCTACTCAACTATGTGACGGATTGTGTGATGACTTCAGTCTATTTACCCAGGGATTTCCCATCAGTCAGCACCACTGAAAATAATTACAATTTCATTTAAATAAATGCTAATTACTCCGAAGCTAACAAAGGGTAGAATTAAATCCAATTCTGACTTCCTCTCCTTTAGTTTGCAAAGAGCTGTTTCCACTCGTGTCCGCCACCCTGGAAGCTTTCATTTGGTCTGAAAGTCATTAGACTACAGCCATCAGCTAATGAGGCAGTAAGTGTTTGGAAGCAGTCTGGACTACTTCAGCATATCCAAGTTAAAATAAGGCAAATTAGTAGTGAAATCAATTGGTTTAAACTGTGAAGTGAGTGTGAAAACTATTCCACTGAAAAGTAGTATTGGGTCAAATTGCTGCACTGGGACATTGGGGATGATTTCAACTTGAAAGAGAAAAATGTTACTTTTAATGAATTTCATTCTTTAGAAGGCAGTATATCTTAATTATCCTGAAAGTCCAAAGGTTTTATTCATAGAAGAAAAAAAAACATACCCAGAGAGGTATCATTCCCCCATCCAAGAGACAAAATTCATTATCTACACTGGGACATGTCGGGGAGAGAAAAGGGGAGAATATTAATAATTACACTGGGATAACACATGTAAATAGGGTGTTTGCTCACCCTTAGTATCTGACACCTTTAGGAAGAGTATCAAAAACATGATGGGAGAGGAGAATCTCTACCCCTAATACCCATGAAATCCACTAGAAATCTACTTCTTCAGCACATTTTGAAGGGAGGGAGGGAAAAGGAAAGGGGGAATCATGTTAAGTACTTAGTTACATGGTACTGAGGTCAAAGAAAACTAAGCTTCCCCCACTCTCCCCTCTCCCACTCATGCACAAAATGTCCAATTCTTCTTTTAAGCAAATGGTGAACCAATATTAATAAAGAAACAGAATTTAAAATATCCAACTTCAGATGCAGGGCTTAGATGAGTCAAACCCATGGCCCATTAACTGAATCTGGCCCACAGATACGTTTTGTTTCAGAGGTGTTTTTTTCTTGGATTTGAATTATTTGTCAATATAGAAAGATTGGAATACTGCACTTACACACTTGCATTTCCATCTTCCCTTGAACAACAACACCTGACAATGGGTCTACATTTCCGTGCATGGCAGTGAATGGTAGAGCTCACTAGTTGCTACCCCCTTGTCTTGATTGTTTTAGAATGAGAGGAGGAGTTGTGTGCAAAGGGTTTATTGGAAGTACTCTTGGGAGATATACTGTGAGAAAGTAAAGAGGGTAGAATTTGGCAGAGGAAAAAGCCAGCCTGAAATGCATTTGTCTTTGAGGTCTCAGGCAATCCTATGAGGAGCTCTGGAGTGGAGATGGGCCTTCAGGACTGTCCCACATTGAGGCACAGTGTCACTTAGCCCTTGAAAGGTCAACCTGATCTGGTCCCTATTCGTAAATTTCTCCTGCTAATTGACCTGGCCTCAATTATCCAGTCATTTGGGACCAAGTCATAGGTTCCATCTCTCACACTCTCTACCTGATAGGGGAAGAAAATAGATGTTCTCCAGGTAACTAAAAGCAGGTTTCTCCAATATTCCAGGTATTTGTTTGTTCCAGACTTATGGGATTACTGCGTAAGTGGACTACAAAACATGGATTGTATTAATTATCTACTGCTGCATAACAAATTAATCCCAAAATCAGCAGCATAAAACAGCAAACATTTATTATCTCACAGTTTCTGTTCATCGGAAATCCAAGCATGGCTTCCCTGGGTGCTTCTGCCTCGAGGACTCTCACAAGGTTGCAGTTAAGGTGTCTACCACGGCTGCATTCTCATGCAAAGGCTCGACTGACGGAAAAGCCACTTACTAGCTCACTCACGTGGTTGTTGTCAAGATGCAATTCCCCATAAACTGAGAGGCTGAGGGCCTCAGTTTCTTTCCAGCTGTTAGTCAGAGGCTTTCCTCAGCTCCCTGCCACAGGGTAGCTCACAACATGGCAACTGGCTTCCACCACATCAAGCAAGCAGGAGGGAGCCAGCGTGCTACCAGGACAGGAGTCATGGACTTGTTGTAGCCCAATCTTGGAAGTGACATCCTAACACTTTTGCCTTATTCTATTCATTAAAATCAAGTGACCAGGTCCGTCAGACAGCTGGGGGGAAGGGATTACCCAAGGGCATGAATACCTGGATAGGAGGATCATTGCAGGTCATCTCAGAGGCTACCCACCACCTGGACCTTAACAAGAAGTTTATGGTCTAACTGGAGAGATAAAAACAGACATACATATTAAATGCTGAATAGCCCTGTATATGTTAATAATAAAACTAGATGAAAATAAAAGTTTTTCATTTAGGAGGCAAAGTATATAGAACACCAAATGAGAGGTAAGGGTAACTAGTGCCATTCGAGTAGTTCAGATGAAGAACTGGCTGTGAGCTGGAGTAATCAGGGAAGGCTGTGTGGAGGTGATGTGCCTGGAGGTGAGCTATTTGAATGGATGATTACAGTCACAGGGTTCCATAACTAGACAGGTATTAATCAAGGATTCTTTAATGCCATTAGGAAAGACAAGATACACAAATGTGGCACAGACATGTGGCATGTGGTTGAATGCCAACAGTTAGCTTAGATATGCTTCTAATTGTATCCCTCCCCATTCTTTTTTTTTTTTTAAAGGGAACGCTATTTATTTATTTATTTTTGGCTGTGTTGGGTCTTCGTTTCTGCGCGAGGGCTCTCTCCAGCTGCGGCGAGCGGGGGCCACTCCTCATCGCGGTGCGCGGGCCTCTCACTATCGCGGCCTCTCTTGTTGCGGAGCACAGGCTCCAGACACGCAGGCTCAGTAGTTGTGGCTCACTGGGCCCAGTTGCTCTGCAGCACGTGGGATCCTCCCAGACCAGGGCTCGAACCCGTGTCCCCCGCATTAGCAGACAGATTCTCAACCACTGCGCCACCAGGGAAGCCCCCTCCCCATTCTTGATATAAAGCCTATTAAGACTCCTTTAGATGCTTCCCTTAAACAAAAGACTAAGGAGTAATGCAAAGAGAAAATGTTAGGATAGGGAGAGGATAGAGAAAATGGAACAGGAATAATTTTCAGTTGATTTTATGTGCAAGGCACTATAGCTTCAGAGCAGGGAGGTTCAGTCCTGAACCTGCCATAACCGTAAATAAGAATAATTAATATTAAGAGCACGTTATGTGCCAGACACTGTAAGTGCTTTCCATCTATTTTGAAAGTGAACAACAACAAATGAACAAAGTTGGCTGGCCGCTCTCCAGTCTTCCCTTTCTGCTCCCTTCTCCTTATTTATATCTCTTCCTTCCCATTCAAGCCAGAGGCTCTTTCTTCCCTGAACCATTAAACTTACTCTCAAGAGAATACAGACTCCAGTCATTCACAGCTCAGTGTGTTCTTAAGTCACACCTAAGGTACTTTCATTATGAACCTTATTACTGACTTCTAAATGAAAGGCATTTTTCCTATAAAAGACGTTTCAGGCATCAGTGGGCAGGTAGGAGCCATAATTCCCATTTGGAGGATCAAGGGAGTGGTATTTCATTCCCTGAAATGAAACCATAAGAGGAGTTGCCTACTCATCAGGTTAGCCTTGGACTTGACCCATGTAATGGGTATTTGGTTAACAAATAGGGTCTTTCAGCCACATACACATTGACCTCCTGACCTGGCCCAAAGGGGCCACTTTTCCATTCACTAATGAGGTAGACTTTGGTTTCTTCCTGCGCCAGTTAGAAGTGTGATATTTTGTTTCTCTTTAAATCCCTAAAACCTGAGAGAACAAAGTTGTCAGAGACTCCTGCTGGTGAGTATCGGAGACAATCTGAGCCATTTGAGAAAAATCTGTTTTTCCTCTTCCCAGGGGAGCTGGTGAGGATCATATAACAAGCCAACTGGAGGCCTCGCTGTGCCTGCAGCCGCTGCCATCCTTTCTGCCCGTGGTCTTTCCTGTGAAACATGCGGGCTTGCAGCAGGGCTGAGAGCAACTTTTCAAAAGCCCCCACTTTTCCTCATTAGGAAGGAGAAGTCCACTCATCTGTGTCCCTACCAGGAGAGTCCAGTTCGCAGCATTTTGGTTTGAAAAAAGCTTTTTCTAGAATGGGTTGAAAAGGAAGCAAAATGTCTACTTTTGATCTACAGTTATCTTCAGGGCTCTACCTTTACGTGTCTCGCTACCTTTAACAATCTATCGTGAACAAGGGGTTTATATTTTGAACATTTGCCGTTGAAGCTTTTTTAAGTATATTCCTGTTTAAAGCCATGTATGTAACTGAAAGAAATAGGAGGAGCATTTTTAAACAGGAAGTCTGTCCAACCACAAACCTTTAACCTTATGGGGACCCCTGACCGCACTAAACTTCAATGGATAGGAGCCGCTATTCTGATCCCAAGTTCTTAAAATTCTGTGAGACTCAAGTAATTAAGTCTTGGTCTCTGGTTTGACCAGGTGAGTGGTCACGATCTGTCTGCTCAGCTCACAAAATGTTATTTTAATTGGATTGTGTATTTCCAAGACGGGAATTTTAAAAGGATGGCTAACTCCAGCCTACACAGAATGCAAAGGAGGAAAACCATACACTGGGTCGTGAGAGGTGGGTCAAACCATTTTGCTATCTCACACTTTAGATTAATTCCTTTCTTCTCCTTGCCAAAATGGTTCCAGAACCTGTACACACACATTCACACCCCTAAACATACACACGTGCATTCATGCTATCATTAGTTGGGAAGAGTCTTCACCTTGGCTTGTCTAACATTTTCTCGGCTTCCACCCAAGAAAAAAAAACCTTACTCCACTTTTAACAGCAGGACTACTTCTTCACACTTCTGCAGCCTAAACATCACACAGTTTATGGTATCAGCCTTTAAAAAAAAGACAAAAAACCTTGTGCTTTCCTAACTAAAGGGAAAGAAAGGTCAATATAAATATTGAGAGGGAAGAAATTGCTCCTGGAAGCCAAGCAAAGTGAGAGAAAGAAGTTAGCATTTGCTTAGTACCTACTGTGTGTTGGCACTCTGTTTTTGTTTTCTCATTTCAAGAGAGTTTCTCTCTCTCTATTTTTTTTTTTTTTGTATGTTATGGTCTCCACCTGATCACACATCAGTATTTTTTTTTCCTTAGAGCAACAGTGATCTATGCATCCACTCGAACTAATGTTTCTGCCTCGACTGCCTCATTTAGTGGGAAGAACAATTTCAAAATGTTAGTGTAAATAGAAAAGGGAAAGAGACATTGTAGAATTTGTCAGGATAAGAGATTTGTAAGCACATTTTTAACCAGAAGAAAAAGGAAACTCTTGGTATTCTCTCTCCTGTTAATCATAACACAGTCTTCTTTCAATAGAAGTTCTCATTTCTCGTTCTGCTTTAGCATAAATCAGATTTCTGACATAGGAAACTAGGTTATAGACTAAAAATGTGAATGTGTAAGAAGACTGGATATCTGTAACAGTTAGTCTCTTTAACTAGTAAAAGGTTTATCAAGGAAGACACAACTCAAAGCAATTATTTGTAATAAAAGTAAGGAATCTAAGAGACATTGTAATATGGAATAAGGCAGTTTTTCTAACTTCTGTATTTTTCAAACATAACATAGTGTCAGACATTGCTTGAAGCATGTCAAAAATATTCTTATTTAATCCTAAGAGTGGTACTAACATTTTACTCCTCATCTCATAGGTGAGGAATTTGAAAACAGAGATTAACTGCCCAAAGTCTCTCAGCTGCTAAGTGTCTGGGCTGGGATTAGAACAAGGCACTTATGGCTAAAGAATAGATACCCTCAATCATAGTGTGATCTGGCCTCTATTCTAAAATGATTGTAAAATACAGAGCAGATCAATCACAAGTCTTTTATGATGAGTACACAAATCTCTAGTTGTATAGATCTGTATATTTGAATGTGAGGCCAGGGATTGTAGTAGAGACCTGAAAACCAGGACAACTGGCCAGGTGCTTGAGAGACAAGTTTGGCGGTCCTAAAAACAAAGGTCAAGTGTGAGACTCCTTCATGAAACTAACAAAGCATTATGCAAAGCCACAGCAAGCCTGAATTGAGAACACGTTTGCTGTTCTGGTTTTAATACTTAATGAACAATTATGGACTTGAATAAAAAGCCTAGAAACAGTTAAGGAGAAAGGTGACTTTATATCTATAGATAGGTAAGGAAGATAAGAATCCCTCAGGCTAGAGAAATAGAGGGAGGAAAATCAAAGTCAGTGCTATTTGGACGAACACATCAGACAAGTAAATCAAGATGCTCCTTACCCAAGAGTACGAGTTTGTTTAATTTGTTGACTCAGGAGATGACATAATCTGAAACTATAACAAAGATATGAAAAACAAGTCTAACAAGAGGAGTTAAATTCATAGGTGATACATTAACAGTAAGTTACTAGAAGAAGCTGTTGTGCGTGGCAAATATCCTCTCTACAGCTCACTTTGCTCTATCCCTTGTAATTCTAGAGTTAAAATATCTGTAATTTCATGAATTCATTTGTTGCCTTGTTTAGAATCCCTCTTGTGCCCCATTAGATCCACACTAGACGGTAGGCATCCCGAGAGCACAGACCACATCACTAACATCCTCGTGTTACCCTTAGCATGCTCAGGCATATATACATTAAGTGCTCAGACATAATCATAAAAAAATTTTTAAATGGAATGAGAATCTCAACCCAAAGTTAGAACATTGGATCTACATTCAAAAACATTAATTTTGTTTTTGACTCGCTTACTAATTGGCAGCCCTATAGGTCTACTCTATGATATTTCCCCGAAATGCATTATCTTAACTTCCTACCAAACTAGAGATAGTCTGACGGATTATCTGTACGAGCAGAGACAAGAAAGGTTTGAAACTTTTTGAGTTCTATAGAAATATCAAGCAGGATTTGAACCTAACTCAGCCCAATTCTATAATAAAATTCCTGCTTTTTAAGTTTCACCATACTACCTCTCAGAATCCTCACCACCCTGGACCTAACCTTGAGAGTCCAAGCCTTGCCTTTTACTTCTCACCAACCTTTCTGCCCCGCTTCTACCCCCTTCCCAGGGGCACCAACAAAGTGCCTCATACCTCCCCTCCAGCTCCCTGCAGAAGATGAGGTAGGAAAGAAGAAAGGTTGGAATGATCAGTCCATAATGCTACTTGTGCAGAGAAGAGTTAACATAACTGATTGTATGTATGTGAGACTGCTATCTTTGGAAAGGCCTGCTGCAAGCTTGGCCCTTGGCTGACATTTAGGAACTGGGATTTGGGGAGTTTTCCCACTATTTCCAGAACTGATAAGAATGGCTCACTGTGCCTCAACTATTTGCACAAACAATATCGTTTATTCTGAACACCTGCTTTTATTCTGGGAGTCTGGAATTTTAACGTGTCAGGCAGAGGGTACCTATGTGATCAGTCCTCAATTTAAAAACTTGGATAGTAAGTCTCTAATAAGCTTCTCGGGTAGATAACATTTCACATATGTTGCCACAACTCATGGCTGGAGGGATGAAGAGCGTCCTATATCTCTCTACTGGGAGAGGCTTGAGCCTGGTTTCCTCCAGACTTCACCCCACATGCCTTTTCCCTTTGCTCATTTTGTTTTGTATCTTTTCACTGTAATAAATCTTAGCTATGTCCACTTTGTGCTGAGTCCTGTGAGTCCTCCCAGCAAATTATTGAAACGGTGGGGGGGGGGGTGTTCTTGGGAGACCCCCTGCCCAACACACTACTCATTGCAGCTCTGCTAAAAATTTTCTTGGGGGAAGAGAGAGGATTGAAGAATGAATTGGGGGCTTTCCTGGTGGTGCAGTGGTTAAGAGTCCGCCTACCAATGCAGGGGACACAGGTTCAGGAAGATCCCACATGCTGCGAAGCAACTGAGCCCATGTGCCACAACTACTGAGCCTGCGCTCTAGAGCCCGTGCACCACAACTCCTGAGCCCACGTGCCACAACTACTGAAGCCCACGCATCTAGAGCCCGTGCTCCCCAACAAGAGAAGCCACCACAGTGAGAAGCCCGCGCACTGCAACAGAGTAGCCCCTGCTCGCCGCAACTAGAGAAAGCCCTCACACAGCAACGAAGACCCAACACAGCCAAAAATAAATAAATAAATTTTTTTAAAAAAAGAAGAATGAATTGAAGTTTGGAGACTCTCTGGAGATCCCTAGAATAATTCCAAGGATTATGCTGGAACTCTATTGCCCACACTATGCTATTTATTGTTTGGGGGGGGGAAATTCCCATTATCCTCAAAGACACATAAAATTACACATTATCTTAGCTATAGAATAAGGTTTTGCTGGCACTCCGAAATGGCCAGAAAGTATGGATGTAGAGTAGCCTCCAGGATCTGTCCTTAAGGAGACAGGCAATGTGAATGCTCTAAAAACAGCTTCAGAGTATTTACAAACCATGGCATCCTTTGGGATGGGAAAGCTCTCTGTAAACAAAAGGTGATTTGCCTGAGCTTTGTTCTCAAAATAAACATGCTTTTGATGAAAAAATGGCCTTACTTGCTGGTGAAAAATTTCAGGAGAGTTTCCTTTTTCTCCACCCCCCTATGATTAAAATAAGCACCTATCTGGATTTGTATTTCTAATGACAACGAAAAACATATGGGGCCATCACCGTTATCTCAATCACTGACACATCTCCTGAGGATCAAGGCAGGACAGTAAACATGGCTGCGTCAAAGAACACTGGGGAGAATAAAATTACCTTCGCAAGGAAGAGGAAACTCTAGAGACTTTTTCGCTATCAATATTAGATTGGAAGAAGCAAACAGACAAAACAAAAGTCTATAAGCTGAGTTCAATTTTCTTGATGAGCGCTGTTGAATTAGTTGTTTTGTGGAGGCGTTTTTTTTTTTTTTTTTTTTAATCGTTTTTCTGCAACGCATGGATTTTATCCAAACCAGGCTAGGGAACTAGGGCTTTCTGTGTCTATTGCCAGATTAGATCCTTGCCTAATAAATGAGTTTTGTGAATCCTGACTGCACCAATTTACTCCAGAGAGTTTCCTTCTGTCAGTTTCTCTGGAGTAGGGAGATTGGGCTGGGGGGAGAGGGAGGGAGGGGCGGGGATGGGTTTATTACTCCCAATATGCTCTGTGCTGTTGTGACTGGCTGTGCATATGCCTGGAACCCACGGCATATGGCCCAGGGGCTGCCAGTGACCCGCTTAGCAGCTGTCTCCAGTATATTTTGACATAAAAGCCATTATATTTTTGGCTGGCTAATTGCTTTTTATTAAACAATTGTTGGAAGTTGGCTGGTAACTTTTATGAATTTAAAATGAAAGCCTCGCTGAGAACTTCTGAAAGCAAACACTGCTTGGTCCACCTGGGAAAATTTGAAAGGGCTGGCATTCCATCTGCCAAAGAGGGCCTGCATCAGGCACAGCAGCTGAGAACTAGAGAATGACAGTTTCTACTTCTTGAAGTACTGGGTTCTCCTGAAAGGCCAATGCATGGTTACCCTCTTTAAGATCTGCTGGGGAAATATAAGTTAAAAAACAAACAAAAAAACCCAACACCTCTTCTCCCAACCCAGAAATCCTCTCTACAAAGGTAGCAGAGAATAAAATCACTTTTTTTAATTGAAAAAGCATTAAACCAGAGTGTGATGCACATCACAGGCAATCCACTAAGAGTCTGCAAAGACAGAAAGAAAGCATATTTGCAAGATAAACCATAACTACTCCTCAAGTAAGAGGACTGGACAGCACCATTTGTCACACATAATTCATCCTAACTTTACCCAGTAATTGGGGTGACCATCTCTGTTAACTAGGTGACTTTATCCAAAAGGGAGGAGAGAGGTATGTTTATGACAGGAGGTAGTTGTACAATTTGGAACAAGGCACCCACTGAAGTTAGTCCACGATCCCCCCAGAGAAACTGGGAGGCAGGGTACCATCTCCTTTGATGTTTCTGTTTCAAAGAGAAGGCTCCCAGGTCCTTGGGAAAAGACATTCCTGGGTCATAAAGTTGACAAAAGGCTTATTCTGTTTCTAGAAAGATGCATTTCAAAGAGACAGAGAAAGTACTTACTTACATTTACAAGTTTTTTAAGGGTAAATGTTCTGACAAGAAGGGACAGGAGGGAAAGGTCTTCCTCCTTATTTCAACAGGGAGAATTGAGTCTCTTATTTTTCAATCGTATTTGTCCTTACAGGTCTTATTTTCCAATGACAGGTATTAGGGTTTCTCTAGGGACCAAGCTGTACCTCAGATTCCCAAACCACTGAAGATAAAATTAAGTGCAATGAATTATTTTGCTCATTTTTATACCTAAGTCCTTCTTAAGAAAGAAAAAGAAAAAAGAAAGGCAAGGAGGGATTAAAGAGGAAAATATATAGAGAAGATAAAAGGGAAATTACACAGCAGCTCATGGATATTTTTTCAAGTTATTTAGCAGTTTTTATATGGATCTCTAATGTAGAGAGGAGAATGGCCTTAAAAAAGGAAAAATGGAGAAGAAACACAGATTTTTCTCTCCATCAGTTCCATTCTATTCTGAGGTTATACACAGATTCTACCCTTAACTCCAGTCTGAGATCCCCTAAATGTTGGCCATAAGGGGAAGCAGGAAAGAAAGTGTAAAAGACTTTGGAGCAATTCATCACCAAACCAAGGAAAATTCTTCAAACTGCAGATGCTCTGGGCATGTCACTCCAGACATGCTGAATTTTGCATTCCTATAAGACACCAAGTCCTCCTTTTCTGGGGCCTTTTCCAAGGGCCCCTCTACCTGAAGCACTTTCATCTCTGTGCCCACCCCATCTCCTCCATCCATCTCTTCACCTGGTTAACTCCTCCTTATCCTTCAGGTCTTAGCCTCAATGCCATTTCCTCTGAAGTCCCACAGAGTAGACTCCCCTCTTACAGGCTCCCACGGTCCCTTGCGAATCCCCTCAGGTAACACGTCACACTTGCGCTCACAAGTAAGGCAACTTCCAGTGCAAACAGAGGGCAGGCAGTAACACAGATGAGTGAGCCAGTGGGGATCTGAGAGCACAGCAGCATATGCCCCTACGTAAAGACAGTCAACTCACTTTCTTCTAAAACATGCGCTGGCCACAACACGTATCTGCTGATCAAACGTAACTTAGTGGCTGTGGAGCTGCAGCAAAGGAAGGAGGGGCAAATGACAAATCACGTAGCAGGAGTTAAGGGGTGGACTCTATCTACCGGGGGAACTTGCAAACCAGGGCTCATCCAAGAGAAGTCTACTGTCCCACATTCTCTCATCATCCCTCAGACAGCCTGCAGGGCAAGGGAGAAGCTTGTGGACACAAAAGGTTTCTGTTCTGGGAGGGATACGGGACGCTGCCCTCCTGCTCTTCTACCTTCTTATGGTACAAGCAGGAAAGCAACCTTATCAGTGGGAAAACAGGGAGAGAGTATCAGCCCTGCAAAGAATTGTCAGGGTACCAGCTGCCAGCACCTGGCAACCTTGCAAGAAGGTAGAAGCAGGCTGCTGGAGGGTGGAGACCCTAGTCCCATAAGAAGTTGTGTTTGAGTACAGTGCCTTCCACTAGGGAGGGCGAAGCCTTCACCCAAGCACTCTGAGCTTCTGGGATCATTCGTCAATTTTTCTTCTCTCTCTTCCATGGGGCGTCACTAGCCCATAACTCTGATGGCTCTGTCTTTCCTGCCTACAAGACTGTATCATTTCTGTCTTTACCTAGTTGTATTCTTGGAGCCTGACTCAGTGCCTGGCATGTACTAGGAGCTAGAAAAATGTATGTGTTGAATAAATGAAGAATCATCTTCATAGCTTAAACAGGTAGCCTAGGATTGCCATCTAGAGGTTTTACTGTCTCTGAGAAAAATTGTCCTGTGAAAACTGCAATGTGGGAAGCAGGAAGGAAAGCATTCCTTGTGTCTGGCTGTTATCATTTCCTCCCATCCTCCTCCTTTCAGTGAAGCCTCCTTTATTCTCCAGGGCTTTGCTCCATCTCATTAATGTTAATATCTTATCTAACCTTTCCTCGGCTCTCCGAAGTGATGGGACTTCTATTCCACTGCCTAATCGCTCTTACTTTTCATCTTTCAAAATGTCCACCCTAAACTTTTTCCTCTATAGCTTCAGGCTATTTCATGCCTCTTCTGAGACTTAATCATCTTTCTCTTTGCCTGGGTTAGCTCAGAGAAGTAGATTGAAAAATGCAGAAGGGCTTTAGAAAAACAAAGGAGAAATCCTGCATTGGGTACATTCTTTTTCTTTTTTTTTTAAATATACATTTACTTATTTATTTTTGGCTGCGTTGGGTCTTCGTTGCTGTGCACAGGCTATTCTCTAGTTGTGGCGAGTGAGGGATACTCTTCATTGTGCTGTGCGGGTTTCTCATTGCGGTGGTTTCTCTTGTTGCAGAGCACAGGCTCTAGGCGTGCAGGCTTCAGTAGTTGTGGCACGTGGGCTCAGTAGTTGTGGCTTGCAGGCTACAGAGTGCAGCCTCAGTAGTTGTGGTGCACGGGCTTAGTTGCTCCGCAGCATGTGGGATCTTCCCGGACCAGGGCTCAAACCCGTGTCCCCTGCATTGGCAGGCGGATTCTTAACCACTGCGCCACCAGGGAAGTCCTGGGTACGTGCTTACAACCAGTAAAAGGTTCATTCATCACACATCCCCCCTTTCCACTGGGAGATGAGGTCCTCCTGGTGGAGGGTTTGATGTCAAGTCACGGGCAGGGGAATGAACAGATTTGCCTGCCAACCTGATCCCAGAATAAAATTAGAGCTGAGAGCCTGCCATTTCTTCTAAGTACCTACACTGCTTGCAAAAGACCAGAAGTTTTCTATCAAGGTCACACTCTCTTCAGATCAATGAGCAAAGGAGATCACAGATTTTAAGGGCTCTTTTGGGTCTAGTTAAGACCACAAGGCAAGCATAAGGAGGTGAGAGGGTTCAGACCTGGAATTCACAGGCATTTAGATCTCAAGTGTTTCGAGATATAATAAAGGAGCATTTAGCTTCCTCAGACTGCACCTGTACTCAGGTTATTTGAGACTGGGAAAAACTATAAAGCAAACCATCAAAACAGGACCAGGACCATTACCACAACCCAGGTGCCGCCATTACTGAACTCTTTGAAGCACCCGGAGGCAGTTGACAATGGAGCTGAGTAGAAAAGCTATCAAATGCGAACATTTCAGTCAGGGAACAACTTCAGATTGCTCACCCTCTGATTAACGGCTTTAAAAAAATGGAGTTCTAACTTTATATTCCATTCCTCACTCTGAGTCATGATTGCCCTGTAAAATGTCCTTATCAAGAGGGGGGGGAAATTAATAAGCTCAAAGAATGACTGGGATTGCTCCAGCCAAACAAAGAAGGCAAGAAAACAATTTCTCAGATATAACTATTAAGGTCAAGGCAGGGATTGGACAGCAGATATTGACATTCGTAATGATACTCAAAATGGGTAGCCTCGAGAAGAAAGACCAGGCTAGCAAGAAGCAACAGAGGGAAGAAGCAGAGAGAAGCAATATAATCAGAAAATAAACCATTACTCTCATTTTTGTCTAAAAACTCTATGTCAGTAATCTTGATAAAATGAGAACAGGAAGAAATCATGGGCATATGCTGTGACTACTATATTTATTCTTGCTTTGCTCTTTCCCGAAAGAATACTAAAGGCTGCACTCTGAGCTCACCTTCGAGAAACGCAACATAAAAAGGCAATTTCAGAACAGCAGGGCATGGCTTCTAACATCTGATCGACAGCCTAAATGCATTTTATCTTATCAGCTCCTCTCACTCTCACTCTCCTCGTTTTTCTTTATTCCCAAGGCAGCCATCTTTTGCTCTTCCTCAACTCCCTGATTCCCACCTCGCTCATGGAAGATTTTAAAAGAAAAACATGTTTTTTATTAAAGTCATATACAAAGCATCCCTGTGTCCCAGGACCCTCAGGCATGTGTACATACTGGTTTGCTTTGTTTAGGAAAAGAAATTGGTGGCATATTTTGTTTCCTATCTTGACGCCAAGAAAATTAAACTGGGTATCTTCCTGTCAGTTGCTACACAAGAACCATGACAATCAGCATGGCTTGTTTTTATTCTTTGGGCCCTTTGAATGAAAATAGTTCCAAAAGTGTGTTTCATGCATGTTATCTAGATGGAAAGAAAGATATTCTGAGCACCAAAGTTTTCCAGAAGAAAAAGGAAATCAGAAAATAATGAAATTATCCAAATTACTCAGAACAGCCAGAAAGATAGGGATACCTTGTATAGGGGCAAGTTAGAAGATAATGCTTCATGAATTATCTGATTTAGCTACACACATCCATCAAATTCAAGAGAAAAAAAGGGAGAGGGAGGGGAGAGAGAAAGAGAGAGAAGTAACTGACCATTATCAAATTAATAAACTGTGCCTAGAGATATATGTATTTTCCTACTCTCTTCTCAAACTAAGGGTTAGTTTAATAGAGCTCTGACATTGTCATGACTGACAGCAAAGTAAAGCTATATTTTATTCAGTGTGATAAAAACAGATACTGTGCTATTGTTTACTACTTTATTTCTGGAGATGATGGGAGAAAGAGGAAGCGTATAGCATGAATGCTAAAGTGCAGGTTTTGGATTCAGACCACAAAGACTCAGATCCCAGCTCTGCCATTTACTGGATTTGTAAACTTGGACTATGTAAACTTACCTCTGCAAGTCTCAATTCCCCACGTATAAGATTAGATATCCTACTTTCTCAAGTGTGGTGAGAATTAAATAACAATCCGTGAAAGCTTTTTGCAGAGTTCCTGGGGCACGTACATGCACACACACACACATACATATCAAGGGCAATAACTTTTTGCAGAGTTCCTGGGGCACGTGTACACACATACACATACATATCAAGGACTAGACCATCATAAAAAGAGCAGAAATATCTGCCCATCTTTACAAAGTGTGCACATTTACTAAAGGTGAATAGCATTTTTTAGAATTTAAGGTATGGGTATGTATATATCACTATGAGCATTTTTTCTCCATAAATTTGTTGAACAAAGAATTACTTCTAACATCTACTCTGTGTAAAAAACATATCATTTTAGTGACATTATCAGGTAACGAGCCATTTGTTGCACAAATGAATTTTTTCAATGTGAAGAGGTGAAACTGTTAGGTAGGGAGCCAAAGACGGAAATGGAGATTTAGTTGGGGGGAGGGGGAGGGAAGGAAGGTGGAAAGTTTTAATAGAAATCATTGTTGAAGGCAATAAATATTCACAGGGGTTCTAAAATGTAACCTTTCCTGAATCATACATCACTGATAGCAACGTGAGCTATTGCTTCATGCTGGCTCCTATTTTCTCTAAATAGAAATGTTCTCAATGCACAGTACCGCGTAGTAGAAAGAACTCTGCCTAATGGCAGAGTACCCTATAAGTGTTACCTTTTTAAAATTCTTCTTTCAACATCATGTGGTTCTTCTATATCCCCTCAGCCTCTTAGTCACATGTTTGTTTGTTTAGACAGTGTTTACTGAATATCATGTGTCAGGGACTGTGTGGAGAACACAGATGAACAGGACACGGTTAACTGTACCGAAGGAGATTGCAGTTTAAAGGAATACACGAACGTTGGTTATTATACCTTCCTCTACACAAGGTATGTGATTCTTCCTCATGTCTCTCCCTACCACCCCTACCTCCCTCTCTCTTCCTTCTGCTGAAGGCAAGGAAACCAATTAGCCCAGCTGGTTAAAATGATATTTTTAATGAAAGCAAGCACATGTTGAGTCAGGGGTTCTCCCTTTAGTAAAATACATGAAATTTATTTTTAATGCCCTTGATACATCTAATTCAGCTGTTTAGAAACCATTTGTTTTACTTTATTATTTTCTCTAGTGTTCCAAGTAGAAGAGGTTGCCAGAGTAATGACCTCTGGGTAAGTGAGGAATTCATGTATTATAGTAAATAAAAACCTGTGCAGTTAGCCAACACTTCCAAATACGATTGTATCATAAAGGTTGAATATTTAAGCAATGTTTATGGTATTTCTGTAATAGCTTTGGCAGCAAAGACTGTCCTTCAGATTCCCATTTTACAAATTGGTATCTAAGTTTAGAACAGTCATTTGTCCCAGATCACACACACATTTTTAAACATTAGCATTTGAGAGAAAATAAAAGGAAATATTACATCAAACAAGTACATCATATTAACTCATCACCCCTAAGAGGTTACATGGGCTGCACATATGAATAGGTTAGAAAATGACTTGGGGATAGAGGGCAAGATGGCAGTGCAGCTATACTTCTGAATCTCTTCAAAACAGACAAAAAATGGACAATGCAATTAAAATGTCAAACAAACCAAAAAAAAAAAAAGCTCCATAGTTATAAAAAAGACTTTTTTTTATTTCAAAACTCTTTAAAATATAATTGGGTGTTTAAAGCAAAACTAGTGGTAATAAATTGTAGGGTTTATAACTTGGGTAGAAGTAAAATATATGATAGTGGTAGTACAAAGAGAGAAATGAAAAAATAGAAGTATACTGCTGTAATATTTTTGACATAAACTGCCAGAATATTATTTGAAGGTAGATTACACCGTAGTAAGTCAAAGATGTATATTGTAAATCCCAGGGCAATCACTAAAAACTAAAGCAAAGAGGAATACCCAAAAAGCCAAGAGTGGAGGTAAAATGGAAGCACAGAAAATATTCAGTTAATCTATCAAAGACAGGAAAAGAGGTCAAATGGAACAAAAAACAGTGAGACAAATAGAAAACATACAGCAAAGTGTTAGATTTAGGCCCAGCCATATCAATAAACAGTCTAAGAAAATCAAGAACCAGCTAAATTGCTGTATATAAGATATCCACTTTAAATATAAAGACATAGATAGCTTAAAGGCAAAAGGATGAAAAACATGCCATTCGAGCACTGATAAAAAGAAGCTGGTATGGCTATAATAATATCAGACAAAGTAGACTTTAGAACAAGTAATATACCAGGGATAAAGAGGAACATTTTGTAATCATGAAAAAAGAAACCCACAAGAATCCTAAATTCTCACATTTTTAATCTACAGAATAACAGAGTTTTAAAACATATGGGGAAAAAAAACTTAAAGAACTGAAAACAGATATAGACAAATAATTATACTGGATCAATACTCCTCTTTCTATAACTCATAAAAGAAGAAGACCAAAAAAAAAAATCAGTAGGTATACAGATGATTTTAACAACACTATGAACCAAGTTAACCTAATTGCCATTTATAGAAACTCAACCCAAGAAGAGTAAAATACATATTCATCTCAAATACACAAGGGATAGTCACCATGAAAGACTCTATTTTGGGCCAAGTCTCAAATAAATTGGAAAACTGAAATCATTCAGAGTAGGTTATCTGGCCCCAGTAGAACTGAACTAGAATTTAATAACAAAAAGGTATCTGGAAAACCTCCAAGTATTTGTAATCCAAATATGTGGACTCTAAAAAATAAAACAAACAAATGTATATAACAAACCAGAAACAGATTCATATATATAGAGAACAAACTAGTGGTACCCAGTGGGGAGAAGGAAGGGAGAGAGGCAAGATAGGGGTAGGGGATTAAGAGATACAAACTACTATGTATAAAATAAATAAGCAACAAGGATATACTGTACAGCACAGGGAAATAGAGCCATTATTTTGTAATAACATTAAATGACATATAATCTATAAAAATATTGAATCACTTTGTTGTACACCTGAAACTAATATAATATTGTAAATCAGCTATACTTCACTAAAAATATTAAAATAATAATAAAAGAAGGAAAAAAGAAATCATATGGAAATTAAAAATTACTTAGAACTGAATGAAAATTAAAACAGTATATTGAAATTTCAGGGATGCAGCTAAAACAGTTGTTATAGGAAAACATATGGCATGAGAGGTTTATATTAGAAAAGATAATGGTCTAAAACCAATAATCCAAAACTTCAAACACAGGAAACTAGAATAAGAGCAACTTAAATCCAAATTAAACAAAGTATGGAAATAATGAGTGGAAATCAATGAGATAGAAATGGATTTAAAAAAATAGAGAAAATCAATTAATCCAAAAGCTCCTTCTTTGAAAAGTTCAAAGATTGGTAAATTTTTAGAATGATAGAACAAGGAAAAAAAGGGGGGAGGTAGAGAGAGAGAGAAGAAACATTCCCTACCCCCAGGACAGGCATCCTCAAAATGTATATCCAGCAATATTTTAGAACTGCTAGGGGCCAGTGACAGCTGTGTGCCTCTCATTTTTTCTCTTGCCAAATGAGAATATTTATTGAAATTATCCTGTCCCTACTCCATGAAAACATGCTGAAGGACAGAGTTACTGATAACTCATTTTTTTTGGTGGTGGTTTGGGATTGCTTTGTTTGGTTTTTGTTTGGTTTTTGCTTTTGTTTATAATTTTCCCAGTCAAGAATCACATCTGGAGCTGATGTAACATGTTCAGAAAATCCTGGACTCTGAGTCAGTGCTGTGATTGGATGGGACTTTTGTGGTGTTTATTTTGGGAAAGGGTAGATGCATTTCCACGTAGTAAGAAAACAGAGTACAACTCTTTCAGTTGTATTATTTTCCCCAAGCATTTACTGCTAGGTGTCTCAGTGTATAACCCTCTTCAGGAAAATATTTCCACAGAGGATTATATATACTAACCTACTGACATGACTTGCAAAGCCTCCTAAGACAGGAGTATATTTACTTCCAGAACCCAGGCTATAACAGCCTGGTTCATTAATGAAAGTCAGCGGATACATCACCCCAATAACTAAGGAAATAACAGTTTTGTATGGCCTGAAGCCTATGAAATTTGGGGAGCCATATTTAAGACAAGAATATAAAATTATAAAGTTAGAAATAAATATTCAGGGGGGCGCATTCAAGATGGCGGAGGAGTAAGACGTGGAGATCACATTCCTCCCCACAAATATATCAACATGTGGAACAACTACAGAACACCTACTGAAAGCTGGCAGAAGACGTCAGACTTCCCAAAAGGCAAGAAACTCCCCAGGTACCTGGATAGGGCAAAGGAAAAACAGAGACAAAAGAATAGGGACAGGACTTGTACCTCCGGGAGGGAGCTGTGAAGGAGGAAAAGTTTCCACACACTAGGAAACCCCTTCATTAGCAGAGATGGGGGGTGGGTGGGTGTGGGGGAAGCTTCAGAGCCATGGAGGAGAGCACAGCCACAGGGGTGAGGAGGGAAAAGCGGAGAGATTCCCGCACAGAGGATCGGTGTCGACCAGCACTTACCAGCCCGAGAGGCTTGTCTGCTCACCCACTGGGGTGAGTGGGGGCTGGGGAGTTGAGGCTCAGGCTTCGGAGGTCGGATCCCAAGGAGAGGACTGGGGTTGGCTGCGTGAACACAGCCTGAAGGGGGCTAGTGCACCACAGCTAGCCGGGAGGGAGTCCGGAAAAATGTCTGGAGCTGCCGAAGAGACAAGAGACTTTTTCTTCCCTCTTTGTTTCCTGGTGCTCGAGGAGAGGGGATTAAGAGCGCTGCTTAAAGGAGCTCCAGAGACGGGCATGAGCCGTGGCTATCAGCGCAGACCCCAGGGACGGGCATGAGACGCGAAGGCTGCTGCTGCCGCCACCAAGAAGCCTGTGTGCGAGCACAGGTCACTATCCACACCGCCCCTCCCGGGAGCCTGTGCAGCCCGCCACTGCCAGGGGCCCGTGATCCAGGGACAACTTCCCCGGGAGAACGCACGGCGTGCCTCAGGACATTACAACGTCATGTTGGCCTATGCTGCCACAGGCTCGCCCCACACTCCATACCCCTCCCTCCCCCCAGCCTGAGTGAGCGGGAGCCCCCTAAGCAGCCGCTCTTTAACCCTGTCCTGTCTGGGTGGGGAACAGATGCCCTCAGGTGACCTACATGCAGAGGCAGGACCAAATCCAAAACTGAACCCCAGGAGCTGTGTGAACAAAAAAGAGAAAGGGAAATTTCTCCCAGCTGCCTCAAGAGCAGCAGATTAAATCTCCACAATCAACTTGATGTACCCTGCATCTACGGAATGCCTAAATAGACAACGAATCATCCCAAAATGGAGGCGGTGGACTTTGGGAGCAACTGTAGACTTCGGGTTTGCTTTTACCATCTAATTTGTTTCTGATTTTATGTTTCTCTTAGCTCAGTATTTAGAGCTTATTATCATTGGTAGACTTGTTTATTGATTTGGTTGCTCTCTTCTTTTTATTTTTTTCTTGCTTTTTTCTCTTCTTGTGAGTGTGTATGTGTATGCTTCTTTGTGTGATTTTGTCTGTATAGCTTTGCTTTTGCCATTTGTCCTAGGGTTCTGACTATGCCTTTGGGGGATTTTTTTGTTGTTTTTCAATTTTTTTTTTTAAGTATAGTTTTTAGTGCTTGTTATCATTGATGGATTTGTTTTTTTGGTTTGGTTGCTCTCTTCCTTCATTCTCTCTTTCCTTTTTTCATTACTTTTTTATTTTTATATTTTTAATAATTTTTTTCTATTCTAACAAATTTTATTTATTTATTTATTTATTTATTTATTTATTTATTTATTTATTTTCTTTCTTTTTTCCTCCCTTTTCTTCTAAGCCATGTGGCTGACAGGGTCTTGATGCTCTGACCAAGTGTCAGGCCTGAGCCTCTGAGGTGGGAGAGCCGAGTTCAGGACATTGGTCAACCAGAGACCTCCCGGCTCCACATAATATCAAATGGCGAAAGCTCTCCCAGAGATCTCCATCTCAATGTTAAGACCCAGCTCCACTCAATGACCAGCAAGCTACAGTGCTGGACACCCTATGCCAAACAACTAGAAAGTCAGGAACACACAACCACCCATTAGCAGAGAGGCTGCCTAAAATCATAAGTTCACAGACACCACAAAACACACCACCGGACGTGGTCCTGCTCACCAGAAAGACAAGATCCAGCCTCATGCATCAGAACACAGGCACCAGTCCCCTCCACCAGGAAGCCTACACAACCCACTGAACCAACCTTACCCACCGGGAGCACAAACCAAAAACAATGGAAACTACAAACCTGCAGCCTATGAAACGGAGACCCCAAACACAGTAAGTTAAGCAAAATGAGAAGACAGAGAAACACACAGCAGATGAAGGAGCAAGGTAAAAACCCACCAGACAAAACAAATGAAGAGGAAATAGGTAATCTACCTGGAAAACAATTCAGAGTAATAATAGTAAAGATGATCCAAAATCTTGGAAATAGAATGGAGAAAATACAAGAAACATCTAACAAGGACTTAGAAGAACTAAAGAGCAAACAAACAATGATGAACAACACAATAAATGAAATTAAAAATTCTCTAGAAGGAATCAATAGCAGAAAAACTGAGGCAGAAGAACGGATAAGTGACCTGGAAGATAAAATAGTGGAAATAACTACCTCAGAGCAGAATACAGAAAAAAGAATGAAAAGAATTGAGGACAATCTCAGAGACCTCTGGGACAACATTAAACACACCTACATTCGAATTATAGGGGACCCAGAAGAAGAAGGGGAAAAAAAGGGACTGAGAAAATAATTGAAGAGATTATAGTTGAAAACTTACCTTATATGGGTAAGAAACAGTCAAGACCAGGAAGCACAGAGAGTCCCATACGGGATAAATCCAAGGAGAAACACACCAAGACACATATTAATCAAACTATCAAAAATTAAATACAAAGAAAAAGTATTAAAAGCATCAAGGGAAAAGCAACAAATAACACACAAGGGAATCCCCATAAGGTTAACAGCTGATCTTTCAGCAGAAACTCTGCAAGCCAAAAGGGAGTAGCAGGACATATTTAAAGTGATGAAAGGGAAAAACCTACAACCAAGATTCCTCTACCCAGCAAGGATCTCATTCAGATTTGACGGAGAAATTAAAACCTTTACACACATGCAAAAGCTAAGAGAATTCAGCACCACCAAACCAGCTCTACAACAAATGCTAAAGGAACTTCTCTAGGCAGGAAACACAAGAGAAGGAAAGGACCTACAATAACAAACCCAAAACAATTAAGACAATGGTAATAGGAACATTATATCGATAACTACCTTAAATGTAAAGGGATTAAATGCTCCAAACAAAAGACACAGACTGGCTGAATGGATACAAAAACAAGACCCATACATATGCTGTCTACAAGAGACCCACTTCAGACGTAGGCACACATACAGACTGAAAGTGAAGGAATGGAAAAACATATTCCATGCAAATGGAAAACAAAAGAAAGGTGGAGAAGCAATTC
This sequence comes from Balaenoptera borealis, assembly GCF_965194805.1. Classification (NCBI taxonomy): domain Eukaryota; kingdom Metazoa; phylum Chordata; class Mammalia; order Artiodactyla; family Balaenopteridae; genus Balaenoptera; species Balaenoptera borealis. The sequence continues at coordinate 21,276,635 of NC_138866.1, forward strand.
TCATATAAGACAAAATAGACTTTAAAATAAAGACCATTACGAGAGACAAAGAAGGACACTACATAATGATCAAGGGATCAATCCAAGAAGAAGATATAACAATTGTAAATATTTATGCACCCAACATAGGAGCACCTCAATACATAAGGCAAATGCTAACAGCCATAAAAGGGGAAATCGACAGAAACACAATCATACTAGGAGACTTTAACACCCTACTTTCACCAATGGACAGATCATCCAAAATGAAAATAAAAAAGGAAACACAAGTTTTAAATGATACACTAAACAAGATGGACTTAATTGATATTTATAGGACATTCCATCCAAAAACAACAGAATACACTTTCTTCTGAAGTGCTCATGGAATATTCTCCAGGACAGATCATATCTTGGGTCACAAATCAAGCCTTAGTAAATTTAAGAAAATTGAAATCATATCAAGTATAATTTCCATCCACAACACTATGAGACTAGATATCAATTACAGGAAAAAAATCTGTAAAAAATACAAACACATGGAGGCTAAACAATATACTACTAAATAGGCAAGAGATAACTGAAGAATTCGAAGAGGAAATAAAAAAATACCTAGAAACAAATGACGATGAATACACGACAACCCAAAACCTATGGGATGCAGCAAAAACAGTTCTCAGAGGGAAGTTTATAGCAAGACAATCCGACCTCAAGAAACAAGAAAGATCTCAAATTAACAACCTAAACGTATGCTTAAAACAATCAGAAAAGAAGAACAAAAAACCCACAAAGTTAGTAGAAGGAAAGAAATCATAAAGATCAGAGCAGAAATAAATGAAAAAGAAATGAAGGAAACGATAGCAAAGGTCAATAAAACTAAAAGCTGGTTCTTTGATAAAACTGATAAACCATTAGCCAGACTTATCAAGAAAAAAAGGCAGAAGACTCAAATGAACAGATTCAGAAATGAAAAAGGAGAAGTAACAACTGACACTGCAGAAATACAAAGGATCATGAAAGATTACTACAAGCAACTATATGCCAATCAAATGGACAACCTGGAAGAAATGTACAAATTCTTAGAAAAGCACAACCTTCTGAGACTTACCCAGGAAGAAATAGAAACAGACCAATCACAAGCACTGAAATTGAGACTGTGATTAAAAATCTTCCAACAAACAAAAGCCCAGGACCAGATGGCTTCACAGGCGAATTCTATCAAACATTTAGAGAAGAGCTAACACCTATCCTTCTCAAACGCTTCCAAAATATAGCAGAGGGAGGAACACTCCCAAACTCATTCTATGAGGCCACCATCACTCTGATACCAAAACCAGACAAAGATGTCACAAAGAAAGGAAACTACAGGCCAATATCACTGATGAACACAGATGCAAAAATCCTCAACAAAATACTAGCAAACAGGATCCAACAGCACATTAAAAGGATCATACACTGTAAAATAAATTAATTAATTAATTAAAAGGATCATACACCATGATCAAGTGGGGTTTATCCCAGGAATGCAAGGATTCTTCAATATACACAAATCAATCAATGTGATATAAACCATGTTAACAAATTGAAGAATGAAAACCATATGATCATCTCAATAGATGCAGAAAAAGCTTTCGACAAAATTCAACACCCATTTATGATAAAAACCCTCCAGAAGGTAGGCATAGAGGGAACCTACCTCAACATAATAAATGCCATATATGACAAACCCACAGCCAACATCATCCTCAGTGGTGAAAAACTGAAACCATTTCCACGAAGATCAGGAACAAGACAAGGTTGCCCACTCTCACCACTATTATTCAACATAGTTTTGGAAGTTTTAGCCACAGTAATCAGAGAAGAAAAAGAAATAAAAGGAATACAAATTGGAAAAGAAGAAGTAAAGCTGTCACTGTTTGCAGATGACATGATACTATACATAGAGAATCTTAAAGATGCCACCAGACAACTACTAGAGCTAATCAATGAATTTGGTAAAGTAGCAGGCTACAAAATTAACGCACAGAAATCTCTTGCATTCCTATACACTAATGATGAAAACTCTGAAAGAGAAATTAAGTAAACACCCCCATTTACCACTGCAACAAAAAGAATAAAATACCTAGGAATAAACTTACCTAGGGAGACAAAAGACCTGTATGCAGAAAACTATAAAACACTGATGAAAGAAATTAAAGATGATACAAATAGATGGAGAGATACACCATGTTCTTCGATTGGAAGAATCAACATTGTGAAAATGACTATACTACCCAAAGCAATCAACAGATTCAATGCAATCCCTATCAAACTACCAATAGCATTTTTCACAGAACTAGAACGAAACATTTCACAATTTGTATGGAAACATAAAACACCCCAAATAGCCAAAGCAATCTTGACAAAGAAAAACGGAGCTGGAGGAATCAGGCCCCCTGACTTCAGACTATACTACAAAGCTACAGTAATCAAGACAATATGGTACTGGCAAAAAAACAGAACTATAGATCAATGGAACAGGATAGAAAGCCCAGAAATAAACCAACACACATATGGTCACCTTATCTTTGAAAGGAGGCAAGAATATACAATGGAGAAAAGACAGCCTCTTCAATAAGTGGTGCTGGGAAAACTGGGCAGCTATATGTAAAAGAATGAAATTAGAACACATCCTAATACCACACACAAAAATAAGCTCAAAATGGATTAAAGACCTAAATATAAGGCCAAACATTATAAAACTCATACAGGAAAACATAGGCAGAACACTCTATGACATAAATCACAGCAAGATCCTTTTTGATCCACTTCTTAGGCAAACGGAAATAAATAAATAAACAAACAAATGGGACCTAGTGAAACTTACAAGCTTCTGCACAGCAAAGGAAACCATAAACAAGACGAAAAGACAACCCTCAGAATGGGAGAAAATATTTGCAAAAGAAGCAACTGACCAAGGATTAATCTCCAAAATATAAAAACAGCTCATGCAGCTCAATATCAAAAAAACAAACAACCCAATCCAAAAATGGGCAGAAGACCTAAATAGACATTTCTCCAAAGAAGATATACAGATTGCCAACAAACACATGAAAGGATGCTCAACACCACTAATCATTAGAGAAATGGAAATCAAAACTACAATGAGGTATCACCTCACACCGGTCAGAATGGCCATCACCAAAAAATCTAGAAACAATAAATGCTGGAGAGGGTGTGGAGAAAAGGGAACTCTCTTGCACTGTTGGTGGGGATGTAAATTGATACAGCCACTATGAAGAATAGTACGGAGGTTCCTCAAAAAACGAAAAATAGAACTACCCTACAACCCAGAAATCCCACTACTGGGCACATACCCTGAGAAAACCATAATTCAAAAAGAGTTATGTACCACAATGTTCATTGCAGCTCTATTTACAATAGCCAGGACATGGAAGCAACCTAAGTGTCCATCGACAGCTGAATGGATAAAGAAGATGTGGCACATTTATACAATGGAATATTACTCAGCCATAGAAAGAAACGAAATTGCGTTATTTGTAGTGAGGTGGATGGACCTAGAGACTCTCATACAGAGTGAAGTAAGTCAGAAAGAGAAAAACAAATACTGTATGCTAACACATATATATGGAATCAAAAAAAAAATGTTTCTGAAGAACCTAGGGGCAGGACAGGAATAAAGACGCAGACATAGAGAATGGACTTGAGGACACGGGGAGGGGGAAGGGTAAGCTGGGACAAAGTGACAGAGTTGCATGGACATCTATACACTACCAAATGTAAAATAGATAGCTAGTGGGAAGCAGCCACATAGCACAGGGAGATCAGCTCGGTGCATTGTGTCCACCTAGAGGGGTGGGATAGGGAGGGTGGGAGGGAGGGAGACGCAAGAGGAAGGAGATATGGGTTGTATGTATATGCAGGGCTGATTCACTTTGTTATACAGCAGAAACTAACACACCATTGTAAAGCAATTATACTCCAATAAAGATGTTTTTTAAAAAATCAAAAAAAAAGAGAAATAAATAAATATTTATTTATTTAAAATTAAAAGAGAAGTGAAAAGTCACAAATATTAAAAAGCTCACAAATTCATCAAACATCACAAAATTTTTTAAAAGCTTAGTATTTTTATTAATTTATTGGCCTGACACACATCTATAACAATTTTTCCTACATTTCTTGCCTGCACACTCTTTATCTCTTGATACGAAAATAATTTTGTTTAAAAAAAAGTTTCTTCCTAAAGTGAGAAAAAAATAACTTCAGCTTTCCTTTAACATGGTTGATCAAAATTTGTGTTTTAACAACAGATAGTTTAGAAAAGTTTCTTTCAACCTCACGACCCTTTATTAGTAACTTTTTACAGTGACTACTCATAAATACTTTGGATTTATGACACTAGTTAATATTAACTAATTTGTCACTGATATCCCTGTTGTAACTGCCTAATGAGCGTATTATACTGGATCCTGAAACTTGGTGCCATGGTACAGGTGAGTTGGCACATTAGGTAGGGGGAATCCTCCTGGAAGGCAATCTGACACTGGGACATCTAGCAGTAATTTAACTACACACAAAATGAGGGAAACCGACATAAACATATCAGACTAAACTCAAATTAAATGTATATTAAATTCAAATACCTCTTGACAAAAATGTTCTTACTGATATACTCTTTGAACTAGCAATTCCAATTCTAAATAACTATCCCAAAAATACTGTGGCAAAATTATTAAATAACTTGTGTGCAAGACTATTATTTGTAACAGAAAAAGACTGTAAACAACTCAAATGTCACTAATACAAGACTGGTTTAATAACATAAGGTACATCCACAAATGGAATACTACGCAACTGTAATAAGGAATGAAGAAATCTCTATATACTCTCATGTAGTGGTCTCTAGGATATTTTAAGAGAAAGGTGCAAGTTGTAGAATAGTGTGAATGGTATGCTCTATTTTATCTAAGAAAAGAGGTGGTATTAAAAGAGAGATTCCATAACTCTTAGAGATACATACCAAAGTTTTTACAGATGAAACGATACCGAGTCTGGGGTTGTCTTTACAATATTCTTAAATGGGTGTAGTGGGTATATTGAAAGAGCATCCATGGGTTTTTGCGTCCTAGTCCTTTCTACATGACTTTGGGGAAATTTTCCAACTACTCTGAGCCTCAGTTTTCTTAATCATAAAGTGGGTAAAAGTTACCAACCTCACAGAATTATTGTAAAGATTCAGAGAAATAATATTTGTAAACATAATACAGAGTAGTTACTCAATAAATAGCGTTTATTATCATTAATTGTATTCTAGCTAAAGCCAGGCCAATAGCACAGCAGTCATTTTCACAATGCTATCTTAATTACTATACTTTCCACAAAGACTAGCAGGCATGGGAGCTAGCTCTGGCCTTCTAACCTCTGGTATTCAGTAGTGAAATTCCATCTAAAGTCTGGAATAAAATTAAACTTGATGAGTTTTGTCTCTGTTCTGTTTCCTTTATATCAACCACTGCCAAAAGTTATAATGAACAAAACATTTCAGGACTGACCAAGCAAACTCCTGCTGCCATGAGGGTGAGGGTTCCAGGAACCTGGAGTTCAAACACAGGACTTGTGGTGTACCGGAGGGACCCCCAGGCATAATCACAGCTGTCAAAAGTACAGGATTCAATCACTGAGGGAGCAAAGAGGTGTGCTTCTCTTCATGTACTTCTCTTTTTACTAGAGACTGACAAAGAGAAAAGGACCACTTTGCCTACCAAGCAGAGCTTTTTCTCAACAGCACACTTCACTGTGGCTACCTGCAAGTCTCTCTCATGCCCAGCACAACTAGAGCAAAAACATTTAGATGGTGGGGCTGGGCGGGGAGACAGGAGTGGAAGGCGGACAGGGGTGGGAATTAAATTCTTTAGCCTAGTGATTTATTCCCTTGCTGAGAATAAATAGAAGACTGAGTTTCCATCAGAGTTGTTGATCCAGGACCCCTTGACACTGAGATTCTTCTCCATTTAAAAAAACAAAATATTCTGAAACAAAATTCAGTTAACAAACACTTGGAAGTAAGAAAGGGGAGGACTGTTTGGGTGGTTTTATTTTCAAGTGGAGTCCTTTCTTTTCTGAAGGCTACAGACTCACCAACAATAACTCCCTGTGGAATAAACTGAATGAATTGATATCTTCCTTATTCTTCTCTAACAAACCTTCTAGAATCTTACACTCCAACTGATGAAAGCATCTCTTCCCTTGCATGGCAAACCCTTATCATATAGACATGGTCATGAGCACAGCTCCACCTCTGTTATCGAAGGTAAATACATTCCCACAGTGTGATTCTTTGCTAGAAACTTTGAGGCTAAATGTAGAAATCACAGAGGGGGCAGAGATTTGAGTTCCAGGGACTTTGGAGAGGATATGGGGTAGAGGATAGAGAGGGAGGGGTCAGCTGTTGATAACATAATAAAGTCTAGAAAACAGCCTTTCAAATCAGGAAAGCATGTGTTCAAGTCTCAGCTCTTCCAATTAATGCCTCTTTGACAGAAATAACCTAAGTGATTTAACCTCTCTAACCTCTATATCCTCATCTGTAAAATGGAGGGAAGAACAGTTATGGATAGTTTTGTGGTGATGATTAAACATATAGAAAGACATTACAGACATGCTCAATAAAAGGAGGTATATATATATATATATATATATATATATATATATATGTGTGTATGTGTATGTGTGTGTGTGTGTGTGTGTATACACACACACACACACACACAAAATGGAATATGGAATATTACTCAACCACAAGAAGGAATGAAATAATGCCATCTGCAGCAACATGGATGGATGGACTCAGAGATTATCACACTAAGTGAAGTAAGCCAGGCAGAGAAAGACAAATATCAAGTGATATCACTTATATGTGGAATCTAAATTAAAAAAAAAAAAAAGAACTTATTTACAAAACAGAAATAGACCTACAGATAAAGAAAACAAACTTCTGGTTACCAAAGGGGAAAGGTAGGGGGGAGGGATAAATTAGGAGTTTGGCATTAATGTATACACACTACTATATATAAAATAGATAACCAACAAGGACTCACTGTGTAGCACAGGGAACTATACTCAATATTTTGTAATAAACTATAAGGGAAAAGAATCTGAAAGAGTAGATAGATAGATAGATAGATAGATAGATAGATAGATAGATAGATAGACAGATAGATATAAAACCAAATCACTGTGCTGTACACCTGAAAATAACACAACACTGTAAATCAACTATACTTCTATAAAAAATAAAAAGGTCGCCAGTATTAACACTGTTATTATTATTAAAATTTTAAATTAAATACTATTTAAAATAAAATCAAAAGGGTCTATAAACATTAAAACACATATTTAACAATCTTAGGGATAAAGGAAAAAAGATTCAATGAAGGATGGAAGGAAAGAAGAAAGCAGGGGAGGAAGGGAGGGTAGGTGGGAGGGAGGAGACAACAGGTTTGGTGATGGAAGAAGGGAGCCTCTCTGGAAGTTCTCTACTTGGGCACCGTTACTCCGGGTCTTGGGGAAAAAACGTCAAAAAAGGCACATTTCCTCCAATAATGTCTAGAAATGTTAACTCCTGCCTCTATCTCCAGATTTATCTATGGCTACTCATGCCAACTCTTTCTCTTCCACCAATCTGACCACTCAACTTCATATAATTTCCTCAATTTAGGAGGCCCACGTTTTCTTCCTTTGGGAGAATAATTAAGCCCTAAACAATCAAAATTTTCACAACACCCCACTCCTGCTTCACAACCTTTACTCACAACTATTGGTTCTCAACTACTGCCCCTACTTGCCAACGAAGTTGTGAGGAAAATGACAGAAATCACTTTTCCCAGCCCTTTCTCACCATAGGAGAAGGTTGCCGTGAGAAAGAAATATGGGAGAAAAAATTAAAACTCCATGCAGAGCTGAGCTATACAGGGGGGACCTTGCAAGGAAGAAGCAGTCAAGCAACTCAAAAATATCTGAAAGGCACTGTGGACTTTTTGAAGATTAGCGTTATTTAAATTCAGCTTTACTGTTATAGGACTAAAGGAAAGAGACTGTGTTGTTTTGTAAGAAATTTCCACCTCCAAAATCATATGTATAAACCTGGAAAGACGAAAGAATACGTTTTAAGTGTACAGACACTGAGCCCTTTCCAATCCTCCTTCCTTTGTTAATGACACTGCGTTTCTTTGTTCTGGAGACTCCCAGAATGATACGGGGAAAATTTTTCCAACTTAGCTTTGACAGTCATTTTCTGCTCTTGTGTCAAACCCCTTTTCTTTAAATTTGCATGCCTTGGAATAAACTTTCTTGTTAGATATATTTCCACCAAAAGTGAGAAGCTGGGAAGTTGTTTTATTCTTGAGCAGTTTTATCCGCTCCCACTGGCCTCCTTATTATCCCTACCGAGAATTTTAGCATTCTCTCTATTAAAACTCAATCTGCCACTTTAGAGGTTAATGATTAACTTTAATAAGTCTGTGTCTTTAATTGTAATCTAGACTCTAGAATTAAATCAAATGTAAGGGAAAGAATAGAATTAAGACAACTGGGTTCTAGTCCCAGTACTACTGTTAACTAGTTGTCTGACCTTAGGAAAGACTTCAACTTCTCTGGAACTTCATCTATAAAACAAGGTGGTTGGAAAAAACAATCTCTAAATATCTTGTGGCTTTAAAATTCTACGCTCATATTGAGATAGGCTGGGACCTGGGACCTGGGACCCTTTATTGCAGTGCTTGCACCTGGACAAACCTCTCCTCCAGCAACAGAATACAAAGAAACTATAAGGGACTAATAATAACTGCACGCATGCACAGTTGGGGCAAATTATGAACAATAAGATACAAAAAGACCAAAACCCAAACTGCCACTTCTGAGGTGCCAGGAGCAAAAGCAGGGTCCTGCGCATGATCCCTGCACACAGCACCACCAAAGGGGTGGGCAGACCACCTAAGCCGCCCCTCCGGCGCAACCCACCCTTCCACCCCTACCCTCACCCCATTTAAGCAACCAGCTTGCTCCGCACCACCTCCCCTGTCGGGAACCGAGCAAGGGAACCTGTTACTTCTTTTCGCGCCCTCGTGCCGCAGCACAAGTCCCAATAAAGCCTTGCCTGAATTTTTCGTCTGGCCTCTTATCAATTTCTATTGATTAGCGTCCAAGAACCTGGGTCGGTAACAGTATGAAGAAGGAATCCTCAGATCTAAAAGCTAACTGGTTGCAAGCAGCAGTTTTCTCAGCTGGTTAATTCAATTCTAACCAACCAGAACCTAATACAATATTTTCTTCAACACACAACTATCCTTTGAAAGAGAAACAGCAGAAAAGAGAAGTCCACTCTTGTGAGCAGGCAGTCCCGGAAGAGGCAGCTATAGGAGAAAAGGGGACAATAATGAGGAAAAATGACCAAAATTGTTTTTCCCATCCCCTTCTCTCCATAAGAAAAGTAAGAAAGGAATATGGGAACAATAACAAAGTCATGCAGAGCTGAGCTACTCAGGGATATCCTTCAGGGTGGAAGTGATCAACTCAAGGGATCGATCTATTTCCTTTAACTGCATCCTTCCTGTTTTAAAAAATATACTTTACCCTCTCTTTGTCCCTGCCTCACTGTGAAGAAAAAGAGCATTAGCGCTTCCCGTTTTCTCTTTCTCAGATCAGGCAACGGATTCTTCTGCAAGAACAAAAAGGAAATCAAATGGAAAATAAGCTTCCATTTGGGGAAAAGAAATGATTAGGGTGGGTGAGTTGTCTAAAAATGACTGTATGGATGATACACTTATTAAAATCTGCCAACTTGCAAATGTTCAAATCTAAAAAAGAACTACTTTGAGCTTAGGAAGCAGCAAAAAGGTGGTGAAAAACTGAGACATACACTGAGCTTTGGGTTTTCGCTTTGTTTTTGTTCTTTGAGTCCCCTAGTAGAGCCTGTAAAAGAAGCAGGAAAAAAAAAAAGCAGAAGCTGAACTTTCAGATTCAATAGTTCACATCATTTAGAAAAAAAAAAAGTCTCTCCCTTTCTTTGCCAGATATACTTATGGGGGCAAAGGTGACACTAAAAGGCTGGATAGGAAATTGACTCATCTAAGGATAGGAAATTGACTCATCTAAGGGCTCAAGTAGGAGTGATCGTGTGAGAATCAATCAAGTGATTTTTTATTCGGAAAACCAAAATGATTGTATAAAATGAGATGGGCTCAAGAATGTGGGCTCGTTATCTACAGGCAGGATCAGAGTGAATAATTTTACTGGTCTCAAAGCTCACATGTAACATAGATATAAGTTGGAGTTTCTTGTCCCTTAAAAAAGAAAAAGGACTGATGTGAATGCTCAAGGCATGGATGGAGAAAGGCCAACCATTCTACATATACAAGATTTCTGCAAATAATAGGGTGGGTATGGGGCAACTTCCATAGTCCTGGTCACCTGGCTTTGCGTTCCTACTCAAAGGATCTCCTGTGTCATGTCATCCTGATTTACACTGAGGCAACATGATTTGCAATTCACCCCTTTCCCTTATTTTATTAATAAATAAGTAAAAGAAATAAGCAAATAGAAACCCTACCTCAGGGCATTGTACATCTGTGGTGACCATGTACATAGAAGGCTTTCTTGAAGATTGAAGGTTCCTGGCCCCCCAAATAAAAGCCACAGGAACAGACCTGCAGCCTGGAGCATAGTTACTGGAGCCAACCCCACAGATCCATGAACAAAGAACAAAAATTTTTGTTGTAAGTCTCTGAGGTTTGGGGATGTTTGCTGTGCGACATTATTTTGGCAAAAGTCGACTTATACAAAGAACTCTCTGGGAAAGGGGGGTTATATCACAATAATACAAACAACTTCAAATTAAGAATTAGACATCCTTGTTCTAAAAGACCCTTGGATAACCCACCACTAGGAGTCTGTCAAGAGCCACTACAACCTATGAAATTCCCCTCCGGGGTCACCCTGAGGACTTGAATGCTCTCCTTCCACTTCCACTCCCTTCCACACGTTGCCTCTCCAAGATCCTGTTCTCCACTCCCAACTCTAAAATCTCCTCCATGTATTTTAGAGAGCAAGTCAGTGTTCTTCAACCCCTGTCCTCATAGTGCTGGGCTACCTTTTCATATTCAAACCCACCAAGGATCCAGCAGAACAAAGAGGCTTCTCCTACAAAGAGAAACATCCTTATGAAGGCAGCAGTGGGTTTTTTTCCCACAAGGATTTTTCTCCCTGTTATATATTTATACGTGAAAGAGATAAGCAGTAAGTTCTTACTAAAACTAGGAAGGATCTCAAAGGATTCCAGACATGAAGTCCACTTACACTCTTCTCTCCTGTCTCTCCTTTCCCTTTCCTCTTTCCATACTCTCTGACCTCTCTTTTCTGCCAAGTCAATATCTTCTTCTACGGATGTGGGGAAGACAATGTGTATTACCAATTAGCATAGGAAAGTTCCCTCTCGTTTCCCCTTAAAGTTGAACTTCCATTAAGTAATGAGAAGTTAGCCATCAATAATTAAGACTATCCCTGGGAAACACTCCTACAGAAGCGAACAGCAGTGCTTTCTGAATAATAAAGCAGATTTTCCTAGCTACAACGATTTTCTTTTTACATTTTCACAATCCCCAAGGAGAAACAGGCAGCCATTTTACAGAGACCCAGCAGCAATTCTGGCACCCCAGGTAGCATGATTAACACAAAATACTCCAAGAGGTTGGCCAAGTTTAGGCCAAGTACTAAATAACACATCACTCTTGAAATAAATGACATAGTACCTTTTGAAATTTAAAAGCCACTTGATTCTTTTTTTTATGTCAATCCAATCTCCCAATTCATCCCACCACCACCACCCCTCCCGCCGCCTTCCCCCCTTAGTGTCCATACGTTTGTTCTCTACATCTGTGTCTCTATTTCTGCCCTGCAAACCTGTTCTTCTGTACCATTTTTCTAGGTTGCACATATATGAATTAATATACGGTATTCGTTTTTCTCTTTCTGACTTACTTCACTCTGTATGACAGTCTCTAGATTCATCCACGTCTCTACAAATGACCCAATTTCGTTCCTTTTTATGGCTGAGTGATATTCCATTGTATATATGTACCACATCTTCTTTATCCATTCGTCTGTTGATGGGCACTTAGGTTGCTTCCACGACCTGGCTATTGTAAATAGTGCTGCAATGAATATTGGGGTGCATGTGCCTTTTTGAATTATGGTTTTCTCAGGGTATATGCCCAGTAGTGGGATTGCTGGGTCATATGGTAATTCTGTTTTTAGTTTTTTAAGGAACCTCCATACTGTTCTCCATAGTGGCTGTATCAATTTACATTCCCACCAACAGTGCAAGAGGGTTCCCTTTTCTCCACACCCTCTCCAGCATTTGTTGTTTGTAGATTTTCTGATGATGCCCATTCTAACTGGTGTGAGGTGATACCTCACTGTAGTTTTGATTTGAATTTCTCTAATAATTAGTGATGTTGAGCAGTTTTTCATGTGCTTCTTGGCCATCTGTATGTCTTCTTTGGAGAAATGTCTATTTAGGTCTTCTGCCCATTTTTGGATTGGGTTGATTGTTTTTTTAATATTGAGTTGCATGAGCTGTTTATATATTTTGGAGATTAATCCTTTGCCCGTTGATTCATTTGCAAATATTTTCTCCCATTCTGAGGGTTGTCTTTTTGTCTTGTTTGTAGTTTCCTTTGCTGTGCAAAAGCTTTTAAGTTTCATTATGTCCCATTTGTTTACTTTTGTTTTTATTTCCATCACTCTAGGAGGTATATCAAAAAAGATCTTGCTGTGATTTATGTCATAGAGTGTTCTGCCTATGTTTTCCTCTAACAGTTTTAAGGTGTCTGGTCTTACATTTAGGTCTTTAATCCATTTTGAGTTTATTTTTGTGTATGGTGTTAGGGAGTGTTCTAATTTCATTCTTTTACATGTAGCTGTCCAGTTTTCCCAGCACCACTTATTGAAGAGACTGCCTTTTCTTCATTGTATATCCTTGCCTCCTTTGTCATAGATTAGTTGACCATAGGTGCGTGGGTTTATCTCTGGGCTTTCTATCCTGTTCCATTGATCTATATTTCTGTTTTTGTGCCAGTACCATACTGTCTTGATTACTGTAGCTTTGTAGTATAGTCTGAAGTCAGGGAGTCTGATTCCTCCAGCTCCGTTTTTTTCCCTCAAGACTGCTTTGGCTATTCAAGGTCTTTTATGTCTCCATACAAATTTTAAGATTTTCTGTTCTAGTTCTGTAAAAAATGCCATTGGTAATCTGATAGGGATTGCATTGAATCTATAGATTGCTTTGGGTAGTATACTCATTTTCACAATGTTGATTCTTCCAATCCAAGAACATGATATATCTCTCCATCTGTTTGTATCATCTTTAATTTCTTTCATCAGTGTCTTATAGTTTTCTGCATACAGGTCTTTTGTCTCCCTAGGTAGGTTTATTCCTAGGTATTTTATTCTTTTTGTTGCAGTGGTAAATGGGAGTGTTTCCTTAATTTCTCTTTCAGATTTTTCACCATTAGTGTATACTAATGCAAGAGATTTCTGTGCATTAATTTTGTATCCTGCAACTTTACCAAATTCATTGATTAGCTCTAGTAGTTTTCTGGTGGCATCTTTAGAATTCTCTATGTATAGTATCATGTCATCTGCAAACAGTGACAGTTTTACTTCTTCTTTTCCAATTTGTATTCCTTTTATGTCTTTTTCTTCTCTGATTGCCGTGGCTAGGACTTCCAAAACTATGTTGAATAATAGTGGCGAGAGTGGACATCCTTGTCTTGTTCCTGATCTTAGAGAATATGCTTTCAGGTTTTCACCATTGAGAATGATGTTTGCTGTGGGTTTGTCATATATGGCCTTTATTTTGTTGAGGTAGGTTCCCTCTATGCCCACTTTCTGGAGAGCTTTTATCATAAATGGGTGTTGAATTTTGTCAGAAGCTTTTTCTGCATCTATTGAGATGATCATATGGTTTTCATTCTTCAATTTGTTAAGATGGTGTATCACATTGATTGATTTGCGTATACTGAAGAATCCTTGCATCCCTGGGATAAATCCCACTTGATCATGGTGTATGATCCTTTTAATGTGTTGTTGGATTCTGTTTGCTAGTATTTTGTTGAGGAGTTTTGTATCTATATTCATCAGTGATATTGGTCTGTAATTTTCTTTTTTTGTAGTATCTTTGTCTGGTTTTGGTATCAGGGTGATGGTGGCCTCGTAGAATGAGTTTGGGAGTGCTCCTTCCTCCGCAATTTTTTGGAAGAGTTTGAGAAGGATGGGTGTTAGCTCCTTTCTAAATTTTTGATAGAATTCACCTGTGAAGCCATCTGGTCCTGGACTTTTGTTTGCTGGAAGACTTTTAATCACAGTTTCAATTTCATTACTTGTGATTGGTCTGTTCATATTTTCTGTTTCTTCCTGGTTCAGTCTTGGAAGGTTATATACCTTTCTAAGAATTTGTCCATTTCTTCCAGGTTGTCCATTTTATTGGCATAGAGTTGCTTGTAGTAGTCTCTTAGGATGCTTTGTATTTCTGTGGTGTCTGTTGTAACTTCTCCTTTTTCATTGCTAATTTTATTGATTTGAGTCCTCTCCCTCTGTTTCTTGATGAGTCTGGCTAATGGTTGATCAATTTTGTTTATCTTCTCAAAGAACCAGCTTTTAGTTTTATTGATCTTTGCTATTGTTTTCTTTGTTTCTATTTCATTTATTTCTGCTCTGATCTTTATGATCTCTTTCCTTCTGCTAACTTTGGGTTTTGTTTGTTCTTCTTTCTCTAGTTCCTTTAGGTGTAAGGTTAGATTCTTAAAAGCCACTTGATTTTGAGTCTAAAATTAGAAAGTTGAGTTTGACTGTCATTTTCTCATTAGTGGGTCGGTTGTGGTTCAGCCAGGAATCACTAGCCCATCACCCTCACCGAACAGGGAAAAGGGTATAGCAGGCAGAGGAGGTAAAGTCTTGACTTCCCTTCTGCACAAAAAAATTTACAGAAATATGGGAGGGAAGAAGTTTCTTCCTCCCTCTGATAGTACTAGGAAACTTGAGTCTATTCTTTCGTCAGATTTCTAAACACCACCTTACTCCTAAGAACAGAGAGTATTTTTCAAATCACAATATAGACAATCATCTTAAGCATCAAAATGGAGCTGCAAAGAAGGGGAGCTGGTTGAAGCTAGGAAAAGATGTATTAAGAAGGCTGAAACGATATAAGAGTCCTTACGCCAGCCAACGTGAAAAAGGCAACTGACTATGGATAAAGCTGGGGGCAGGGCAGTGGGAAGGGAAAGAATCTTGGAGAAGAGAAAGAAGCTCAGAATCCTTCAGGAGCCTGAAAGAATGAGATTTCTTGCAATGTGTTTCAATACTGCACCAGTGTAGTAGTGAATGACTATTGCCCTCCAAGGTCCAAAGTATGTGAGTGTACCAGATGAGCCAGCTTAATCATAAACCAGGACTGTGCCTCTAAACTGCTAAACAGCCTTTTTGCTTCTAAAGAGACATAGAAACATAAGGTATATAGAATAGATCCAGCTATTTCCTTGGCCTGACAACCTAGAAGATTAAAGAATACAGATACCATCATCATAGCTTCTTTCCAGAGCTGTTAAAATAGAAGAGAGAGAGATGGAAAGGAACAGCTTTTCCACCAGGATATGGGAAATTGGAAACCATGGTTTGGGAAACTGTCATGCTAGGGGAGCAAGGCCTCTGTGGATCTGAATAATTAGAAGGGGCAGCAAGGAGGCAAGAAAAGTTCTAGAGTTGTAGACAAGTGAAAAAATCTCCACCGTTACTGCCAGGGAAAGCCCCCTGTACTCCTATATCCAAAGGCAATATAAGCTGGATGGAGACATTGTCTGTACTTCCACCTCTCCACACTCCTCCTTCCTTGTCCTCTCAGACTCTAGGAATGGCTTGGAGCTCCCTCTATTTCTCTCTTTCTTCAGTATGCACCTTCTTCCGCCTATTGATCAAGACTAATACCAATTAGCTGACTCACCCTTTCATTCAACAAGTATGCAGCATACACTGAGAAACTAAAATGTGTCCGGTTCTGTTCTGGGTATATGGAATAAAGAGAAATAAAACAAGGGCATCCCCTTTAAAGGAGGAATATCTAAACTTAGGGAATCAGGGAAGACTTTCTGGAGGAGGTGATACCGACCAGTGTCTTAAAGGAGGATCAGAAGTTAGCCAGGCACAGAAGGTGCATATGCAAAGACACTGAGGTAGAAAACAGTAACTGACAGTGTGAAGACACTGACATTTGCTAGATGACCCCAAAAGAGGGCATTCTTACTGCCAATTTTCAATAAATTTAGTCCCAAAGAAAAAAGTGATAAAAGGAAAATCAATAACTAAGGGTTGCATTTTTATGAACTTACACTGTAGCTGATTCACTAAATCACCATTTAATCAACCTCACTTACTGCCTTAATGAACAATTAATTCTATCACTTATGGAACAAGGTCTACGCACAGACAAGCTGGAGTTCTCTTCTCAAAACAACCATAATAATACTGAAAATTCAAAATGGACTATGAATGTCCCAGGAAAAGCTAACCAAAAAGTGGAAGAGGTGACCACGGCACCTGAAATAGGCAAAGGGAGCTTCCCCCAATTCAAAAACATTTTTGCCATACATTTTACCAATTAGAGAGTCAACTGTGTCAACACACTTCTCTTCTTAAGGGCAGAGGACAGAGTAAAAATAGAGTAATACTATAAACCATTCACCCCTCACCTCGGTGTCTTCCTTATTGCAGTCAGTGGAGGCGCCATTCTCTAAGTCAATCAAGATTTTAGAATCATCTTTAACTCCTGATTCACTCCATGTTTGATTGTATTAGATGCCAAGCTTTGGATTATCAGACAGGGTTCTCTGTGGAAAACAACAGAGACTGACTCTGGTTGACTGAAACAACATCAACAATAAAAAGTGTTTTTTAAAGGACATTTCATAGCTTACTGTGGCAGACAGTGTAGACTGTCTGTCCATTTTCTCAACTTATTTCTCCATTTCCCACTTCTGTGATAGAGGTTGGACACTCCAAATATTCACTGAGTACTCATTTCCCTCCTTTTCCACATTCCCATGTAGTTAGTTGACCATATTACTCAGCTCTGGCCAATAAGATGGAAGCTTAAGTCCGCTGGGGCTTCCGGGGAAGCTTTGGCTCCCCTGGTAAAATGGAAAGGTATACCTGGTGCCAACCTGTCTCCCCTTCCTCCTGTCTTGAACAGAGACAGCAGCCCAAGGGAAAGGCCGAGAGGCCAACAGAGAGTCCTGACACCATCAACCAATGTCAGGAGCTACTTAATTCCAGACTTCTTATTTTATGGGGGGGGGGAGGGAGTGGAAACCTAATGGCCTAAGCCACCACCAGCTGTGTTTTCTGTTTTGGCAGCTGAAAGAATGCCAAGCTGACACGTTTCCTGGCTTACTGGGAAGGCTCAAGTCTAAGCAGGCAGCACCAATGGCCAAAAGCACACCCCAAGCACACTCCCACCTCTTATTAAAACCTGTTAGCAGTTCCCCATTACCTAAAAGGTAAAGTTCCCTCCCTGGATAAGACACGAAGGCACTCTGGAATCTTTCCATCTCCAGCCCCATTTCCCAGTGCTTGGAGCTTCCAAAATATGCTGACCTGCATGGAGAACGTGCCCATCACAGTACTGGCTGCATCTTACAAACAATTTTTAATAAGGATACTGGATTTTCACCAATAAACAACATATTACATATCAGAAAGGGAGAATCTCTTCTAAAACCTACACTATGAAAATATTAAACACAGCTTGCAAAACTGACATTTGCATTCATATTAATATAGTACCGAGGAAGGCAATTTAGACAGAGGCAGTGTGTTTCTTCCCAATGTGCGAATGTGCTCAAAATCATTTAAGAAAGAACTTTGTGATCCCAATAACGAGGTCCTTCATGACTGCTCTAGATCTCCCTCATTTATCATCCATTTCCAAGGCCTAGCAATAAGCCCAGGGATGCCCGCTTCTTTTCGTTGCTGTATGTACAACTCTTCTTCTCAGCAATGGTTCTGGACAGTTGGTTCAAAAGTGCAGAGATCTATAAAGAACCTTTCTCCAGAGATCAGGAGCCAGCGGTCAGCCTAAACCAACTCATCCTCTGCGAGACAATGGGAGGTAGAAAGCTAAGCGCTTGAACTGGAGGTTATGAGAAAAGAATGCAAAGGTTAAGCCACTAGAATCAAAGACTTAGGGCTCCTATCAGCAGGGGCAGCTTGTTGTGATGCTGCTGCAGAGAAATACCAATCCCAGGGTTATTCTGTGCACCGTATTGAAACCTCTTGCTGCCGTGTGAGACAAAACCAATGCAACAAATACTGATTGAACGTTGTGAAACGTTCAATTGAACGTTGCTGCTGTGAAACGTGAGATTGCTTCTGTCCTCAAAAATCTGAATTACAGCATTGTTAGTACTGTTATTTGTTTTCAACATGTGTTGAGCACTTGCCATTGGACAGGTTAAAACATTCAGTCCTCACAGCAATCCTGTGAGAGTCTATCACTACCCCCATTAGCAGATAGGGAAACTGAGGCTAGGTTTAATAACCTACCTGCCCAAAGTCACAAAAACGGTAAATGGCCACACTTAACATCTCCTTTAAGAGATGGATCAAAAATTGTCAAGATGCCAAATAGCTTCAATTAATAACAAATGTCTTTGAATGAGTAAAGGAATGAGTGAAAATCCTAAAGTATAAAAAATGCTACAGAAAGTGCCAGAAGGAAGAGGCTACTTCAATGTGGGGTAAGAAGGAGACTATTACTTGAGATCGTATTCACCTTCTGTGAATGGGAGGACAGGAATCTTTTAGACCATTATACTTAAGATGATACTTTATGCACTGGACTACAATTCAACCCACACCCAAGGTGAAGATTCTAAACAGAACTTTTCTTCCCTAGGGACAAAAAGCACTAAATAGAAAATCTCCAAATAGAAACCAAGAGTGTGACAGTGGGGGTGAGAAATTAGGATACAAAAATCGCAGATGATTTTTTTAAACTGACTATGTGGTAAACAATATCAAGCTGAATTGAGAAACTCATTCATTTATTCACCAAATATGTATCCAGTTCTTAATATGTACCAGAGTCCATGCTAGGTACTAGGGAAACATAGAGGAAAAAATGAACACTGGTTACTTACAAAGAACCTATAATCATATAATTTTCTGACATGTATATAACTGTAGCTGTTTACATTCATGGGTAATTTTGAAACTTAACCAGGTTGTTAATCCAAAGAGTTGTACCAAAAAACAATAGAAAAGTTACAAAAGGGCAAATGTCTGGCAGGCATCTTTGAAAGAAATCTCCAGATGCCTCAAACAGCAGCTTGAGAAATGTTTCCAGAGGCAGGGAAGCAGAGAATATTCCTCTTGCTAAGGTCATGAGCCGATTTCATCTTAGATATAATACGCTGGTTGCCTCCACGATTGTTACTTTCTTCCTCAAATTAGAAAGCTCTCGGAACCCGATAAAACGAGACCACTCCCTCTAGCTCGAATAATTTCCGGAAAGCTTAGCTGTTCTCAGCACATCGGTAAAAGTGCATTTCTAATTAGCATCTCTGAATTGGCCTGTTGTAATTCCAAACCCTCCCTGGTCTTAAAAGACATGACCCCTGTGAACAGAGTACAGGGGCCATCTTTCATATTATATTCCTAATTATGCGCCTACCAAAGGTTAAGGAAAGAGTTTTGTTTTCCTATAAAGTGTTATACTGGTCTTTCATAATAAGGAAAGACTCGAGGCAAAAATTAGCGTCTGCACCAAAAAGCTGCTTGGTGTTGAGAGCTATTATTTTTTCTTAATTGTGGGTTTGTTTTGTGTGTGTATGTATAACTGATTTTCTTTGCATTTTACCCTGTCCCTGGGTGATGCATTTCTGGGAGATAATGACTGGATAAGGTTAGAGGTCCTCAACTTCTCCAGCTGCTAAGTATTTACCAGAGGCAGTTCTTAGGTGCAACTGTTATTGTTATTATTGCTTATTGTTTAGGTCACAGTGTCCTTTGAAAAATGTCTCTCTCTCACCTCAGGGAAAGTGGAACCCCTCAGAACAAGTGGGAACTGGTCTCACGACTTCCTTTAAGAATCAAGATGGCCTGAAGAAGTCGATTTAGACAGTGGCATGTCACTCAGAAACAAAGGCAAAACCTCAGTGGGGTATTTAACTCGGAAATGAGATTTGGACCATTTTTTACAAATACTACCAAGCTTAGCAGCCGTTAAGAGGCCATCCCGTAGCACTCAGTCCTCCAGCCATTTCCTACTCATGCATCCTCGGGCGTTCTCAGTGGGGGGCCCCTGCCCCTGACCACAGCTGCCTCTGCAAGGAGATCCAGCCAGTCCCACTCTCTCCTCCACTAGTCCACAGGGCGACTTTTCATGAATGCTTACTTTGGACGGTGCTATGAGGCCTTTTACGATGGGGGCTCCAGAGAGGTGAGTGTCAAGTAGGACTCTGGCCTATTTGGAGCAAAACAGCAGGCACACTGGAGATGCACAATAATTATCTAATGCAGGGGTCAGCAAACTTCCTGTCAAGGGCCAGATAGTATCAGGCCAGCAGGCCATGTAGTCTTGGTTGCAACTACTCAACTATTCTACTACTCTTCACTGTAGCCCCAAAGCAGCCACAGGCAATGGATGAACAAATGGGTGCTGACCAATTTGGTCCGCAGGCCAGACGTTGCCCACCCCTGATCTACTGAATGAATAAATCATCAGAGAATTCACTTTACTATATAAATGAATGTTCCAGATAAATGGAAGTCTATTCTTTAAATCCATAAAGGTTTTATTTTTGCTTTGCCTAGTTTGAGATTTTCATAAATTGTATTTCTATAGCAGCCTACCTTTTTAAAAAGCATATTCAAAGCATAACTTTTTTTCCCCACATAACTCAGGATGATCATAAAAGCAATTATTTTACAATGCTGCAATTCATTACTGCCTTCTGAGAGTTTGGTGCACTGGGTTATTTAACCCAACTCCAGAAAGCCCCAAACCTCTATTGTTTTTAATCATAGCATCCACTTGTGATTTTTCTGTCTCCTCCCTGTCTAGTGGGCTCTGAGCACTTTCTTTTCCATTCTGCCAGTGTGCCCTTTAGGGGCATTACACTGGCTTTTCACAACATAAGTCCAAGGAATATCCAGTGCCCAACTCATGCTCCAATATTCCCTACTTTTTCTTCCCACAGAGCCCTGGGACTCAGCCTGCTCCTTGCTCCTTATCCTCCCTTACCAACTTTATCCATTTATGATTCTCCCCTTCCCCTGATCTCAGAGTTGGCCAAAGAGTAGGATACAGCCTCCCCAGAACCCCTTCCCCTTTTTGAAGTTCTCTAGGGACCCAGCCAATCATAGCATTGAGCTCGAAGTTCAGGACACTGGTAGCCTTCAGTAGTCTCTTCATCAGAAGGGAGGTAGGGATAACATTAGTCTTTACATCAGATCCTGACACATGGCTCCCATTGGGCCAGATACCTGGGAACTAAAAAAGTTAAGCTGACTGAACCACCACCCCATCTTCCCATCACCACCATCACCACAGACACACATTCAACATACAATGGTGAAACAAGGACCAGATAATCTCAGTAATCGTTCCCATTCAGAAAGGGGAAGAATGATCAACCCAGATTCAAGGCATGGAGATATAATCTCCACCTCCCTTCTTGATGGAAGACTCTACAGTGTCATCTAGTAAAGCTATGGATGCAAGAAAGGAAGAATTTGTGACCATTTATACAATCTATCATACTCAATATATTAGAAACATAAACAGAAAATGTTGCTGCTGTAACAAATTACTACAAGCTTAGTGGCTTGAGACAACATGAATTTACTATCTCATAATTCTGTAGTTCAGAAATCAACATAGATCTCACTGGCCTAAAATCAAGATGTAAACAACACTGCATCCCTTTCTGGAGGTTCTAGTGAAGTGCCTATTTCCTAGCCTCTTCCACATTCTATAAGCTGCCTGAATCCCTTGGCTTGCGGCTCCCTTCCCGCATCTTCAAAGCATCTATCTGACCATTCTTACAGCATCACATTTCTGTCTGACCATAGCTAGAAAGTTCTCCACTTTTAAGGACTCATGATTAGTTTGGGCCTACCCAGATAGTCCTGGATAATCTCCACATCTCAAAGCCCATAATCTTAATCACATCAACAAAGTCCCTTTTGCCATATAAGGTAATATATGCACAGGTTCCAGGGAATATGGCATGGACTTCTTTGGTGGTTCATTATTCTGTTGACCACACTCAGGAACTCAGACTATGACAGTTCCATCACATAATGATGCTGTTATGTCAAGACAAAGATTCAGAGTTTATCAAATCAAAAGAGTCAGCTCAGGCTGTCACAACAGAACACAGCAGACTGGGAGGCTCAAGCAACAGAAATTTATTTTCTCACAGTCCTGAAGACTAGAAGTCTGAGATCAGGGTACAACAGGTCAGATTCTGGTGAGAGCTCTCTTCCTGAATTGCAGACACCCACCTTTTCACCGAGTCCTCACATGGCAGAAAGAGAGACAGAGACAGAGAGAGAAATCTCTTCCTCTCCTTATAAAGCCACAGTCCCATTGGATTAGGACCCACCTCTATGACCTCATTTAACCTTGATTACCTCCTAAAGACCCCATCTCCAGATAGAGTCACATTAAGGATTAGGGCTTCAACATCTGAATTCTGAGGGGACAGTCCACAGCAGGAGCTTTCACCTGCAGGTGACCCGTGACGGCAAAGCAAATCATATGGCCAGGCCTGGATTCAAGGAGGAAGCAAAACATTTCTCGAATATTCATGCAAGGAGAGAAGAACTGAAAGTATTGGCAAGCATCGGTTATATCTACCCAGAGCCATTGGTGGGTTTTAAGCAGGACTGTGACACAATCAGATACATGTAATAGAAAGATCTCCCTGGCATTGTTGTAAAGGATGGATTACAGGAATCCTTGTAATCAAGGAGACTGCTTGGAAGCTCTTGATATAGTCTAGGGGAAGGAAAAGATCAAAATGGGCTATGGCAGTAAGAACGGAAGGAAGTGGTGCATAGGAACTTACACAGTATATGCCAGCAATGACTTTCTTCTGCAAAACGAATTTTCAAGAAATACATGTTACATGTGCATATCCAAAATTATCAGGGAATGTGCTTTCAGTGACAAACGAGTCTCGGATAACTTAAAGCTTAAATCTTGGGAGTTGCAAACATGTTTATTTTAACTGTTTGGGGATAAAAATCTTTGTAAGCTTTTACAGAATATACTGAAATGGTTTTGGATGCTGTCAAGTCATCATTGTGAATGTCAGTTTGTGGACTGTGCTTTAAACAGAAAGGCATTCACATGTTTTCCCCTACACTCTTCTCCTTTTGCCGTATTTTCCATACTCTTTCTCCACCAATAGAAGGTGGCTGAGGGAGGTAAAGCACAAGAAAATTTCCATCAGTACAGGGAAATTCAGTAAAGTGAGTCCCTGAGAATTGTAAACTCAAGATGCAACCAACAAGATTAATAAGCAGATTTTGAAAATCAAATGGAACCCTTCCTGTAAGTAAGAGAAAGCCACAGCCTGAATACATTCAAGGAAGAAATGCCTTGACAGAGTGGAAGTTACTTGCATGGATGTTAGAAAAAGAGGAGTCCAAGAGCAGGAAGATCAGTTTATCAGCAACTCTGTCCAGGAGCAGAGTGTGCTCTGTCCAGCAGATATGAGTATTCTGGTCCACTTGATAGTATAGTCGTCTTCATAAATTAATATCTGTCGTTGTGGTTTATACATTAGTCTCATGTGAGTTTGGTTACAGTGAGTTGCTAAGAGTGATTCCCTCTGATTGTGCTAAAAATTCTGCTTCAAGTCTACATAGATATCTCAGTTTGGGTCCTTCCAAAAGAAAAGCCCGAGACAAGAACTTGGTGTAGGTAGTTTACTGGGAAGGTAATCCCAGGAATCAGAAATGAGAGAGGGGAAAAGAGAGAAAAGGATGGAGAAGCCAATGTAGGGGCACACTATTGAGGTCACTGCTTTAAGTACACTGGGACCCTCTGAGAACCACACAGAAAGCCTCCTAAAATTACCTGCCCAAAGGACTGGAGGCTGGAGCATTTATCCATTGGTTCTCAGCCCCCACTGGTTGGAGGTGACCCCCAAGAGTGTTAAATACACACACACACACACACACACACACACACTCTTACTTCCCAGCTGTGCTTGTGCATGCTAAGTGGGCTCCTAGTCACTAGGACAAAAAGTGGAAACACATGGCTGACGCTTCAAGCAGAACACTGTTAGCACAAGAGAAGCAGATCACATAGAGCGATCCCCTGCAAACACAGCTAAAAGCGATGGTGGTCTAAGGCGATGCGACGCGGGGCACCAGGGGTGTCTGCAGTGCTGGTCAGCCCTGCATGAGTAGCCACATGTTAGCTCTTCTATCTCACTGCATGCTAACGAAACCATTAAGGGAGCCTTTGCTCCCCAATCACAACTTCAGTGCAGAGCCATGAGGTCATTTTGTCTTGCTTCTCAAAGTACCATAGTTAATCTTGAATCTAGAGTTTCCTTTTCCATTGTAAAAATTGGCAGTAGACTTATCAAGTTTCAAGCTGACATTAAGCTGCTTTTGTGCTACAGAAGCAAGTCTGCCAAAGAAGCCAAGCCTTGGATATAATTGCTTTAAAAAATCCTTTAAACCACTTTCTCTTTGGGTGGGGGAAAAAAATAACAAGTTGTGGGCATGAAAGTAAAAAAGAAAATAAATAAGAGCATCAAAAAAGAAAGTGCAAAAGCTCTGAGGACTCATGTGAGAGGCAGGATTTGGTTCCCCATAAGGGCAACACGGCTACAAGGCATTGCTGAATACTTGTGGTTACAGCAGGATCTAGGCAGCTGGACTCGGCTCCCTCCTCAGTCCCTCCAATGGACTGTTTCGTGTTCTCATTAACATGGACTTAGAAATAAAGCAAATCAGAGTTCAAATTTCACCTTCATCACCTGTTCCCTATGTGATCTTGAGCAAGCTATTTAACTTCTTAAACCTCAGAGACCTCGTTGGTAAGATACAGCTAGTAATTGCTCATCTACAGGACTATTGTGAGAATTAAATGAATTATACAGGTAAAGCACTTTGGGCAGTGCCAGACAGACGGTAACTTTCAACGTTGGAAATGCCGAGCCATGGCGGCGGCACCCTAGAAACACCTAACGTGAGGTCAAGCACGGGGTAGAGGCTTCATAAATATTGATTCCCCTTTCAGCTGCGTTTTATAGGAGCTAAGAGCTTTAACAAAACTGTGCAAAGTAAGGAATGGCTCATTATTCTAAAATAAATGTAGAAGATGGTAACTCAAGGGGTGCTTTAACTTCTCTGGAAAATTTAGAGTGAATAAGACAAACTGTTTCCGTAAGGCCATGTTTAAGACCGAAAACAAAATGCTGGAGTTCACACCATCTGTTCTGCCCTTTTGAGGCCAGCTGACCGCACCTTCCCATCCCCGCTTCTCTTGCCCCCTCATGTGAACACAACTCTTTTCCATGATTCTCCATCCCTCCTCATGTGCATTTGACCTGCTAGACCTGACTTCATTTCCCTGATCCAAGACCCTCATCCCTACTCCAGCTCCAGCTCCATTTCTGAATCTTTTGAATATGGCAACTTTCTAGACTCCTCTTTTAACTTCTTTGGACTTCAGATACCACTTGAGTTCACTTGTTCATCATTCAGTCATTCCCACAAATATTTATGGACAGCCTCTATGGACCCCACAATGTTCTGGGCACTGGGATACAGTGAAAAACAAAATACACAAGTCCCCTGCCCTAGATATTTTCTAGTCTAGTGCATAATAAAATGAGCAAATTAATACATAATGTCAAGTGCCCCACATTTTCTCAGTAGAGAAATTCACTCTTGCCTCGCATCCTGTAGACCATACAACAATAGGACTCTCCCCCAATCCCCAGGATGCAGACCCATATTTATGCCATTCTTACCATTCTATCATGGACCACTTTCAAGAGGATCATTTTCCACAAAGGTCAAGGTGCAAGCATGTCAAAATTTTACCCACTAGTGGAAAAAATTAGAGGAAGGGGTATGGAATTTTACTTCCAAGGCCTCTTACAAGGGTGACAATTGCTTCATCTTCCTTAAAGAGCAATTACAATAGTCCATTCAAGATTCAACAGATGGCTAATACCCTGAAATGATGGCCACTGTGAAGTTTTACCTATGACACCGGATGATTTTCTATCCTTTGCTGGGTTTAGAGAGAAGCACCTGGGATACAGAAAAGCTTCCTATGAGAAATAAGAAAAGAGGTCCATGATATGAAACTGTGGCTCACGGTATCTCCAGTGACACACAGGCCAGTCAATCTGAGGCTTCCTTTTTGTGTTATGCCCACACCTTTTAAACTTTGTTATATTTCCCTGCTGCTTCTACTGCCAAGGTTTCAGTGCACCAGTCAACCCCAGACTGTCCACAATTCTTCTGCAGTCCAACTGTTAACCATTTTGATGGACCCTTCCCTGCTGGCTCCCTCCAGGTAAAGAAGTGACGACTTCTTCCTAGATTAGCAGCCATTTTAAATGATAGCCCCCAAACTCAGCAGATGCTAAAAGAATGCTTTAAAAATGTTTTTGGCACGGTTCAGCTGGAGAGCTACATGGACACCTGCCCTCTGGTCCCTCCTCCGACAGCATTCTGGGAGGACGGACAAATCACACCTGTGAGCAGCCAGGAACACTGCATTGCCCACAGCTGACCACACATATTCCTGGCCTGTCAGGTTGAATACATTTATTTGTTTCTGCAAGGCAAAGAGGTTAGGACTGTTGCTTTCATTTTAAGCAACTGCAAGGTAAATCAGTCCACATGCACTAGAGGTAAACCAGACCACAGAACTTGGGTTTCATTCCCTGGCAGACAACCAGACCTCAAATTATAAATCTGAAGGTCAACCTCAGTGCTTTTTTCATCCTCTATATCCAATTAATGCCCAACTCCTCTTGACTCTATTTCTCAATGTCTTCCACATCTGCCTTCTTCTCCAACCCCATTGACAGTTCCTTACCTCAGAGCCATTTCACCTTCCACCTGGATCACTGTCACAGTCTCCTAAATGTTCCTCTTACCACTAACCTCACTCTCAATCTCTGACTCTCCAATATTTCTTCCACACTGTCACCAGAGCAACCTTTCTAAAATTCAAAATGTATTTTATTACTGATCCTCTTAAACGGGTTTGGTGACTCTTCAATCCCTACCGAATAAAGACTAAACTTAATCTTTCAAACAAGCCTATGATCTCATCCCTGACCATTTATCTGACCCTCCCGGAAAACCATGCTTGTGAACTCCTTGAGATTCTAAACACATTCCCACGTGTCCACTCCTCCAGCCTGAACTGGCTTCCCTCCCAAACCCCATCTCTTATCTGCAAACAGCTTACTCATCACTCACTACTAGACAATAATCTTTAGGGCAAGGGCATTATGTAATTTTTCTCTGTCCCAGCACTTTGCTTGGCATGTAGTAACCACTGAGTAAGTAATATGTGTTGAAAGAATTAATGAGTAAGTTGAAAAGAATAAATCAAATGTCTCCTGGCACTAGAGACATGTTAGCTCAAATATCTTCTCTCTCATTACTACTAACATTTGTTATTTAGTCTCATATTACCGCAACTGAATCATAACCATGGCCACATGATCTCATCCCTTCAGATCCACATCTGACACTGGTCTATCTAGCACACTGTTCCACATTACCAGTGTTCCAAAGGAACAGCTCTGACCATGACATCTGACTGTTAAAATCCCTGTAGCACTCCCCACTGTCAATTCCATGACTTGACATCCTGTGGCCTCCAGGTTCTGGTTTCAACCCACCAATTCAAGTTTATTACCCTCCATTCTTCCACAAGCCCTCTGCTAAACAACCCACCAAAGTCAATGTAACTTCCTAATAAAATATTTTAGTCATGCTGTGTCTTTTGCTAAAAATTCCTTACCAATTCAATCGTCATCATTTCCCTAGATCTACCTCAGAAAGCATCTCCTTCCAAAACCTTCCATGATCACCCCTGTCAAAAAGGATTCCAATCTTCTGAACTTCTATGGCATTTTTTTCTATAAGTCTTCCAGGCACTACCAAATTGTATCTTTATTACAATTATTGATGAATATATTTCCACTCAAATGCAATTTCGCAGTCATTGAAGGCCATAACTCAACCTCATCCATCATGTCATCAATAGCAGAGTCCAACACATTCTCTTGCAGGTGGTAAACTCTCAAGAAAAAATTTAATTAGTTATTCAGTT
This sequence comes from Balaenoptera borealis, assembly GCF_965194805.1. Taxonomy (NCBI): domain Eukaryota; kingdom Metazoa; phylum Chordata; class Mammalia; order Artiodactyla; family Balaenopteridae; genus Balaenoptera; species Balaenoptera borealis. The sequence goes on from NC_138866.1 coordinate 21,305,061, forward strand.
ATCCAGCCCACTAAGAGCACAGGTCATTCTGGATAATAATATTTCTTACATATATCAGTGCGTGAATGTACAAACCCCACCTGCCGTCGTTTTTGCACCTCACTACAACCTCACAAGAGAAAAAAGGAGAACCTTCACTATTTCAGAGAGAAACCCTACTTCTGTTAAATCTTCAGGGTTGTTCAGTTAGTACACGGAGGAGCTAGAATTTGAATCCAAATGCCCAAGCATTATATTCCACTGGCTTTTCCCCACTATTGGTACCTTGTACAGAAGCCTACCGCCCCCCCAAGGTGTGCTCCTCATGCATGTGAATCCAGTAAAAGCAGCCCTGCCCCCACCCCAAGCTCCTTTCCGACTTTCTGACTTTCTCCAGGGCTTGACGTGCTTTAAAACAGAAAACAGTGCTCCTGGCTTTTCCCACCATCCTCTTCCTGGGTTCGTTGGCCTGTTGATCCAGGCTTATGCCTCACCTGGTATTTAAATCACCCCTTTTGTGGAACTGGTCAGCTAGGTAGAATGATACTATGGGAACCCACTCAGAACCCCAGAGTTGGCATAAAGACTATTTTAAGCTGAAGACATTTGAGATTCAACTGATGCAGAAAAGCCTTCTCAGAGCTTTCCTTATCTAACTAAAAGCTTCGGAAATGGCTGGGTCTCTAATGGGACTCTGCCACTAACTGTAGTTTATCAAGCACATCACTCTCACCTCTGGACCTCTGAGTTCTTACCAGTAAAATAAGAGACTTGAACTGACTAGGTGACCTCCGAGGTTCCTTCCACCCTGTTAATTCTATGATACTCATTTAGGGCCCTGGTAGCTAAGCCAGAGGAGTGTGAGTGACGTCCAAAACTGGGTCGAGATGCTTGCTTCATACCTGTCCATCTCATATTCTGAAAACGCTTCAGGATGGAGGACTTGGGCCTTTCTTTAATCCCAAAGCCAGAGGATTGGGTTCTACCTGGCAGGAACAGAACTGCATGTTTCTTACAATAAAAGCTACATCAATTGAAAAAAAAAAAAAAACTTCTGAAAAATGAGGCTGCCGTAAGTTTCCTTTTAGGGGATGGGTCTACTCCCAGGAAGATGATGGAGGGTAAACGTACCACAAATCCCCTCTCCAGAGGAGTTCCATGGCCATGAAGAAGACAGAAAGACCCCTCGCACCTGCATAAACAAACATTATCACAAACATTCATATCTCCCATTTGTTCTCCAAAACCCATTTGTCTTTCCTACAGAAACCTATAGAAGTCTCATTTCCTCTCTTTCCCCTACTAAGTTAGAAATATAAGCCTCTCACTTTAATCATTTAAATAGCTAGCTACTTCTTTTTTTAACTCCCATAGACACAGGAATAAATCTTTTTTCTCCTGTTAACCTGTTTTTTGTCAGTTTAATTCACAGGCCCCCAGTTACAGAACCAAAGGAGCATGATGATGGAGTCCATGAGCCAAGTTGAATTTAAGCTAAATTCGCAAGCTAGAAAGGAGGACAGAGTAGCAGTTAAGCTCACAGGTTCTGAAATCAGACTGCCAGTTTCAAATCTTGGCTAGCTGCATACCCTGGACAGTTAACACAACTTCTGTGTGCCTCAGTTTCCTAATCTATACAAGATGGGTGATAATAGTCTCTTCCTCATGGGATCACTGTGAGCTTAAATGAACTCATCAATGCAGGGTCCAGCATAGTGCCTGGCATATAAGTAGCCAGAAGTTTAGCTGAAATAACAGGATATTGACTGATAATTTTTGTGTGTCCCCAGAATTGGCAACGAAGACCCCAAGCTATGAATAAAGATGTTCTACAAACCCCACATTCTAAACAAAGCTGTCAACACCCGGGGCCAGGTACTTTAGCTTACTAAGACTGAACTGCCCTTCCACCTTCCACCACTACTCACCACTACAAATGTCCACCCCTTCCCAATCCATAAAGGAGAACTCTGGAAGGGCCAGAGGGGGAGGTTACGGAGTCATCAGGGCCGTGGGCCTTCTCAGAGCATGTAGGGTCCATAATGGGATGTTACTTCTCCATATTCAAGAAAAGGAATGGAAAGCATCAACAGAATCCCTCAGAGAGGTTCTACTGCAAAACCTGTCTCCTGCAGCCATCATAGAGAGTTATCAGGAAGATCTTCACCCCCTACTCTTGAAGATGGGTGATATTCTTGAACATGGAAGCTAGTGCCTGCTTAAAAGTGTGAAGTTTGCCAGGGAAACCCACTTCATCAGGGTGAGAAGGGACTGTGGCACAGGGTGCATAAGGAGAATAGGATGGGAGCTCCATGCCCTAGGCTCCTGCAGCAAAGATCTCAACAGCTCTTCCATATAAAAGATCACTGAGGAAAAGCCGGAGCCCTGGGGCCATTCTGATGGTCACCCAGAGAGGAGCTGCCTCCCTAGAAAGGAGACTGGGGCCTGAGTCGATCTCAGGGGCCTAGGGAAACACCGCTGCCCTCTCTGGGGGAACCTCAGTGTTGGACAGGACGGGTAGGAACTGACCACTAAACTCACCACCAGAGGCAGATGGAAGCACATGGTGCCTGGAGATACCCAGGGTCAACTCACCACCGTATGCAGCTGCTTACTGTGAGATAAACCTGCCTGTACCTTCTCCTCCCAGACTCCCAAAGCCCTCCAATCCAAACAAAGTTAACCCCCAAAAAAGAGAGAAGGAAGAGATGGCATCTAAATGAAGGCCATTCCCACCCACATCAAAGTGCTGGAGGTGGAAGAACCCCGGACCTCAGTCAATGGATCAAACTTCTGTCAGGGTGACACAGGGAGGGGTGTTGGGGATAAGACCAAATTCATATTAAAGACTAAACTTTAAATTGATCTTGACTTTTAACATCTAAAAATGGCCAGGAAATTATAGAATCTGTCATCAGGATTGGAGAAAAAGACTTTTGTCATAGCATAAGTGAAGGTTCATAGAAAAAATAAAACTGTCTCATGCTATGCTCCAATAGAACAATTACATTATCATCAGCACTATTCGCAGACCAGAGATGCTGAATCTGCAAGAGCCCAACGCTGCACATGAGACCAGAGAGGGAAGATGGAGCCTTGAATGTGTGCGTGTGTGTGTGTGTGTGTGTGTGTAGATCAAGGGCAAGAACTAGCTCAGGAAAACCAAGAAAACTGCCAAGAATAGGGCTTGGGACCTGATGGTTTTAATCAGCCAGCACCAGTGAGGGACATAGCAGGTTGGCTGAGTTTAAAGGCACAGTATCAAGGCAGATACCTGGAACCACTTGGGGCTTTGCTGGGGTTTCATATAAATGGGGATAATGTGAAAAATATTATCACCTCCCAGCAGCTTCCTGCTTCTCTGATCACCCCTGCTTTTCATGAGAAAAATGCTAAACCACACCTTTCTTCCTACCCATCCCTTTGAAGGAGGTGGGATGGTCATGGGGAAAGGGAGGTGGACTCTTTCATCCCTGCATTGGCATCATACGTCCAAGCCAAAGTGGTAGTTACCAGAAGTCTCCACCACCCCCAGGTGGATGAGACTGGGCAGAATTCGCCTGCTCTGCAATTTCCATTCTATGCAAAGCCAACTCTGTAGTTGCCCCTAATTGGCCCCAGAAAGTAATGAGGTTTCCAGAGAAAAAGAAAAATAATATAGGAGGAGCTTCAAGATGGCAGAGGAGTAAGACGTGGAGATCACCTTCCTCCCCACAAATACAGCAGAAACACATCTACATGTGGAACAACTCCTACAGAACATATACTGAACGCTGGCAGAAGACGTCAGACTTCCCAAAAGGTAAGAAACTCCCCACGTAACCGGGTAGGGCAAAAGAAAAAACAGACAAAAGAATACAGACGAGATCTGCCCCTCTGGGAGGGAGCTGTGAAGGAGGAAAGGTTTCCACACACTAGGAGCCCCTTCGCGGGCGGAGACTGCGGGTGGCGGAGCAGGGAAGCTTCGGGGCCACGGAGGAGAGCGCAGCCACAGGGGTGCGGAGGGCAAAGTGGAAAGATTCCTGCACAGAGGATCGGTGCCGACCAGCACTCACCAGCCCGAGAGGCTTGTCTGCTCAGCCGCTAGGGCGGGTGGGGGCTGGGAGCTGAGGCTCGGGCTTTGGTCAGATCCCAGGGAGAGGACTGGGGTTGGCTGCGTGAACACAGCCTGAGGGGGCTAGTGCGCCACAGCTAGCCGGGAGGGAGTCTGGGAAAAAGTCTGGAGCTGCCGAAGGGGCAAGAGACTTTTTCTTGCCTCTTTGTTTCCTGGTGTGCGAGGAGAGGGGATTCAGAGCGCCGCTTAAAGGAGCTCCAGAGACGGGCGCGAGCTGCAGCTATCAGCGCGGACCCCAGAGACGGGCATGAGACGCTAAGGCTGCTGCTGCCGCCACCAAGAAGCCTGTGTGCGAGCACAGGTCACTCTCCACACCGCACCTCCCGGGAGCCTGTGCAGCCTGCCACTGCCAGGGTCCCGTGATCCAGGGACAACTTCCCCGGGGGAAAACATGGTGCGCCTCAGGCTGGTGCAATGTCACGCTGGCCTCTGCGGCCGCAGGCTCACCCCACATTCCATACCCCTCCCTCCCCCCGGCCTGAGTGAGCCAGAGCCCCCGAAGCAGCTGCTCCTTTAACCCCGTCCTGTCTGAGCGAAGAACACACGCCCTCAGGCCACCTACGCGCAGAGGCGGGGCCAAATCCAAAGCTGAACCCCAGGAGCTGTGTGAACAAAGAAGAGAAGGGAAATCTCTCCCAGCAGCCTCAGGAGCAGCGGATTAAATCTCCACATTCAACTTGATGTACCCCGCATCTGTGGAATACCTGAATAGACAACAAATCATCCCAAATTGAGGAGGTGGACTTTGGGAGCAACAATATATTTTTTTTTTCCCTTTTTCTCTTTTTGTGAGTGTGTATGTGTATGCTTATATGTGTGATTTTGTCTGCATAGCTTTGCTTTTACCATTTGTCCTAGGGTTCTGTCTGTCCATTTTTTTGGGTTTTTTTAGTATAGTTTTTAGTGCTTGTTATCATTGGTGGATTTGTTTTTTGGTTTGGTTGCTCTCTTCCTTCTTTCTTCCTTTTTTTTTTTTTATTACTTTAAAAAATTTTTTTAATAATTTTTTTTATTCTTTATTTTAATAACTTTATTTTATTTTATTTTATTTTATCTTCTTCTTTCTTTCTTTTTTTTTCTCCATTTTATTCTGAGCCGTGTGGATGACAGGCTCTTGGTGCTCCAGCCAGGCGTCAGGGCTGTGCCTCTGAGGTGGGAGAGCCAAGTTCAGGACATTGGTCCACAAGATACCTCCCAGGTCCACATAATATCAAACGGTGAAAATCTCCCATAGATCCCCATCTCAACGCCAAGACCCAGATCCACTCAACGATCAGCAAGCTACAGTGCTGGACACCCTATGCCAAACAACTAGCAAGACAGGAACACAACCCCATCCATTAGCAGAGAGGCTGCCTAAAATCATAATAAGGCCACAGGCACCCAAAAACACACCACCAGACGTGGACCTGCCCACCAGAAAGACAAGATCCAGCCTCATCCACCAGAACAGAGGCACTAGTCCCCACCACCAGGAAGCCTACACAGCCCACTGAACCAACCTTAGCCACTGGGAGCAGACACCAAAAACAACGGGAACTACGAACCTGCAGCCTGTGAAAAGGAGACCCCAAACACAGTAACTTAAGCAAAATGAGAAGACAGAGAAACACACAGCAGATGAAGGTGCAAGGTAAAAATCCACCAGACCTAACAAATGAAGAGGAAATAGGCAGTCTACCTGAAAAAGAATTCAGAATAATGATAGTAAAGATGATCCAAAATCTGGATATAGAGTGGAGAAAATACAAGAAACGTTTAACACGGACCTAGAAGAACTAAAGAGCAAACAAACAGTGATAAACAACACAATAAATGAAATTAAAAATTCTCTAGAAGGGATCAATAGCAGAATAACTGAGGCAGAAGAACGGATAAGTGACCTGGAAAATAAAATAGTGGAAATAACTACTGCAGAGCAGAATAAAGAAAAAAGAATGAAAAGAATTGAGGACAGCCTCGGAGACATCTGGGACAAGATTAAACGCACCACCATTCGAATTACAGGGGTCCCAGAAGAAGAAGAGAAAAAGAAAGGGACTGAGAAAACATTTGAAGAGATTATAGTTGAAAACTTCCCTAATATGGGAAGGAAAATAGTCAATCAAGTCCAGGAAGCACAGACAGACCCATACAGGATAAATCCAAGGAGAAACACGCCAAGACACATATTAATCAAACTATCAAAAATTAAATATAAAGAAAACATATTAAAAGCAGCAAGGGAAAAACAACAAATAACACACAAGGGAATCCCCATAAGGTTAACATCTGATCTTTCAGCAGAAACTCTGCAAGCCAGAACGGAGTGGCAGGACATATTTAAAGTGATAAAGGAGAAAAACCGACAACCAAGATTACTCTACCCAGCAAGGATCTCATTCACATTGACGGAGAAATTAAAACCCTTATGGACAAGCAAAAGCTACAAGAATTCAGCACCACCAAACCAGCTTTACAACAAATGCTAAAGGAACTTCTCTAGGCAGGAAACACAAGAGAAGGAAAAGACCAAAAATAACAAACCCAAAACAATTAAGACAATGGTAATAGGAACATACATATAGATAATTACCTTAAATGTAAATGGATTAAATGCTCCAACCAAAAGACACAGATTGGCTGAATGGATATAAAAACAAGACCCGTATATATGCTGTCTACAAGAGACCCACTTCAGACCTAGGGACACACACAGACTGAAAGTGAGGGGATGGAAAAAGATATTCCATGCAAATGGAAATCAAAAGAAAGCTGGAGTAGCAATTCTCATATCAGACAAAATAGACATTAAAACAAAGACTATTACAAGAGACAAAGAAGGACACTACATAATGATCAAGGGATCAATCCAAGAGGAAGATATAACAATTGTAAATATTTATGCACCCAACATAGGAGCACCTCAATACATAAGGCAAATACTAACAGCCATAAAAGGGGAAATCAACAGTAACACCATAGTAGGGAACTTTAACACCCCACTTTCACCAATGGACAAATCACCCAAAATGAAAATAAATAAGGAAACACAAGCTTTAAATGATACACTAAACAAGATGGACTTAATTGATATTCATAGGACATTCCATCCAAAAACAACAGAATACACATTCTTCTGAAGTGCTCATGGAACATTCTCCAGGATAGATCATATCTTGGGTCAAAAATCAAGCCTTGGTAAATTTAAGAAAATTGAAATCATATCAAGTATCTTTTCCGACCACAACGCTATGAGACTAGATATCAATTACAGGAAAAAACCTGTAAAATATACAAACACATGGAGGCTAAACAATACACTACTTAATAACCAAGAGATCACTGAAGAAATCAAAGGGGAAATCAAAAAATACATAGAAACAAATGACAGTGAAAATACGACGACCCAAAACCTATGGGATGCAGCAAAAGCAGTTCTCAGAGGGAAGTTTATAGCAATACAATCCTACCTCAAGAAACAAGAAACATCTCAAATAAACTCCTAACCTTACACCTAAAGCAATTAGGGAAAGAAGAACAAAAAAACCCCGAAGTTAGCAGAAGGAAAGAAAGCATAAAGATCAGATCAGAAGTAAATGAAAAAGAAATGAAGGAAACGATAGCAAAGATCAATAAAACTAAAAGCTGGTTCTTTGAGGAGATAAACAAAATTGATAAAACATTAGTCACACTCATCAAGAAAAAAAGGGAGAAGACTCAAAACAATAGAATTAGAAATGAAAAAGGAGAAGTAACAACTGACACTGCAGAAATACAAAGGATCATGAGAGATTACTACAAGCAACTATATGCCAATCAAATGGACAACCTGGAAGAAATGGACAAATTCTTAGAAATGCACAACCTTCCGAGACTGAACCAGGAAGAAATAGAAAATCTGAACAGACCAATCACAAGCACTGAAATTGAGACTGTGATTAAAACTCTTCCAACAAACAAAAGCCCAGGACCAGATGGCTTCACAGGCGAATTCTATCAAACACTTAGAGAAGAGCTAACATCTACCCTTCTCAAACTCTTCCAAAATATAGCAGAGGGAGGAACACTCCCAAACTCATTCTATGAGGCCGCCATCACTCTGATACCAAAACCAGACAAAGATGTCACAAAGAAAGAAAACTACAGGCCAATATCATTGATGAACATAGATGCAATAATCCTCAACAAAATACTAGCAAACAGAATCCAACAGCGCATTAAAAGGACCATACAGCATGATCAAGTGGTGTTTATCCCAGGAATGCAAGGCTTCTTCAATATATGCAAATCAATCAATGTGATACACCATCACTGTGATACACATCAATGTGATATTAACAAATTGAAGGAGAAAAACCATATGATCATCTCAATAGATGCAGAGAAAACTTTCAACAAAATTCAACACCCATTTATGATAAAAACCCTCCAGAAAGTAGGCATAGAGGGAACTTACCTCAACATAATAAACGCCATATATGACAAACCCACAGCCAACATCGTCCTCAATGGTGAAAAACTGAAACCATTTCCACTAAGATCAGGAACAAGACAGGGTTGCCCACTCTCACCACTATTATTCAACATAATTTTGGAAGTTTTAGCCGCAGCAATCAGAGAAGAAAAAGAAATAAAAGGAATCCAAATTGGAAAAGAAGAAGTAAAGCTGTCACTGTTTGCAGATGACATGATACTATACATAGAGAATCCTAAAGCCTACCAGAAAACTACTAGAGCTAATCAATGAATTTGGTAAAGTAGCAGGATACAAAATTAATGCACAAAAATCTCTTGCATTCCAATACACTAATGATGAAAAATCTGAAAGTGAAATTAAGAAAACACTCCCATTTACCATTGCAACAAAAAGAATAAAATATCTAGGAATAAACCTACCTAAGGAGACAAAAGACCTATATGCAGAAAAGTATAAGACACTGTTGAAAGAAATTAAAGATGATACCAACAGATGGAGAGATACACCATGTTCTTGGATTGGAAGAATCAACATTGTGAAAATGACTATACTACCCAAAGCAATCTATAGATTCAATGCAATCCCTATCAAACTACCAATGGCATTTTTCACAGAACTAGAACAAAACATTTCACAATTTGTATGGAAATACAAAAGACCCCGAAGAGCCAAAGCAATCTTGAGAAAAAAAATGCAGCTGGAGGAATCAGGCTCCCTGACTTCAGGCGATACTACAAAGCTACTGAAATCAAGACAGTATGGTACTGGCAGAAAAACAGAACTATAGATCAATGGAACAGGATAGAAAGCCCAGAGATAAACCCACGCACATATGGTCATCTTATCTTTGATAAAGGAGGCAAGAATATAGAATGGAGAAAAGACAGCCTCTTCAACAAGTGGCACTGGGAAAACTGGACAGCTACATGTAAAAGAATAAAATTAGAACACTCCCTAACACCATAAACAAAAATAAACTCAAAATGGATTAAAGACCTAAATGTAAGGCCAGACACTATCAAACTCTTAGAGGAAACATAGGCAGAACACTCTATGACATAAATCACAGCAAGATCCTTTTGGACCCACCTCCTAGAGAAATGGAAATAAAACCAAAAATAAACAAATGAGACCTAATGAAACTTAAAAGCTTCTGCACAGCAAAGGAAACCATAAACAAGACGAAAAGACAACCCTCAGAATGGGAGAAAATATTTGCAAAAGAAGCAGCTGACCAAGGATTAATCTCCAAAATATAAAAACAGCTCATGCAGCTCAATATCAAAAAAACAAACAACCCAATCCAAAAAAGGGCAGAAGACCTAAAGAGACATTTCTCTGAAGAAGATATACAGATTGTCAACAGACACATGACAGAATGCTCAACATCATTAATCATTAGAGAAATGCAAATCAAAACTACAATGAGATATCATCTCACACTGGTCAGAATGGCCATCATCAAAAAATCTACAAACAATAAATGCTGGAGAGGATGTGGAGAAAAGGGAACACTCTTGCACTGTTGGTGGGAATGTAAATTGATACAGCCACTATGGAGAACAGTGTGGAGGTTCCTTAAAAAACTAAAAATAGAACTACCATACGACCCAGAAATCCCACTACTGGGCATATACCCTGAGAAAACCATAATTCAAAAAGAGTCATGTGGGCTTCCCTGGTGGCGCAGTGGTTGAGAATCTGCCTGCTAATGCAGGGGACGCGGGTTCGAGCCCTGGTCTGGGAAGATCCCACATGCCGCGGAGCAACTAAGCCCGTGAGCCACAACTGCTGAGCCTGCGCATCTGGAGCCTGTGCTCCGCAACAAGAGAGGCCGCGATAGTGAGAGGCCCGCGCACCACGATGAAGAGTGGCCCCCGCTTGCCGCAACTAGAGAAAGCCCTTGCACAGAAACGAAGACCCAACACAGCCATAAATAAAATAAATAAATAAATTTAAAAAAAAAAAAAAAAAAAAAAAGAGTCATGTACCAAAATGTTCATTGTAGCTCTATTTACAATAGCCAGGACATGGAAACAACCTAAGTGTCCATCGACAGATGAATGGATAAAGAAGATGTGGCACATATATACAATGGAATATTACTCAGCCATAAAAAGAAACGAAATTGAGTTATTTGTAGTGAGGTGGATAGACCTAGAGTCTGTCATACAGAGTGAAGTAAGTCAGAAAGAGAAAAACAAATACCATATGCTAACACATATATACGGAATCTAAAAAACAACAAAAAAAATGGTCATGAAGAACCTAGGGGCAAGACAGGAATAAAGACGCAGACCTAGTAGAGAATGTACTTGAGGATACGAGGAGGGGGAAGGGTAAGCTGGCACAACGTGAGAGAGTGGCATGGACATATATACACTACCAAATGTAAAATAGATAGCTAGTGGGAAGCATCCTCATAGCACAGGGAGATCAGCTCGTGCTTTGTGACCACCTAGAGGGGTGGGATAGGGAGGGTGGGAGGGAGGGAGATGCAAAAGGGAAGAGATATGGGGATATATGTATATGTATAACTGATTCACTTTGTTATACAGCAGAAACTAACACACCACTGTAAAGCACTTATACTCCAATAAAGATGCTATTAAAAAAAAAAAAAGAAAAGTAATGTAGGGATTGTAAAGAAACTAGAATGCTACTCTCACCCCCAAGGTAGCTCCTCTCCTGGAGAATGATCTGTAGAGTGTGATCTGGGTGGGTGTCTTTTCTGGTGGTCAAAACCACTGGTCCAAACTCCTAGGCAAAGAGTGCTGATGCAGTGCCTGAGAGAGGGTCTCCACCCTGCCATGGAGAAAGAAGGGTAGGAGCTATTGCAGCTGCAGCCTTGACTTCGCTGCTAGGAAATCACCGCACTTCCCTAAAGAGCCATGCCCAAGGGCATTCACCACTGCCCTTGAATGACTAATGTTTGCAAACCAGCCTTGAGTTTAGCCTCCCTTAGGGAGGAGTGCCACGAGGATGAATGCAGAGCTGAACACAGACTGCCGCAGGGGGCTGGGAGAAAACTTCCTTGCAACAGCAAGTGAGACTTTTGAAAAAAAAAAAAAGCAAGTTGTTTCAGAGAAATTCTAGAGTCCCACCAAAAAGTCTGCAATGCATTGGGACACAAGGGATCAGCCCCGCGGTGGTCTGCTCGCCACCTCTCTCCCCAGAATACACTCCATCAGGGAGGACTCTGCTTCTAAAATATCCTCCTAGCTCACTGCTTCTCTTCCCATCCCCTCTTCAATATATTTATTTTAAGACGTTCTATATAACTTCCAATAAAAATAAGAAATACTTAATATAGAAAACTTGGAAAATATTTTAAAAAGTTTAAAGAAGACAAAAAAAAAAAAAAGAATCACCCCCAAGGCAGCCACCCAGAGAGAGACTGACAATATTTTGGTATGTCTGCTTCCAGACTTTAATGTTATGTGAGTTATGAATAAATACATCTATATACACTTTAATAGAACTGAAATAGAATTTGGAAAATTGAGCTCACACTGCAAACTCTGGAATCAATTGCTTACGTGTAATCCTATCTCTTGCTATCTGTGTCTCAGCTGTAACAGATGAGACCTACTCACCTACATCAGAGAGTTGTTATAAAGAATAAATGAAATAATACAGGAAGGCTCTAATAACAGGACATAGCACATGTGGGATGAATAAATATATATGTGAGTTGTTACTGCTGTTGTTATTATTATCATTATTATTATTACTGGCTGCAGTTTGCTTTTTTTATACACGTATTTTTTTCTGTGCCTGAGAAGCAGTTTACAAGAATGAGCACTGCTCCTGCTTCCCAATCAATACAGCAGCAGCAAACCTAAGATGCTGTCTGGTTTGATACCATTCTCAGCCAACACCCTGACCTTGCCAGCATCTTCCTGCAAGAGGCTGATGTGACAGGATGGCTGGTGCAGACTCAAATACCTGGAGGAGCAAAGGAAGGTTGTGGAGGTTTCAGCCAAGCCAGCATCACAGCTGTCCTCAATTACCACAAACAGATGCTGGCAGCTCGACTCATTAGAAATGCAACCCAATCACCTTGGCAATCTAATCCGCTTACTGGAAACTCCATAGATAGGAAGACCCTGCGCTCCCAATTCCCTCAGTCAAGTCAATGAGGGTTACTCTCCCTATCCTGAGGAAAAGCAGCCCCAAGCATATACTCCACATGGCACATCTCCATGGGGACTAGAGCAGTGGTTCTCAATCAGGGTAGATGTTACTCCCCACCAGTTACGTGGCAATGACTGGAGATGTTTTTGGTTGTCACAACTAAAAGGAGTCTGTCATTCAATCCAGTGGACTGCATTCAAGGGTGCTGTCAAACATCTACAAGGTACAGGGAGCCCCCAAAAGAGAAAACTATCTAACCCCAAATGTCAATGGCGCCAAGATTAACAAACCCTTGATGAGAGACCCCAAACACATACATTAAAGTCCTTTAAGTTAAAAGTGAGAAATGGCTGTCCCCAGTGAAACAGGTCATCTTGAAGGTCTGTAACATAGATCACAGAAGTGAGCAGATTGGATATATTTATGAGATAAGGTAACTACATTCTCTATATCTTTTCTCTAGGTTGGGTGGAGGGGGAAGGGAGTCAGAGGATATATACATTCCTAAGTAAAGGGCTGCCATCCAGAAACTGCACAACTTATCATGGAAAGAACAGTGAGACTTCTGGGAAGTTTTATATTCAAAAATCTAAGGCCCAACCTCAGGGGATAAAATAAAGCAGCCACCTTATGATGCTTAATTTTATAAGGCAACTTAACCAGGCCACAAGGTGCCCATATATTTAATTACACATTATTTCTGGGTGTATCTGTGAGGGTATTTCTGGGTGAGAGTAACATTTGAATCAGTAGAGAAAAGCAGATTGCCCTCCCCAGTGTGGGCGGGCCTCATCCAACTTGTTGAAGGTCTGAATAGAACAAAAGGGTGGAGAAAGGAAGAATTCTCTGTCTCTCTGCCTGACTGTCTTTGACCTGGGACACTGGTCTTCTCCTGCCTTCACATTCAGACTCAGACTGGAACTTACACCATCGGCTCTCCTGGGTCTCCAGCTTGCTGACTACAGAGCTTGGAACTTCTTAGCCTCCATAATCATGAGCCAGTTCCTTATAATAAATCTCTTTATGTATACATCTACATATATTGTTTCTGTGGAAAATCCAGACTAATACACTCGTCATGCTACACAGATGCTTTTTTCTCATTCTTCACGACTCAACTCAAACACAACCTCCTTAGCCAGGCTTTCCCTGAGTCCCTAACCTCACCTCTGTCTTATCCTCTGTCTCACCTCCCCTTTCCCTCCAGCTTCTTTCTCGATTTGTAATGCATGCAGGGATCTTGACTCTCATGCTCAGTATTATAGCCCCATAACCCAGCACAATGCCTCATACACAGTAGATGGTTGATTTGCTGAATGAATGGCTGATTGAATACCTAGATAGGACACAGATACAAGGAAGTCTAATACATAAGCTACTGTGGAGAGTAAGCTATGAAGTTATTCATTTATTTAGCTTTCACCGTGCTAAGGGCACTCAACTGAAGGGACCTAATGTGTAATGAGAACCACCATTTGCCAAGTGCTTTAATCTCACTGCAGATCTTTGAAACAGGTACTATTAGACCCATTTCACAGATGAGGAAACTGAGGCTCAAGGAGGTTAAGGCAGCTCCATGCATCATCAGCCTGAGAAGGAACAGAGAGGGAACTCAAATCTAGGTTTGACCTGAGAATTCTCTACTCTTATCAATACGCATAGCATACAAACATCTAGAAAACATATGGACCCCTGTTCCCAGGAAACTCACAATGAGCTAAAGAGTCAGGAAATACATGATTAAAATCAACTGGAAGTATTTCTGATCCAGCTTATGGTGCCCTCGTAATATGTGCTCTATAGTGTCATTTCAACAAGCCTCAAAATGCTGAGGGGACAGAGAGAGGAGAGTGGAAAGAGAGGTGAGTTTCATCAGGACGATGCACTTGGAGCAGCTGGGTGAGAATGTGAGCACTGGAGTCAGCTGGATGGGAGTTTGACTCCCAGCTCCACCACTTTTCTGTGTGAACCAGTCAAGCTATCAATTTTGTTGACTCTGTGATACCATCAACTTAAGACACACCACTACTTACTGTACAGTTAACAAAGTAACAGTGTTGATTAAACACAAAGCAGAGGTCAGGGCTTGTAAGATGCATCCTAATTTCTGAAATATTTAAATGTAAAAAACCATGCATATTAGAATCATGAAACATTGTGCTTTAATCTCTCTTGGCCTCAACTTTCTCTACAGAATGGGGATAACAACCTTCAAGCCATGGGCTTCTCTCACAGGTAAGCCTACCCCTAACATGCAGCACAAGGAGAGAGGGTCCTGCTTCTCCTCCCACCTCCAGCTGCATCTTGCACTGCCTGGGAGCTCACACACCTGTGAGGGGCCACCCCAGTATAAGCTCTGTCCACATATGCCTCCCCACTGCAAGCGGCTGCACCTTGGTCTCCCCTTGGGCTATCCAGGGTGGGAGCAAGCTCAGGATGAGCAGGCATGCTTCGCCTAAGGACCCTCAACCCACGGGAAGGAGGGCAGCTAAGACCTGGAGCCCCCTTGCCAGGTTCCAAGGGTGGACAGGTTATGATGATCAAATACAATAACAGATGCAACACACCTAGTTCCAAGGCTGGTATCTAGTGGAGACTCTACAAATGAGTGTTTCCACACTCGAGTAGGAAAAAGGGGCTAAACAGAATAATGGATACAGCAGCAGCTACCTATTACTTGACACCTACTACGTGCAAGACAGTGAGTTACATGCTTTCTATTCACTTTTCATTTAATTAGGAGAACTGAAGATGTGCCCGAAAAGGAAACTGTGATCAGTTGGGGAGGCCCTAGATGCCAAGAGGTCTTCTTCACATGGGAGTCACTGTTGACCTGTCAGCATGGGACTCACGTTATAAAGATTATTCTGACCAAAGACTTCAAGTGCAGTAGAGGTAGGAGACTCAGAGAAGTCAAGTGAGAGATGATTACAAAGTGGAAGTAAATGATGAAGACCTCAATTATGGTGGTGGGAATGGAAAGCAAACACTGGCAGGGAGAGAGATTTTGGAGAAGGAACCATTCAGGTTATTGAAAAGGGACAAGGGAAAGGAAGTAGTCAAGAACTACATTTTTCAGGGGACTGGGAATGTGATGGTACCACTGGCAGAAACAGGGACGTTATAAGGGTTTCGAGGGAAGAGATAAATTCAGTTAGTTTAAAAATGATGATTCCATTATCTGGGTTTTTTAGAGCATCTACTGTGTACTCAGGCTTGTTTATACTTCTCTGCCTCTGCCTCTAGCATCTGTCAGAAACTGTCCCCAATGGTGCCACCACAGAGTTCCCACAACTCAGTGAGACCATCATCTTGGTTTCATACTATCCAGCAAGGCATTATTTTTCAGTCTGGCAATGTACTCCGCCATTACTGCATGGCCACAAAACTACAGTTTTGTTATAATCTAAAATCTAAACTAGGATTTAGGATCCATACTAATGAAATGTATACATTATATAAGCTTGTCTCCACCCTGCCCTTGTACCCA